>NC_051318.1:15577896-16180616 GCF_015220235.1 Choloepus didactylus | reverse complement strand
GCTCAGTGGCTTTCGCGCGTGCGCAACCGCGGGGATTGGAGGAGGGGGGTCGTGGAGGGGCAGGGGATGCGTGGAGGGGCTGCCGAGTGCTGGAGGGGCTCGCGGGGATGGGGATGGGTGTGGAGCGGGGCGGGAGGTGAGGCCTGGAGAAGCGGGGAAGTTGCGGGGCGCATTGGGGGATGCCGGAAGGGCGCGAGGGGTGGGATCGAGGTGCGGGGGTGCGTGGAGGGGCTGCGGAGTGCTGGAGGGACGCGCGGGGATGGGTCGTGGAGGGGGTGTAGGGGAACAGCGTGTTAGAGCGCGATGATGGGACGCCGAGGGGCGCGCGGCGGTGGGCTCCGGGGGGCTGTCCCGGGCGGGCGGGGCGCGGCCTGGCGCGGTAGACGGGACGAATGCCCCGGGGCTCACTGACCCCCGCCCTCCCTGGCGCCTGCGGGGATGTGGGCGCCCGAGCTCGGGGGAGCTGCTCCCACCGCCAGGACCAGAGTCGTCGCTGCGGTCGCCGAGGAAGGAGGATCGCTCCAAAGCGCTCGCTGTGCAGAGACAGGACGTTGGTCTCATCCCGTCTGTAATGAAGGGAAATGCAGGATTGGTTTGCGCTCCCGGACCTCAAGAAGTGCAGCAGGTAAAGAGAATGGCTGTGGTCACCGCTTTGCCTTCACTTCCCCAAATTACCGCGTCTTTCCTCTCTTCCAATCCTCCTACACTAATCCCTCTGCTGTTAGGCTCCCACATTCCAGCTCTAGCCATTATCCCAGACACCACCACCCCTCCCCCCCACCACCACCACTGCCTTCCACCTAGCGGATTCCGACCCCTCCCCTGGAGTCCTAATTGCACGAACTGCTGCACCCGACAGGGCTCTGGAACAACGGTGAAATGTAGTTTATTTGCCCCCAAAGACTTTAGACTTTGCTACCTGATCTTGCGCTCCTGACAAGACTTAAGTAACTTAGTGTGTGCGGGCGTGTGTGTATGAGACTGAGAGAATATGAGTATGAGAATGAAAATGATTTGCTGAAAGCATTGCCCTCATATGCTTTTGCAAATTAGCTTTGGAGTGAGCCAAGTCTCGGACTCCAAGTAAGTTCCCAGGGCTTGCTTAGGCTTTTTAGAGGGCCAAAGATTTCTAAAATCGTATGATCTTCAATTGGGATTATAATTTGATGACCCTCACCCCATTTCCCACTACCTGCATTAAGTACCACCGGTTGGTAGTTTCATATCTGCATGCTGTCCCTTGATTAAGTTCAAGTTAGGAAGTTGATAGTTTTTAAAATCACTACTGCACATTCTGATATTTATAAATATTAGCACAACCATTTACAATTATCTGTGAAGCAACCACTCATCAAGCCATAATGAATGCTCTGCAAGTAGATTAGAAAATAATGACACTCTATGTATATACATGAAATTTTTGTATTTAATGCTGTTGGATGTTTTGTAGAACAATGGAATTATATTTATTTTTCAAAAAAAATCTTTGTATATGGATCTTCCATTCATATAAGCAGAGTATAAACTATGAAAAGTAGATTTCACAGTATTATTATTCAAAATTTTACTTACACTGAAATCTTGGGTTTTGATAAAGGAATATTTTACTAAAAGGTTGGTTGTCTCTGGCAATTCCTCTCAAGAGAATGTGCTTCCAAGACAAAGTGACTAGAAGATCCACAGAAGATATGTAAAAATATCCTACAGATCAAAGTACAGTAAGCCTTCTTAAGTTATAGAATAGTCATATTTTTCAAGTATTTTACTTTCCCTAAATCCTATGGTGTGTTTTTTTTTTTTTTCACCTTTAATGTGTGTTTTAGCTGAATCAGACATTAGATAGAATTTCATGGCTATTACACGTGGAATCATCAGTGCATCTAGTACAACTTTACATTTCTGGGCTTATAAATGTGGAGAAGGTATCCTGTGTATCGCTTGTAATTCTTGAGATGATCATTCTTTCATGTGAGAAAAAATACAGTGATGAATTATCCACTTAAATTTAAATGATCAGAACAACAAGGCAGCCTAGGAAAGAAATAAGCAAACTTTCACCTCTAACAAATAATTTCTTTGCTTTTTTAAACTATTAAAATGCCACTCAGATAATGAACATAATCCTTACTCCATTTTAAAGAAGCATTTTATTAATTTTGGCTACAGAATATTTAAAATTGTTTATATTTAATCAGCACTATTTGGTTATCATGGGGTATGTTATTTTTGTTTTTTAATTTATCAAACCCCCTTTTAGAGATTTAGTAGTTAAAATTGTGTCCTGTGAGCTCCTATTGTACACTGGGTAAACCAGGAAAGAATCTGCAGATATGTTTAGGTAAAGATAACTTTTATTATTTATCTAGAATTGCATTACAAAGTGATGTATATGGATAACATAATTGTAGTTTAAAAAAGCAAACATTTAATGATCTAGGCGATGATGCTTTGTAATAAAAAAATGTTTATTTCATTATGTTTTCTGTAGTTAAATTTATGTGAGGTAAACACAACTGGTTATGTGCTGTCAATGGTACAAATGTAGAGTTCTCTATACACTCATCCTTTGTTTGAGAATATGTCCATATAAGTTTCAGAAGATGACAACTTCTAAATTAGGAAACAAAATAGCTACATATAATGATTTGTATTTTTAGTATATCATTTTGTTATGTGTGAGGGTAATGTTTGTGATGGAAGAGGAGACAGCAGGGGAGAAAAAGGGATAATAAATTGATGCTTCCTAACTATGTTAAGGTGGTGAGCCCCTTTGAAAATCTAGTGATAGTTATAGATCTGGTGATAGTTATACCTCTGTTGGACATATGTATGCCTGGACATATGTATCCAATTTTGACTCAGTTTCTAGAGGTTAACAAACCTGGGAAGCCTTGTCCTGGACCCACCTTCTGGCTAACATCATAGTTAAGTCTTTAGCCTGAAGGTAGGCATTTCTGCTGTGCATATAAACCTTCAATCATTCCACTAAAACAAAGTATAGCTACATTAATAATTACATGTTAATAATAAAACACTGCTTAATTGGAAAACTAACATAAGCCAGGTATTAACTTATAAAAATACACTTTTTATTTTATCTCTAGTAGAGATATTTCATATTTGGTGCTAAATCTTTTGAAATAAAGAAAAGACATATGACCTGAATGAGAAAAGGAAAAGTAGAAAAACATGAAAAATATGACTAAAATATTCTATTGAAGACAAGAAAATCAATTGATTGGAAGTAGCAACCAGATATAAAAGGGCTAAGGCTGTAAAAAGTTACATTTTTATAAAGCGTGTCTCTACGAATTATGGAATTATTTACATAAAACTGGGTTGTATTATAATAGAAATTGTCTGGCGTTTGATAAGGGTTATGATTCAGAAGAGATATTTGAGTTACAAGTGCCCATCTTTATAAAGATTGGCTGCCTTCTTTTCATCCTCTCTCCTACTAGACTTTACAAATCCAGGCTCTACTGATCCCTGGCCATACTTGGGGCCCCTTGTTTCTTCCTCTATATCCTGGGCCTTTAAGAGTCTTGGCTCGGTTTGATTGCTTATAATCCACCTTAATCCAAAATGACTTGAGGCCAATACCCACTAAACTCTTCTCCAGGTTATTTCCATATGCACCTAACAGCTTTCTCTTTGGCCTTTTTCTACTAGCACTTGCTCTAAAAAGAAAAATACTAAGTATAGTACATCTGTTGAACTCTTACTTTAAGACTGGCACTTGAGTATTTCATTTCACTCCATCTTCCCAAGCATCCTGTGAGAAGGGCCCCATTTAACACGGAAGGAAACTGAGGCCTGAGTGGCTATAAATTAATTTGCCAAGGTTGCCAAGTGGGAGAGCCAAGTAAGAAACTCAGGCCCAAGGAGGCTTTCTCTCAGTCTCCTACATTTCATTCTTCTTGTGAGTGCAAAATATCCCAAATGACTAGTCAGTATGACTAGTGCTAGTAATACATTTGAATCAAGGGGAAAGAAGGCCATTGTTCCAGTTTGCTAATGCTGCTGTTCTGCAAAACCCCAGAAATGTATTGGCTTTTATGAAGTGGGGGAGGGGGGTTATTTGGTTACAAAGTTACAGTCTTAAGGCCATAAAGTGTCCCAGGTAAGGCATCAACAATAGGGTACCTTCACTGGAGAAAGGCCATTGGCATCCAGAAAACCTCTGTTAGTTGGGAAGGCACATGGCTGGTGTCTGCTTGCCCTCAGGTTGCATTTCAAAATGGCATTCTCCAAAATGTCAGCATCAGCTTTCAATGGCCGCCTTCAAAATGTCACTCTCAGTCGCTCTGAGTTCCTTCCGTTTGTCAGCTTTTTTATATGGCTCCTGTGATTTAATTCAGGCCCACCCTGAATGGGTGGGGTAACACCTCCATGGAAATTATCCAAATCAAAGATCTTGCCCACAGTTGATTGAGTCACATCTTCATGGAAACAATCAATCAATAGGTTCCAACCTAATCAACCCTAATATGTCTGCCCCCACAAGATTGCATCAAACAACATGGCGTTTTGGGGGACATAATACACCCAAACTGGCACAGTCATCGCATTTAAAGTTAAAATTAAGCAGCAAAAAAAGGTGAATCATTAATCTTAGCACAGTTAACCCCACCCCCTGAATTTTTCTTTGGAAACTCAGTAGAAGTCTCCTTTTATGTCTTCATCTTCTAATTAATTTTTTCCTTTTACTTTTTATTAAATTAATAAATACAGGAGGCTGGTAAAGTAATATGTTATCAATGCTGTATTCTGTTTGAGGTGTGTTGAGTATGGAAGAATGGTGTTTTAACCCATTTATACTTCCTTTTATATGAAAGATTTAAATTTCACTATACTTTTCAAAGCAAGAGACAATTCTGTGACCCTTCACACATTATCATATTTTATTGCCTCATTTTTGCCTTTCTTCTGTCTTTTCTTTCTTTGCCAATTCCCAAACTCTGAGGTGTCTATGAGTGGAGAATGGAATTCTGGTCTGATTAGCCCAACTGAGTCAATTCCAGTCTCTTCATTTGACTTATCGCAAGCCAAGATCACTGTTCTAGGGTGTGTGTTTCCTTGAGAAATAACACATGCTTAGCACTCCATGTGCTTCTTCCAGCTGATAACTCATTTCTACACATTCAAAAAAGCGGGAGCCATTATTTCTTTCACTATTGTTTCTTCCCTGTTTTTCTGCCATCTCTTTCTCTAATTCTTACTAGATGTATATTGAACTTCCTCATTTCTGTCTTCCATTTATTCTTGGGTCGCTGATTCCTCTGTTCTGTATAATGATAGTTTATTTCTTCAAGTCATTTGTATTTTTTGTGTGTGAGCTCATCCACACTGCGTTATTTTTATATGGAAATCTCCAATGCATCAGACTGTAGAAGTTTCCCTATACATGGTTTTGCTTTTGCTTCTTCTGGGGCCCCAGGGATTTTATGGGTCCT
The DNA here is from genome assembly GCF_015220235.1 of Choloepus didactylus. Lineage (NCBI taxonomy): Eukaryota > Metazoa > Chordata > Mammalia > Pilosa > Megalonychidae > Choloepus > Choloepus didactylus. Next base: position 16,175,160 of record NC_051318.1, on the reverse strand, counting down.
GATTAGTTTTATGTACATTTCATGGTTTCGGTTTATAGTGGCACATATTTGATATAAATGTGGACAAATCTGCATCTACAAATGATGCAAGCTTGTGACACTGCTTTTTCCAAGGCACTTGTTTTTCCATGCACAGATTTAGAAAGAGATGGGACTCTTTCCTTTCCTTCACTGGTGGGAGCTCTGACTTTGCTCTGGCAAGAGACTAATTATCCTGTCCTTTTTTGGGCATCAATCCCAGCCTTGGTGTTCTGGGAAGAACATTTTCCGAGTAACTATTTTCAAAGAAAATTATGAAATAAAGAAAGAAGTAGTAAATTTTATGTCATATTCTGAGATAGATTTATACAAACAATGCATTTATTATCCCCATTTTAAATAAACCAAATTTTAAGCATCCTTCTTGAATTAAAAAATTAGTGAAAATGTTAAATAATGTATTAAAATGGTATTAAATGATTGTAAATTAAAGGTAATTTTTTATTATTTACATTGATGATCCGATTTGTGTATTATTTAGATGGGTTATCTAATCTATTGATTGTTTATTCTTGTGTTGCCTATATGTTTACAATTTTAAAAAGTAAAATGTACTAATATTTCTTCCAAATATTAGTTGGAAAGTGAGACTTGACATCAGAACAGTTTTGTTAATACTTAGTAAGCTTGGATTAGGGCCTGAGAAATTGGTTGTTTGAAAATAATACATACATTGTGGTCTGGTGGTCTCTTTTCTCATGGAGCTATCACTCTCTTATAGTATTCCTTCAGAGCATAGTAAGAATTTGTGATCACAGTAGGTTCTCAAGTATATTTTAGTTTTAAAAACCAGTTGATTTTAGTTTTCAGATTATTTTGGAGGGGAGTTATAAGAATGTAATATCAATACATTCACCTCTTTGATTAACAATGATAATGAGGTATAATAAATTAATTTTTAAAATAGTAAAAGATGAATGATACATGACTTGCATGTCTTACAATATTATCTGTTTCCAATTATCTGTATTGGGGTCAGCAAACTTTTTCTGTCGAGGGCCGGGTAGTAAATATTTCAGGCTTTGCTGGCCCTAAGGTCTCTGTGGAAGCTACTCAACTTGGTAGTTGTAGCACAAAAGCCGCCATAGACAGTACATAAATGAATGAACGAGGCTGTCTCCCAATAAACCTGCACTTGGGACAACGGAAGTCAGGCATGATTTGGCCAGCACTTCATAGTTGGCAGGTCCCTGATCTATACTAAGGAAGCAATCAGTTATAGAGAAAAGTTTCATTGTGAAATATTTTTCAACATAGATTAGAATATACAGAAACATTGTTTTTTAGAGAATTCACCTCAAACAAAATATTGATATAACTGTACCAGAAGATTTGGCAAAGGAAGAATTAGATCCTCTTTAACTTTTCTCTGCCACAACTTCCCACTGTTAGGTTTCAGAGAATCATATAATTCATAAACTTAAAATTTTGCTTTCCTCTCCAGAGTTGGAACTTCAAGCTGAGTAAGTTAATATTTGTAAACCATCTCTAATTTGCTCAAATTCATACAAATAATTATTTTCTCCTTTTTTGGAAAATAAAAATCTTAATACATGCATTACTGTATGTTATATACTTTGCATTGCATTAAGAACCATAAGGCAACAGCCTAATTATAGAAAATTAATATAGGAAACTCATTATAAATGTGAAATTGTATTGTACTATCACTAAGCCATGAGCTTTCATATAATTACTTTATAATTTTACTGCTGAACAGTAATGAGTCAAATGAAGTGAACAAAAAGATACATTTTCTTTTAAGAGAATAAGCAGGATATATATGAATTAGAATAAAGAAGACAACTCTGCCAAACATTTTCTAAATTATGCCTCATTGTCTTTGAAATATTTTACAATTTCATTAGATTAATGTTCTTATTTTCATAATGAAAAGGGCTCAAAGGAGTCCATATTTTTTCTGTGTTACCTAGTTTTAAAAATATGAACTACATGGTTGGAAAGCAATGTTGTCTTTTACTTCTAAACATGAAACAGGAGTGAGATATTTTTCCAACTCCAAGATTCTGGTTATTTCTGGATTTTCCTAAATAAAATAAGTGATCCAAATGAAGGGAAGGAAAGGTTTTTTACATAACTTTTAAGAATATTTTAATGAAAATAGACAGTTTTCAGTAATGTACTACTTTTGTTAGATTTAAAAAAGCAAGAATCCAAGGTTTGGATTCTTCCAGCAGTGAGGCAGAAGAATATTGCAAAGTTTGTCATGTACAGCTTGTTGCCTATTTGGTTCCCGGAGAAAATGAATTGAAATCTTATCATTGGTGAGGGGTCTCCAAAGTTTCACACTGAGGATTATTTCTGTACTTAAGTCAGAAAGGATTAGTGTACCATACAAACGGAACAGTGGAAAATGTTCCTTGGGTTATACTTTTGACACGATTTTTATGTTATATCCATATTTAAACCCCTGCATTCAAAAACGGGAAGAAAATTAAAAGGCCAGACTCAATGTTAACAATTTTCCCTGTTGTAATACTGTAAAGTTTTTATGGCTCACTAGTCCTAATCTCAAACTGCCTACTGAACATCTCTACCTAGTGGTTCTTCCCACTCCATGATATTGCGCACATCCCAAATGGAATGCTTCTTTATTCATTTCAAACTGTTTCTGCTCTGGTTTCTTCATGCTGCTGTTCATTCCACTGCTACTCTTCCACTCAGCCAGGGGTAATAAAAGCCTTCCCTTGCCCACTTCATCCAGTTGGGAGTTCAGTTTCATAAGCCTAACCCCACCATCTCCCAGCTCCCTGAGTTCAGGTCCAGGGGCCTTGGCATCCGCTATGCTTTAGGCAGCAACGTAGAATTCACCGTCAATGGGGCTGATCTGCAGAATGTACTGCATAATCTCAACTTTGAGCAGAGAAGCCTGCTTTTGACCCTTCGTGGCTCCACTCTTTTGTACTTCCTAATCATCAGGAAGAAGTTCAGGTCCTTCATCCCTCTTTTTTTCTTCCAGACAGCAGTTCATCAGCCTCCTCCTGCTTTATTTCCCTTCCTACTCAGCTGGGCATCAGACTGAGAGCCCAAGTTTCCTTGCCACCAGTAGCTTTGGCTTCCAGCCACCTGTGTTTTTCTTTGCTTTATCCCCTGAGGAAAGTCCAGCCATGTTTTGTTTTGTTTCGTTTTGTTTTTCTATTCTCAACTCAAAGATGCTTTTAAAAAAATTCCCACAAATGTTGGGTCTGGCAGTGCTGCAAATTCACAACCTCCCTTCTCAGCTGGGCAGTTTGTATGCCAGGCTTCAATCTTCTGACTTATGCTTGACTTTTTCCCGCTCCCATTTCCATTGAAAGCCACCCCAGACCTCTACCACTCTCCTCTACCCTCCTACCAACCCATAGCAATGCTTAGCTCCCTACAGTCTTAGTAGATGGTCACCCTCATACTCATTTCAGGAAACTGAGGCAATCAGGTTTGAAATGCCTAACCTTCCTGCTCTCCCCCCAGCCATAATCTTAAGACTGCCTTCATCTTTCACCTTATCCAACTCATCATGGGAACACCTCTATCTTCTAATTCTCCCCCTCTACTGTTACCTGACCCTCTTTCTCAATAAGTTCAAAATTAGATATATGTTTGAGGATTAAAAAATACCTTTTAAGGGAGATGGTAGCAAAACCTACGACTGGATCATTAAAGACAGAAAATAGGTACAAACTTGCATCAGCCCACCTGTGAACTATTTAAATCAATCTTGTTTAGAGCCTAATTTGATGCATTTTTAAATTTTCACTGAAATGTTCAAACATCTGGGCAAAGAATGGTTTAAGATAATTCCTTAAACAATGAAAAAGCATGAACATAATGAATATTGCAAGCCCCATGGTGAGCAAGATGGCAGGCTAAGACATCTCAGGGCTCCAGCTCCCTACAGAAGCTTTGATCATCCAGCAAGAACTGGCAGAAACATCTTTCTCAGAGCTCCAGGAAACAGTTAAAGGACTATAATAACAGAGCCAATGCCAATTCAGGAACTAAGCCACTTCAAAAAGCAGTAGGATCTCATGACACTCTGGTTGGCCCCTGCCGACTCCTCGCTGGCTCGGCTCAAAGCACACCCAGTGCAGGTTCCCTGGTCCCAGTTCCAGAGAGAACAGAGTAACCCTCATGCACATACTGAGAGCATATATGTCTGGCCCAGTCTATCTGGTGGTGGCCTGAAAGACTCACCATCCAAGAACTTTCAGCATTGCATGTAGAAGGCAGCAGAGCTCTCCTACAGACCACCATTGGAGAGCTGTTAAGTTTTGCTGCCTGGGGCAAGAGATTGTTAGCTGTAGAACTGTAAGGAAACTATTTCCTAGGGAAGAAGGGACATTCCCAGGGTCACCTGAGCATGCTACGTGTACTGACAAGATGTATGTGATAAAAGGATCAGGAAGGCCCTGTGCTCTGGCGTGGAGCTAGTTTCTAAACTCATTGTACGGATACGTCCTGAAGGGCAGCTCTTGCAAGGGTCAAGCTGCAAACACCGGGAAAGGTGGGTTTTGGGGTTGTTGTTGTTAGCTCCTGGCATTCAAGGAAAGCTCTGTTGTAACACTACCTGAATACAAGCTTAAGGAGCAGACCCTTCAGAATGTGAATGCCAGGAAGAATACCTTAAAATATCAAAATTTCCAGATTTTAACAAAAGGTCCCAAAACATGCAAAGAAACAGTAAGAGATGGCCCAGGCAAAGGAGAAGAGTAAGGTACTAGAAACCAATCAGGAGAATCAGTCCTGACATACCAAAGACTTTAAAAAATGTTCTTAAATATGCTCAAAAAACTGAAGGAAAACATGGACAAAGAAATAAGGAAATCAGAAAATAATGGTTGAACATAAAAAGAATATCAATAAAGAGTTGGAGATTATGAAAAGGAACCAAACAGGGATGAAGACCAAAGAAACAGAAATTAAAAATTCCCTACAGCTGTTCAATAGCAGATTGGAGCTGACAGAAGAAAGAAGCAGAGAGATTAAAGACAAGACAATTGAAATCATTCAGTCTGAGAAGCAGAAAGAAGAAAGAATGAAGAAAAGTGAAAAGACCCTGCAGAACCTGTGGGATACCATCAATCATACCAATATATGCATTGTGGGAGACCCAGAAGGAAAATAAAGAGAGAAGGGAGCAGAGAAAATATTCAAATAAATAGTGGCAGGAAACTTTCCAAATTTAACAGAAGATATAAATATACACATCCAAGACACTCCATGAATTCCAAACAGGATAAACCCAAATAGACCCACACTGCAGCATGTTATAATCAAACTGTCTAATGCCAAAGATAAATGGAGAATTCTAAAAACCATAAGAGAGAAGCAATGTGCCATGCACAAGGGAGCCTCAATAAGATTAAGTGCCAAGTTCTCATTGGAATCCTTGGAGGCAAGAAGGCAGTGGATGACATATTTATAGTACTGAAAGCAAAAAAATTCCCAACGAAGAGACTTCTATATTTGGCAAAACTGTCTTTCAAAAATGAAGGAGAGAGAACCTAAGATGGCAGCTAGGTGAGACAGGGCAAAAAAAACACCTCTATGAAAAATACTAGATAAAAACCAGTCAGTGACCCAGAACACCAGTTCCAGCAATGCACCAGCTGGACAAGGTCTGCTGAAACCACAGGGACCATGCACTTGGTGAAACCGGGAGTCTGCATTCTGAAACTAGTGAGTAAGCTGGCTGAAAGTCCCACAGCCGTGCTGTGGTGTGGAGAAACCAGGGGTTGGCGTTTAGAGACGGACTACTTCTTTGAAAAAAAAAAAAAACTCAGGAGCGGCTATAGTTACGATGGTGAGAATCACGCCGTGAAGCACGGCAGGAGCGGGCTGTGCCAACCTTTTGGTGTCTGGCATGGAGGATAGACCGCTGCTGATTCCCTCAGGGCCAGGGGGTCAGAGAGGAGAGCCAAAAGGAGAAATAAACCACAGTGCTTGCAGCTGGCTCCCCGGCAGGCTGGAGACACTTCTGCCTGGGGCCACACCCACAGCCCAGAGCTGCGCCAGGAAACCCAGTGTGACAGGGAGTGTACCCCACAGCACCACGCATATGCCACAACATCGGCCGTGGACAGTGGCCTTGGGTGCATACACAGCTAGTTGTCCCAGAGCTGGGAAGGCGGAGCTGTGCAAAAAGGGGGCGGGGGGTTGAGACAGCCCATTCAGCCATCTTTGCATCAGGCTGGGAGCGCCCCTGCATGGCCCGGCTGCCCAGGGCTTTCCTTGAGGGATGGCATGCACTTGTGACATAGCACAGCCTTCCCTCAGCAGAGGTCCTGGAAGATCACAACCGAGAAGGGGGACCCGCTCGGAAAACCCAGGGACGCTACGTCAATGCCGGCGACTTGTGGGTCAGCAGCAGAGAAAATCTGGGGCAAAACTGAAATGAAGGCTTAGACTCTTGCAACAGCCTTGAATCTCTGGGAACACCTGGGAGGTTTGATTATCAAAGCTGCCCTGCCTCCCTAACTGCTCAGACACACACCCCACATTCAGGGCGGACGGCACCAAAAACACACCCAAACTGAGTTCACCAATTGAACCCCACAAGAATCACTTCCCCACACACCACAAAGACAAAGTTGAGGAGAACTGACTTGAGGGGAATAGGTGACTCGCAGATGCCATCTGCTGGTTAGTTAGAGAAAGTGTACGCCACCAAGTTGTAGTTCTGAAAAATTATATTGGTAATTTTTACAACTTGAAAGAACCCTATCAAGCAAAGCAAATGCCAAGAGGCCAAAAACAACAGAAAATCTTAAAGCATATGATAAAACCAGATGATATGGAGAACCCAATCCCAAACACCCAAATCAAAATTTCAGAAGAGACACAGTACTTGGTGCAATTAATCAAAGGACTACAATCAAAGAATGAAAGCATGGCACAGGATATAAAGGACATGAAGAACATGGCACAGGATATAAAGGACATAAAGAAGACCCTAGAAGAGCATAAAGAAGAAATTGTAAGAGTAAATAAAAAAATACAAGATCTTATGGAAATAAAAGAAACTGTTGGCCAAATTTAAAAGACTCAGGATACTCAAAATACAAGATTAGAGGATGTTGAACAATGACTCAGTGTCCTAGAGGTCCACAGAACAGAAAATGAAAGAACAAAAGAAAGAATGGGGAAAAAAATTGAAAAAATTGAAATGGATCTCAGGGATACGATAGATAAAATAAAATGTCCAAATTTAAGACTCATTGGTGTCCCAGAAAAGGAAGAGAAGGGTAAAAGTCTAGAAAGAGTATTCAAAGAAATTGTTTGGGAAAACTTCCCAAACCTTCTACACAATATATATACACAAAGCATAAATATCCGGCGAACTCCAAATAGAATAAATCCAAATAAACCCACTCCAAGACACATTCTGATTAGACTGTCAAATACTGAAGAGAAGGAGCAAGTTCTGAAAGCAGCAAGAGAAAAGCAATTCACCACATACAAAGGAAACAACATAAGAATAAGTAGTGACTACTCAGTGGCCACCATGGAGGCAAGAAGGCAGTGGCATGACATATTTAAAATTCTGTGAGAGAAGAATTTCCAACCAAGAATACTTTATCCAGCAAACCTCTCCTTCAAATTTGAGGGAGAGCTTAAATTTTTCACAGACAAACAAATGCTGAGAGATTTTGCCAATAAAAGACCTGCCCTACTTCAGATACACTAAAGGGAGCCCTACCAACAGAGAAACAAAGAAAGGGGAGAGAGATAGAGAGAATTTTAACAGACATATATAGAACCTTACATTCCAAATCACCAGGACACACATTTTTCTCTAGTGATCACGGATCTTTCTCCAGAATTGACCATATGCTGGGACATAAAACAAGCCTCAATAAATTAAAAAAAAAAAAAAAAAAAAAAACAGTTGAATATATTCAAAGCACATTCTTTGACCACAAGGGAATACAAATAGAAGTCAATAATTTTTGAATTGTAACTCCACTCTTTACTTCCTACATGATATAAAATACACAAACTCTAATGACAAATCAGTGGTTTTGGACTCAATGTAAAATATGTAATTTTTGACAAGAACTATATAAAGATGGGGGAATGGAGGAGTATAGGAATATAGTTTACATGTCCGATTAAAGTTAAGTTGGTATCAAAGAAAAACAAGATTGTTATGGATTTAAGAGGTTAATTTTAAGCCCCACAGTAAACACAAAGAAATTATCAGAGAATATGACCATAGAGATGAAAAGTAGAGTATGGGTTACGAGAAGTGGGGGAAGGGCAATGGGGAGTTAAGAAATGAGTATAGGGTTGCTGTTTGAGGTGAAGGGAAATTTCTAGTAATGGATGGTGGGAAGGTGATAGCATTACAACATTCTAAATGTGATTAATCCCACTAATGGAATGCTAGGGACGGGGTGGAATGGGAAGATTTAGGCTGTATATATGTTCCTACAATTGAAAAAAAAAAAAAAAAGAAAGAAAAGAGTCTAAATAGAAGACAATTGAATGCCAAGGATGATCCTGGATGGGATCTGAGGATGGAGGACAGGAGTCTCAAAGGGACACAGTTGAGACATAAGGAAAAAAAAAAGGAAATATAGAATGTAAGCTTTGTATCAAAGTTGAATTTCTTGAACTTCTTAGCTGTGCTTAATGGGATTGCCTAAAAGAATGTTCTTGTTCATGGGAATTCTATATTTGAATTATAGTGTTTGTATAAGGATGTGTGCAGCTTGCTCTCATATGTTCAGAAGACAGAGCAATAGATGATGGATGAGAGGGAGGGAGGGAGGAGGGAGGGAGGGAAAGAGAAATGGCAGTGTTACAGCATGTTAAACTTGGTGGATCGGGGTATTGGGGGAGGGGGATCAGGGTATGCTGGAGTTCTGTGTATGGGGTTTGTATTGTTTTTGCAACGGTTCCTATAACTTTAAATTTATTTCAAAATAAAATTTTTTTAAAAAAATGGAGAGATTAAGACATTTCCAGATGAACAAAAGCTGAGGGAGTTTGTCACCACTAGATCAGCCCTACAGGAGACGCTAAAGAGAGTTCTGCATGTTGAAAGGAAAGGACAATAGACTGAAGTCTCATGAAGAAATAAAGATCTTCAGTGAGGGTAATGAGGGGGTAAATACAAATGCCAGTACTGTTGTTAAGTTGGTCTGTAGCTATGCTTCCTACATGGTCTAAAAGTTTGTAGAGTTTTGGACTCATATAAACTTATAATATGTGACAAGAAATACAGAAAAGTCAGGGACGGAGAGGTATAGGAACACAGTTTGTGTATATTATTGAAATTAAGTTGGTATCAAAGCAAACAAGATTGTCATAAATTTAGGATGTTAAATTTAAGCCCCTGGTAATTAGAAAGAAAATGTCAGAAAATATACAAGCTGTTAGAGATGAATTAGAGTACAGGTTGTCAGGGATGGGAGGGGCAGAGGAAATGGGCAGTTAATGCATAATGGGTATAGGCTTTCTGTTTGGGGAGTTTTGAAAGTTTTAGTAATGGAAAGTGGTGAGGCTACCACAATATTGTGGCTGTGATTAATCTCACATTGAATGCTTTGCTTGGGAGTGGGTGAGATTGGAAAGTTTATGTTTTTTATATGTTCCCACAATTAAAAATAAAGAGGAAGGAACAACTAAATAGACAATGATAATTAAATGAAATACATGATCCAGGATGGGATCTATCAAAGGAGTAGAAAAGTCTCAAAGGGACATTATTGGGAGATATAAAAAAAATTGGAATACAGACTGTAAGTTTACTTCCATGTTAAATTTCTTGAACTTGATAATTGTACTTAAAGTGGTTAAATAAGTAAATATCCTTATTCTTAGTAAATACACATGGCAGTATTAAGTGTTCAAAGAGTATAATGTATAGATCCTACATTCAAATGTTTAAAAAATGAATAGATAAATAGACAAATAGATAAATGGATGGATAGATAGCACGAGATGGCAAATGTTAAAATTGGTGAATCTAGGTATCTGGGGTGGATAGACACATGTTGGATTTCTGTGTATGGGGTTTGTATTTTGTAACTGTCCTGTAAATTTGAAAGTATTTCATAATAAAAACTTTAAAAAAGAGATTATCACAGCTTTATTCTCATGCCAAAATTTATGGTTTGTTATGGGTTGAATTGTGTCCCCCCAAAAGATGTGCTCAAGTCTTAAACCCCAATTTTGTGAATGTGACCTTATTTGGAAATAGTCTCTTTGAAGATATAATAATCCATATGATTATCCAATATGAGTGGTGTCCTTATAAGAGGAAGAAACTCAGACACAGGGACCAACGAGACGACAGCTGTGTGAAGATGGAGGCAGACTTGGAGTGATGCTCCCACAAGCCAAGAATGCCAAGGATTACTGGCCACTAACAGAAGATAAGAGAGAGGCATGAAACCAACTCTCCCTACAGTCTTCAGGGGAAGCGTGACCCTACTGACAGCTTGATTCTGGACTTCCAGCCTCCAGAAGGGTGAGACAAAAAATTACTGTTTTAGGCTATCCAGCTTATGGCACTTTTTTTATGGCAGCCTTAGGAAACCAAGACAGTGTTATTTAATAAATTCAGCATATAAAAATAGCTGATGTTTCCTGGACTAAATTTTGACATACAAACATTGGGCCAAAGAAAAAGAACAAAATAATAGAGATGAACCGAAGTAACGAATGAATTTTTTTAATGCAATATTACTTGATGCCTTTCCTTTCTAAAAATATTACTTTCAATAGAGTCCAGACTTTTCAATATATATTTATGATTTGGAAAGAAAAATACTTGGAATCATTTTCCTCATTGTGTACAAACAGTTTGCATACAAATAATTGGCTTGTGTTCTAGAAGTTTGTTTGCAAATCTGAACATATTTTCTCAAAATTATGCCATAAACTTTTATGTTCTAAGGATATTTTTAAAATGTTCATTAACTCATAATGTAGCAAAATAATAATGATCAACATTTCACAGAGCCTAACAAAAATATGTCATAAACTTTTATGTTCTAAGGATATTTTGCAAGTACTTATTTAACCCATATGTAGTTAAATATTAATATTCACTGTTTCACAGAGCCTAAACATTATTTATAGCATTATGTCTGTGTTACAATTCTTATGCCAAGAATATATCGGAATATCATGCTCAGAATTGGCCCAGAGAATAAGGATTCTTTCCTGGGTCAGATGAATGGGAATGAGGTTGTAATAAGAGTGTTGGCAAAAAAGAAACCAGTGTGGATCCTGGGGAGAGGAGGAAGATTTTGCACACATCTTGGAGCAGCAGTGAGAGGAGAGCTGTCATGGTAGCCAGGTGAAACAATGACTTACAAACTTGAGCAGGGATTTTTTACCTGCAATATTTATAAACCTGGAGTGGTCTGTATGTTCACAGAGTGCAGCCTAGGTGTGAAGATACCTTAACTGATTCTTTCAAATAGACCAAACAAACCTAAAGCAGTGACTTCATTCTATTGGGTTAAAACGGACTGTCAACAAAAAATAACTAAGCCTTCAGCCATGCTTCCAGACATAAAGGTGTATCAAAAAGAACCCTGTTGTTCCAGATAAGAGCAATTGCATTACTGGGAAATGAAAGCAGGCTGGAAGTCTAGCTTGGCCTGAAGCCAAAAACTGTTCCCTTTATTTCCACCCTCAGTTCTGCCCCCCATTTAAGCTTTTACCAGAGCTGAATTCACTATTTCCCTCTTGCTCGATTATCTCTCTAAGATTTTGTGAAAGACCACAATTTGTTCAGGAATAAGGATAAAGGGAAGGGCATGCACAGCATCTGTAAGAGGTTTGCACAAGCAGCTATTAGCCCCATTGAAGCATGTGGATGACAGACAGCCACTTTGAAGAGGGCAGTGTAAGGTTCCTATTTACACGTTTTCTTCCTGGACATCATTCAAAAGCAACAAGAATGAAAAATTCATTCAGAATCTATTTTTCCCAAAATTAGGAGACCACTAAAATCTTAAACCACTTAATTGATGGAAAGTTGCCAAGAAGAGTGAGCTTGATCAAGAAGAATGAGCCTGAGTGGGTGAAGAATGAGCTTGAGTGGGTATGTGTCTGAGAGGAAGAGAGAGGGGACAGTAGAGCTGCAGATCAAAGAAAGTCAGCAGTGTGTGCTTTTCAAAAGGGATGGCCTGTCCTAAGGCTGGGCAAAGCCTGAGGGTCTTACTTGCAGTGATGAGAATGAGGTGTAGGAGCTGACAGCAGGGGCTTCCTTGAACCTGGCTTGGTGCCCAGGTGCAGAGAAAGTGGGTAAACGAGGAATCCCACAGGTAAGCCATTCGTCCAGGAAGCAGTCTGTCTGCTATAGTAAAGTAGAGGACAGATTGTGCATTGTTAAAAAGAGAAAAAGTAAACAGATGACTGTCTCCATTGGCTGAGAGGGCAGAAAGATTAGGCAAACTCAAGAAATCTGTATCTTGAAGAAAATTCCAGTCAGACCAGAATATACCCCACCCTGTCACAAATTTCCTAAAAATACCTGGTCAGATAAAGAGAGACAGATGGAAATTGAAGTCATTAGGTAACAGAGGAGTCATCAGAAGAGATGAGCATTATTTCACCATTGATGTTGTTCCTCTCCATTTTATTTATAATTTGCAAGAAGGTCTTATCTCTTTACATCAGGTTACAGTGTTTGGAAGCAGTGTGCTATCAACCCTGGCAACTCCTTAGGATTGTCTAGCAAACCCTTTAAAATGCTGATACCTGGGCCCCATCCCCAAATGATTCAGAACTTCTGGAGGGTGGATCCCAGGCAATGGCATTTTATAAACAGCCCTGGGTTACTGAGAATCACTGCTCTGTATGATGTGTGATAAGGCTCCTGCCCTTTCTCTCATCTTACCTGCCCTCCTCCCTCACCGTGTTCTAACCCCCGTACACACACACACACACACACACACACACACACACACACACTTCTTTTGGTTCCTTGGACCGAGGAAGCGTGTCCCTGCCCCCGGCCATTGCATTTACTTTTCCACTCCCTACATCGCTCCTTGTCCTGCCCTTTTCATGATTGCTTCTTTCTCACTGATCAGCTCTCATCCCCTCTTGGGCCATCGTAGTTAAAATATTCTCCCATCACCCTATTTGTTTTCTTAATAAGTTTTGTTGCAATGAGAAATTGCCGCCTTCATCTTTTTCGTGTTTCTTGGCTGCTCCTCCTCTGGAATTTTAGCCCTAAGAACGCAGAGGCCTCCTGAGTCTCGTTCACTGTGGTATTCTCCACACCTAGATCAGCATCGAGCACTCAGTAGGTCTTTGTCTAGTCAAAGGAGCAGTAGAAGCCCAAGCAAGATCCTGGTGTTTTCCCAGATAGCTGATTCCGTTTTAGAGAGGGAGAGTCAATCATTAATTCCATTCGTGTGACCTCTATATACAAGGGCAAACATTTCCATATGGCTATTAAAAATGCAGTACTTTTCTAACTTAAACAAGAACTGAATTTGTCATCTGTCCTAGCAGACAAATATAAAAACAACAGTTCACATACTTAACTGAGATAATCATCAATGAAGTTTATCTAAATAAAGTGTGTTGGACACACAACTGCTACTACCATCCACTCCATTGTGCTGTGGTCATATTTCACCAAATCTAAGATTTTTTTCACATTTTAATAGCTCTAAAAGTGAGATGTGTATTACAATCTGTGGCATATTATAGTTTACATAAAGAGGTATTTCCTTTATTAGTGGCACAAAAACAGTGGTGTTCCTACTTCAGTCTTAGATTTGATGAGATATGGCATGTGAGACTGTCAAGAACTTTTCCATGAGGTTTTCTGAATCATTAATATACATATATCTATCTATACTATCTATATCTATTTATCTATCTATCTATCTATCTATCTATATCTATATATATTTTTTTAATTTAGAGATGCCCAAGTTAAAATTCGCCACTGGTCTTCTCTGGCCAAATCAAGTGATCTTTCTCTAACCACATCTCCGACCTCCCCAAGCACGAGATGGCATGGTACATAGTCCCCTTCATTCATGTGTTGCACTATATTGGACATGGAGTTCCAGAACCCACAGGTTCTCTTTTCACACAACTGATAGCAGGGAGTCATTCAAATTTGTATCCACCACCTCTTCAGTTTTTTTATATTCTTTTCTACTCTTGGTAGCATTATCCCTTCATTCTTCCACTTTTCTGGAACTAAGTACGATCGTTTTTTTTGCCCAACCCCAACACCACCAACCCACCACCACCACTACCACCACTAATAAAAAGGCAAATTCTTTAGATTATCCCATCAGTTTGACGAAAACTTGTATCAACTAGATTCTTTCTGTTGCAAGTGATTAAGCAACTCATGCAGTTTTAAACAAACAAAAAGGCATTTTATTAGCTGGTGTAAATGAAAAGTACAGGGTTAGGGCTGGCTTAAACATGACTTCGTCCAGTCGTGAATCGAGTCTCAAATATTACTATCAGTTTCCCCCCATCTCCATCTTTCAGCTTTGCCTGTATTGGCTTTGTTTGTGTGGCTGCTCACGATTGCAGAATTAAATCATTATCAAATTCAAGGCAGGCAAAAAAGTGTGTCTTCCCAGTCACTCAAACAAAAGTTGTGGGACTTGTTGACGGAGCCTGATGGGATTGGCGTCAGTCACTCTTGAAATAATCACTGTGGCCAAGAGAATGTCATGCTCTGATTGGCCTGGCCTAAGTCACCTGACCTTCCTCTCACCTGGGATGGTGTTGATCTGGTTTGTTCAAAGAATATAGACTGAAAGTGGGGTAGGTGTGATCCCCCAAAAGAGAAAACCTAAGTATCATTAGTGGAATTGATGGACCGGGAAACAAACAAAAAGATAAGCATGTGCTATACAAACTTTTTGAACCAACATGTTTGTTTTAATGGTATTTTCAAGTTTTTAATCTCTCATTTCTGAATGAAAAAAACTATATCTATTTTTTAAATATTAGTGAGCAGGTGGGAAATTTGGGTGTTCTTGTGCAGTTTCAGGATTTTCTTCTTGTGGCTGAAATTATACAGAATCTAATGCTTGATATCAAACAGCTGTATGTCTTTCATGGTAAGAAACTAGGCTGCATCACATAGAATGATGTACTTAAGGCCATCATCCTCCATTTCTGCCTTCCTTCAATTGTAACCTTTTTCCAATTTAAAGGAAAAAAAAAAAAGAATGGACTTTGTGATCATTTGCTTATTATTGAGAGAAGACTACACACATTAGTCTTAATTGATTTAAATTAATTTATGTGCAATTCCTAGCATGACCGACTGACGGATGTCAATATCATTAGCTGAAATAGGGAGTAGAAGAGAAGAAAGCTTGGAGAGAAGTGGGAGGGCTGATGAAAACAGACTGAGGTGCAATGATGACTTTGAAATTTCCATGCCTATGAGTCTCCAAACAGGTGGGATCCAAAGCCAACTTTATCCCTTCTTCCCCCATTCCTATTGTCATCTTCACAATTGTCTTTTCCCCACCCCCATCATAATAAGCTTGCTGTCACCCTTCATGACACAGCACTGGTTTGTTATGATCCCTCTAGTACTCAACGGAAAAGGGTTTTCAATGGAAAAAGGTTTTAGGAGAGAATGGGTTTGGGGGGACTTTTTGGTAGATAAGGTGAGCTGAAAGATCAGAAGCACAGATACCCTCAGGGAATATCACGGTTGGGGCAGTGGTCAGAAGCATGCTAAGTTCAACTACATGGGAATTTCTGTATTTTTAAGTTTCAGGCTGCGTACTATCCATGTGTGTTTGTCAAGATTATTAAGCTCTATACATCATATCAAGGGAAATGGTTCGTAAATGACATTGCATTGGATACCAGAATGCTAAACTATATAAAGAAAAAAAATGATAAAATTTGGTTTGATTGCGTAAAATCTCAAAAACATGGGCTGTTTATGAGACTCAATTATTAATATAGTACTTTAATGATTAGGTGTAATGTTAAGTCAAAATGCCTTTATTACACTTCTCATTCCCAGTGTAAAATGTAAAGAGTTTGGAAGTCATCACACTTGGCCTCAAAACAAGAAAAAAAAACTGAAGAAACTGTAGATCAACAACTCTTCTTAGAACCATCACAGGGCAGATACAGGGAATCACTGCTTACTGGGAGCAGAAATTGCCAGTGGAGCCAGGATTGGTTAGGAAAACTTAAAGAATAATTGACTAATTGCTGGAGATGGTGTTGGGCCTAGCTTGAAAAACAGAAACTTCTGGAGGCCCAGCCTAAGGGTCCCCCACGCTTTCATGAGTTTTACCTCTAGGATCTCCACCACGTTCCCACTGTGAAGACTGGAGAAAAATCTCTTTGTGCTTCCAGCAGGAAGTAAGGAAAAGTAACCATTTAAAAATACACCTAGGTTGTTCTGTTCTTAACAAATGCCTGCTCTCAAGAGAAACTGTTTTACCAGAAAATAAACAGCAGGGGTTTCACTGGATCATAGCCCACAGGGGAGAAGGGAAATAGCCAACTACAGCCCCTCTAACCTTCCTGTCTCACCTAAGGAATGGAAAAAATAAAAAATAAAAGCTGAGAAACATTTGTGAAGGTTACAGCCCAGGGACAGAGGCTCATTAAAAGACTGAGCCTCAATCATACGCTTTTATTTACCACCATATCAGTAGGGCTTCTGCGTAACAACAGGAGATACAATGGAAAGAAGTACAAGGCTCAGACCTTTTTTAAGAAGTCTCTAGAAAACCCAAGGCCACAGGGGAGACCAATGAAGGACACCAGTGGATATTTTAGCCTCTGACACCTACACTACAACAAACAATAAACACAACCTAACTTCTCACCAGGTAAACATAAACCTTCACACTAAAGTCTTGTTTATCTTAGTTCTTTTTATTGGTACATTATGTCCAGCTTTCACAAAAAAATTACAAGCATGCCAAAAGCAAAAAACACAGTCTGAAGAGGCAGCTGGCATCAGGACTAAACACAGATAAGACAGAGATGTTGGGATTATCAGACAGGAATTTCAAAATAACTATAATTACTATGACATAGCCTCTTTGGACAAAATGAACAACATGCAAGAACAAATAGGCAATGGAAGCAGGAAGAAGGAAAACCTAAAAAGGGATAAAAAAAAAATGCTAGAAATTAAAAAAAAAATTTAAAAAAAACACTTTCACAGAAAGGAAGCACATCTTTGATGGGTTCATCATTGGGCATTGGCACGGCCAAGGCCAAGGAAAGAATCAATGATCTTGAAGAGCTGTCAATAGACACTACCTGTACTGAAAACCAAAGAGCAAAAAAAGACTTAAAAAGTGAAAAAGAATATCTAAGAACTGTGGGGCAATTACAAAGGTGAAACATGCGGAATGGGAACACTAGAAAGAGATGTAAAGGACAAAAGGGCAGAAGAAATATTTGAAGTAATAATGGCTGAGAATTTTCCAAAATTATTGACAGACACTAAACTACGGATTCAGGGAGCTCAGAGAACACCAAGCAGGGTAAATACCAGAAAATCTATACCTGAGTATATCATATTCAAACTGCAGAAAATCAAAGACTGGGAAAATATTGAAAGAAGTTAGAGAGAAACAACAAATCACCAGTAGAGGAATTAATAGAGAAAAATCAATGAAACCAAAAAATTGATTCTTTGAAAAGATCAGTGCAATTGATAAACCTCTACCCAGGCTAACCAGGAAGAAAAAGAGAGCAGACACAAATTACTGAGATCAGAAATGAAAGAGGGGCCATCACAGTTTATCCTGTGGGCATTAAAAGGATAATTAAGGAATATTATGAACAACTCTATGCCCACAAATTTGATAATTTAGATGAAATGGACCAATTCCTTGAAAGACATACCTACCAAATCTCAGAGAGCTAGATAATCTGAATAGGCCTGTATCTATTAAAGAAATTGAATCAATAATTAGTAACCTTCCAAAACAGATGGCAACAGGCCCAGATGGTTTCACTGGTGAATTCTACTAGGCATTTAAAGAAGAAATATTCCAGTTCTCTACAATCTCTTCCAGAAAATAGAAGCATAGGGAACACTTCCTAACTCATCTATGAGGCCAACCTTACCCTAATACCAAAACCAGACAAAGATATTACTAGGAAGGAAAACAGCAGACCAATTATCTCTTGTGAACACAGAGGGAAACACCTTCAATATTGTAAAAAATAATAATATAAAATATTAGCAAATTGAATCCAACAATGTATAAAAAGAATTATATACCACATGACCAAGTGGAATTTATTCCAGGGATGCAAGACTAGTTCAAAATTCAAAAATCAATTAATATAATTCATCACATCAACAGGCTAAAAAAGAAAAATCATGGTCATATCAATAAATGCAGAAAAAAAAAACATTTGACAAAATCCAATACCTATTCATGATAAAGGAAAAAAAACTAGCTCTTAGCAAACTGGAAATAGAGGGGAATTTCTGCAATTTGATAAAGAACAACTACAAAAACCTACAGCTAACATCATACTTAATGGTCAGAAGCTAGATGTTTTCCCCCTAAAACTGGGAACAAGACAAGGATGTCCCATCTCACCACTCTTATTCAACATCATAGAGAAGTCCTAGTTAATGCAAAAAAGCAAGAAAAGAAAATGGAAGGTACAGAGACTGAGAAGGAAGAAATAAAACTATATTTGTTTGCAGAAGATATGAAGATATTACTGTCTGTGTGGAAAATTCCAAAGAACTCACAAAAAAAAAAAAAAAAAACTTCCTGGAACTAGTGATTATAGCAGGGTTGCAGAATATAGGGTTAATATACAAAAGGAAATTGCTTCCCTACGATCTAGCAATGAAGAATTGAAACTTGAAATTAAAAACATAACACCATTTACATTAGCACCCCCTAAAAATTAAAGATTTAGGTATAAATCTAACCAAATACACATAAGATCTATATGAGGAAAACTACACAACTCTGATGAAAGCAATCAAAGAAGGTCTAAATAAATGATATTCCATGTTCTTGAATAGGCAGATTCCATATTATTAAGATATCAATTCTTCCCAAATTTACCTATAGATTCAAGGTAATCTCAGTCAAAATCCCAGCAAGGTGTTGTGAGAATATTGAAAAACTGATTCTGAAGTTTATATAGAAAGGCAAAAGACCAAGAATAGCCAACACAATACTGAAGAGGAACAAAGTCAGAGTACTGACAAAACCCAACTTCAAGACTTAAAAACTGCAATGCACAAGACAATGTGGTACTGGTGAAAGAATAAACAAATAAATCAATGCAACAGAAGAGAGAGCCTAGAAATAGACCCACATGAATACGGTCAACTGGCCTTTGACAAAGGAGAAATAGCAATTCAATGGAGAAAGGATAGTCTTTTCATCAAAGGGTGCTGGAACAACTAGAATCTCACATGGACAAATGTAATGCAAAGCTGTACAACTCCTAGAAGATAACACAGAAGAAAATAGGGTGACCTTGGATTTGGTGATGACTTCCTAGATACAACACCAAAAGGATGATCTATGAAAGAAAAAATTGTTAAGTTGGGCTTCATTAAATGAAAAACTTCCACTCTCTGATTGACACAGTTAATGAGAAACTATTTGAAAAATTTGTATCTGATAAAAGATACTATGCACAATATGCAAAGAACTCTTAAAACTCAACAATAAAAATAAACAAACAACCTGTTTACAAAATGGGCAAAATATCTGAACAGACACCTCACCAAAGAAGATATACAGGTGGAAAATAAGTCTATGAAGAGATGTCACACATCATATGCCATTAGGGAATTGCAAATTAAAACAATGATGTACTGCTACACACCTGTTAGAATGGCTAACAATGAAAACACTGACAGTACCAAATGCTGATGAGGATGTGGAGCAACAGGAACTCTCATTCTTGGCCAGTGAGAATGCAAAGTGCTACAGCCTCTTTGGAAGACAGTTGGAAGTCAGCTAAGCATAGCTTTCTAGCAATCGTTTTCTTAGGTATTTTCCCAAATGAGTTGAAAACCGATGTTCACACAAAAACCTTCACTTGAATGTTTATAGCACCTTTATTAATAATTGCCCCAAATTGGAAGCAACCAAGAGGTCCTGCAATAGGTAAATGAATAAATAAACAGTGGTCCACCTATACAGTATAATATTATTCAGCAATAATAGGAAATGAACTATCAAGCTATAAAAAGACAAGGAGGAACCCAAAATGCATATTGTTAAGCAAAAGAAGCCAGTCTGAAAATGCTGTATACTATATAATTCTAATCATATGAAATTCTGGAAAAGGCAAAATGAATAGACATAGTAAAAAAAAAAAAAAAAAAAAAAAATCAGTGCTTGCCAGGGGCTCAGGAGGAGGGGGGAAGGCAAGAATACGCACAGCCCCGGGCACTTACATTTATAGAGCAGTGAGACTATTCTGTAATGGTAGATACATGACATTATGCATTTGGTTAAACCCATAGAACTTCACAAGACAAAGAGTGAACCCTAATGTAAACTGTGGACTTTGGTTAATAATAATGTATCAGTATTGGTTCATCAATGGTAACAAATGTACCTTACTAATGGAAGATGTCAATAGGAGAAACTTCATATTTGTGGGAAGAGGAGCATATGGGAATTCTGTATTCTTCCTGCACAATTTTTGTGCAAACCTAAAACCACCCTAAAAAGGTCTATTAAAAAAAAAGTCTTTATTATATTAGTTGTATCATCAAGTAAGTCAAAATACTTTTATCATAAAGGTTATATAGGTCATAATCTGTGATTCATGTATCATGTTTCTTTTGGATACATTAATTCCCAACATTAAGAAATAATTGTAGTCATAGCTACCATTTAGTGTGTGCTTGCTCTATGTCAAGGACTTTTTTACATTGTCTCACTTGAGTATTTGCTCACCTTATCAAAACTGAGCACTAAAGTAGATAACTAACTTGTTTAAAATTACACAATTAAGTGAAGAAGCTGAGTTTAAGACTCCAAAGCCTGGGATGTTTAACGATTTGTCTATATTAGCCGTGGGCAAAGAGGAAGTAAGAGAGATTTTTAAATTAAAATCTTGTGGTGGTAATCAAGATGAGAATAATCCAGTTCCGATGTTTTGGAATCCAGGAGTCTGAGCCAAAGTCATCAACTCGGAAAATGAGATTTGGGAGTAGGAACCCCAGGGTTGTGGCTCATACCATAAAACTGGAGAGGGATCGAGAATCAGATTCCTATAGAGGGAAGATTGCTTTGGAATTGAATATCTGACCCAGGCACCATCTCTACCAACTTGTCTCCACCCCCACTCCCCAAAGCACCTCACAGTTGCAGTACTGTATCATTTCATGTCTGTGTTCCTGGGTGTCCTTCAGCGGGGTGTCCAACAAACTAAGTATGTGGTATGCCTCTCTCTCTCTGTGTCTCTCTCTGTCTCTCCCTCTCTCTCTCTCTCTTTCTCTCTCTCTCTCTCTCTCTCCCTCTCTCTTTCTCTCCAGGAACAAAGTTTGTAGCTGTTTTAAGGTTTAGGTTAGTGGTCTCCAGGCTTATTTATGAGTTAATAAAAATATAGCACCTAGGAGAGTGATTGGCATCCATCTCCATAAGTGTTAACTGTTATATACTTAAAACATTTTAACATACTATGCACATATATTAAGTACTTTACAAGCATATATAAATCATGGAAATTTTATAGGGATGTGTTAACAATGCTTTCTGCCCCAGAAAATCCACTCCCACTAGGTCTCTTCCAGATAGAATTAAGTTTTCTTTTATGTGCCCCTGGTTCATTCCTCCACTCTAAAGCTAACCACATTGTTGAGTAATTATTTACTATCTGCTTCCTCAATCTTAAAGAAAGATAACATAAGCAAAGAATGCAGGGTCTACTCATCAGTTCATTCATTTAGCAAGTAATTAATGACTATCTAGAGGCTAAGGAAATAAAGTTATCAAGATTCAGTCCCTGCCATCAAACTCACGGTCAAGTGAAGGATGAACAGAATGCAGACAAGTAAATAGATAATTGCAGATTGGTCTGTGTTGCATGTCATGAGTACCATGGAGGGACTTAGGAGAGCACCAGCCTTGCAGGAAAAGGCGGAATTAGGGAGAAATGGATTAGAAGAGACTAAATGTTAATTTACTAGCAGAGCTGTTGGGAAATGTTGCCTAGGTGTGCAGCAATTATGGACTTCCTAAGGTTACGGGCAGAAGAGAGCTTTCCCACCCCCTTGGAGGGAGCTCTGGGTGATCACAGGTCTCCCCTGGGTAGGCTGCATTTGAAAACGGACAGCATGAAGGATCAGTGCAAAAAGTGCACTGCAGGCGTGAAGGTCCCTAAAGAGGGTGCAGTTGAGCCATACACCTCACTTTCTTATTCCTGTTCACCCATGAGATGGGCCAGTCCTTTTTCCCTGGGAAGAAATGAGTAAAAGTTTCAGAGAGCATCCAGGAACGTTATTACAATGGAAGAAACCACCTCATAGAAGGAATAAGTGCTCCTTATAAAAATGACCTTTTCACAAATTTTCGGTGTCTGATAAATTTTCGAAGCCTCTGGGCACAATTTTTCCTATTCCTCCGTATCCAGACTTGCAGCATTCTGGTTTTTTATTCCACTCTTTTCCTCCAATTTTATGTCACATATCTTTCATTTCATAGCTCATGCCATCAACCACCTACTATTCCTTGATCAGAAATTTCTGATGAAATCAAAGAAATTTTAAGGACATCCATGAAATATAATTTGAGTATTCTTAATAGATCATTACTACTTTGCAGTAAGAACAAAAGCACTTACATTTTATAAATGCTTGCTGTCTTCCCTTTGATTGAGTTAGATATGTGAAATGCCAGATGAATATAAAGAATTAAGTTGGGGAGAATATTTATTTTAATGACACATTCCCACAGGTGCTTTTAAATAGTAATATATCTCACTCAAGGTAAATGGAAATGCAAATCAGACTAGAACTACAATTCTCCATAGAAGCTCCTAATGATAAATAGTGGTGGAGCGAGGACTTCAAAGTTGAGTAGGAAATGATTTCAACCCGGAATTCAGTATTAAGCGCAACTGTTAACCAGTTTGAGAGCAGAAGAGATCAATTTTCAAGGCATAAAATGACTCAGACAATCTACTTCCCATACACCTTTTCTGAATTATTGTTTGAGAGTGTACTCCATCAAAGCCATGGGGTCAGTCAAGAGAGAACATGAGAGAAGACTCAGGGAGCAGTTAGCAGAGTTTGGGTGAGTAGTGATAGCCAATCCTGAAAACAGCTGTGCAGGGACATTAGCTAGACCAGACCAGACCCCTTCAGGAGCGGGGTACCCAGGACAATTCACTGGGGAAAAGGAGATTGTGTACAATGGATATTATTATCAGATATTTGGCAAAAACTTGAGGATATGATAGAGGTAGAGAACACAAGGGGTAAAAAAAAGACAATCGATCAGAAAATAGAGGTGAGGGTTAATCATATAAGAAAGCCATAGTCCAACCATGATGAGAATGGTATAAATCAGAAAAAGTGGCACTACGGAAAGAAAAGTGGAATGGATTCCAAATAATAGATAAAATGAATGAAAGCTGGGAGGCAACTAGGAGATGTTGAGGAAGGCATATTTAACAAAATTTCCTCTTACATTGAAGAGAAAAAAGGTATTCACAAACTCCAACAAAAACTCTATGGGAAAAGGCATAGTTCAAAATGAAGCAATTAAATATTGGGAGGAATATTTTTTAAATGTAGATTCCATTTGAAATTGATAATAGAAACATTGGATGATATAGGGATTGTAAATTCAGTATTTGTCTCTAAAAGGAGACATGGAAATAGTTGTTAAAATGTAAACACTGTTTATTGCATTTTTAGTTTTTAAATCAACCTAGTCAAATCACAGAAAATGTCATTATCATTTCAGAATGGAATGTAAATATTGTTAGCTTTGATAATGCAAAAATAAAGGTATAATTGTCAGAGACTGGGAGATAGACGTGGCAGGAATCAGAGACAGAGGTGGGAAATGGAAACATTGGAATTCTAATGTCGTCATTTTGCAAAGCAAAAGAGTCAAGAGATATTCTCTGTAATTACGAAACACGATATGCATCTTTAAGTAGACTGGTTGCAATTGCAGAGGTGACCACTGATGGAACTGGAGCTGATGATAAAACTACATTGAAAAAAGTGATGGCTGTTGGATAATAATGTACATGAACTAAATCAATATACTATGTATAAAGTTAATAAATCAAGATATAGAAATATAAGGTTATAGGTATAGAAGTAAGTATGAGAAGAAAGATCTAAAATGCTTGAAGTAGTCTCTGACAATTTGAAGTGGAGATGGTTTGGAGGGAAGCATGAGGCAGTGATTTATTATTATAAGCCTTTCTGATCTAGTGCACCTTTGAATACGTGCAAGTTCTACTTTGATAATTATTCTAACTGCATCTCATATGATTCTGATGTGCACACACCACACTTCCATTCCTGGCCTCAACTGACAACCATGCATAAGAAATCTATAACTAATGGGTTTGCAAATTCTCTTCCCTGTAAATTATGTAAAGTTACATGTTCATGAAATAGTACTTTAAAAATATGACCCAATTCAGTGACTACTAGATAATCCGTGACATTTTGAAAATTCCAGGTAGTATTTCATTTTCTCTTCTGAAATCGAAGAGTTTTCTTTTCCGTTAACCTTTCTTACCTCTTACTTCTCCAGCCTTCCAATGATTCCCTCTTTATATGTGTTTCTTCCGTCTTTCCTGACATTACATTAGTCTAATTTAGGTAGCCTTTCATATTAAGTACTGACTCCTAAACTCCCCCAAAGTACCATGCAAAATATAAAATACTTACTTCTAGTAATCTAGTGAGCAGTCTAATTTTTTATTGTACAGCAGTTCTAAAGGAATGGGAATTATCTTTGTTAAAATGTATACACTTGGGACCCCTATTTAAAAATCAGAGTGCTCTGGTGAGAATCATGCAGTTAATTACAAGCCAGATGAAAACTCTCTTAGTTTTCAGTTGTGTACATAATCATTTGATCACTTCATTTTGCTTGTGTGAAAGGTCGGTAGCCATCTATTATGAGGGATTGTTGCTTTAGTTGACGAGGCAAATAATTGACAAGGTACTTTTTAAAATTTTCTACTTATGAAATAATTTAATTTGATCTCACATTTAATTTGCCCTCAAGACCATACTGTTTATTACTGTAACACTGACCTCTTCTGGATAACTCATATCATGTCACTCTGATCATATGTTAGCTCTATATTTTTTTGAAGGTTAAGATAAACTATGGGCTCAATGTTGTAAAAACTGCTGAACAATACAGTGTAGCTATTCAAAGTTCAACAAACATTGATTGAGGACTCACCATGTGGAGGCACTGAGCAAGGGGTTCATACTTTAGTAGAGAGGACAGGAATATAAACAAATGATTGCAGTATAAATGCAAATAACTATGAGTTTAACAGTAGATACAGAAAGCTGATAGTGACATGTAAACAGGACTTTCAAGTCACTTCCAATAATGCCATTACTAGCTATTGTGCCTTACAAATTATTTTACATCTAGGTTACTGTTAGGTTTTCTTTAAGGCCTCTTAAAGCTTTACAACATTATGATTCTGTTGAAACAAAAAGGTGTCAAATGTGTGCACATGTGACCTACAAACACAAGCCACACCTACCTTAAAAACTCTGAAGATCTTGTTTTAATAATTTAAACTAGCCCCTATTATAAAATCAAAGGATTATTCCCTAAGTCATCCTGCTGCAGTACTAAAAGTAGATGTTGAGAGTATTAAATGAAATCTGTGACCATGACTGGAGAAAAACACGTAACTTGACTATTTTCACAAAGCACTGCCCAAAACATTGAAAAGTTCTTTGCTACAAAGCCAGTTTACTGATTGATGAAAAGGTCCCTCAAAACATAACCTTTAAATGGGTGACATTTCAACCAGAAAACTGAGTTTGAAGTTTCAGATTTGAACTTTTCAGATACATGTTGTTACAAAAATATATCCCATATTATCATCATTAAGTATATTAGATATTTTTGCTAAGAATTGATAGGTGTGCTACAATTTTATGTTTTACTGAACTGCCATGATAATAGAAATAGTAACATGCAGGGAATTCATGAAAGATTTTAAATGCTTTATAAATGCATGATTCGTTGAGGTGGCATCAGCTTTTAATTTAATGCTTGCAGCTGTCGGTGTGACAGAAGCATCAAATTTCAAAAGAATTCAGAGTATGAATGAATGGACTGAAAAGACATGGTCTCCTGAGAAGAAAATAAAATTAAAATTATGCATATGGATTATCATTGCATTGCTTCTCATAATCAAGGTTTAGTGCTGAAATACAAATTTCAAATATGCAATTTAGTCAATTTGTTAATTCATGTTATAGGCCAGGCTGTACAAAAATGATGCAAAATAAACGATTACAATTATTCAAAAGTTTGATACTTATTCTACTTTCTTTATACTTTATAAATGTGAATAACCTAATTGTTATTCTTTTTAAATTAAGAAAAGGCAATATAAGATTATATGGTTACATTCCAATAATTTGTTAAAATAATATAATTATTAATTTACTAGATAAGAAATTACCAAATTTTAACATGTAGAGTGTACCTTCTGTTTATCATCATGATTACTATTTAGGATTTTCTCTACAAATATTAAGGTTTTCCATTAAAAAGAAGCATAAGGAAAGTGAATTGTAAACAATAATACACTATTATGGGGTTTACGTGGATGAATATCCTACACATTTGCTACTAATAAAGTCATGTGTTCTGAATGTTGCCTGTTAATTTGAAACTATTTTTCATGGATATTGTTGACAGTAGATTCTACTGGAAACTGGTCTGCAGAAGTGTTCCGCTGTTCATTTGAGGTTAAGTTTATTTTAGAAAGTTATAATTATGTAAGGCCATCATGATTCAGGATTTAAATCTTGGTTTTATAAGAATGTTTCTTTTTTTTAATTTTGGCACAGTTAGAGCTGTGTCCTGGAATTGGTGCCTGAACAGTTTTAAGTGTGGTATGAGTTGTTTATGTCACTGAGTAAAATTAGATATGCCTGTTGCTAATACAGGGCCATGAAACTTAAGCCAAGGCCAAACACGTGAGAGTTTTCTCTTCAGTCATAGTTGGTGATGCCCAAAATATCTTTCACTCTCAGTTTGAAAGTAATGGGAAAGTTTGAAGCGTTTAGCTTTTGATAGAGATCAGACTGGTTTTAGTTCATTCACCAGTGTGTTCTTTAACGCAGCCAAGGTAAGTAATCAGTTTTAACTTAGATTTTATATAATTACTTTACAGCATTCAACATAAAAGCCAAATCGTTATAAGGGTGCTTGATTCTTTTTTTTCCTTCATAGATGACATAATAGCTAATAAATTTGAAACAATGTGGAATAAATTGATGATCTCAAAGTAATTAAATATTATCAACATTCAATTAAATTCTTATGTCGACAGTTTTATTTTTTACTGCTTATATGCTATGTATTTTAGCATAATCATGTGTTTCTGATATTTTCAATTTTTAGAATGCCATGATAGCATTTCTGTATTACTGGGCATTAAATTGTGTACTGCAGTTAATTGAGCTATAGTCTTTAAGGTCATCTATTTCTAATTCTGCTCTTAAACTTTTGTGGTAGAATTACATTTGCTTTACATTTTGTCAGTAGCTTTGTCCTAGATATTAAGAGACAGATTAAAATTAATGAGAATAAAAGTTCAAGTAGTTTTATAAAATGGTGATAAGCAAGAGAAAAGAAAACAAGAGCCAAAAAAAAGGTCAGCTTCAGTTTTGCAGCTATTCTTGTGTGAGAAAGGAAAGAATCTTTCTCTCCCAAAATCTGTAAAAACTTGTGCTGCTCAAAATATGTATCAAAAGTTAACATAAACATGGTAAAAAGTAAAAATGGGCTAATGCTTTTGCAAGTTGTCAGTTCTTTGTGTTTCCTATGTGGCAACTGGAAAACATAAGTTTTCAAAGGAGGGCATCGAGAAAGATAATAAGGAAAAATATAACTCAACTAACTTAAAGATCATTACCAGCAGGATGGATTACAAAATGAACTACAAAACATGTCTAATTTGTGCCTATTTTCATGGAAATTTTTGTAGAGATAGGTATAAAGAGGCACACATACATAATTCAAAACTAATGGTTCAAGTTGGTTTTAGTTTTATGGGTTCTAGAATTTATCTAAGGTTTTCTTTCAAAGCCAGCTGAAATACAGTATTTCAGTGTATTTAAATATCAAATTCCCAAAACTAACAAATCCAAGTTTCCAAAACATGCTGTGTTAGCTTGCTGAAAATAAAACTGTTCCATATTGTCCTTTAAAAATATATTTTCTAGTCATTAAACTAAGTTGCCATTAAATCAAATATGAAAATCGAATACTAATGGTAAGTTACGGTTGGGTTCCGTTTTGTGTACTGTATTTTGTCGGCCCTGTGGTCCTCTCTCGGTGTCCCTTCTGCCTGGCTCATCACAGCCCCTGGATTCTTGTCATCTAAGCCGAGCCCCACCGATACCACCCTGGCTCGGTTCCTTAGTGGGGAGAGAAAAACGCTGCAGTCCTGAATATGAGTCTGCTACTGTCCCATTCCTTCCAAGCTTGCATCTACCCTCAGGACAGGCTTCTATCTGTCCTTCCCTCCTTTTCTGCTCAGCCCGGACAGCCTCTGTCTGGTTTTATTCCTCTCTGTGCATAGCCCGCTATTTCTGTGATGTTTCCATGAGATTTCCTCACCCACTATTTTGGTCATTTCAGTCTCCAGCTTCCTCTTGGATTTTTCATACAGTTATGCTTTAGAGAATTTTATGGGAAAATTTGAGATAGCAGTGTTTGGCAATCTGTGCATTTGCAAAGGTCTCACGACTTCTCAGAATCCCTCAAAATGTTGAAGGCTACTTCAGAGTGACTGGTGTGGTGTGTATCCGTGATGACAGATGAGGCCGGGGATTGAAGAGGGGCTCCAGTGCTCAAAGGACTGTGCTTTATCCTAAAGCAGGAGGGAGCCATGTGCACATTTGAAGCAGAAGAGAAGCACCATCCGATTTGTTGTTTGGGAAGATCAACCTGGTTGTCACCGGGAGGGGATTGGGAGCTGTGGGGGAGGGAGGAAGATGAGTCGCTCAACAGTCACAGAGCCTCAGTGGAGGACTCAGGACTCGGGGGCCAAAGAAGGTAGACCCAGCAAAAGAAGCACTGATGCTGGGAGAGGAAGCGGTGAAAGATATCAGGAAGGTTCTGTGGGCTTTTCGTTTGTCATAAGATAGAAAACCCAGGAGAAAGACCCCTAGCTTCACTCTTTGGACTGTTTTAACTCTATTTAAAAATTCTCAATTGGTTTTACTTGTGAAAAATCTTTGAAAAGTATATCAAAGAAGGGGCAATGATTAAAAGTGTAGGCTGTGCAATCAGACTGTCACTATAAGGCTATATGAACCTTCTGTTCCTTAGCTTCTTCATTGTAAAAATGGGAATAATCACAGTATCTACCTTGTAAGGCTATAACAGGAATCAAATTAAATCCATATGTATTGCTTAATGGGTACAGTGTTTCTGTTTGGAGTGATTAAAAAGTTTTGGAAATAGTGGTGATGGTTGCACAACATTGTAAATATAATTAATACTACTGAATTGTACACTTAAAATGGTTAAAATGGCAAATTTCATGTTATCTATATTTCACCATAATTCTTCTAAAAAATTGAATTTATATAAGGCATCTAGAAAGTTTCCAATTTTTTAGTAAATAGCTCTAATTGCCATCATCATCATCATCACCATCACCACCACTGTCAATAATGAGAAAACGCATGTGCCTCTTATCCTGATCTCCACTGATGGGAAGGTAAGGGGAGAACCTCAGGGGAGCGGCTGTAAAGTGTCCGGATTTCCACCCTGCTTCTCCCGTGTAGGCAGATTCCAGGCTGAGGCTATTTCTGCTCTAGCAGAGAATGTTCTCTGCACATAGCAATGTCTGCCACAGAGGAGCGTGTGCATTCCAGGATGCAGATAGAAATCAGCCCTGATAGTCTCAGCAACTGACTGACATCTCTAATGGTGCCTTCAGTATTTACGAAGGAAAGAAAATCAAATGACTGCTTAGGTTTCCTGTGAAAATTTTCCTCTCACAAAACATTTTAAAGCTTAATAAAAAATTCTCTATTAAATATTCTAAAATGTTAATCTTGGGGAAGCACAGAAGTGTGCTTTCCCCATACTGGAATGCATTTAGATGTGTATGTCTATTTTGGGCAGCGTTTGAAAGTCATTTTATATCACCACATTCCAATCCCGAAGAAAAGGTGATGATAAGGGTAGAAGTGTATCATGTCCTTGAGGCCTGCTGAAACTTTTTTAATAACTGTCAAGGCAATTGGAAAATGCATATACACCACATTTGATAAGAACCATAATTAGGTTTACCTCGAGAATTTCTTTTTGCTTTAAATCTTTCATTTAGAGTCTTGCAACTAAAAAGAAGCTCAGCTTAGTTGATAAATTTAAATAACTTTTTCTTGAAATTTGCCCTAGATTTTTTGGGGTGGATATTTTTCAAAGTTAGAGTTTAGTTAAATGCTACATTTAGGGACTACAGAATTTAGGACTTTGGAGGGAGGGGTTATAGTTGATTTGTCTGAAAATTCACCTTCAATATAAAAATCAAACTTAATAAAACTGATGGCAAACTACTTTATTCTCTGTTTGGGTGAAATCAGATTTTAGGCGTAAATTTAAGAATACTCTAAACTTTGGCTTCCTTTGTAAATATTTCAAAATCAAGGACCATGTTTACACAGGGTAAGAATAGTCATATATACTCTGTTAATGTCCTGCCCAGGTCCTCTCCACTGGCTACTAAGTGGCCAGTAAGGGGCTGCACACTCCTCTGGACCCACATCTTCACCTGGCCATGTCCTTTCCTAGCTCCCTCTCCTACCCTATCCTGCATCCCTTATTGCTGACAGCTTCCTCCTGAGAGAAATTCCTTAATAAATCCCTTGCACAAGAATCCTCGAGTCAGACTCTGCTTCGGGGGAAACTGACCTGAGCTAGGTAAAGTGGATCAAACACTGATGTGTGAGTTTCTCCCAGGGAGGGATATACCCATGAATGAGGCAGCTCAGTTTGGTCAAAAGTAATTCTTGCCGGCGGGTATCACTCCCGGCAGCTGGAAGAATGCGTGTCTTGGTTGTGAAGCATGACAAGACCAGGCAGCACACCAGGACAGGCACTTTGGATGACCCCTTGCCTCCCTCAGATTCTCTTGCTTCATATGGGAACTGATTCTTCAAAAGAAACCTGATGGGTCTCTTGTTCTGAGGACACTTCGGAAAGGCATGTTAATGAGATGAACTACAGCCTTCTCTCCTGCAGCTGGTCTCGGGATTGCAACCGATACCCAACCGCTCTCCCCTCACCCTCTTTGTTTGCTAGGGCTGCCATTCATAGGTATTACACGCTGGGTGACTTATAACAGCAGGGATTTATTGTCTCACAGCTCTGGAGGCCAGAAGTCCGAAATCAAGGTGCCAGCAGCGTGTTGCTCCCTCTGAGGTCTGTCGGGAAGGATCTGCTCCACGTTCCTCTCCCAGCTTCTGTCGGCAGCTTGCCTGCAGCCCATCTGCATCAGTCATCGCGTGGTGCTCTCCCTTCTGTCCGCGTCCAAATTCCCTCTTCTTATCCGGACACTATCCTTAATGGATTAAGGACCTACCCTACTCTAGTGTGACCTCATTTTAACTTGCCTAATTCCATCTGTAAAGCCTCTGTTTCCAAATAAGTTCACATTCTGAAGTAGTGGAGATTAGGACTTCAGCTCATCTTGTGGGAGGACGTAGTTCAGGCCATAACACACCCCCTTCTCCTCCTCCCCACTGCAGACTCTCTTCTTTCCCATCTAACCCTTTGCAGCTCCAGGCAGCCCACCTAGTGAGGTGACCCTGACATTCAACACTGAAGTCTGGGCCTCTGGGCATCATGCCTTTGTCAGCCCGGGCATAGCTATTGCACTTGCCCATTTACCATCAAAATGGTCAGGGCAATACCAAGAAATGTCCCATTGGTTCAATTCCTGTCAAAATGGCGGGTCCTCTACATGCCAGTTGGTGGCTTGGTTTGAGGAGTGGCAGCTTAGGGACTGATGGGGCACACATGTTCCCTGGTGGACACACTGCCCATTGGGAACAATCTTCTAGAACCAGAGACTCCGTGAGACCAAGATATGCATGCTGAAAATTTATTGGGGGATTCTCTCAGGAAGAGTGATTTTAGTGGAGTGAAGAAGCAGGATCAGGCAGAGGAAGAAGTTGAGCTATAATGTGGTTAAAACAGAGGCCTCCACCGTCATACAGGACTCGCTGAGGAAGGCTCCCTGAAGTCAGGCTGGACCTTCAGAGATGGCCAGGAAAAAGGCAGGTGCCAAGCCCTTGTACTTCAGGATTGACCTGTCATTAGCTGCTCATGGAAGGGCTCAACCTTGGGTAAGTAAGCTCTCTTCACCGAAGACAGTTCCAAAGGAGGGACTCAGGTGTCAGCTGTCATCAGAAACAGTTCCGGCATCTAGGAGAATGAGTTCTTTGGTCTTGAAGGGAAATTTTTGTGGCACTCTAAACATCTACTACAATCTTCTTTTTAAGGATTTTTGTTTTTATGAATATTTTATTTTTACATGAATTTTGAAGAAGATATTTTTTCCTTACTGACTTTTCTTTTGTAGGTATGGCCAAAGTATAATTCTATAGAACAATGAAAACATAGTGTTTAATGCAGAATTCCTCTTTGCATTATGTTTGTCCATTCAGTCAACAAATCGAGTATTCTAGGCACTGGCCCAGAGGTCAGGAGCCTCACAGAGAACAACACCCTGCCCTCACGGAGGTAGGACAAAGAATATTAGCACACAGACAACAATATTTTTTGGAGGTTGAAGAAGACAGAAAACAGAAGGCAGGAGAGAAAAACTTGCATTTCAGGACAATTTGCTTGGTTTCGATAGTAAGTAAATTGAATTAAAGCTAACAGCAAAACTGCTAACCCCCTGCACAAATTCTACTTTAAGTAGTAATTAAATTCAACTGAATAATTGTTTCTTTACTCTCAACAAAGACCAATTAGAGGTTGTCATTATTTTGGTGATTACTTTGGTTAAATCATATTCTGTTTTCAAAATATTTTAAGAGAACACAATATAAAATATATGTTTAAATTTTTAATGTTAGGAAGAATTGGTAGTGAAAAGAATTGCAACATAATAGCTCTACTTAAGTGTTTTTATATGAGCGTGCAGGGAACAAAACGAATCATTTACACAGTAATTTCAGCAAATTAGTATTTGAGAGTCTTGATTGATTATATTAATGACGTTATAAATTGAGTCCTAATTTGATGTGTTGTGTCTTAAGTAATAGTTGCCAGAACTTTTTCAAGATATAACATCATCATATTCTATAAATATATAATCTTGAACTACTAGGATGGCCTGGGTTCACCATTAAAGGACCATTAATTTCATACCTAACATACAATAATAGCAAGTATTATCCTTCCTTTGTGCTAAATATTAGGAGTATTGTACTTTCCATTTAGAGTATTAGGAGTATTGTACTTTCCATTTAGAGCTGTGATGACAAATTTTGGGGAAATATGGGCCTCCATATGTGTAGAGACATCAATATATTTTGGGGTCTATAATCTGTAATAAAAACGGTGTACTTCAGAGCAACTATAGGGTTTACTGGCTTGGTTATGAATTTTCAATGTGCAATGTTAATAAAATGGATTTCCTTGAAAGAACAATAACCAAGGAATGATAACCTTCATGAAACATAATTTTCATGAGGTTAAATACGTGTGATTTAACAATAAGCCTTACACCCCATCCATTGTGAGCATGATAGACAGCAGGTACACGAGTTAGAAGGACCTGAAGTTCTCCAGATCACAGTTATGAGCCTCATAACAGCATCATGGGACTTAGAAGAAAGTTATTACATCATTCATGACATTAGGACAATTCTTATTATAAGTGATGATGCCAGTAAACAGCCCTGTGCAACCCTGATGTGTTAAAATATTTTTTCTTGGATGACTAAACAATAAAACAATACTTGATAAGCCAGGAACAAAAACACAAATATTGTATGATCTTGCTTGTATGAAATACCTAGAAGAAGCAAATTTCATAGACACAGTAGATTATAAGTCAGCAGGTGTCAGGGGTTGGGGGGGTGAGAGTTACTGCTTAATGGGTACAGAGTTTCTGTTTGAGGTGATGAAAAATTTGGGGTAATGGATATTAGTGATGCTGGGAAAATATTGTGAAAGTGATTAATACTACTGAATTGTACACTTGAAAATGGTTAAAATGGGCAATTTTGACTTGCATATGTTAAAAAAGTCAAAAAAATGTTTTTGGTGATACTTTGTTGTTGTTACAAGCTTTCAAAAAAATACTATATAATCTAAATATTCCGCCCATTTACTGGTATTTTCTGAGTAATTTCAGAGAAAAAATCAGCAACAAAAATATATAATCATAACTTCCTTTCTCAGAGGGTACATATTAAATCTAGAAATAAATCTCTAAACCAAAGAACTAGATATTGTAAAGACAAAAAGAAAAGCCAAGATCAAATAATATCATGCCTTTATCCTCCATTTTTGTTGAAGAATCTTAATTCTAGGAAACTGTGAGCCCCCAAATAAACTTCTCCACCATTTTGCCCAGACTTTAGTAGGACCTCAGACACAGGAATAAGGTTTGAAGAAGGAAGTCCATTCTGAAAAAGGAAGGGGAGAAAACAGCAAAAAATAAGGTGCAGGGGTAAGAAAGAATATTTTGGGGACAGCCCAGGTATCAAAACCACAGAGCCCTATGGTGGAGCTTTGTAAATGTATTCCACCAAATTTAATGACATATCTCAGGACTGGATTGATCAAGAGTCTCCAGCCATGTGGAAAAGCCTGATAGGCTATTTGAGTTGATGAGTTATTTCACAGAATTGATCATCATAACCTTTTCATCTTACAGCCCAATCAGTCTTGCCTTTAAAATTCAGTCTAATTTAGATGATAGCAAAAAAGAAATTTTTTTCTGGTACCGAACTTCCATATCCATTCATTTTATTAAGGTAGAACTTCATATACGCTTGAACCTCAAAACACCCCATTCAGACACAGAGAGGACATATGGATTAGCATTCATGCTACGGAATGGAGTGGTATGCTTGATCACTGAGATGTGAAATGAGGGAAATTCTAAACTATGAATTATGACATATATGCATCAATCATATTACAGCAATAAAAATGTCTCAAAAACAATGTACAAATTTGTCATCATCCCATTTGGTTCTGTGGGTTCCAATTCTTTCCCCAGTTGTTTATGTAGTTGCTATTGAAGTTGGTAGATTCTCTGCTGAAGAATAGCAGGATGGGTAATGACTGATGATTTGAGTTTTTAATCTCAATGCTATATGCTAGACATTGAGGTCTAGTCCATAAAAGTGCATTTTAGATGTGATTATATAGTAACAAGGCCTGCCTGCCTTCCATTAACAATTGCATGCAACTGAGCCCCTACTATGGGCAGACACTACTCCAGAGGTTGAATATATACTGGAGAACACAACAGGCTCCCCTCCTGTCCTCATGGATGTAAGAGTCTAAGGAGGGAACAGCAAAGAAAAGTAAACAAAGACATCATGATGAGTCCTGGTAAGTGCTATGAAGGAAATAGGGAGGACACAGTTATAGATTTTAACACAACAAAATATACATGGAAAGGGTGTTTGTGGACAGGCAACATTTCAGCTAAGGCCAGGAGGACAGATTTTCCAGGTGGACGAGCAGCATGTGCAAAGGCTATGGGAGAGGAAAAGGCTTGTTCTGTTAGAGACTGAGAGGAAGCCAGTGTAGAGAAGGGCAGAGTGGGTATGATGGGGCTGGAGAAGGGGGCATAGCCCAGATGGAGTGGAGCTTCATGGAAAGTGCAGTGGGAAGCCACTGAGGGCCTCAAGCAAGTTCTTGAGGTTATACTCTGGCGGCCGTGTGGAGAATTGGATTAAAGAGGGGCAAGGGTGGACATAGGGAGACCAGTGAAAGGCTGTTAAAGAAAACCTGGTGAGGGAGGAGGTGGCTTGGAGTAGGGCAGTGGCAGTGTAGATGGAGAGAAGAGAATAGATTAAAGCTGTGTTTAGGATGGTACATGACAGGACCTGATGAATTAGATATTGGGGTGCATGATAGAGGAATCAAGGATGGCACTCAGATTCTGGTGTGATCAACTGATGAAAAGGAAGTGACATTAACTCAGATGGGAAGAAGGAAAGGAAGAGAGCAGATTTGTGGGAAGTGTGTTCAAAATAAAGTTATTTTTCAACTTTATTTTAAATACCTGTGAAACATCAGTGGAGACATCAAACAGCGTATTTGATGTAAGACTCCAGAGTTCAGAGATGCTTTAGATATATAAATTTGGGAATCCTCAATCTATAAATAGTATTTAAAACCATGATAATGAAATAGGATCACCTTGAAAGGCAGAAGAGGAGTTGAAGTTCCCTTAAATCCTAGGATAATCCAACATTAGGGGCAGAGAAAGCGAGGAGACTGTGAAGTCCAGCAACGTAGGGTAAATTAGGAAAATGCTGGGTCAAGAAAACAAGATGATGTTTTTAAAAGAGGGAGGGACCAATCATTTCAAATAAAATGAAGAATAAAGTAAGTAAATAAAATGAGTAAAGGGAGGATAGGAAAGTGAATACTGGATTTGGAAGCAAAGACTTCGTGTAATATCTTTAACCAAAGCTAAAGATAATGAAACAACTTTTTCTGGAAAAATATTCTCTCTAAAGACATATTCATTCTTTAAAAGAGTCTATTTGATTGGACAGAAAAATGGGTCAAAAACTAATTGAAAGACAATGTTATGTACCAAGCTAGTAAACGTTTTTTTCTTCTTCTTCCATGGCTCACTACTGTAAGGTTTACTGCCTTTACAACTCTTGATATATACATTATTCAGGACTTTTTTAGGTGTAAACGACAGAAACCCAAGTCAAAGAAGTTCAAGCAAAAATGGAATTTATTGATTCATGAAACAAATCAGACAGTGCCTGATCTGAGTGCTCAAACAATGCTGGGAGGATATGTACTCAAACTCTCACACTCTCTCCTCCTGTCTTGCATCCTTTCTGATTTCTTCTCTGGCAAGCTCTCTCCAAGTGGTGGGAAAGATAGATGTTGGCAGGACAGCATCATCTGGTCAATAAGTCCTGATACGATAGGCAAGCTTCTCTCTCAAGGCATCCATATCCATTCTGGGACAAGTACCAAATGGCCAACTTGGATCACATGACGTCCTGCAGTCATTCACTATATCTAGACTGATAACACACACTGGTTGGTCAGCCTTGCTCACATATCTGCACAGGTGAGAGTGGAGATGTGCCCATATGCTTGATTGTTGCAGCACCACGTGGAGCTTGGAGGAGTTGTTGTGGGGTAGACAAGAAAGCCGTAGTTGCCCACTGTAATATGATACAGAAAGAGGCTCAGGGTGGCTTCAGGGCTCCCAGAAGTTCTTCATGAGAGCACTCTGTTGACAATAACTCAGCTCTCACTGTAGCACAACTACTTCATTTTCTCTCTCCATTTAATATTCAAGGACTAAATCAGGGTTTGATGCTAGGGTATAAACCAAGCCAAGCACTGGAAAAAATTTGGTACCAAACAACTCAGGGTTCTGGCTAAAAGGCTGGGGCCTCCAAATCAGACAATCTTTATTATGGTGCTTTAAATACACACTTCTAATTGAAAAATATACTGTCTAGCTGCATTACTATCTGTGTCTTATTTCTGTCTATATCAATTTCTGTATGGTTGTTATTCCTTAGTCAAGTACTATATAATGACACTGTAAAAGCATCAGCTCTCTGAGTTTACTTTAAGAGAAAATACTGAAAAACAGTATATTTGAATTGCTTACCTTCGTAAATATAACACTGTGTTTAAAAATGAGCCTCTATCTGAAGAAAAAAACAAGACAAGACTTTTTAAACCACAGTTGGCATGTCAGTACGTCTGAGTTTTGTTTTTATTTTTCCTTTAAGTCACTTGCTCATTTAAATGTTTTTTTCCCTGTTCGTGTCTGTTAGCTATTTAAAGGGCATTTATTCTGTTGGTTTGGTGTATTTTAAAAGGAACTTTATGAAATGATGGAGCTTGCCATTTTGCTGTAAAAATTAATCCTATTATAAAGAAGAGAATGATTTGATGATCTTTTAATCTATGTGTGTATGTTTATAATAGGGTATAGAGTGTATTTATAATAGTGTTGTTGTAAGAATTAGGATGATTACAACTTCAGATGAAATTGATAATTATGATCAGTTGACTTGCCTATATTTAGGTGTTTCATGCTGAATGATTTGACTAAAAGTTTAAGCGGAACTATTCATTTTTTAAAACTTCTGTCTTTTTTCTATGGATATATATATTAATATGTATTTTTATATTCTACCCTTTTCATTTAACATTATACCATGGGCATTATTCAAGGTTTATATATGTTTTTCAAACTGTTAATTTCGTAATGCTATGATAATCCAATGAATTAATTACACTAATTTATTTATCTATTCATCATTTAATTAGTGCCCAGTTTTCACCATCATAGATAGGCTGTGATAAATATCCTTGAACCTAATTCCTTGTTTTCACCCCTAACTGTTTCTTTGAGATAAGTTCCTAGAATTGAAATCACCTGTTTGTTGGAGGCTCTTGGCACATAGTGCCAAATATCTTTCTAAAGAGGTTGTGTTAATTTCTAGTTTTAACAGCAAAGGAAGAGCATACAAATTTTTTCACCTATTTTGCCAGTGTTGGCTATCATCATTTATAAAATACTCCCTTTGTTTTTTAAAACTAGGATAGGGTATCACAGTGGTGTTTATTTGTATTTCTTTGATTCATAGTTCAACTGAATGTTTTTGTTTATTAGCCATTCATATTTCTTTGATGTAAATGCATATTCCTTGCTCAAGGTTTATTTGCATTTTTCTTAACGTTTTTCTAGAAATCACTGACATTTTAAGGGTATTAACCTTGCCTTATCTCTAAGGCAAATTTTTT
Source organism: Choloepus didactylus (assembly GCF_015220235.1). Classification (NCBI taxonomy): domain Eukaryota; kingdom Metazoa; phylum Chordata; class Mammalia; order Pilosa; family Megalonychidae; genus Choloepus; species Choloepus didactylus. Next base: position 16,135,912 of record NC_051318.1, on the reverse strand, counting down.
TCCGATTTATCTGCTTTTAAATTTTTCTTGTCATGATGTTTTTGTCACACATCTACTAAGGCAAACACTTCCCCATCCCATTACTCTTTTCCAACCGTTGGGGTCCATCCTTCAATATGATGTGTATGAGTCAGGATGCCAATGGCTGGGCAGAAAATAAATGGAGAATTACTGCTCTTAATTAACGTGGGAATGAGCTTTTTTTTTATTGGAGATTTAAAAGGCAATGGAGGTATAAATCATCCAGTCATTTCGAGTGTCAGCTTTCGTTCAATCCCGCTGCACTGACTTGCTCCTACCCTTACAGTTGTGCTTCCTAGAATAGTAATCTAGACTTGCTGTCTATTATATACCACTTCCCATTTGCTTATTTACCACCTCTGTGCATGGATTTGTTTCTGACTTCTCTATTCTCTTTTCTTTGTTTACAATCTATGCGCTTGTCACTACCACCATTTTTCATTATTACAGCATAAAGGTATGTCCTGACATCCATTAGGATAAGAAGTCCCCACTCCTTATACATTCATTTGTTCTACAAATATTGATTGATTGCCTATTTCATGCACATAATTTGTACTGGTCACATAGCTGTAATTCACTTCTCATGGGGCCTGCCTTCTCATTTTGACGGATGATGTAACATGATAGTACTCGTTGTGTAATAAGAAATTATGCTACTGGGATATTGGGTCCATGTGACTTGGCAAGTGTAAGGCAAGTTTTGGAACTATGTAGAGTAATTTTCCTGGAGTTTTCAGATTGACCTGATAGTTGATAGAAGAGGTTTGGGAAGTCCCAGTTAGCATAGGCCTGGTAGGACCTTGGCACAGGCAGGCAGGATTCCATCTAACACTCAAATGAATCTCCCATAAATTCACGCATTGAACCTCCCTGCTCATCCCCAGGCGTCACCCTTGCTAAAGTTAACTATTGAGCTTATGGCAGTAAAACATAATCTCAATCAGGTTCATGTGTCAGACTCGGCGTAATCATCAAACTTCAACCCCAGACCTCCGTAATACTATTTCAAAGTTTTTTGTTTATATTTTCTCCTCTCTATCATGAGTTTCTAACTACATTACAGTCAGAAAAAAGGATTTGTATCATATATATTCTTTGGCTTTCTTCATATGTTCTTGTGACCTGGTATGTTGTCGTTTTTTGTAAATGTTACATGTGTGCTTAAAAAGAATAAGCATTGGCCAATTTTAGTGACAGGGCGCTATGCGTGTCCATTTAAATATATTTTAATTGCGTTGTCCATGTTTTCTGTAGCCCTACTAATTTTAGTTGACTTGATCTATCAATAGAGGTATGTTAAAAATCTCCCACTGTGATAAGGGCTTTCTCAGTTGTTTCTTAATGTTCTACCATTTTTTATTACATGTATACAGATAGACATAGATATAGACAAAGACATAGATACAGGTATAGGTACAGCTATGGATAAAAGTATAGATCCAGTTATATTAGGATTTGTTGTTAGCTACATACATGCCCAGCATTTTCATAGCCTCCTTGTGAGTTTATTTGTATCTATAGTATTGCAGCAATACCCCATCATAATGTGCCTGACAATTATGGGAATTCAGGTATAACATAAATGACAAATGGCTCCTGTCCTTGGGTCCTGCCCCATTGCCAAACAAGCTGGCTGCAAACAATCAGCCCCAGTAAATGAGGCATTAAAGTGGGTCCTATCACCAATAATCCCCTACACTAATCTCCCCAGAATGGGTTGAGGAAAGAGGTTTCAGTTAACTGGGAGATTCCTGGCATCATTGCCCTCCTTCTGGAACTCTTTGCAAGTCCTAGAGCCCAGAATCATTCCCACCAGGTGCCCCCAACAGTATGCTGGCTGGTGGAAGGAAGGATTTGGAACTCTCTGCTAGACCTTGGACTTTTGGCCCTCAGCCTAGAGTTCACCAGGGTTATTTCCTTAACTTTGCAGGGTGACTTCATGTTCCAGTTTCCTAAAGCTGCCGGGATGCAAAACACCAGAAATGGATTGGCTTTTATAAAAGGGGGTTTCTTTGGTTACACAGTTACAGTCCTAAGTCCATAAAGTGTCCAAGGTAACACATCAACAATTGGGTACCTTCACTGGAGGATGGCCAACGGCATCCGCAAAACCTCTGTTAGCTGGGAAGGCACATGGCTGGCATCTGCTCCAGAGTTCTGGTTTCAAAATGCCTTTCTCTCAGGAAGTTCCTCCCTAGGCTTCAGCTCCTGAAAAATGTCACTTTTAGTTGCTCTTGGGGTATTTGTCCTCTCTTAGCTTCTCCAGAGCAAAAGTCTGTTTTCAAGGGCCATCTCCAAACTGTCTCTGTAAGCTGAAGCTTCTCTCTCAGCTCCTGTGTGATCTTCAAAGTGTCCCTCTTGGCTGTAGCAAGTTCGCTCCTTCTGTCTGAGCTTATATAGTGCTCTAGTGAACTAATCAAGGCCCACGCTGAATGGGCAGGGCCACACCTCCATGGAAACCATCCAACCACAGTTATCACCTACAGTTGGGTGGGTCGCATCTCCATGGAAACACTAAGAATTACAATCTAATTAACAATGATATATCTGCCCACACAAGATTACATTAAAGATAATGGCATTTTGGGGGACATAATACATTCAAAACGGCACACTCCACATCTTACAAAGTTGAAATTTGGGGCTCATACTTACCTTGCTAAGGTATACTTCACATTTTCTTTAGCCTGAATGGTCCCTTTTTTTTTTTTTAATTTTTTTTTTATTTATTTTTTTAATCATTTTATTGAGATATATTCACATACCACGCAGTCATACAAAACAAATTGTACTTTCGATTGTTTACAGTACCATTACATAGTTGTACATTCATCACCTAAATCAATCCCTGGCACCTTCATTAGCACACACACAAAAATAACAAGAATAATAATTAGAGTGGAAAAAGAGCAATTGAAGTAAAAAAGAACACTGGGTACCTTTGTCTGTTTGTTTCCTTCCCCTACTTTTCTACACATCCATCCATAAACTAGACAAAGTGGAGTTTGGTCCTTATGGCATTCCCAATCCCATTGTCACCCCTCATAAGCTACATTTTTATACAACTGTCTTCGAGATTCATGGGTTCTGGGTTGTAGTTTGATAGTTTCAGGTATCCACCACCAGCTACCCCAATTCTTTAGAACCTAAAAAGGGTTGTCTAAAGTGTGCGTAAGAGTGCCCACCAGAGTGATCTCTCGGCTCGTTTTGGAATCTCTCTGCCACTGAAGCTTATTTCATTTCCTTTCACATCCCCCTTTTGGTCAAGAAGATTTTCTCCTTCCCACGATGCCGGGTCTACATTCCTCCCCGGGAGTCATATTCCACGTTGCCAGGGAGATTCACTCCCCTGGGTGTCTGATCCCACGTAGGGGGGAGGGCAGTGATTTCACCTTTCAGGTTGGCTTAGCCAGAGAGAGAGGGCCACATCTGAGCAACAAAGAGGCATTCAGGAGGAGACTCTTAGGCACAAATATAGGGAGGCCTAGCCTCTCCTTTGCAGCAACCATCTTCCCAAGGGTAAAACTTATGGTAGAGGGCTCAACCCATCAAACCACCAGTCCCCTATGTCTGTGGTCATGTTAGCAACCATGGAGGTGGGGTAGGCGAATACCCCTGCATTCTCTACAGGCTCCTCAAGGGGGCACTACATCTTTTTTTTTTTTCCTTGTTTTTCTTTTTTCTTTCTTTCTTTTTTTTTTAACTTTCCCTTCTTTTTTAAATCAACTGTATGAAAAAAAAAGTTAAAAAGAAAACAAACGTACAATAAAAGAACATTTCAAAGAGACCATAACAAGGGAGTAAGAGAAAGACAACTAACCTAAGATAACTGCTTCACTTCCAACATGTTCCTACTTTACCCCAAGAAAGTTACATAATATAGCAACATTTCTGTGAACTTGTTCCTACTATATCCATCAGAAATTAACAGACCATAGTCATTTCTGGGCATCCCCAGAACGTTAAATAGCTTATCTGTTCTTCTTGGATTATTGTTCCCCCTTCCTTAATTGCTCTCTACTGCTAGTTCCCCTACATTCTACATTATAAACCATTTGTTTTACATTTTTCAAAGTTCACATTAGTGGTAGCATATAATATTTCTCTTTTTGTGCCTGGCTTATTTCGCTCAGCATTATGTCTTCAAGGTTCATCCATGTTGTTATATGTTTCACCAGATCGTTCCTTCTTACTGCCGCGTAGTATTCCATCGTGTGTATATACCACATTTTATTTATCCACTCATCTGTTGAAGGACATTTGGGTTGTTTCCATCTCTTGGCAATTGTGAATAATGCTGCTATGAACATTGGCGTGCAGATATCTGTTCGTGTCACTGCTTTCCGATCTTCCGGGTATATACCGAGAAGTGCAATCGCTGGATCGAATGGTAGCTCTATATCTAGTTTTCTAAGGAACTGCCAGACTGACTTCCAGAGTGGCTGAACCATTATACAGTCCCACCAACAATGAATAAGTGTTCCAATTTCTCCACATCCCCTCCAGCATTTGTAGTTTCCTGTTTGTTTAATGGCAGCCATTCTAACCGGTGTTAGATGGTATCTCATTGTGGTCTTAATTTGCATCTCTCTAATAGCTAGTGAAGCTGAACATTTTTTCATGTGTTTCTTGGCCATTTGTATTTCCTCTTCAGAGAACTGTCTTTTCATATCTTTTGCCCATTTTATAATTGGGCTGTCTGTACTATTGTCATTGAGTTGTAGGATTTCTTTGTATATGCAAGATATCAGTCTTTTGTCAGATACATGGTTTCCAAAAATTTTTCCCATTGAGTTGGCTGCCTCTTTACCTTTTTGAGAAATTCCTTTGAGGTGCAGAAACTTCTAAGCTTGAGGAGTTCCCATTTATCTATTTTCTCTTTTGTTGCTTGTGCTTTGGGTGTAAAGTCTAGGAAGTGGCCTCCTAATACAAGGTCTTGATGTTTTCCTACATTATCTTCTAGGAGTTTTATGGTACTTTCTTTTATATTCAGATCTTTGGTCCATTTTGAGTTAATTTTTGTGTAGGGGGTGAGGTAGGGGTCCTCTTTCATCTTTTGGATATGGATATCCAACTCTCCCAGCCCCATTTGTTGAAAAGACCATTATGGCTCAGTTCGGTGACTTTGGGGGCCTTATCAAAGATCAGTCGGCCATACATCTCAGGGTCTATCTCTGAATTCTCAATTCGATTCCATTGATCTATATGTCTATCTTTGTGCCAGTACCATGCTGTTTTGGCAACTGTGGCTTTATAATAAGCTTCAAAGTCAGGAAGTGTAAGTCCTCCCACTTCGTTTTTCTTTTTTAGAGTGTCTTTAGCAAATCGAGGCATCTTCCCTTTCCAAATAAATTTGATAACTAGCTTTTCCAAGTCTGCAAAGTAGGTTGTTGGAATTTTGATTGGGATTGCATTGAATCTGTAGATGAGTTTGGGTAGAATTGACATCTTAATGACATTTAGCCTTCCTATCCATGAACATGGAATATTTTTCCATCTTTTAAGGTCCCCTTCTATTTCTTTTAGTAGAGTTATGTAGTTTTCTTTGTATAGGTCTTTTACATCTTTGGTTAAGTTTATTCCTAGGTACTTGATTTTTTTAGTTGCTATTGAAAATGGTATCTTTTTCTTGAGTGTCTCTTCAGTTTGTTCATTTCTAGCATATAGAAACATTACTGACTTATGTGCATTAATCTTGTATCCCGCTACTTTGCTAAATTTGTTTATTAGCTCTAGTAGCTGTATCGTTGATTTCTCAGGGTTTTCTAGATATAAGATCATATCATCTGCAAACAATGACAGTTTTACTTCTTCTTTTCCAATTTGGATGCCTTTTATTTCTTTGTCTTGCCGGATTGCCCTGGCTAGCACTTCCAGCACAATGTTGAATAACAGTGGTGACAGCGGGCATCCTTGTCTTGTTCCTGATCTTAGAGGGAAGGCTTGCAGTCTCTCACCAATGGGTACTATATGCTGGCTGTGGGTTTTTCATATATGCTCTTTATCATGTTGAGGAAGTTTCCTTCAAATCCTACCTTTTGAAGTGTTTTTATCAAAAAGGGATGTTGGATTTTGTCAAATGCTTTTTCAGCATCTATTGAGATGATCAATTGATTTTTCCCTTTCGAGTTTTTAATGTGTTGTAATACATTGATTGTTTTTCTTATGTTGAACCATCGTTGCATGCCTGGAATGAACCCCACTTGGTCATGGTGTATGATTTTTTTTAATGTGTCTTTGGATTCGATTTGCAAGTATTTTGTTGAGGATTTTTGCATCTATATTCATTAGGGAGATTGGCCGGTAGTTTTCCTTTTTTGTAGCATCTTTGCCTGGTTTTGGTATTAGATTGATGTTAGCTTCATAAAATGAGTTAGGTAGTGTTCCATTTTTTTCAATGTTTTGAAAGAGTTTGAGTAAGATTGGTTGTCAGTTCTTTCTGGAAAGTTTGGTAGAATTCCCCTGTGAAGCCACCTGGCCCTGGGCATTTTTTTGTGGGAAGATTTTTGATGACTGATTGGATCTCTTTGCTTGTGATGGGTTGGTTGAGGTCTTCTATTTCTTCTCTGGTCAGTCTAGGTTGTTCATATGTTTCCAGGAAATTGTCCCATTTCTTCCTACATTATCCAGTTTGTTGCCCATACAGTTGTTCATAATATCCTCTTATAATTTTTTTAATTTCTTTCAGGAATCTGCAGTTAATGTCACCTTTTTCATTCATTATTTTGTTTATATGGGTTCTTCTCTCTTTTTGATTTTGTCAGTCTAGCTAGGGGCTTGTCAATCTTGTTGATCTTCTCAAAGAACCAACTTTTGGTGATATTTATCCTCTCTATTGTTTTTTTGTTCTCTATGTCATTTATTTCTGCTTTAATCCTTGTTATTTCTTTTCTTCTACTTGGTTTAGGATTGGTTTGCTGTTCATTTTCTCGCTTCTTCAGTTGATCCATTAGTTCTTTGATTTTGGCTCTTTCTTCCTTTTTAATATATGCGTTTAGTTGCTCTAAATTTCCCCCTTAGTCACTGCCTTTTGCTGCATCCCATAGGTTTTGGTATGTTGTGTTCTCATTTTCATTCATCTCTATATATCTTAGCAATTTCTCTTGCTATTTCTTCTTTAACCCACTGATTTGTTTAGGAGTGTGTTGTTTAACCTCCAGGTATTTGTGAATTTTCTAAGTCTCTGATGGTTATTGACTTCTAATTGTTTTCCATTGTGGTCAGAGAATGTGCTTTGAATAATTTCAATCTTTTTAAATTTATTGAGGCTTGTTTTATGTCCCACAATATGATCTATTCTGGAGAAAGTTCCATGAGCACTAGAAAAGTATGTGTATCCTGGTGATTTGGGATGTAATGTCCTGTATATGTCTGTTAAATCTAATTCATTTATCAGATTGTTTAGGTTTTCAATTTTCCTTATTGGTCTTCTGTCTGGTTGATCTATCTATAGGAGAGAGTGATGTGTTGAAGTCTCCCACAATTATTGTGGAAACATCAATTGCTTCCTTTAGTTTTGCCAGTGTTTCTCTCATGTATTTTGTGGCCACCTTGATTGGGTGCATAGACATTTACGATCGTTATTTTCTTCTTGCTGAATTGCCCTTTTTATTAGTATGTAGTGGCCTTCTTTGTCTCTCAAAACATCCCTGCATTTGAAGTCTATTTTATCTGAGATTAATATTGCTACACCTGCTTTCTTTTGGCTGTAGCTTGCATGAAATATTTTTTTCCATCCTTTCACTTTCAATTTCTTTGTGTCCCTGTGTCTAAGATGAGTCTCTTGTATGCAACATATTGATGGTTCATTTTTTTTGATCCATTCTACGAATCTATATCTTTTAATTGGGGAGTTTAATCCATTTACATTCAACGTTAAAACTGTGAAGGCATTTCTTGAATCGGCCATCTTATCCTTTGGTTTATGTTTGCCATATTTTTCCCTCTCTCTATTAATATCCTTTATTGTACCCATACCGAATCTCTTTAGTACTGAACCTTTCTCCAAGTCTCTCTGTCCTGTCTTTTTTTCTCTGTCTGTAGGGCTCCCTTTAGTATCTCCAGTAGGGCAGGTCTCTTGTTAGCAAATTCTCTCAGCATTTGTTTGTCTGTGAAAAATTTAAGCTCTCCCTCAAATTTGAAGGAGAGCTTTGCTGGATAAAGTATTCTTGGCTGGAAATTCCTCTCACTCAGAATTTTAAATATATCGTGCCACTGCCTTCTTGCCTCCATGGTGGCTGCTGAGTAGTCACTACTTAGTCTTATGCTGTTTCCTTTGTATGTGGTGAATTGCTTTTCTCTTGCTGCTTTCAGAACTTGCTCCTTCTCTTCTATGTTTGACAGTGTGATCAGTATATGTCTCGGAGTGGGTTTTATTTGGATTTATTCTATTTGGAGTTCGCTGAGCATTTATGATTTGTGTATTTATGTTGTTTAGAAGATTTGGGAAGTTTTCCCCAACAATTTCTTTGAATACTCTTCCTAGACCTTTACCCTTTTCTTCCCCTTCTGGGACACCAATGAGTCTTATATTCAGACGTTTCATATTATCTATCATATCCCTGAGGTCCATTTCGAGTTTTTTCAATTTTTTTCCCCATTCTTTCTTTTATGCTTTCATTTTCCATTCTGTCATCTTCCAGGTCACTGATTCGTTGTTCAACTTCCTCTAGTCTTGTACTATGAGTGTCCAGAATCTTTTTAATTTGATCAACAGTTTCTTTAATTTCCATAAGATCATCCATTTTTTTATTTAGTCTTGCAATGTCTTCTTTATGCTCTTCTAGAGTCTTCTTGATTTCCTTCATATCCCGTACTATGGTCTCATTGTTCATCTTTAGTTCTTTGAGTAGCTGCTCTAGGTGCTGTGTCTCTTCTGGTCTTTTGATTTGGGTGCTTGGGCTTGGGTTATCCATATCGTCTGGTTTTTTCATATGCTTTATAATTTTCTGTTGTTTTTTGGCCTCGTGGCATTTGCTGAACTTGATAGGGTTCTTTTAGGGTTTGTAGACCTATTGAAGTCCTTATCTCTAATTTATCAGATCTACAGCTTCGTGGAGTACACTTTCTCTAACTAACCATCAGGTGGCATCCACGAGCCACCTGTTCTCCACAAGCCAGTTCTCCCCTGCTTAGCCTTTTTGGTGAGTGGGGGAGTGAGTCTTGTGGGGCCCAATTGGTGTACCAAGCTTGCGTGTGTAGTTGGTGTTGCCTGCCCTGTATGTGGGGCGTGTTTCTGGGCAGTCGGGGAGGGGGGGTGGCCTTAACAATCAAATCTCCCTGATGATCCTAGAGTTTTAAAGCTGCTGCAATAGTCTAATCCTTCAGTTCCGTCCTGCCACAGTTTGTCTCTGCCACTGACCCACAAGTCTTTGGTATTGGCGTATGGCTCCTGAGACTTGCAAGTGGGCCCCTCTTCCAGGCTGTGCACCCCCGGTCCTCTGTTGAGGGATGACTGTGCTATGTCACAGGTGAGTGCCGTCCCCCCACGGCAGTTCTGGGCTGCTGGGCTGTGTAGGGAGGCTCCCAGTCTGCTCAAATGATGGCTGAATGGGGCTTTGTTAATTCACACTGCTCCACCTTCCCAGCTCTGGGACATTCAGCTGAGGTTGCAGGGAAGGCTAATGTCCACGCCCAGTTTTTTGGTGTGTGCCTGTTATTTGAAGCACTTCCGTTACACTGGGTTGTCTGGGGCAGCTCTGGGCTATGGGGCTGGCGATGGGCAGGAGTGTTTCCTGTCCACCAGGATGGTGGCTGTGAGCGGACACCCCCCTTTTCTTGGGAAGTTGTGTTGTTTAGTGAATTTTCTCAGCCACTGGATTATTGCCTTTTGTCTCAGAGCTCTCTTAGTTCTGCTCTTGACTTGACGTGCCCAAATTGCAATTCTTTGAAGCTTTCTGTATTGGGCTTCTTAGAGTAATTGTTTTAGAAAAAGAAAAAAGGTTTTTTAAAAAAAAAAAAAAAAAAGGGCCCTCCTCAGAGATCTAATGGGTTATTGAAATGCTAATAGACAAAGCAACCAGGGCCATTAAGGAAAGGTCCACAGGGCAGAGAGATCAGCTTTTCTTCGGGATTTGCATATGCGCCTCAAGGCCTGAGCTCCGCCCTTCCCCTTTCTGTGTTCACCAGAACTCCAAAAATCCTCTGCTTTTATTTTGGAGTTTTTCATGTTGTTTTTTTTCTATGCCTGTCTCCTCTCTGCTGGGCTGGCTGCTCTCAGATTCTCTGGTGTCTGGTCTCAGTCTATCTATGGTTGGAGTTTGAATCAGTAGAATGAGTTTCCGATAAGGGCTACCACTGCAGTTCTCCCTTCTCCTTCCCGGAGCTGACAGCCCCTCCTCCCCCGGGACTGAGCCTGGCAGGGAGGGGCGCGGGTCCCCTGGCCGCAAAAACTTACAGATTTCGCTTATCTCAGCAGTTCAACATTTTCATGAGTGTTGTATGAAGTATGCCCAAAGACAGATTGCTCTGTGGTGTCCAGTCCACGCAGTTCCTGGCTTTTTACCTACTTTCCTGGAGGAGTAACTAAAACTTACAGCTCACCAGTCTGCCATCTTGCCCCGCCTCCCTTGATAATCTGAATGGTCCCTTTTTGCCTTAAAGTCTGCTTGGCCTTGAAACCTGTTCTGTCTGAAATGGACTTTGTTACCCCAGCTTTTGGTTGTTACTGTTTGCCTGGTATGTAGTTCCGCCACTTTCCTTTCAAGAGTTCATTCGTGCATTCAACAAATGTCTCTAGAGTCATGGTTTACATTAGGCTTCACTCTTTGTCTTGTAAAGTACTATGAGTTTGCCAAATACATAATGTCATGTGTCTACCATTGCAGTATCATAAAGAATAGTCCTACTGTCCTATAAATACAAATGCCTTACGCTGCATGTTTTTCTTCCCTTCCCTCCTCTCTCTAAGCCCCTGGCAACCACTCTTTTTTTTTTTTTTAAACTATCTCTAATAGTTTTGACTTCCAAGATATCATACACTTGGAATCATATTGTTTGTAGCCTTTTCAAACTCTTCTTTCACTTAGCAATATACATTTAGATAGCTCATTTCTTTCTATCACTGAATAATACTCCATTGTATGGATGTACCACAATGTTGATTCACCTTGATTGCTTCCAGTTCTGGGCAATTATGAATAAAGCTATAAACTTTCATGTGTAGGTTTGCAGCTCATTTGGGTACATTCCTAGGAGCACAATTGCTGGATTGTATGGTGAGCTTATGTTTAGCTTTATAGGAAGCTGCCAGGCTGTCTTCCAAAATGGCTGTATCATTTTGCATTCCCACTAGCAGTGATTGAGAGTTCCTTTTTCTCCACATCCTCATCAGCATTTGGTGATGTTGGCATTTTGGATTTTAGACTTTCTAAAAGGGGTGTCATGTTAGCCCATTGTTGTTTTAATTGGTAATTCCCTTATGACATACAATGTTGCGCATTTTTTCATATGCTTATTTTCTATCTATATATCATCTTTGGTGAGGTGTCTCTTCAGATCTTTTGCCTATTTTGTAAATAGGTTGTTTGTGTCTTTACTGTTTAATTTTGAGGGTTCTTTGTTTATTTTAGATACAAATTTCTATCAAATATGTGTTTTGCAAATGTTTTCTCCCAGTCTGACTTCTCTCCCAATGGCTTTTTTTTAATTTTAAAGAATTTTAATACAAACTTAATATAAGATATTTCAGCCCATCTTAACATGAGAGACACTGACTTAAAATACTTTTAAACTGCTTTTTTTTAATAGGTACAAAATTAATGTTTATGATTATATTTTGTTCTATAATATATAGCAAAAATCTTTAAACCCTTAATAGAAAATGTACTGTTTTGCAAAAGCAAATATTTGTTCATTTTAATTCCACTACTAAAGCAATATTCTGTACACAATTTTTAGAATAGTTCATGTCTTTAAGATATTTTACAATTTCAGAGGAAAAAAATACATGGAGCTGCTGCTGTTGTTGCATTTGGTATTCTCTAGATTCAGAATGACTTGATTTAATAAATTTGAATTAATTTATCCTGCTCATATCTGTTTTCAATCTGATAACTTGTCTTCAATTATAGAAAATTCTCAGCAATTGCCTCTTCATCCATTGTCTTTGTTGTATTTTCTCTAGTTACTTCCACTGAAGCTTCCATAAGACATATCTCAACCTTCTCATTCATCAGCCATATCCTTTAAACTTACCTCCATATTTTCCGTATCTTTATCACGCTGTGTGTTTTCTAAGATCTATCTTCAGAATCAATATACTGATTCTCTTTTCAGTGATATTTAATCTATTAGACATAGGTGAAACTATATTATTTTCTACCTTTACACTATAGAACTCATTCTTTGGATTCTTAAATTCACCTGCATTTTTCATTCCTAAATGGTCTTTTTAGTTATTTCTTAAAATCCAACTTTAAAAAATTGTTTAGTATTAACTCCTTTTGAACATCATCCATATTTAAATCATCGTTCTGTGTCAATCTCCTGGCAATAGCCTATCCAAATTAGGCATGCTAATAAATGTTACCTGAATTAAAGAAGGTTATTTAGCAGCATTTATTTAGTAGGTATTATTTTCAACTCACTATATTATGTATTACTAAAAGAATCAAAGACTGTAGAAGGCAAAATTCCTATCCTTAGGCTGCTTTTATTTTAAATAATAAACAGAGAACCATCAATTCAAAATTATGCAAAAATACATTATAATGTTTCATGTCTATAATCCTATCCATTAGGAAGTTCGTATCTATATTTAAAGGAAGCATTTAAGGCCAACTAAAATTAAGAATCGTCTCAGCATAATTTGAAAGGTGGTTGACAGAAAAAGGCATTTAATTTTTTTTAATGACAACATTTGGTATGTGGTTTAAAATATTTTTAAAAGGTGTCTATAAAAATAAATTATTTTAAGTATATATTAAACCTGAAAATTCTTCATCCTGAAGTACAGATTTTAAGTTCTGATATGAAGTATTTATACCATTAAATTTTTTGTAATGGTTTATAAATAGGTTACAAGCATTGCCTTTGTTCCAATGCAATTTCTTACCAACATGAATACTACTATACGGTTGTCTGACCTTAAAGTGCTGAAGAACTGGCATCCTTCCAAATCCTAATTATAATAAATATTAAAGGAAGTGAGCTGAGCTAGAGAGCCTCTGAAAGTCTCCTCTAGCTCAGCTGTACTAAATTTTTAAAATGAAAAACATTTTAAAAATTTAGTACACAAATGATGTCTAATAAAAAATGAAAGCCACTTGTGAATGTGAGAGATAAAAATAGTTTATTAAATAAAAAATCAACTTGCTAGAAAAAGTTTAAGTGGTTCTTCTACCTAGTCATTTAGATCATGCTTATCTAGAGAAAAAGCCTCTTTTTATGCAATACAGTTACCACTGTAGATGGCAGATTAACCACACACACACACATATGCACACTACAAATCAGTGAAATAGGCTATAAAAAACATGATACAATAAGAAATACAACTGTCAAAACACACACAAAAAAAAATTTAACTGCATTTGGGAACAAATAGACACAGTTTGGGGGGAAAAAAAAAAGCTGAAAAAGAGCCCAGACTTCAATTAGAGATATGAATGAAGCAGAGCTGGCCAAGACTAGGGCAAATCGGGCCAAAGGGTAAAGAATGATACTGACTGTGTGTTAAAACTTCAACTTGCATGTGAGACCAAGGGAAGAGATGTTTATTTGGTGCAGGATCTTCATTTTCTAAACAGTATAACCTCTACAGTTTGTTCAAACACCACAATTACATAGAACTTTGAATAGGAAGTGAGATATGGTAGGTTTGTATAGGTTAGAGTGAAATAGCAACACATCCTAAAGTAATTTGGGCAGAGAGTAAAGACGTATATGCAGGGCCCCCCTGAGGAACTGGGGGGAAATTCGGAAGTCTTGGACTTCCTCACCTGGACTGATGCTGACGTTCTCACAAACTGAGGACTGGCGGTTTGATGTGCCGAGCCCTCTGTCATGGGGCTTGCCCTTATGAAGCTCGTTACTGCAAAGGAGAGGCTAAACCTGCATATAATTGTGCCTAAGAGTCTCCCCCTGAGTGCCTCTTTGTTGCTTAGATGTGGCCTCTGTCTCTTGCTAAGCCAACTCAGCAGGTGAACTCACTGCCCTCCCGCCTACGTGGGACCTGACTCCCAGGGGTGTAAATTTCCCTGGCAACGTGGGATATGACTCCCGGGGATGAAACTGGACCCGGCATTGTGGGATTGAGAACATCTTGACCAAAAGGGGGATGCAAAATGAAACGAAATAGAGTTTCAGTGGCTGAGAGAGTTCAAATGGAGCTGAGAGGTCACTCTGGTAAACATTCTTACTCACCATATAGATAACACTTTTTAGGTTTTAGTGTATTGGAATAGCTAGAAGGAAATACCTGAAACTATCAAACTGCAACAATTGTATAACTATGTAGCTTACAAGGGGTGACAATGTGAATGTGAAACCTTGTGGATCACACTCCCTTTATCCAGTGTACGGATGGATGAGTAGAAAAATGGGGACAAAAACTGAATAAAAATAGGGTGGGAATGGGGGGGTGGTTTGGGTGTTCTTTTTTATTATTTTTTATTCTGATTCTGATTCTTTCTGAGGTAAGGAAAATGTTCAGAAATGGATTGCGGTGATAAATGCGTAACTATATGATGGTGCTGTGAACAGTTGACTGTACACCATGGATGACTGTATGATATATGAATATATTTCAATAAAACTGAATTTAATTAAAAAAATAGACACAGTTTTGGTTAAAGACAGCAATGCGGGAGGCCTAGATGGCTCTGGGCATTCAGCAGGCAGGCAGTAGGGTTTACAGAGGAAGTGGAGCCCAGCCTCTTACTTAAGCTAGCAAGCTGATGCCAGGGCCTCTTTACCAGTCAGCCAGACAAGTGCACAATATGTGGGGTGACTCATAACAGAGTAGAGTACCTTCCCCAGTCTCCCCTTCTCTGAGAGAGCCCTGCAGATTGGAGGAGAACTTGCTGAGTGTCCTTCTCAGCAAACAGCTAATCATGCTAACCATACTCCATTGTGAGCAGGTTTGAACTTGCTAATTACAAATAGTTGAAGAAATTCAGAAGTAACTCTCAACTTATTTTATTGCTTGTCATATATTTAAATTTAAAGGAAATTATCTGGTCATTTATCCATTCAATGTTTGCATTCAATTATTCAACAAATGTTTATTGACCACATACTATGTGATAGGTACCATTTAGGTGCTGGGGATACATCGGATTAACACAAAAACACAACAGTTGAAAATCCCTACCCTCTCAGAGCTGATAGTCTAGTGGGGTGAATGTTTCCAATAAAACAATTAAGTAAAATATATAGTATGCCATGCAGAGTTAAGTGTCATGGAGAAAAATAAAGTGAGAAGGATCCTAGAGAGCATTGATGGAGGGTGTTTTAGGGGGGTTATTATTTAAAGAAGGTGGTCAGTCTGGGCTTTTCTGATAAGTGATAATCAAGAAGAGATTTGAGCAATGTAAAAGCAGAAC
The DNA here is from genome assembly GCF_015220235.1 of Choloepus didactylus. Classification (NCBI taxonomy): domain Eukaryota; kingdom Metazoa; phylum Chordata; class Mammalia; order Pilosa; family Megalonychidae; genus Choloepus; species Choloepus didactylus. The sequence continues at coordinate 16,120,343 of NC_051318.1, read as the reverse complement.
CTGCTGGATCTAGGAGAAGACCTTCCAGGAAGAGGGAGCAGTAACTGCAAAGCCCTGAGGTGGGGCCATGCTTGGAGTACACATGGATGGGTAAGACTGGTGTGGCTGGAGCCAAAGGAACATGGAGGGGCACTGCTGGGGACAAAGAGAAGCTGCAGGAGGCCACGTCAGGATGGCCTTATCAGCCTTGGGAAGGATTTGGGTCTTACTCTGTGTGAAACAGGAAGCCCTAGAAGGGTTTTATGCCCCAGTGGAACATGATCTGATTCATGTTTGCAAAGGCTTGTTTCAGCCTCTTTGTTGGAAATTGACTGTAGGGTATTTAAGGGTGGAAGTAGAGAACAGTTAGGGGAGTGTCGCAATAATGCAGGGAGGAGAGGGTGGTGAGAAATGGTCGGATTCTGGATTTAAGGCAGAGCTGGCAAGATCTGTTGATGGATTGGATGTGGTATATGAGAAGGAAAGGAATCAGGAACAATGCTCAGATTTTTGCTTGAGCAGCTTGAAAGATACAGTTATCTAGTGAGATCGGAAAAATTTCGCAAGGAGCAGGGTGGCAAGAAGTCAGGAGTTGGGTGTGATGTGTAAAGTTTGAGATGCCCAATTGGATAAAGGAGTCTTGAGTGCAAGGGGAGTTCTGGGCTAAGAATATACATTGGGGAATCTTCAGCTTTAGGATGTGTCCACTGGTAGGTGTAAATGCATGTCAAAAAAAGAGGTCCACAGACTGAGCCCTGGGCAACGAGGAGGAAGCAGCAAATGAGAATGGGAAGGAGCACTATATAGTAAGAAGGAAGCCAAGGGACTGGGGTTTCTGGAAGCCAAGTGAAAAAAGTGTTTCAAGGAGGAGGGAATGACCATTTGGCAAGTGCTGATGATAGGTCATGCAAATGTACATGGAGACGCAGCCATTATTTAGCAGCATGGAGGTCATCAGGACCTTGCTAGAGCAAGTTTAGTGAAGCGGTAGGTGTGAAAGACTGTCTGGGAGTGGGTTCTAGAGAAAGTGGGAGACTCGGAATTAGAGAGGCAGTGAACACAGACGCCTCATTTGAGGAGTGCTGCTGTAAATAAGAGTGAAGAAACAAGACAGTAGCTGGAGGTATTTATCAAGCACCTGCTGCTTGCAGGGGATATAGTGATGATATGCAGTCCCCACTCTCAGAAGACCACAGTCTTGTGGCTCAGCCCTTCTAAGATGGTTTTTCTGATCTTGTATATTATCCTCATTTTTATTCTTTCAACATTTAGAAGTAGAGAACTGATATTTATATCTTATCAGTCCCCTCACCAACAAGGCACTTCTCAAAATAAGACAGCATATTTTCCTTTATTCCATTTGAGATTAGCTTGTCATCCACATCATTGTTTAAGACTGTTGGACTTAGGCCACAAGTAATAAATCTTTTCTTAATGGATTGAGCATGTCCATATATTATAGAATGTTTTATTTAATATATACCGCAGAGGACTTACTCATCTGTCTAACCCCATTTCTTTGCAGATTATACAATTACTGTTTGTCAAATTCAAGAATTCTTTCATTAAATCATTCATTCCTTCACTTAAGACATTTATTTTGTGCCTATTATTTCCCATTGTACTTTTTTGGGGGATACAGTAATGAATAAGACAGACAAAGCTGACATGGAATTTATATTCTAAAGAGGGAGAGGCAGTAAGAGAGTGAACAAGTAAGCAAAACAGGGCTAATTTAGGGGAACTTAAGGACTATCCTCAGAACAGAATTGCAATCAGCCCTCCTGTGAGCCACACCAAAGTTGCCTTAAATGGTTATTAACATTTTCTCACTTTTCGTTAAGTGTGAACAAAAGCATTCTGTGGTAGGCAGTATGGTCCCCCAAAGATGTCCATGGCCTCACTCCCGGAACCTGTGACTATGTTATCTTACCTGGTAAAGGGACTGCAGGTGTGATTCCCTTGGGATCTTGAGATGGGAAGATTATCCTGGACTATCCAGGTGGACTCAACGTAATCACAAGGGTCCTTATAAAGGGAGGTGGGAAAGTCAGAGAAGGAGATGTGGCAATAGAATCAGAGGTCAGAACAATTCCGGGCCACAAGCTAAGGAATGCAGGTGGCCTCTAGAATCTGAAAAAGGCCAGCAGTGAATTCTTCCTTAGAGCCTCCAGAAGGAGCACAGTTCTGCCAACACTGATTTTTAGCCCATAAGTCCCATTTGAGGACATCTGATGTCCAGAACTGTAGGATAATAAATTTGTGTTGCCTTAAGCCACCAAGTTTGTGGTAATTTGTTGCAGCAGCTATAGGGAACTAATATGCATTCTTAGAAGACTTTGTTTTTATTGTTCTATAACAGTAAACTCAATAAAGACTCAGTGCATGCTTTAAATTCAGACTCACTGGCCACCCTTCCCAATTCAATCACAGTCCCTTAGCCTACTTACAGAAATTGGGAACTGCCACCTTTATTCAGATTATGGTACATGATTTGAAATTAATACAATGGAGTGATGTGATGGTGAGTGAGTGTCCAAGAAAGGTTTCTTTGGGGAGGTGACATGTGAGCTGAAAGATAAGAAGGACCCAACGGAGTATTTCAGGTGGAGAGAATGGCCAGAACATTGGTCCTAAGGTAAGAATTATCCTGGCCTATTAAAGAGTAGATGGAGCATTATGAGCAAAACACAAAATGAGAGTAGATGAAGTGATAGAGATAAACAGAGGTAGACCATGTAGAGTGTTACAAGTGATGGAGGAGTTTGGATATCTCAGTGTGGTGAAAAGCTATTGGAAGGGTTGCAAGATTGCAGTGACCGGAGCTTTCTTATATCTTACCCTTTGGCTACTGTGTAGGGAGTGGTTTCTAGAGGGGAAAGATTGAAGGCCGGCCATAGCAATGGATGAGCAGCAGATGAGATATTTCATGGTGGCCCAAACTAGAGAGGCAGCAATGGAGATGTAGAGCAGTGGACAGATTTGGCACAAATGTTGAAGGCAGAATTGGTAAGACTTGCTGGTGTGGGGCTTGCTGGTAAAAGAGAAGAAGCAAGGACAATTTCTGGAACTTTGGCATGAGCAACTGGCAGGATGGTGGTGTTCTAATACAAGGGAGATTGAAAGAGTTAAAAGAAATAAGCAAAAAGATAATGCCTTTATGAAACTGTTAAACATTTAGGTTTTTGGATAATGCAGATCCTGGGTGTTTGAAAATACTATGTGATGAATAGCGTAATTTTATATAATCAGAACATAGGAAAGTGTCCATTGTTAAATTGGAAAGAGAATTAAGGAATTGTTTTAGACCATGGCTTGTTCGCAATAAAGATGGCTCCAACCATTCCTAAAAAAATAAATGTAGAACCTTTCAATAAAGAATCCCACAGGAGAATATTTTGTATTCTGATTCATCCTTTCACTTACATTTACAATCAGAAGAGTCTTCATGATTACTAATCTTCACTTTACAAATTAAGCCCGCTTTCTTTTGCTCTTTGTGTAAATGAAAAGTGATTGTTTTAAAGTCTCTTCATTGAGTTGAAATTGTTGCTAAAACTCTTATTCTAACTTCCACAAACACAATGAGGATTTTTAAACATTTGTACACACACACACATACACACCCACACACCATCTGATCTTTCTAGTCAGTCAGTACTTGGGAAATTTATTATATGCAAAGGTGTTGCAGTTACCTTGCAAAGAGCCTGTTTATTTTTAAGGATTTAGTAACTTAACAAAGACATAATTTAATCATGTGACATAAATTGAGGAATTGGATTCCGTTTTTAAATAGATATGTAAGTTACCAGCTTTATTTTCCTCCTACTGAATCTTTTAAGAACTTGATAACTTGATTATTTTAGGTTGATGTTTTAATTTCAAGTTTCAACACTTTTGAAAACTGTGTATATATTGGATTCACTGATCAAAATATGAAAATATGGTCAATGAAAAGCAAAAGAATTTATCATATCTAAAATATTTTAAATGACAGATTATGAATGTCCACAATTTAAATATAGTGTATGAGGTTCCTGTGGCTGCTGTAACAAATTACCACAAACTGGGTGGCTTAAAACAACAGAAATGTATTCTCTCAGAGTTCCCAGGCCAGATTTCCTCCCTCTGGAGGCTCTCGGGGGAGCTGTTCTTTGCCTCTTCCAGCACCTGGTGGCCAGGCATTGCTTGACTTGTGACTACATCACTCCAGTCTCTGCTTCCATGGCACGTTGCTCCTCCTCTTCTGTCTGTCTGTCTGCTCCTCTGTGTGTCTCTTGTAAGGACACATGCATTGGATTTAGGGCTCACCCAGATAATCTGGATAATGCAGGACCAACTCATCTTAGGATCATTAACTTAGTCACATCTGCTAAGACCCTTTTTCCAAATCAGATCACATTCACAGGTGCTGGGGATTAGGATGTGGACATACCTTTGGGGGAGAGGGGGACACCATTCAGTCCAGTGCACTCAGTGACATGATCAAGGGAAATTTAGTTCTGTATTTAAGAATCATTCATTTTCTTAACTTATTATTGGGATAAAAAAGTCTATTATTTTGTTAGGCCCATAGAAATCAGTGTTGATAAACAAGTTTCTCTCTCTCCCTCTCCCACCTTCTTCCCCTCCTTCTCTCTGACTCTCACCACCCCCCTCCACCCCTCTCCTTTCTCCCTCTCCCTCCCTGTCTCCTCCCACCCCTGCCCCACCCCACCAGCAGATGGTTCGGGAACAGTACACCACAACCACGGAGGGCACCCTCATCGAGAGGCCAGAGGACCAGTGTGTCTATAAAATCGGCATTTATGGCTGGAGAAAGCGTTGCCTCTACTTATTTGTTCTTCTTTTACTCATCATCCTAGTAGTGAATTTTGCTCTTACAATTTGGATTCTTAAAGTGATGTGGTTTTCCCCAGTAAGTATTTTTAACTTGGAAAGCATGCTCTTGTTTCATTTCTGTATCACTCACCTGTGTTGTATAGGTAGAAGCATCTTCTTTTGTACATAGTTTATATTTGTTTCCTTCCTGTCTCAATCAGAATTTTCAGTAGCAAAATGTACATATATATAACTTTTATGTTGTCTTCCTTTTTTTTACCCTGCTGTGAGGTATAGTTTTTGTTTCTTGTTTTGTTTTGTTTTGGAGGGGGGACTGTGTTTTCTCATTACTCATCTTTACCTGGTGGTGAGTTTGAAATAATATTGAATTTGTTGCTAATTGAGTCGTTTGCTTACAATCAATTTTACTTCTATTTTAGTCTTATTCTTGATAATTTTTAATTCATAAATATGTAAGACTTTATAAATCATTTGTTTTTCTAACCTCATAAATTCATAAATATTTAGTGTTGAAATGTCATTCTTATTTTTTAAAATTCCATTCTGATACACAATAAGTTCATGTCCACATTTCAGCATTTAATAGCAGACTTAGTAAATAAAATACAAGCAGTCCTAAAGGAATTCATATTCTATTTGAAACATCTTCATAGTTTTAAAAGTAGCTGGCTAATTTTATATGCTCTCATAAAATTTTCTGTACTCTTTGAAAATATGATCATTTAATGTAGAATGCTTTCATTTTGCAAGATAACTAAAAATGAGAAAAAAAATGCTGTAGTGATTGTGCCAGTTTGAGTGTATTGTGTCCCCCAAATGCCATTATCTTTGTAGTCTTGTGTGGGGCAGAAGTTTTGGTGTTGGTTAGATTTGCTTGGAGTGTGCCCCACCCAGCTGTGGGAGATAATTTTGATGAGATGTTCCCATGGAGGCGTGGCCCTGCCCATTCGGGGTGGGCCTTGATCAGTGGAGCTATATAAATGAGCTGACTCAAAGAGGAAAGGGAGTGCAGCTGGGAGTGATGTTTTGAAGAGAAGCAAGCTTGCTAGAAAGGAACGTCCTGGGAGAAAGCCGTTTTGAGGCCGGAGCTTTGGAGCAGATGCCAGCTGCCTTCCAAGCTAGCAGAGGTTTTCCGGATGCCATTGGCCATCCTCGGTGAAGGTACCCGATTGCTGAGGTGTTACCTTGGATGCTTTGTGGCCTTAAGACTGTAACTGTGTAGTGAAATAAACCCCTGTTTCATAAAAGCCTATCCATCTCTGGTGTTTTGCATTCTCCAGCATTAGCAAACTAGGACAGTGATTATCACAGGTAGTTTAATCTGATCCTAGCATGCTTCTGGAAATGTGATGTGTGCACAGGCTCTGTGCTGATTTGAAGCTGTTGTGTACCCCAGAAAAGGCTGTTATTTTATCCATTCTTGTGGGTGCAGACCTATTGTGGGTGGGACTTTTTGATTAGGTTGTTTCAATTGAGATGTGACTTACCCAATTTAAGGTAGGTCTTAATCCTATACCAGAGCCCTTTATGAGAAGATAAAAGGGAAACACACCCAAAGAGAGCTTAAAGAGAGAAACACCCAGAGAGCTAAAGGAGAATAATCCTGGAGATGCTAAAAGAGGACCCACAGATGCTCCTAGAGAAGTCACTGGAATCAAAAGCTGAAAGCAACAAAACCCAGGAAAGAAGGACAAGCAGACTCCAGCCATATGCCTTCCCATGTGACAGAGGTGTCCCAGATGACAGCAGCCTTTCTTCAGAGAGGGTATCCTCTTGTTGATGCCTTAATTTTGACATTTTCATGGCCTTAGAATTGTAAAATTGTAAGCTAATAAACCCCCTTTGTAAAAGCCAACCCATTTCTGGTATATTGCATTCCAGCAGCTTTAGCAAACTGAAACAGGCTCTTTCTAAGAACAATAGTTAGGGTGATTCATTCTCAAATCCCCTCCATTGATTAATCTCCTTCACTTTCTATGCTATTATTTTTATCTTGCCCTAGTTGTGTAACCAATAGAGAAATTGTCTATTTTGATAATAAATAGTGATAAAAATTTATTATGTATAATAAATACATAAATAAATATTATCATTTATATAATAAATATATATATTTTATATATGCAAAGAGATAAAATACCAATAAATCAACATATACCTTGAAATGTATGTGCACTTATATTTAACCATTTATAATATATGCTTTAAATACATTTAACTTTATCAAATTTAAGCTGTGATTTCTTGTTAAAATTTATTTTTAAAACTATATTTCAGCAGCATCAAAATGTACTTGGTTTCATTGGGCAGCTTTACATCATAAAAAGAGCACAGCCTACAGAATGCATGTTTGTGCACATCATATACATTTTGACATCTACATTTAAAATATTCTAATTTAACATGTTTTGGAGACTGAGTCAGTGTCACTATTGAAGTCATCAAATTATGAACTATGGAATCTGTCAGGGGATGCTACTGAATAGAGAACCACACTTTAGCCTCCAGTTAGCCCTTTAGTTATGCAGAATGTGAAGAGAGAAAAAGGACTGATGATACTTAGAAGGGCATGGAAGTTAAGAAGCCATCCCCCAGCATAGCAAGCACTGAATGCATCTATGCTTTAGTAGTCCATGACCCCAAGAGACTACAAGCTACATCAGTGCTACGTCTCTGTCTTTTTTTGTTCACCTTTGTGATCCTGGCAAATGGTTGTCATTCAATAAATCTCTTGAATAAACGAATATAAGCCTTATTTTAGAAATACACGTGAATTAATTTTGTAAACTGAATGCATGTGTAAAGTGACATTATACCTAGTTTACACTCTTGTCACATACTGTAGCACTTTAAACAACTCTTAGGCATTATAAATTTAGATTTAATTAAGTTGTGCCAGCAGCCGAGTCCATCCATCAACTAAGGGTAGCTAATCAGAGAAACCAGTAGACCTGCCATCCCTATAGCTATTCATAGCTAACACTTTCAAGTGAGATATAGTCATTTCGCCATGCTATTTTCTTCAACGTTAGTAACCTGTTGCAACTTGAAAGTGAGAATTCATGGTTCTTTATTACTGTCTGTGGTAGTCTGAAGCTGAATGGACTCCAGAAGATCATGTTCTTAAAGCTAATCCTTTCCTGTGGGTGTGGACCTGTTGTGAGTGGGAACTTTTGAATAAGTTATTGCAGTTGAGGCTGCCCCAGGTGGGTCTTAATCCTCTTACTGGAGTCTTTTATAGGAGGATGAAATTCAGGGAAACACACAGAAGCTGAGAGAGAAGGACACATACAGATGCTGAGAGAAAAAGCCACAGAAACAGAGAGGAAGCCACTGAAGCCAGAAGCTGGAAACTGGGAAACCCAGGAGAGAAGGGAGAAAATGGCAGGCACCACGAGCCTTGCCATGTGATAGAAGAGTCCCGGGGTCTCTGGTAGCCTGTCTTCAAGAAGAAGGTATCATCTTCATGATGCTTTGATTTGGACATTTTCACAACCTCAGAACTGTAAGTTTGTAAGCTAATAATAAATTTCCATTGTAAAAGCCAACCCATTTCTGGTATATTGCCTCTCAGCAGCTTTAATGACTAAAACACTGCCCTTAAACAAAACAAGAAAAACTTGTTTTTCTTTTGATTATGGGATCAAAAGTCAAGAGAAACAACAGTACTATCCCATGGAAAGTGCCAGACCATAATCAAAAGATGGTGGGTAGCCTTTGGGTCATTTTTCTCAAAATGGGATGACATAAATAATGCTATTCTGTGAGAATTTGACTCCTTGATTTTGCAAAAGTTCCATAGATTATGAGGCTTTAAATTGTAAGTTAATGCATGGTTTTATTTTTTTTGGTTTGAAAGATGTCAATATAGAAATTTTCATCTTCTTTTTTATTTTATTCATCTATAAACCAATGTACTTCTTGAATATGAATACAAACATGCCAGAGAAGTAAGTGACCATAAAAAACCTTTTCTAGAATTTTGGGTCTGAAACACCAAAGTCAGAAATGGCTTTCCACATTTGCAGAGATCTAAGAATTTTGAATGTGGAACATTAAGGGTATAATTCTTTATCTAAATTCAATTTAATACCCTATTTATGACCCACACAGCCAGCCATCAGAGTACAGTAAAAATCCATTATTTCCAAAATTATCAATGTTTATGTGACTTTCACTACTTAGATCCCCAACAGTATACTAATGTAGCATGGTAATCATTTTATATGTACTACATTTTCAACCCACTTTCTTCACTTCATTATGCTTTAATACTTACATGTAGAAAACAGTAAAGCTAACCACCAGTATCATATTTTAAACCATCACAAAATGAAAACACATACATGCCAAAGAATATTGAGACTTCAAGAATGAAAAAAAAAAAAAAAAGAATAGAAGATATGGTTAAAATATTGACAGGAAATTAATCTGAACTCAAATGAGGCTGAGCCTTAAACAGCTTGTATATACCTGTTACAGGTTAGGAAGAAACCAAATCATGGGTATCTGACAAATCCAGTTTGACTCTTAGAATTCCAAATTTTGTATAAATGCAATGTTTATCCATTTATGTAATTTCTATAACAGACATCTGTTGAATATACAGTAATATTTAGGAAACTGAAACAACTGATGCTAAGCATAAAGTTTCTAGAATATTTCCTGTTAGCTGTTTGTTTTAGTTTCCTAGTCTGCTCAAAGCAAATACCATGAAATGGGTTGGATGAAACAACAGGAATTTATTTGCTTATGGTTTGGGGGCCGAGAAAACGTACAAATCAAGGCGATGCTTTCTTCTGGATGATCAGCTGCAGGCAATCCCTGGCTTCTCTGTCACACGGCAAAGCATATGGCAGCATCTGCTGGTCTTTCCCTTCTCTTCTCATTTCATTATTTTCTGCTTCTTGCTTCCTGTGACTTTCTCTGTCTCTGTCTGAATTTTATTCTCTTATAAAGGACTCCAGTAATAGGATTAAGACCCATCCTGATTGAAGTAGGCCTCACCAGAAGTCCTACTTACAATGGGTTCACACCCAGAGGGATCGATTAAATTTAAGAACATGTTTTTCTGGCGTATATACAGCTTCAAACCACCACATCAGCCTAATAGTTAAGTCACTAATAGTCAAACCAGGTGTCAATTAATCATTGTATTATTCAGGGTTCTCCAGAGAAACAGACCAGTAGGATATATGTGTGTGTGTGTCTAAATATTAAGAGATTCAGTATAGGAACCAGCTCCCACGACAGTGGAGATTGGCAAGTCTGAATTCCAAAGGGCAGGCTGCAAGTTGGAAACTCGTTGAAAGTGATGCTGAATTCCCCAGGAGAAGCTGGCTGGCCAAAGTAGAAATGGAAAGTCTTCTTTCTGACTGCTGAAATCATCAGTTTCCCCCATAAGACCTTCAACTGATTGTATGAGGAGACTTCTCTTATTGCTGAAGGCAATCTCCTTTGCTGACTGTAGAAGCAGTCAGCCATAGATGCAACTGACTAATGATGCAAATCCATCTATGAAATAGTCTCATGGCAATAATCCATCCAGTGCTTGCCTTACCAAACAACTGGACACTATTAACCTGGCCAAGTTGATACATGAGCTTAACCGTCACAGTCATAGAAGTGGATATTAGAATAAATCAGTATAATAATATGGCTAATTGTGTTTTTACTATTGCAACTACTGCAATATTAGTTTTAGTTGCAGTGTTCAGGAATATAGAATGATATGCATGTGTCATACCTGTATTTTAAAATAAGACTTTTTAAATTGTTAATGACCTAGATAGATTAGAAAAACTTTATAGTTATCAATATTTGTTTATATATAATATATTTAACTGTGCTTAATAAACATAACTTTAGTAGGTACAATTAATGATTCTAAGCTAATAATATTAATCCTGGAAATTAAATTTCTTTGGGCATTTTCATTTGACAAAAATATAATAAAAAATCAAAGAAGAATTATAAAACAAAATATTAGAATTAAATTATAGTTCTCCTATAAAATACTTTGTTGATAAGTTTGTTCACTTTCATTTACTTTGGTAGGAGGCAACTTTGCCCTTTTTGAAGAGGTCAAAAACCCTGGGTGAATTTATCCTGAACAAGGATTTAAAATTAATTTCAGCAATTAGATCTTCCCATCAAGCATTTTCCCATTAAGAAACTTTCATTTAGCAAACAAGTGAAACCCCAAAGACATCCTGTGCAGATATTTCTGAGACAAAACATTTTATCATTACAGTAGTGATCATTCAAAGGCATGTGGGAAGAATGGTGTTAGATGGCATCTTATTTCAGCCCCATAATTATAAAATCATTTGAAAGGGATTTAAAAGACTCAGTTGGAAAAGAATGCAGGTATACAAATGACTATAGACTGTCTTTGAATGCACATCATCATACAAGTTCCTTAAAATGTCACCTTTGTAGTGTTTATTTTCTATTATCTCCATTTGTTATCATTGTATTTTATAAACTCACAAATATGAAAAAATTTCTTTGTGCTAAATAATATCTTCATCTCTATGGTACTGGATTCATACCAGATGATACCCAGATCCTTTTTGATATAAAAGTTGATGATTTTATGTCTAATGCACTTTCTTCATGGATTTGGGCAAGTCTTATTGGCTTAATTTTCTGGATAAAGAATCATAACCTTATAAAACTCTTGTTGCTTTGGGTAAGTGTAAATGCAGTGTATTGCATACTAGGTCTGTGATAATTTAGCTTGTATTATGAATAGTTAATTTAATGGTGATGATAATCATTAAAATGCCTTTATATAGTTAAATCTGTTTATTTCAATATTTAAAACTCTACCTAGTCTATGTCTGTGGGACTCAGAGTTCTAAGGTGCCATGATCTCTGCTCCCCGGTGTTACAGCCCATGTGACCCCCTCCCTTTGAATGTGGCCAGGACCTGTGACTTACTTCTAACCAATAGAATATGGCAAAGGTGTCCTCTTTGATTAGATTACATAATATGGTGAAGGTGAGGAGGTTTTACAGATGTCATTAAGGTCTCAATCCAATTGGTTTTAAGTTCATTAAAAGAGATTGTCCTGGGTGGGCCTGGCTTAATCAGGTGAAGCCCCTTAAAGGAAAAACTGAGACCTTTTATGAAAGAGACTCTCCTGTGGCTTTGAAGCTGCTGGCTGCCATATGGTGAGAGAACCTGTCAGGGGGTCACGTGGCAAGAACTGTGGGCAGCCTCTAGTTGCTGAGAGCACCCCTGCTGACAGCCAGCAAGGAAACGGAGACACAGTTCTAAAACCATAAAGAACTGAATTCTGCCGACAACCACATGAGCATGGAAGAGGACCCGGAGCTCCAGAAAGCAGCACAGCGTGGCTGACTCCGCGACTGCAGCCCTGCGAGAGACTACCCAGACAACAAGCCAGCAAAACCATACCCAGACTCCTCTCAACCCACAGACACTGTGACATAATAAGCACTGTGGTTCTACGATGCCAAATTTGTGGTAATGAAAACCTAATGCACATTGCCACATTATGCAAGGATATTTCAAATTTCTCTTTTGCTGGACAAATAACCAAAAAGAAAGAAAAACTAAAAATGGACTTACCTGATGACCTATATTTTTTACAATCTATTACTAGAAAAAACTTAATTTTGAATCTTTATATTGTGGGGTATTGATATATTTTAAAAAACTGAGGAAACAATACAATAATAATATTTTAGCCTAATATAATAGTGTACATTTTAACCATCTATTACTTGGGAAATTATCATTTATTTGTAAAATATATTATTTCATTTAAAAATATTTTTGTATACTTTTTTCACTTTAATAGCTAAAAATATTATCTGATGTATTTTTATGCTAGATTGATAATTTTAGTTTATCATAATTAAGGAAATCCCTGGAAAAAATGTTAGTGTATTTATTACTATGAAAAAGTATATCTTTTAAAGGCTCTGTCCTTTTGATTTTAGTAACTCATAATTATTTAGTATGTATATAGTTTACACAGCCCATCCATACCCATTAACTCAGTTTATCCTCATAATTATCCTATAAGCTTGAGTTTTACAGACTATAGTATTGTATATTGCATTTCAGTGATTTACTGATAGGCATATCTTAACAGATACCAGGAATCATGGAAATCAGGAACAATGAAGCCAGGTCTTCAAGGCTCTGCCCACTCAGAAGTGCCCATGAAGGTAGTTCACAGATTTGGAATCCTTTGGGCAGTAGTCATAGAGGCCCTATTGTGTCTAGGGCCTGATAAATGATATGCATTCTCCCCACCCAAATTCAGAACCAACTGAGAGGGGGGCAAAGAAGCCAAGTAGGTGGAGTTCAAGATACCAGCTGTAGAGGACCCCTACCCCATAATTATACGAAAACCAACTAAAATGGATCAAAGGCCTAAATATAAAAGCCAGAACTATCAAACTCCTAGAAGAAAATGTAGTGAAGCATCTTCAGGACCTTGTGATAGGCAACAGTTTCTTAAACTTTACACCCAAAGCATAAGCAACAAAAGAACAAAATAAATGGGACCTCATCAAAATTAAAACTTAATTGTACCTCAAACAACTTTATCATGAAATTAAAACAACAGAATTGGAGAAAATATTTGGAAAACATATATCCAATATTTAATATCCAGAATATATAAAGAACTGCTATGACTCAACAACAAAAAGACAAACAACCCAATTTTAAAACGGGCAAAAGACTTGAATAGACATCTCACCAAAGGAGATATACAATGGCCAAGAAGTACATGAAAAGATGCTCAATATCATTAGCCATCAAGGAAAGGCAAACCAAAACAACGAGATTCCATCTCACACCCTTTAGAATGGCTGCTATTTTAAAAAATAAAACATAAAATAACAAGTTTGAAGAGGATGCAGAAAAATAGAAACGCTCTTTCTTGCTGGTAGCAATGTAAAATGGTACAACCACTGTGGAAGACAGTTTGGTGGTTCCTCAAAAAGCTAAGTATAGACCTACCAAATGACCTGGCAATCCCACTTCTAGGTATATACCCAAAAGAATTGAAAACAGGGACTCAAACAGATATTTGCACACCAGTGTTCATAGTGGCATTATTCACAGTTGCCTAGAGATGGAAGCAACCCAAGTGTGCCGGTTTGAGTGTATTGTGTCCCCCAAATGCCATTATCTTTGTAGTCTTGTGTGGGGCAGAAGTTTTGGTGCTGGTTGGATTTGCTTGGAGTGTGCCCCACCCAGCTGTGGGAGATAATTCTGATGAGATGTTCCCATGGAGGCTTGGCCCCACCCATTCGGGGTGGGCCTTGATCGGTGGAGCTATATAAATGAGCTGACTCAAAGAGGAAAGAGAGTGCAGCTGGGAGTGATGTTTTGAAGAGAAGCAAGCTTGCTGGAGAGGAACGTCCTGGGAGAAAGCCGTTTTGAGGCCGGAGCTTTGGAGCAGATGCCAGCTGCCTTCCTAGCTAACAGAGGTTTTCCGGAGGCCATTGGCCATCCTCCGGTGAGGGTACCCGATTGCTGATGTGTTGCCTTGGACGCTTTGTGGCCTTAAGACTGTAACTGTGTAGCGAAATAAATCCCCGTTTTATAAAAGCCAATCCATCTCTGGTGTTTTGCATTCTGCAGCATTAGCAAACTAGGACAGATTTTGGTACCAGAGAAGTGGGGTGCTTTTGCTGCTGAGTTTGCAAATACCAAACATGTTGGAACAGCTTTTTAAATGGATAAGGGGGAATTTCTGGAAGAGTTGTGAGGAGCTTGATAGAAAAGGCCAAAACTGCTTTAAAGAGACTGTTTGTGGAAATATGGACTCTAAAGATACTTCTGATGAGGACTTGAACAGAAATGATGAATGTGTTGTAAACTGGAAGAAAGGCGATCCTTGTTTTAAAGTGGCAGAGAATTTGGCAAAATTGAGTCCTGGTGTCAGACGGAAGGAAGAATCTGGAAGCAACAACTTGGAATACTTAGCTGAGGAGATCTCCAGACTACGTGTGGAGGACGTATCCTGGCTTCTCCTTGCAGCTTATAGTAAAATGCGAGCAGAGAGAGAGAAACTTAGAACTGAACTCTTGGGTTCAAAGAAACCAGAAGTTGATGGCTTGGAAAATTACGGGCTTCCAGTGGGTAGAATCCCAGAAGCTACAGCCCAACCTGAGGACAAGCCAAGATTGGATAAGGAGTTAAGCAGAAAGGATTTGTGGAAACTCCTATTGTCTGATGGCTTTGACCCCTGCATGCTTCATGCAAAGCCAACAGAATTTTTGCGAGATCTTTATAGACGGAGCCATTGCCGGTCTGGACTGGAGGAGACAGACAAGGAAAAAATTAAAGGAAAAATCTCTTCAAAGACAGAGCCATGGAGGTTGAGGTCTGGAGTCAAGAGGTTTAGGGCTGGGAGAGCAGAGCAGCCCACATGCATGGAAAGGGTGAGTTTGCCCTGGAGGTCGAGGGCGGGCTTTCCGCCTCGATGCTCTGGAAGAGTTTTGCCACCTCAGGTCCCAAAGAGGGTGGAGCACATTTCCAGGGAATTGGGGAGAGCCTGGCTGCCACCACACTGTTCTGAAGGGGTTGAGCGTGTGACCCGGAGATGGAAGGGAATCCAGGAGCTGCCCCGATGTTTGAGGAGGGTGGGGCCGAGAAGGTGGTCTCCCCATTGTGTGGAAATGTTGGAGCACTCACCTAAGCGTTTGGAGAGGAAAGGGCTGACGAAAAGGCCCTTGGGAAGGGTTAGGCTCCAGCTCTCTCAAGCCCCAAGGATGCAACGTTGTTATGTTAGTGACTCTCGGACTTTGAAATCTAATGGACTTTGTCCTGTGGGTTTTAGGAACTGTTTTGGTCCTGTTAACCCTGTTTTCCTTACTGTTTCTCCTTATGGCAATGGAAATGTTTATCCTATGAATGTCTCTCCTTTGTATATTGGAAGCACATAACTTGTTCTAGGTTCACAGATCCAAGGCTAAAGGAAAATTATGCCTTAGGACTGACCACGCCTAAATTGATTTTGATGGGATTTTGTACTTAACTTTTGTTACTGAAATGATTTAAGTTTTTGTGATATTGTGATGAAATGAATGTATATTGTATTTGGAAAGATAATGTCATTTTGGGTTCCAGGGGATGGAATGTGCCGGTTTGAGTGTATTGTGTCCCCCAAATGCCATTATCTTTGTAGTCTTGTGTGGGGCAGAAGTTTTGGTGCTGGTTGGATTTGCTTGGAGTGTGCCCCACCCAGCTGTGGGAGATAATTCTGATGAGATGTTCCCATGGAGGCTTGGCCCCACCCATTCGGGGTGGGCCTTGATCGGTGGAGCTATATAAATGAGCTGACTCAAAGAGGAAAGAGAGTGCAGCTGGGAGTGATGTTTTGAAGAGAAGCAAGCTTGCTGGAGAGGAACGTCCTGGGAGAAAGCCGTTTTGAGGCCGGAGCTTTGGAGCAGATGCCAGCTGCCTTCCTAGCTAACAGAGGTTTTCCGGAGGCCATTGGCCATCCTCCGGTGAGGGTACCCGATTGCTGATGTGTTGCCTTGGACGCTTTGTGGCCTTAAGACTGTAACTGTGTAGCGAAATAAATCCCCGTTTTATAAAAGCCAATCCATCTCTGGTGTTTTGCATTCTGCAGCATTAGCAAACTAGGACACCAAGTATCCATCCACCAATGAATGGGTAAATAAAATGTGGTACAAATGTACCATGGAATATTATAGTGGTAAAGAAGGAATGAAGTTCTCATACATGAGACAACATGGATGAACCTTGAAGACATCATGTTGAGCAAAATAAGCCAGAAACAAAAGGGAAAATATTGTATGATCTCACTGATTTGAAATAATTAGAATAAATGAACTCACAGAGTCAGAATCTAGAATATAGGTTACCAGGGGACAGGGTGGGAAGCTAAGGCTTAACTATTTCTCCTTTGCTCATAGGCCTCTTTTACTTCCATAGACAGGTCACTCTTGCCTTAGTATATATTAAGCATTCCTTCTGCCTAGAAACAACCACCTACCTTCTCCAATGCACACATGCACACACCCTTACAATTAGCATCACAACTCAAAAGGACTTTCTCGGAGAGATGCCCCTTGATCACCCATCCACAGTCTAAGACAGACTCCTATGGTTCTCTTTTGAGGACTCTGATTTACTTTTCCCCATCACAGCACATATATCACAATGTGAGTTACTTTTCTCTGTGGTGGCTAACAGTCTGCTCACCCACTATCACCAATCGGTCACCTTAAGAGCACCCAGCATAAAATACATATTGAACAAATAAATACCCCATTGAATGACTGAGTGCCTGTCCTTATCTGCACTGAGTTAGCTGTTGTTGTATGTTTCTAGTGAATAAATAAAGAGGCAAACCAACCCAGAGAAAGCAAAGACAATTAAGGAGTAGCCTAGAATCACCAGGTCACTGAGGAGACAACCAGGATGCTAAAAGAATAAGCAAAATATGAGGGAGCCAGTGGAGAGTTTATGCCATGTCCCGGCCGGCGGGACGTTCAACGGAAGCTCCAAATCCTGTGAGGGAGGAATGGTATGGGACAAGAGACGCGAGGAATGACAGCAAGACAGGTTTCTGATCAAGCTGCAAAACTTTATTGAAGAGGCAGGGTATATATACCCTAAGGTAGAGGGAGTGGCTAGTACGAACGGGTGGCGGCCTAGGATTGGCTGCTGCTGTTGCTAGGGCGGATGGCAGATGTAAGGCTAGCACAGGATTGGTGGCTACTGTTGCTGGGGTAGAAGGCAGGTAGTAAAGCTAGCACTCTAGATGTGAATCTTAGGCGCAAACGGCTATCACTTCCGTAGAAGGCTGAGGGCAACTTAAGCTGTTGTTACATTAGCCCCAGCGGCCATGTTGCATATCTCCGGCATCGCTGAGGGTGGATTTTATACATACTACCTTAATCGTCCCCAACATCTCCTCCCTTTGTTTTTCAAAAGGATGGAGGAAGAATGCTGATCGAGCATTCTTTTGGCATTAACCTGCTGGGGGAAATAGAGGCCTCATTCCCCAAGTTGTTTGTGGCTCTGTTTTTCTGGGGAGGGGAGTTTTTGGCAGAGCAAAACCCCTATGCAAATGAGGCATATTTCTCAAGGAGCTCGAAAATGGCCTTTAGTTGCTTTGGCCCTCCTTTGCAGTGCTTTGCCTCGCACCCAGCGGTACCAATCATAGCATACGCTAGAAGCATACTTTCGAGTTATATGCTGCTCCCGTAGGAGGGGGTTTCTTACCCGTAAGGGTGGGTAGCAGTCAGATGATCTGGATCCAAACCCTGGTCAGCGAGGTGAAGCCGGTGATAATGCACTTGAATAGGCTTGCTTAGGGCAGAGTCAATTTGATTCTTAACTAGCTGTATTATTCTTTTTATGGCCCAAGGAGCAAAAGATATTATAAGGATTATGGTTATTAAGGGGCCTAATATAGGAAGGAGGTAAGGGAGGATTCCATTAAGTCCCCAGGAGGTACCTCCTTGGGTTTCTCGCTCACGTTTGCGATTTTCAATTCCTTCCCTAAGTTTGGTCATGGAATCCTTAACTATGCCAGAATGGTCAGCGTAAAAGCAACATTCCTCGCCCAGCGCAGCACAAAGCCCTCCTTGCTTAAGGAAAAGCAGATCTAAGCCTCTCCTGTTTTGGAGAACAACCTCCGATAGGGACGTAAGGGATTTTTCAAGATGGGTAATGGAGGTTTCAATGCGGGCTAAATCTTCGTCTATAGCAGCTCTTAGGTGGGAGAAGCCTTGGTTTTGGAGAACGATAGAGGCGATTCCGGTGCCTAGGCCAGTAATACCTAAAAGAGAAGCAATAGTAACAACCGTAACAAGTTCTCTTTTCTTTCTTAGCATGACTGGAGACTGCGCGACCAAGTGGTGATAAAGGTCTTCCTCTGTATGAAAGAGGACATGGGGTAACACAGCCACTAAGAGGCACATTTCTCCTGTTTCAGTTAGGGCTTTTGCTGATATGCAAGGAGTAAGCCCCGTGGAAGAGCACAGCCATTTTGCCCCTGTTGGGGGGGATATAGAATTTACCAGGCGATGGAGAGGACGACTGTGCACAGACTGTTTTTAAGGAGGCAGAAATATTACCAATACAATGCCCAGAGTGAAGAACGGATTGCATAGTGAGACCAATTTTTCTTGCATTCCAAGGGCATTGGGAAGGATTGTCTTCATTAGAAGTATTAAATGTAACATTAAGAGCTATAGCATCATAATAAGGAGGCTTGGCAGAGAAACACAGCCAACAACTACGAGTAAAATTAGGCTGGGAGGAGTTTAGAGAGAGAAAGGTGGCTTGGAGTAGTGGCCAAAGCGGGCTGTCAAATGATATGGACGGGCTTGAGGACGACAATATTGGAATGCTAATAAAAGGGGGAGTAGTGGGGTGAATTTTGGAAAGATTTGTACTAGACGTGCTCGGGACAGGAGGGGTAGCTGGAGGCACGAGCACTACATTTGGTCCAATGGCAGAAGGTTTTTGCTGTACTGCTTCCTTCTTTATTAGAATAAGGCTTCCTGGGTCGGTCCCTTTCATGTAAATCTTAAAGCCCCAAGTTCGACCGAGGAGCCAAGAGGGATCAGCAGGGAGCTGCACGGTGAGATTTAAATGTGAGCAGCTACCTGTAGGTGCAATGTGGTGATGACTTCCATAGATACCCCAGGTAATGGGTTCTTCAGGTGGTTTGCAGTTCAAGGGGGCCCATTTTAGAGTTAGGTAATGATCAGTGGCGTAAGGCTTCCAATGAGTGGCTAATGTTTCACATCCCCAATATGCACAGTAGTATTGGTTGGGAGTATTGCAATATTGTTTTCTGGGGTTGGAGGCCGGGCACATGTAATATTGGGCTTTGTTAAGGCATGGTGTGCCGTCTGAACATTTAATTAGATCACTGGCATAAACAAGGAAGGAAGGGCATCCTGCTGTAACTTGGGTTTGTATAACTGTGGAATCTTTCCATCGTGCTAAGGTCCATTTCCAAGGCTGATGGGGGTTGGAGTTGCCGAAGGTGGCATGCACACTTTGCAGGAGAAAATATAAGGCGGCAACTTTAAATGGCAGTAGGCATAACAAAGCCATACTAATAGAGGCTATAGGTTCTTCCCTGTTAAGGGAGACAAGCTAGCAAAGTAATACACCCTACAATGCACAAATATGCTATAGCAAGCAGGGATCTTTCTAACAGATTCCAATCTTTTGGGGCAACAGTTGCTAATCCGGCTGCAAACAGCAAAGCCAGAAAACCAATTAATAAAAGCCAATAGTAATTCAAGTGGTAATTCATGTGATTAGCGATGGAATAAACCTGTAAGCAGGAGTTCTTTCCACTTCGGTTGTGTGAGGACTGGTTGTCTCCGGATGGGTTATAGCAGGAGTTATTGATGCGCTGGAAGAGAAAAGAAAGACATTTTTCTCAGGGAGAGGCTTCTACCCTGGAAAGGTTATTATTAAGAGGAGGGGAAGGAAGTGTCTCAGGGGTTTGTTTCGGCAATGAAGAATTAATATGTTTTATCAGCCGTTCTGGAAGCCAGAACGTATATGCAAGCAGAGCCTCATCCCCAAATAATCACGGGGTCAGGCCCATTCCATTCTGACGTTAAGGGGTCACGCCACATAACAGTGGCTTGTTGCGTTTGTGTTCTGGGATGCCAATGTCTGTCAGCTGCAGATTGTCCTTCATCATCCAGAGTTAGGAAGTTAAGAACAAAAAGAGCATGATGTAAAAGGTCTCGAGGTCGTTGTTTGGTGAGATTGAGAGTACTTTCGGCTAAACGGCACAGGGCATTTTTTAAGGTGCGATGTGCTCGTTCTACCATTCCTTGCCCCTGGGGGTTATACGGTATTCCCGTGATATGCTTAATTTGTAATTGTTGACAGAAGGTTTGAAAATTTTTTCCAGTATATCCAGGCCCATTGTCTGTTTTAATGATTTTAGGTTGGCCTAAAGTAGCGAAGCAATGTAGTAAATGAGAAATAACATGCTTCGAAGCTTCTCCTGTTTGCAAACTAGCTTGAGAAATGGCCAGGTTGCTTACAATTATAGCATGTTGGAGGCTTTGCTTGTGCCACGAAATTTTTGTGCTGCGCTGCAAAATTTTGAAGAGTGGCGCTATTCCAAGGGTTTGAGTGGGCCCGATGCCAGAACAGAGCTTTATGTAATTATTAAGGCTAGTATTACGAAAGGGACGGATTGCTGCTTGGCAGGCAGCGTTAGCATTTTCATAGGCCAGGTGTTTAATAAAATCACTTTCGTTTTCGCTAGCCCCAAATAAGCACTCAGCCATGTTTTGCAGGCGGCTAAGGAAATCAGTATACGGCTCATCAGGCCCCTGTCTTAATTTAGCAAGAGAGGCAGTGGCAGCGCCCTTTTGCGGAAGTTTTTTCCATGCTCTAAGCGTGGCCGTTTGTATTTGCGCTGAGACCTGGGGGGAGTTGAGCCTGCTTATCACTCTGATGGTAGGGACTTTGACCTAAAAATTTATTTAAGGTCCAAGTTTTAGAAGTGGTCTTACGGGCATTGCGGGTGGCATACTTTTTACAATGCTCCTCATAATCAGATTTCCATAACAGGAAATCACCACCAGACAAGGCAGCTCTGGCTAGCTGGAACCAATCGTTAGGAATAAGTTCCTTTTCACTAAGGCTTTCCAGCAGGGCGAGCGTGAAGGGAGCGGTAGCGCCATAATCACTCACTGCCTTTTTTAATTTCTCTAGATATGTTAGACTAAGTTTTTTATATTTAGCAGTTGAGGTGGAACTAGATTCCTCCTGCTCTCCTTCGCTAGAGTCGGGAGAATCTGATTTATTACTCTCCTCGCTATCGCTACCAGAATCGCCATTTTTGGAGCCCGCGACACCATGTTGAGAACCGGCAGCGCCATTTTGGGAGCCGGCGACGCCATTTTGAGAATCTCGAGTCTGACTACGCGTAACCGGAAAAGCATAGGTGCGGCGAGTACAATGGAGGCGCGATGAACGGGCATTTTCTGGAAGCGAAAGGGCTGCAATGCTTTGAGTTGCCGACCGGAGGTCGGCGAGCAGATCGGCGGTATGCTGCCACTCCTGTTTAAAAGTTTCTCTAAAATTATCGGCGTGTAGCCGGAGATTTTCTGTGGCTTCTTCTAAAGCATGAAACTGAGATAAGGGCATGACTGGATAAAAATGAGAATATGGTTTGAAAAAATCGGGTGCATAAGGGGGTGGCCGAAACGGAGGAAGGGAGTTGTTTTCTAAAGAGGGAGAAATTTTAACCTCCGGTCCCTCCAAAGTGGGAGAAATTTTAGCCTTTGGTTTGATTTCATACTGATCGGGTGACAAACTGACTTGACTGGTTGGGGTATTTGGCCTATCCCTGTTAGAATTTTCGTTTAAAGGATATTCAGGCATGTTAATAATTACTGAGCCGCACGCTGAAGCAGGGCGAGAGTGCTCTCTCAAAGCTTCCTCTCCTAATTTACAGAGGTTTTGAACGTCTGGAGCTGAAGAGTGGACTTTTAGAATTTCATTAATTAGGTTCCAATAAGAAAAGGCAGTAACCGGGACCTTTTCAGGACCAAAGGTTTGAAAATAATCTTTTAAACAATCTCCAACTCTTAGCCAGCACTGGTGATCTATAGTACCTTCTTGAGGGAACCAAGGGCAGGTTTTTAACAGGAAATTAAAAAAGTGCGTGAGATCTTTTTTCTTTACTCGTGTTCCTGGTGCCTTGAGTGATTGCTTAACTTGACTAACATATAATTCGTGTTGGGAAATTCCTTGTCCCATGATAAGGGTGGGGGGGCTTACCTTTTGTTGCTTTCTTTTCTTCTTCTTCTTTCCTTTCGCCGACACTGATCAACTGGTGAACGGATCTGTCTCGCGAGCGCGCTTCCCCGCGGTGATCCCTGGTGTGGTTTTCTTTCTTTCTTTGACTGCTGAACGGATCTGTCTCGCGACCGAGTTTATTCGCGGCGATCCCGGGTGCGGTGAGTGTGAGGTACCTCTCTCCTTGAGTGCGGCGTTCCGTCTCTCACAGAACTTCGAGCCCCACGTTGGGCGCCAGTTTGTCCCAGCCGGCGGGACGTTCAACGGAAGCTCCAAATCCTGTGAGGGAGGAATGGTACAGGACAAGAGACGCGAGGAATGACAGCAAGACAGGTTTCTGATCAAGCTGCAAAACTTTATTGAAGAGGCAGGGTATATATACCCTAAGGTAGAGGGAGTGGCTAGTACGAACGGGTGGCGGCCTAGGATTGGCTGCTGCTGTTGCTAGGGCGGATGGCAGATGTAAGGCTAGCACAGGATTGGTGGCTACTGTTGCTGGGGTAGAAGGCAGGTAGTAAAGCTAGCACTCTAGATGTGAATCTTAGGCGCAAACGGCTATCACTTCCATAGAAGGCTGAGGGCAACTTAAGCTGTTTTTACATTAGCCCCAGCTGTCATGTTGCATATCTCCGGCATCGCTGAGGGTGGATTTTATACATGCTACCTTAATCGTCCCCAACAATGCCACAGCAAGGGCTCTCCTGCTTTAGGGTGCATGACACTTAACTGGAAAGGTTATTAGAAATGGGTATTGCTAAGCCTCTTCCCAAGAGATGCTGGTTAACTGGGTCCAGAGAGGGGCCCAGTCATCTGTGAGGCCCCCAGCTAAGAGGTTTAGAGACCACACTTGCAGAAACTCTGTGGTAGGGGTCATCTAAATTTTAACGTACATTCAGAGAATAGTTTCATGTAGTTATTCATCCAGGTCTCATATTCTTTCCTATATTATCTCATTCTTAATGTTTTATGCCGACAGTGCTGATCGGTATTGTAATATAGAGGCATTCTATTCCTTAACTGGTGAAATAAAAACAGAACGAGGAATATGCCTGAATGACATAATAGAAAACAAGAGTGAAAATTTTCCCTAAAAAGCAGTCAACCTCATTACCCATGTCTTAGTATTAGTCTTTCTAGCAAGTATGTTAAATAGCATTACATTTTACCAAACGTAATTAATTCATAAAAGAAAAGTGACAGAAATTATATTTGCCTAGATCGATCCTGGCTCATTCAATTTAAAGAGAACAAATTGAGTCAAGACCAAAATTATTCCACTAAGTATTTTTCCTGTTACGATGTTCAGTATTTTACAAATATGAGTTTTACCAGATTGAATAGTTTATAAAATATATCTTACTGCTATTGTTATATGAAAAAAAACCTGCATTTTTATCCAATTTTTAATGATTATTCCAAAATTATGCTGTAAGATACTTTTGTTCTTCAACACACCCTGCTTTTCTAGCTGAGAGGCTCACAGTACATCTGTTAGCCGGGATGACACCTCAGCAGCCTTAGTGCTTGTTCTTTCACTCGGGGTCTATCCTGGCTGTTTCCACCAGGACTGGAAGTTTGCTGTGAACTGGGGCAACATCGGTTGTGAATCCAAAGGAATAGTCTCTACCAAAAAGGGGGGGTTGTATAGTAATAGAATGCAATCAAAGTTATCTGCACACAGATTGTGAAAAAGATTCTTACTTCTTCACTATTCCTGTCTAACATGTTTGACGCCAATTGAGCAATTTTGCCCTTGGTCCTTTGCCTGCTTTTACAGAGACCATGCTGGGGGTGAAAATTTTCAGAGTACCGAGAACAAGCACATCCGTGCCCTCCCACTCCCCGGCCTGAACCATTCCCCCACCTCCCCCCAACGCCTTTCGCCCTCCCCCTCCCCACACTCCCACCCCCCAATGCCTTCCCTCCCGCCCGAGCCTTCCTCAGTCCCCTGCACACCTGTCCCTTTTCAGTGGCCTGATATTGTGTCCTTAACCTGCCTGTCTGTCCTTGCCATTTTTTTTTTCAAATTAATAGAAACTATGATTAAAGGGAAAATATGACAATGTGGCATTTTTTAACCATCACTTTGGCATTTTTTTTTTTCAAATTATTTCTGTCTTTACAAAAGGTATATCAGGGCTTTCCAGTCTGAAAAGCAATTGAAATTTTTGATTTGTACGTTACTCATAATCGAGTGGGACTGAATCAGAGGTCACAGACGGAAGGAACATATACTAACTTAATTGCATTTTCTCTCTAAGACAGCAAGATATTATCAAGACAAAGTTCAGAGGAGGAAAATAAAACCTACATTTATTCCAAGTACCGAGGAATCTCATTATCTTCTGGTATCACTGATACAAATCCTATTATATCTGGTGCTAAAGATACAAATAGCACTAGAGTTTTAATTTTTATCCCAGGGATATATCTTCAATTTTCATTTTTATTATAATTTTTCTATCATATGAGTGATTTACCATATTTTAACAATTGGAAAATAGAAAAGGCAAAAGCACACAGTCTCAGAAGCTGTAGGTTCTTTCTGTGAGACATGATATTCAATAGCTTAAGCTACAAATGTAATGCACATTTCTGTTGTATGGAGTATTGTTATAACAAAATTAATGTGCTTTGGATGTAAATTGATAGACTTTCTTCGCTTTTTCCACCAACAATATAATCTAGAACTGCTAATGTCTTATGGTACCATAATTTGTTTTTTCTCATAAATGCTAATGAAGATAATACTTTGCAATTACAAATCAACCTATTCTCATTTACATGTTTAGGTTTTATTTGCAGGAAAAACTCTACTTTAGAAATACTGTGAAACTGTAGGGAGAACATGAGCTTTGGAGTCAGACAGGGCTAGAATTTGGTTTTAATTAGGATTATGGTTAATTTATGATTCTTTGAAAGCATGAACAAAATAAAAACAAATATGGACTATGATTATTTATATTAATAAATTTATTGATTTGTCAGTTTAAGCTTGGCACAAAATTATGAAATTCCTTGGCCAAAGTTGCCCTCTATTCTATTTTCTGTATAAAATGAAAGTACCTGTCATCTTGTTAAACTTCTCAGAGTAAAAATAATGGAAAGCCACACTTCAGACAAAAAATAGCCAACCCGCTGGCAAAGTATGGGTCTCTGCGTGGATGATTCAGTAGGTGTTCACAACATGAACCGGGAGTTAAAAACGTAACTAAAACAAAGGCAGAGTTTGTCACTAGTCACTATTGCTCAGTGACCAGAAGTGCTATTTACACCTTGAGCTGGTTTGAATCTATTAAGCCATCCACAAAAGCATGTACTTTTAATGCAGTCTTGTGGGGGCAGATCTATTGTGGGTGGGATCTTTTGATTAGGTTGTTTTCATGGAAATATGACCCACCCAACTGTGGCTGAGACATTTTGATTAGATTATTTCCATGGAGGAGTGACCCCACTCATTCAGGTGGGTCTTGATTAGTTTACTGGAGTCCTTAAGAGAGCTCAGGGGCCAACACAGACCCAGACACTTGGAGATGCAGACAGAAAGACGTCTGGAGATGCTAAGCTAAGAGATGAAGGCCAGAGTTCGCTTCGGAGAAGCTAAGAGAGGACCCCCCAGATGCTTAGAGAGAAATGCCCTGGGAGAACAAGCAAGGATGCACAGGAGCTGAGAGACAGAAGTCCAGAGACATTTTGGAGAAAGCCATTTTGAAACCAGAACCTGGGAGCAAAGGACCAGCAGATGCCAGCCACATGTCTTCCCAGCTGACAGAGGTCTTCCAGACACCATCAGCCTTTCTTCAGTGAAGGTATCCTCTTGTTGGTGCCTTAGTTTGGACACTTTTTTCACCTTAAGAACTGTAAATTTGCAACCTAAAAATTCCCTTTATAAAAGCCAATCTATTTCTGGTATTTTGCATAACAGTAGCTTTAGCAAACTGAAACACACCTGTCACAGGTGGAAGTGAAACCAACTTCAGATATTCTGTCTGCACAAAATAAATGTGAAATAGCAGAACTTCAAAGATGGCAGTACTCAAAAAATAAGATATATGGAAAAGGATCGTTTATCAACTTTGTCTTAACAATGAAGGATATTAGATTCTTGAATGTGTTTCTACAGAGTAATCTCTCTATTAAAAAGTTCAGCATTGCCATTCCATAAATAATATGGCTCTCTAAAAGTGAGTTTAAGATTTTGCTATCTTGGCCCAGCTCAAGTCCCCTACCCCCCAAACAGCATTCTCCAAATTCTCCAATACCCTTTAATCAGGCCCCATTCTTAACTCTTGCTGTTACTACAAGTGTATCTTTTTGTATCAGAGGAGCTCCTTGAGGGGCCAGGAGAGCTTTGAAGTTCTTTGACTCCTCTGTCATATCACATGCCTTGCACATAATTAATTACCCAAGAAATATTTTATGATCCTTAAAAAAGAAGAAATCTAAGATGGCTTTCATATGGTACCCCACATAGCAAAGTCTGGTGAATATATATTCACACTATTCAAACACATACATACACATTCATACACACACATAACCACACATGTGTGTACATATGTATGTTTGTGTGTGTGCATGAAATTAGAAATGGCACAAACCTAGTACTAGTTTGATGCCACAGAGTTACTGTAGGATTTACAAGTTTTGTCGATGGATCCAGGATTACTATAAAAAAATTCATTAATCCATTATTTTGTTAATATAATCCAAAACCTAATGGGCCATGACATTCTCTTACAAATGAGCTTGAATAAATTGTCCTATAAAATGTGTGTCCTTAAAGTTGTTGTATCTCAAAATTTGTTGAGACACATGTAGTTGCCTAATATTGACTTTCCTTCTGTATCTAAATGTCCAGATAAGTGGTGGCAAAAGCATCAGTCGTTCTCTAGCACAGTTCCCAGTTTTAGCTGTATAAAGCAATGTGGAATAATCAGTTCCATGTGGCCTTCTTATGCCGTGCATCCTGATGGGCTTTCACTTTAATACCCAAATATGTTCTGCTTGCATTTCCTGGTCTGGGTGCTCCCCAGTATTGGTAATATATTGAGACGCACATTCAAATCTTCTGGAAATCTGGGTTTAATTCCTGAATAGTAGAAAATGATGATGAATATGATGATAATGATAGTATAAATACCTTTTATGTGTAGTGCTTTATAATTCATAAAGCATTATCACTGTGGGTACATAATATGCTGTTTATAAGGCCACCCTTTTCAAACAGCAAATTAAAGGGCTACCATTCAGAATATTTTATGATATTCGTAAAGGTTCTAACATGATTCTTCTCCCTCAAACAGCCAGTTTTATGAACAATTGTTCATTGAATAACTCTACACTTTCCTGTTATTCTGCTTCCTTTATCATATAAGTTTTTGTGACTAGACTCTATTTCAGAACCACATGGGTTTTCCTTTGCCATAGTTTTAGAGCCCAACAATTTCAATTATTATAAATTTATCACTATTTAAATATATAAAAGGACAAGTCATCCCTCAGTCTTTTTAGCTTTCCAAATGTTCCTAGCACTATGGCCTGAATATTCTTTTTGTCTTTGCAAAAAGTCTATTATGAAAAATTTCAAACATATTTTTAAATAAGAAATTCTTCATGAAATCATGTCATCCTAATACAGGTGCTATGATAATATGTTCTTGTTTTTCCAGTTGTAGTATGTATGCTTGTTCCAGTTTGCTAATGCTGCCGTTATGCAAAATACCAGAGATGGATCGGCTTTTATAAAGGGGGTTTATTTGGTTACAAAGTTACAGTCTGAAGGCCATGAAAATGTCCAAATGAAGGTGTCAACACAAGTGTACCTTCACCGAAGGAAGGCCAATGACATCTGGAAAACCTCTGTTAGCTGGGAAGGCATGTGGCTGGCATGTGCTGATCCCAGGTGGTGCTCCAGCTCCTCTCTCAGCTACTGTGCATTCTTCAAGGTGTCTCTCTTGGCTGTGAACTTTTTTATAGTCTCCAGTGATTCATTTAAGACCCATCCTGAATGGGTGGGGTAACACCTCCCTGGAAATTATCCAATCAAGGTCTCATCCCCAGTTGATTGAGTCACATCTCCATGGGAACACTCAATCAAAGGATTCCAACCTAATCAACACTAATACGTGTGCCCCACAAGATTACATCAAAGAACATGGCATTTTGAGGGACATAATAAATCCAAACCGGCACAATGCTGTCAAAAAAATTTACCATCTAACAATTCTCGAGTCTTTTCTGCCCCTTAATCCTCTTCTTATCTCTCGTTGCTCTTCTCATACTTTCCAGGATAGAAAAGATGCCTTGTGTATATTATTTTTTCCTGTATCTTGCATACTGCTACCACAAAACAGGAACTCAAAGAATTTATGTTGACTTTAATTGAAGTATCAGAAATTAAATAGTTCTCTTGAGATAGCACAGCAAACAAATGAGAGTTGGGCTTTGCATCCATTCCATTTGACTTGAAATCAACACTTTTTCACTTGCCCACGCTATATGGGGTATCTTAAAGGGTGGTGGTTGTAATAGTTGACTGCAATACATGTTTTTCTAACATTTGTTTCAAATCAGAATAACTGTTTCGAGAAATGACTGAGGATGACTAAATAATAAAAACCAAACTGTGAACTTGGCAGCAATATGGGCAGTCAAACAAAATAATTTATGCCAAAGCATTCACTTGCAACCTCAATTATTCTTTGTTTCTCTAAAATTTGCCAAGTTTCCACTTTACTTATGTAGTTTCAAATGTGGAAATTGCTATTAAACCCACTTAAATATTCTTCGTATTAAAGTTTCAAGTTCCCATAAAATTTGCTAGATCAAAAAAAAAAATACTCATATACTTTATTTTGGAAATCTAGCATTAAATATTGCCTGAATTCTCTAGTGAAGTGGTTTCCATTATATTCTTTTACTTTCCTGAAAACTTTGCTCAACTCCCATTTTAGAAAGACCAAGTGAGCATTGGTAAAAAAAGAGAAAAAAAAGGGACTTCTTTCCCTGATTCAGCCTCAGTTTCTGAAATGGTCCTCAATTAGCATCAGATAGAGACCAAGGATATCCCCTTACCGTATAAGAATCAAAGAGATACATTTTTGTAATTCCATAAGCAATACTGGCATAGATGGAGAATTGTAGAGTTGGAAGGAACTCAGATATAGTCAATCCACAGAGAGGGTTTAGAGAGGGGTTAAATAGCTGCCTACTTAACTTTTAACTAGTGGCAGTCCTGAAACTCAAACCCAGAAAAAAGCGACTTTAGCCAAAGATATAGAAAATATCTAAAATGTCTTGAAAAAAACAAAATCTTTCCTGATAAAATTTAAAATATCAATTAAATGTAAGAATGCCTAGAAAAATAATAAATAAAAATAGCCACTAAAAGAAGTGAAAAGGATATCATAACCATGGGGACAAAACAGAAAATTTGACTAGGAATTTCTTTATAAAGAAGTGCCTAAGATAGCTCTTTAACCTTTGAAGGAAGAGCTAAGCATATTCTTTACAAACTGTTCCAGAGTCTAGAAAAAGATGGAAATCTTTCCTATTTGTTGACCAAACTAGGGTGACCTTGATTCAAAACCTGACAAACATAACACACAAAAAAGGAAACTACTGGACAATTTTAGTCATAAATTTAGAAGCAAAGCCTAAAAATAAAATACTAACAACTCAAAGCTGGCTGTGTATTAAAGGAACAATACACCATGACCAAGTTAGGACTTAATTCATAAAAGCAATGATGATTGATACCAGAAAATATATTAATATAATTCATCCTCTTCACAGACCAAAGAAGAAGCTATATGCTATATTTTTAAAAATCTCTTAATAAACTAGAAATTGAAAGATACATCTTGAACATGATAAACAATATTTACCACAATCCATCAGCTGAAACCATTCTTAATACCGACACCCTATAGTCATTCCCATAAAGGTAAGAAATGAGAAAAGGATGCCAACATAACTACTGTGATTTAGCATTTTTTTTCTGAGTGTTTCACAAATGCAATAAGACAGTTTGTTAAGTAAGGACAGAAATAGACAAATAGCAAATAACTCAAGAAAAAAATGTGTTGATAATTTTATTGTTGTCTTATGAAATCCAGGAGAATTCAATGAAAAACTACTGAAGCAAATAAGAGAGTTTACAATAACAAAATAAAGACACAAAAATCTGTTTTCATTATCCTAAGAAACTCTTGATTTGGGGACTTCTACTTCACTGATATTCTTGGAAGGAATCCCAAATTAAAGGAGAGAAAGCAGGATGAAAAGATTTAATACTAGTTTTATTCATCACAAGGCAAAATAATAAGGGAAAACTTGCCCTCACAGATAGCAAAACATTCTATAAAGCTAATATACTCCAAATCATATGGTACATAAATACCAAATAGAGGAATGGAATAAAAAGAGACTTCAGAAACAGTTGGCAGAAATATAAATTGATAAATTCAGTACAGTTATAATTTGTACAGTTTTCTGACAGTGTTACAATTAATAAAAAAGTTTTAAAAATAACTTAAAACATTAAAAAAGAACTCAGTTGGGAAAGGGCAGTAAACGCAAACATATTTTATTAACTTAAAAATCATTTTCACATAATAACCAATATTTCAACCTACAATTGGATGACTGTTGATAAAACAAGGATTGGACAATTTATATTTAATTATGTTTATTTCCTCTCATGGAAGTTATTGTGCTGCTTTTATTGCACAAATATGCCAATACCTTTGAATGTTGGTAAATGAGGGGGAAACATTACTTTGTTGAGTAGAAGAGTCTCCCTACATCTTAAAACAGGGCAGCAGATAGTGGTTCTTAAGAGCACAGATTCTAAATCCATGCTTTTTGCATCCAAAGCCCAGTAATATCACCTGCTAGCTGGGTGACCATTTGTAAGTTGCTTAATTTCTTTGTGCCTCAATTTCCTGCTCTGAAAAGACAGGCAATAGTGGTAACTATTTCATAGGATGTTTATGAGGATTAAATGTTTTCTCAACATTTGTAAAGGATTTAGAACAAAGCCTGCCATATTGTAAGAACTATGGGTATGTTCAGTACACAAATCATCCTGCACGGCAGAATCAAATTAATCTTAATTAAACAACCACTTGTGCTCCCAGGCTGTTGTCGTTACCCCCATGTGTAACCACTCTCCTGACATCTAACAGCATAGATTACTTTTGTCTGTTTTGTGCTTTATCAAAATGGAATTGTGTAGTTTGTACTCTATGGCATCTGGTTTCATTCATTTAACATTGTGTTTGGTAAGATCCATCTATCTAGTTGTGTGCAGTTATAGTTCATTTATTCTCATTGCTGTACTTGGGCATTTTTTCATAGGCTTATTGGATTTTTGGATACCCAATTTTGTTAAGTGCCTATTGGTCATCAATCTTTTGTCTTAGTGTTTTGTAGGAGTTATTTATATTTTATATATTTATATATTCTGGAATATTCAGAAGGACTAAATCATCTCTGTGTGTTGCACAGCTGAGCCTACCCAGCTCAGCAAATGCATGGCAATCTCCCATCAGCCCCATGTTCCAGCCAATGGCAGGCCTTGCTAACTCATAACTGCCCTTTTTCCTCCTGAGACAGATTCAGGCCTCAAAATCATCTCACGCAACACTCAAAGCTCTCAACTTTGGTTGTATGTTAGAATCACCTGGGAGCTTTGAAAAACCTCCTCAATACCTGGACCATCCACCAGAGCAATTAAATTATAGTCTCCAGGGGTGGGCCCAGGCACTAGCATTTGTTAAAGCTCCCTGGGTAATTATAATCTGCAGCCTAGATTCAGAAGCACTGCTCTATCTGTGGTAGATTGAATTGTGCACCCTGACAAAGACATGTTCTTAATCGTAACCCATGTGCCTGTGGGAGTGAACCCATTCATAAATAGGATCTTATGAAGCTGTTATTTTTAGTTCAGGTGTGGCCCAACTGAATCAAGGTGGTTCTTAATCTGTAGGAGTGGAATCTTTAATAAGCAGAAGAAATTTGGATGTGGTCCATCACAGAAGGACACACAGGAAAAGCCAGAATTCAAAAAACCAGAAGAGCAGACACAAGGAGAGACATTGCCATTGTCACGGGAGGCAGAGGAATTCCCAGGGGTGTGGCAAGCCAGCGCCAGACTGCCACAGGCTCTGGGGAGAAAGCCTGGCCTTGGGGATGCCTTGATTTGGGACTTTTAGCCTCAAAAACCATGAGCCAATAAATTCCTGTTGTTAGGCCAGCCAGCGTGTGATATTTGTGGGAGCAGCCCTGGAAAACTGAGATACTATCTTTGCCACTCAGATTGGTCTCCACAGATGCAG
The DNA here is from genome assembly GCF_015220235.1 of Choloepus didactylus. Taxonomy (NCBI): domain Eukaryota; kingdom Metazoa; phylum Chordata; class Mammalia; order Pilosa; family Megalonychidae; genus Choloepus; species Choloepus didactylus. Next base: position 16,087,352 of record NC_051318.1, on the reverse strand, counting down.
CACCACAGCTCCACAGATTCAGAAATGCAGACTCTCAGGTCCCACTCCAGACCCACTGAATCAGAATCTGCATTTTAACTAGAATCCAGATGATTTAAATGCACATTAAACTTTGACAAGAACCAGAGCAGCTTTTGCCACTGCATTCTCAGTTGCTGAGTACAATTGCTGCTAAATTACACACACACACCCCCTAACACACACACACACAAAGATGCCCACATCCTGACCCCAAAGCATGAGGTTATATTGTTACCTTACATGGCAAAATGGGTGTTGGAGATGTGCTGAAGTTAAGGATCTTGAGATGGAGAGAGGACCCGGCATCACCCAGGTGAACCCAATGTAATCCTAAGGGTCCTTTGAAAAGGGAGGCAGGAGGGGCAGCGTCAGAGAAGGTGTCGAGATGACGTGGATGGAGGCTGGAGTCGGAGTGCTGCTGGGCTGCAGTCCAAGGAATGCAGGCGCCTCCAGAAGCTGAAAGGGCAGGAAGGGGACGGCCCTCTTAGAGCATTCGGACGCACCCAGTCCTGCGGAGTGTTTTAGACTTCTGACTTCGAGAACCGTAAGACAAGTCTGTGCTGCTTTCACCTACTAAATCTGAGGTAATCTGGTTCTGCAGCAATAGGGACCTAATACAATCAGCCATATGAAGTGTGTGCCATCCCCTTGGTAACCCCCAGAAGGTGCTGAGTGGGCAGCACTGATCAGAGAGGGAACACAGAGCTGAATGTGTCACACACAAGAAAGGAAAAGGAAATACAGTTAGTTGTTTGGAAAAAAATTAAACTGGTAAATCCAGGAGAATGTACAAGTTAATTAAGCCTTAAGAAATGCAGAGGAAAATAGGTCACAGAAATATCAAATATTTTGCAGTCTTTGCACTTTTAGGGAAAGTTGAAAACAGTGGGATATTGGCCAAATACAGTTAAGGTTTCAGGGATGTTGATTAGCACATATGCCTGTTCTGTTGTGGTGGGAGTTGAATCCTTGCCTTGCAATTAAGAAAATAGGGGACAGAGCCACACCTGATCTTGTTAACTCAGATTTTGGGAAGATGAAGAAAAGGTTTGGAAGGGTGTCTGCTACAGCTACAGGTTCAGGTAATAAGGGAGAAGAATCTGAGTAGTGACATTGTCTCTCTTGATCTACCTGTCGCATGTTCTTGTCTCAATGGAAGGAACTTTGGATTGCAGAGCTTCTGGTGTTCTGAATGAATTACCCTGGGATTTCACGGAGGCATTATCCAGCTGGGATTGTTCTCCCTACCCCTTGCTATTACTCAGAGGTGTTGAGCCCACTCAGAGTGCCCGGTGGGAGCAGAACAGTCAGAATTCTGCTGTCAGTTGTTCTTTACCAAATGAATGATGGTGAAATCATATTAGAATTTACACCAAGAAACACCTTAAAGGAAGGAAGGAAAGCAAGAGTTGAGGTGTCACAAAGGTTAAACTGATAATACGGTGTAATGTAGGCTCCTGTTGATGTTGGGTTTTATTGGCTGAACTGATTTTTTTGAACCAGATAATTTAATAGTTTAATCATGCAGTAACAAGCAGTTTCGTGTGCCAGACATGAAACCAAGGGGTGAGAGTGGATGCAATTGATCCCTGCATTCAAGGTGTGCTCCAGTTAACCTTTGCTGCAAAACATATTACTCAAAAATGTAATGGCTTAAGACAACAGCCATTTTATCAAATCATTTGATTTTGAAGATCACAAAACTGGGCAGGGCTCAGGTGGACAATTTTTCTGCACCATGTGATGTCAACTCTAGGTCAGTTGGTCATAATCAACTAGTAGAAGGGCTGGTTTGAGGGTGCAGGATTATTCCACATATCTGGAGCCACTGCATAAACACATGGCTGGGAGGTTGCACTCAGCCAGAAACACTGGCTGGAGAGCCTACACTTTGTCTCTCAGCATGGTAGTCTCAAGTGAACTAACTGGGCTTTTTACATGGTGGCTCATGGCTTCCAGGGTATTCCAAGAGGCCCAGGCAAAAAGTCCCAGACTGAAACTTGTGCTGCTGCATTCTATCAGTCAGCACAGACTCAAGGGGAGAGAAATTAGACTCCACCTCTTGAAGAGAAGAGAGGTCAGTAATTTGTGGTAGAGACAACAGGCACGTGTATAATGTATCCATACATATGCTAATATAGAGGTACACAAAGACCACTATGGTAGTCCAAATATAACTGAAATGAACCTTGAAGGATTAATAAGAATTTGCAGTGAGGTAAAGTAAGAATGTTATTCACGCCAAGTCAACAGTATGCACTGAGTCACAGAAGCAGGAAAGAGCTTGGTGTGCTCCGAAAAATACAAGCAGTATGATACAATGAAGCACTAAGTTGGGGGGCCACACTCAATCACAGAGGTCAAGGGGGAACTCCACGAATTCAGAGCAAGCCTGCCGCTCCTCACAGGGGTCAAGGACGGGAGGGCACTGAGATTTCGGCCACTTCTCAGAACCCCCTTCAGAGATGGGGGTGAAGAGGGAGCATCAGATGCACACCCCTCCACACGCCCCACTTCCACAGGCTCCCCACCACCTTCAGCCTGTTGTCCACTGCACCTAATGCCATTTGCCCTTCATCACTCCTAGTGTCAGTGATGAGAAACCTCAACTCCCCATTCCTCATCTCCTACACTCAAACCCTCATTAGACCATTTATCATCCACTGTCCTGTCCTCCATCTCCAACCCTCCCTAACTCCTGAAACCCTTCCAAGCCTCCTAGAATTGAGGATTTACCATTGGCAGAGAAAATGTTTGATTTGGCTCCTTACCATTCACTCTGAGCCCCTGATGAAAGGGCCAGGCTTCTCCACTGTAGAATTACTGTTTTCTCTTAACAGTTAATCATTATTTTGTGAGGAGGTTGTTTGAAATGTCATAAAAAGCCTTTTCTTCATCAGACTCATTCTATTTATTTTTATATCTGTCTGAAGTGACTCATGGTTTCCAGTCTTATCCAGTGGCTGTCACTAGTCCACTGCAATCAGTATTTTGATGCTCACGTAGTCCCTACTTGGCTTATGGGAGTCCTTTGAAGTGGTTTTTCTGCCTGTTGACTTATCCCTGTTGTTCTTTGAGTCCTTCCTTGTTTTGGGGTATAATCCTGGCCCTTCCTGCCCTTAATCTACTCCAGTCCTGAAATTAGCTCTTTTGCCAAGAAGCCCTTGCTCCTTTAGTTGGAGAGTGTTATTTAGAAGCTAAGATTCAAGTGCCAGGCATGTTCTTTGCTAGTGAGGTATAGCTGCTCCCAGACCCTCTCAGAGGATGTGTATCATACACATATACCTCCTTATATCAAGATTTGTACATATAGAAAATTGTGAGTTCACAGCAATACCTCCAATTTCTGTCCAATATAGGGTTTGATCTGGCCTTCTCCTTTTCTATATTTGTACCTCCCTTTCTTGACAGCGAGAAACCTGGCCCCCATTTTTCTTTATTTACTTATTCAGTCAATCCCCCTCTGAGTGTTTGTCCCTACGTTCCTATCTCTACCACCACATCCCCCCTCCCCATGCTGGTGCTCTCCACATTCCAGGCTCGGACACTCTACCCCGGGGGGCTTCAATGCCAGAGAAGTTGTTCTCACCCCCTTGGGTTCTGACAGTCAGTGCTGCCTCACCCTTCTCAGAGGTGCCCTCTCCACCCCTACGGGCTCACACCCATACTTAGGTCACACCTCTTCCTAGGTCCCTTTTCACCCTGCTTGGGGGCCACTGCGGAGCCGTCCTCTTCTGACACAGAGGCTGACTTTTTCTGTCCCCTCTAAGAGTCTCAGGATTGTCTCTTTACAACCAGAATTACCACCAGGTAGGAGACCTGACGCCTCGGACACCTGGATTCAGTCTTCTTTCCAATCTTTATTAGGTCCAATCTCTTGCCATGAAAGGCTTTAAACCTTAAAAGGGGATTGGTCCTTGAGGTTACGTTCCCAAATCTCTGTCCACTTAGAGAAGTTTGCATCTCATACCCAGGTTCACAGCTTGATTGGGTTTTCCATTTCTTTGGTTTCTGTGACAATAACCCTAAAAGTATTTAGCTTAGATGGGATCCTAATATTATTCTAATTTTTAGTTAAGAATGAACACTTCACTTCAATGGAATCCTGTATCTTTTAGATTCTCCAAACAATAGAATTCTTATAGGGCTTTGTCATGGATATCACATCTTAAAATATTTACTGATAGGATTGCCAGGTCATCAAGATGGCACTAAATAAACCAGTGTAAAGTGAAACACTAAATAAGATAGTAAAAATCAACCTAAATATTTCAATCCAAATATTTCAGTAATTGCTGTGACCATAAACATTAAATTCTATTAATAGACATTATCAAATTGCATTTTTAAAAAGATCATCAATATGCCACTTACAAGAGACAAAAGAAGTCAACTGAGAAAGTTCAAAAAATAAGGTAGAAAAAACATACCACATCAATACTAACTCAATGAAAGCTGGTATAAAATTAAAATACTCAATATCATTTATAATGGCACCAAAGTACATGAAGTATTTGAGTAAAAATCAAGCAAAAAATGTGCAAGATCTGTATTCTGAGAAGTATGAAATACAAAAAAAAAATTATACAAGGAGAAATAGACAGTGTTCATATATTGGAAGAATCAATTATAAGATGTCAGTCTTCCCCAAATTGTTACTTAGATTCAATACAATGCTGGCCAAAATCCCAGCAGGAATTTTTGTTAAATCTACAAGTTGTTCTAAAACTTACTTTGAAAGGCAAAGGAACTAGAATAGCCAAAATAATTTTGAAAAAGAATAAAGAATTCACAGTACATGATTTCAAGACTTTAAGTTAGATAATTAATACAGTGATACGTTGGCAAAAGGACAGACACAGATCAATCGAACGGGATAGAAATTTCAGAAATAAAACCAAACATGGTCAGTTGACTTTTGATAAAGGTACAAATGTGGTTCAATGGAGAATGGATATACTTTTCACCAAATGGTGCTAAAATAATGGATAGCCATATGCAAAATAATGAATCTCTGCTCCTCATACTATACTCAAAAGTTAACTCAAAATTGATCAAAGACCTAAATGTGTAACTATAAAAACTCTAGAAGAAAACAAGAAGGATCTTTATCCTTGGTTTAGGCAGAGATCTCCTATATAAAATAATCAAAAGCATGACCCATAAAAGAGAAAATTGATAAACTGGTCTTCAAAATTAAACTTTTGTTCTCCAGAAGGCACAGTTAAATGATAAAAACAGTGTGCCGGTTTGAATGTATTGTGTCCCCCAAATGCCATTATCTTTGTAGTCTTGTGGGGCAGGCGTTTTGGTGCTGGTTAGATTTGCTTGGAATGTGCCCCACCCAGCTGTGGGTGATGATTCTGATGAGATGTTCCCATGGAGGCATGGCCCCACCCATTCAGGGTGGGCCTTGATCAGTGGAGCCATATAAATGAGCTGACTCAAAGAGAGGGAACTTAGTACAGCTGTGAGTGGCCTTTTGAAGAGGAGCAAGCTTGCTAGAGAGGAACGTCCTGGGAGAAAGCCATTTTGAAACTGGAACTCCGGAGCAGATGCCAGCCACGTGCCTTCCCAGCTAACAGAGGTTTTCCAAATGCCATTGGCCATCCTCCATTGAAGGTACCCAATTACTGATGTGTTACCCTGGACACTTTATGGCCTTAAGACTGTAACTGTGTAGCCAAATAAACCCCCTTTTTATAAAAGCCAATCCATCTCTGGTGTTTTGCATTCCGCAGCATTAGCAAACTAGAACACACAGAATAGGTTAAAATATTTGTGAATTACATATCCAACAAAAGGGATTTGTATCCAAAATACATTAACTCTTGCACTTCAATAATAACCCAACTAAAATTGGGCAAAAGTTTAAACAGGTATTTTACTAAAGATACATAAATGGCAAAAAGCATAAGAAACACTGCTAAACATCATTAGTCACTTTGAAAATACAAACCACAAGGAAATACAAAATTAACATACCTATTAGAATGGAGGCGGGGGGAGAACTGCCAATACCAAGTGCTGCCAAGGATGTGGCAATAGGAGAATACATTGCTTATAGGAATGCAAAATGGTGCAGCCACTTCGTAAAACAGAGCAGTTTGGAAGTTACTTGTTTCTTAAGTTAAATATATACCTGGTGTGTGGCCAGCAACCCCACTCCACTCCTAGATGTTTACTCAACTGAAATAAAAACTATGTTCACACAGAGGACATTATACAAAGGTTATAAGCAGTTTTGTTCCTCATCAAACAACCCAAATGCTTTTCAACTAATAAATATATGAACAAACTATGGTGATATCAAACAGTGGAATAACTACTTTAAATAAAAATAAACTGATATATATATATATGTGTGTGTGTGTGTGTGTGTGTGTGTGTGTGGATTAATCTCAAATGTGTTCTAAGTGAAATAGGCAAGATTCAAAAGACTACATACTACCTGATTCCATTTATATGACATTCTGGAAAAGGCAAAATTATAGGAACAGAAAACAGATCATTAGTTGCCAAAGAATGGGAGTGTGAGTGGGGGGTTGACTGCAGAGGGAGATGGAGGAATTTGTTTTTATGGTGGTAGTACTGGTCAGTATCATGACTGTGCTGTGGATAGAGAAATGTTCACTAAAAAGGGTAGATCTTATTGTTTATAAAGTATAACTCGGTCTACTTTAAGAACTAAATAGAGATAGGCAGATTCTTTTACTTACAAGCATTAGTATGGTGACTGGTGTTTGCGGGAATTTATAAATTCATTTAATTAAAACTATAGATTTCATAAGTGAAGGGATACTTTGATCTTCTCTTCTCTACTCCCTCAGGTTTTAAATAAGGGAAGTAATAGCCAGAGAAGGAATGGTTAGCTTGAGTAATCTGGTCGTGAATTAGCTACTTCAGAAATTAGATTGGCGTTCATTTATTTCTTTCATTCCTAAGGTAACAAAATGGACCCGAGAAAACCTCTGGCCTTTGTTCACTTAAACCTGGAAAGTCAGTGCCAGGTTTTTGGATTTGAATTTATAATCTTAAAATTCCACTTTGCTTTAGCTCGTAGAACCATATTGACTCTAAGACATTAACTTCTTCATGGAAATGTTTGCTTAAAAAGACTAATTATCCATGATGGATTTTATAATTTAGAATGTTGGTTTAACATCACAGCTTTATAAATACATGGTTGGATCCTGTGAGAAACTCTTAAAATGGTAGTTGTCAAACTTCTTGTCTTAGAACCCTTTCTTCAACCAAACCTGACCCTGAATCACCATGTGCAGAGAGGCTCAGGATGTACAGAGTTAAAACTACTGCTCCTAAAAGTTTGGAGAAGAGAATGATAGTGGTGGTTCATGGATAAAGGACCATGCAGAATAACTATGCATTCAGTTTTGTCCCTTTTAATGAGGTTTATTAACTGATAATGAGACATCTAGAGCACAGAAAGTGAGTTACAGTTCTGTAATCTCTGTCCTCTAAATCCCCAATGTACAAAATCCCTGAATGCATTTGTTTCATTCTACAGATCATTCTACCCCTGCCCCTACCTTCTTTTTAAGTCCCCCTCTATTATGGGAAAAGAGAAGAAAGAACAAAATTCAGTTGATTGAATTTAGGTACTTTTGAGACATTCAAAGGGAATGACAGGTAGGTGGTTGTATACGTGGCAATGGAGGGCAGAAGAAAGACTCTAATGATTTTCTTCCATATTAGATGGAATAGCATTCATACTGAGATTGTAATGGCAGCCAAGGAAACAACTGAGGGAGTCAGAATTCAAGAGCAGTATGATGGGCCTGAAAAAGAGGCAGAAAAAGTAATTATGGAGGTAGGAGGACATCTAAGAGAGTAGAGTACCACAGACATCAAGGGAAGAAAATCTTACAAAGAGGAAGAGGTCAAGCGTTAAACGCCGCTTAGGGTGCAAAGGTAATGAGGTTTGAAAAATGCCCACAAGTCTTAACAGCCTGGAGGTCATTGGTGACTTCCAGAATTATTTCTTCTATCCTGTCTTGAATTTCTTCTATCTTGTCTTCATTATTACAAACCCCCTGAGAACAGGCACCTTGAAAATAACATTGCGTCTTCCCATATTTGCTTTCCACTGAAGTTCCCAATAAATATTTACTGCACAGTAAGCTCAGATCATACATGTGAAGCCTTAAGAAGGTATTCATGGTATTTTGGGGGTGATGGAAGTGTTCTGTATCCTGACTATAATGGGGGGTCATACAAATCTAAATGTGTTAAAACTCATAGCTGCACTCCCCCAAAAAGTCAATTTTACTGACTTTAATTTACTTAAAAGTTAACTCTTTCATGATGAAACACTCAAAGTGTCAGGAGTAAAAGGGAATGTCTTCAACATAGTAAAGGGCATTTATGGAAAAACTCACAGCTAACAGCATACTCAATAATAAAAGACTGAAAGCCTTTGCCCTAAGATCAGAAACAAGACAGGGATGCCCACTTTCACTACTGCTATTCAACATTTACTGAAGGTCCTAGTCAGAGAAATTAGGCAACAAAAAGACATTCAAATTGGAAACGAAGAAGTAAAACTTCCTCTTTTTGATCAGATGTCATGATCCTATTTATAGATAATCCTAAAGAATCCACAAGAAGGATACTAAAACTAATAACCAAATTAAGCAAAGTTTCAGGATTCGAGGTCAACATGCAAATCAGTTGTTTCTGTACACTAGGCATGAACAAGCTGAAAAGGAAATTAAGAAAACAATTCTACTTACAATAGCACAAAAAAGAATAAGATTCCTAGGAATAAATTTAACCAAGAAAGTGAGGTTTATACAGTGAAAATTACAAAATATTGCTGAAAGAAATTAAAGGTCAATATTGAAGTTGGATCCCTATCTCACACCATATATAAAAATTAACTCAAAATAGATCAATGTCCTAAATGTAAGGGCTAAACCCACAAACTCTTAGAAAGTGTAGGGGTAACTCATGACCTTGGATTTGGCAATGGAATCTTAGATATGAAACCAAGAAAACTTTGACTTCATCAAAACTAAATTTTGTGCATCAAAGGACATGAGCAACAAAGTAAAAAAGACAACCTGCAGAATTGGAAAAAAGTTGCAAATCATATTTTTAAGAGTTGCAAATAATATTTGATCAGAATATATAAACAATTCCTACAATTCAAAAACAAAGGCAGACAACTCAATTACAAAATGGGCAAGGGACTTGAATAGACATTTCTCCAACAAAGATAAGCAAATGGCCAATAAACATATGGAAACATCCTCAGCATGATTAGCTATTAGAACAGCAAAGCACATAAGGATGGCTATTATAAAAACAGAATACAAGTGCTGGAGAAAATGTGGAGCAGTTGGAATTCTAGTACATTGTTGGTGGGAATATAAAATAATGCAGCCACTGTGGAAAGCAACATCGTGGTTCCTCAAAAAGCTAAATATAGAATTAACCATATGACCTGGCAATTCCACTTCTAGATATATACCTAAGGATGATGAACAGTCTAAAATAGATACTTATACCAATGTTAATAACAGCAATATTCACATAGCCAAAACATAGACATAACCCAAATATCCATCAACAAATAAATGGACAAAATGTGGTACACCCAGTAGAATATTTTCAGCCATAAGAAAGAATGAAGTTGAGATGATGCAACATGGAAGGACCTTGAAACATTATGCCCAGTGTAATAAGCAAGACCCATAAGCACAAATATTGTATGATATCACTTATTAAGAAGCAACTAGAAATAGCAAATTTGTAGAGATAGAAAGCAGATTAGAGTTTACCAGGGGATGGGGAGAAGGAGTGTTTGTTTTGTAAAAATAAAAATTAAAGTCATAGAATCGAAAGGAAAAAAGCGTGCAAAGGACCTGAATAGATATTTCTCCAAAGAAGATATACAAATGGCCAATAAACATATGAAAAGATGCTTAACATCATTAGTCATCAAGAAAATGAAAACCAAAACCACAATGAGATACTACTTCATACCCACTAGGATGGCTACTATAAAAAGGAAAAAAAAAAATAACCTGGCAAGGATGTGAAGAAATTGGAACCCTCATTCATTAATGGTGGGAAAGTAAAGAGATGTAATCACTGTAGAAAACAGTGTGTGGTTCCTCAAACAGTTAAACATCGAGTTAACATGACCCAGCATTTCTACTCCTAGGTATAAACCCAAAAGAATTGAAAACAGGACTTAAATAGATAGTTGTTCACCAATGTTCATAGCAGCATTATTTGCAATAGTCAAAAGATAGGAACAACCCAAATGCCCAACAATACATAAATAGATTAATAAAATGTGGTATAATCCATAAATGGAGTATTATTCTGCCATAAAAAAGAATGAAGTTCTGATACATGCTACAACATGGATAAACCTTAAAGATATCATGTTCAGTGAAAGAAGCCAGTCATAAAAGGACAAATATTGTATGATTCCATTTATCTGAAAATCTAGAATAGACAAATTCATAGAGAAGGAAAATAGATTAGAGGTTACCAGGGGCTGGGGAGAAGGGGCACTGGAGAATTGTTTTATGGGTTCAGAGTTTCTGTTTGGGATGACAAGGTTTTGAAAATAGTGGTGATGGTTGCACAACATTGTGAATGTAATTAATGCCACTTAATTGGACACATGAAATGGTTAAAATGGCAAAGTCTATGTTATATATATTTTACTACTGTCTTAATTTTCCAAAGTTGCTATCACAACTACCTCAAATTGGTTTTGACTTAAACAACAAGAATTTATTGGTTTAGGGGTTGAGGCCTGAAGTCCAAATCAAGGAATTGGCAAAACCGTGATTTCTGCCAGGGTCAGTCGTGTCCTGATGCCAGCTCCCTGCAATCCTTGTGGCTCTTCAGCTTTTCTCCCCAGTCCCGGCACATGGCAATGTCCTTTCCTTTCTGGCTTCTGTGACCTTCAGGTTCTTTTTCTGAGGTCTCCAGTAGTTCGAACTAAGATCCCCCCTCATTCAGTTGGACCACACCTTAACTGAAAGTAACATTTTCAAAAGGTCTTATTTGCAATGGATTTACACCCACAGAAGCACAGATTAAGACTAAGAACATTGTTGGAGTACATAATTCAACCTACTACAACCACAATAAAAACTTTCTTAAAATTAGTAAAAGTAGTAATGGTAAGATTATTTTCCTTCATCTGGGTGGTGGGTTTTTGAGTGTTTGTAAAGTGGTTCTTTAAATCTTCTATCTTCTAAACAGTCCTTTGTATTTATACAATGTTTAATAAAATAATAAATATTGAATGAAATAAAGTTTTAAATAAGGTATTTAGGAAAAATAGAGAAAGGACTGGTGGGAAAGATATGAAAATACATGCATAATTTAAGTTTATACTAAAAGAAGTGAAAAATGAGAGCAATAAAAACTCTCCATTATATTGTGTGTGTGTTTTTTTAATAGACAGGAATGGGCCACTTACGTGTTACAAAGGATGGACTTCGCCTGGAAGGGGAATCTGAATTTTTATTCCCATTGTATGCCAAAGAAATACACTCCAGAGTGGTAAGTAAATAATGAAACATTTAAATAATTTGTACTTTGTGAAAAACAAATAATGGTTAAACAGAAATCCAATGTGTTTTCGGAGGAGATTTCTTAAGAGTATACATGTACACACCTTAATGTTATAATCTTTACAAAAATCTTAGCTATTACATTGTAGACCTTATCTCTGATGTTACATTCCAAAATAAACTCCATTTTCCTGTGCTTCAGAGCTGAATCTTGCAGCCTCAGTAATTTAGACAATAATAAACTAACGGTTTTCGAAATGAGAACCTTTACCAAAAACAATTTGACTTCTTTCCATTTGTGCAAAGAATTTAAATCCACTCAATTCAAAGCACTTAATATTATTGGAGATGCTTAGAAATTAGTTTCATCATATAATCTGCACTAACTATATTAACTACAGATTATCCTGTAGGATTCTCCATGAGTAGATTAAACATCAACATAAGTAATTGTCTGACTTTAAATATATCACCATTTACTTCCATGGAATTTATGACAACTTCAGTCAAACACTATTTGTAATGTTCCAATTTTTCCTGATGTGATACTATGAACTTTACAGTAGAGATAAACATTTTACTAGATTTCAATAGATGGTATTATCTAAATGTTAAAACTTTGTAAACCACAATTTGACAGTTGTTGGAACATTTGTTTTTCTTCCATAATTCTGGTTATAAAAAGATATTTCAGCATCTATCATCAGAGCTCAGTACCAGCTACTATAGGGGAATTACAAAGGAAACAAGAGTCCTGCCACAGAGCAACATGCATGCAGTCTTGTTAGAGATAAAACACAGTCCTAAAATAGACATTGGAACCATCAGGAAGCAGCACTAAGAACTGCAAAATATGGCATAAAACGTATGCATAAATATTGACTACAGAAGAGATCAGAAAGAGTGCAAAGCATAAGTAGCTATGAGGCACTATTCTGTTACTTCTAGAAATATCTAAGTTGGGGGTAGTAGGCAGACAAATAGCCAGGAAAAGGATGGGCTGATACATGCAGGAGTCTGAGTGAGTGAGTGTATTTAGCTAATAGAATTTACATTCATCACAATAGCATTTCAGTGTGTGAAAAAGCCTTGTCACATAGGGACATGGCAAATTAACACAAGTTTTTGGAAAAGGAGAATGCAGACATGAACAAAGAATTCAAATATTAGAATTTAACCTTTTTTGGGCTGATTCTTTCCTCCATATTTTGAACGATATCAAACTGGTAGAATGGCCTGTTAAATTAAATCAGGTGACTAGATCATAGCAAAGCTAATATTCTGGAATTCATTCTTTTTAGTTTTATCTTATCAGACTTCTGTCCAGTATACTGTTTTAGAAAAAAAAAGGGAGCAAAACTGTATAAAATACACCAGATAATCATATATTAAACTTCACAATATTACATTAATAGGATATGTCAATCAGCACAATTACAGTAACATTTTAAATAATATGCAACAAACTATACAGTATTTTGTAACTGACTTTCCAATAATAGTCACTGAATAAAATTATGAATAAAATTATGTCTTGTAATTTCTGTATACCCTGACATATTAATTTTCTCAAAGACGGGTCTAAGAAATAATTTTCCATAAAATTACAGAAAAGAATTCTTATGAACTGGTAAAATTTTACACAATTCATTCACCTATATTGCTGGAATGAGAGAACTTCATTATGAATGTAATTCAATATGGTGCTCAGGCCTTAACAACTGAACTTGGTAATATTTCAAAAGTACCATATGAGGTCCAGTCAAGATTGTACTTGGTGTCCAAAATTTAAGCCCATCCACCCTACCGATGAACCCAAATACACAGCAATTATGTCGTAAAATAAAAAGGTTTTATTTAAAATATATATAGCCATGATAAAAAATGTGGAGCACACTGTGGTAAAACTTGACTTGAAACAATTGTCTACAAGTCTCCAGACCTGAAAAGAAGTAGGAGATGCTTAAAAACAATGACCTCAGAGTAAAAGGGATCAAAATGGTCTCTGCATGGATGGGACTCCAGCCAGGCCCATCACTTGAGACAGTGATGAGAGACAGAAAGCAGCTGCATCTCAGAGGCAGAGCAGCAGGGCTCTGCCTGAGCACTGGAGCCCAAGCAACCAGAGGAGGCTGAGAAACCCTGGGGTCTGGTGGAAACAACAGCAAACCCATTAGGTAGGCTGGGGTGAGTACAAACAGGCAAGTTCTTCCACATGAGGGAAGCTTGAAAAGTGAGATTTCAAACCATGTGAGGAAAAATTATGCAACAGATAATCACTGAACATTAAGAAAAAGTGAACTATTTCCAACCAAATAAAAAGTCAATCTGAAAATGACTGCAAAAGCATTTTAAGAGTCTCAAAGAGAAAACTATTTTGGAGTAGCTTTCATTAAAAGAACAAGAAATAACACCAAAACAGGCATTAATGGTAGACTTCTGCTTCCACGAGGAATGAGAACCAGATTTATCCTCCCTCATTAAACATCTAAAAAAAATGCCTGGAATACATGAAACATTTGTTCTCAAACATTGAACAATGGGCAGCTCAGGACACCTCAGTTTTCCCTAAGAGAAGAGAAGCAAAAGAGGTGAGTGCTAGGGTAGACCAAGTTACTGCCTGGAGATGTTTCCAGATTGCAGTGCAGGGAGAGGGGCACCTGTGAGGAGGCAGGTCATCTCCTGGAGTTGAGGAGACAGTTAGGAATCCAGTGAAACCATGAAAGCTAGAGTTCACAGGACAGGGCACCCTAGACAATAGAGCTGCACACTGACAGAGCTCTGGAGATTGCAGAGAGTTCAACCCCTTCCTTCCTATCCCAGTCTCTAGGTAAGTACTTCTCAACACAAGCGTGTAAGGAAAATACCTGAGGCTGGGAAACATCCACTTGGCGTGGTTGATGTTAGTTCATGTTCCCACCAGCCAGAGTAGAAAAACCTCATAATTCATAGGATGCCAGGTAATCAGAAAGATGTGGCTCAGGGGTGGTATAAGATCAGTACTAGAATAAATGTTGCTCTGGTCTCATCTAATAAAGCCTAAAAGGAAGCTTTGAAGGTATCATACATCTTCCAAGTGACTTAACAGTGTGTCAGAACAACTCTCAAAAGTCTATTCCATCTGTGCACTAAGGCAGAGGAAAGCATGAGCATGCTAAAAAGAGAGATAAAAGATGGAAGAGACCTAGATTAGTCTTCTAGAGAAGAAAAATATATCTTGGATTTAAAAAGTCAGCGGATGGGGTTTAAGAGCAGAATGGACACCAAAGAAGAAAAGATTAGTGAGGTTGAAGACACAGCAGTAAATACTATCCAAAATGAAATGAGAAAAAGACTAGAAAAAATTAACAGTACCAGTAAGCTAAGGGATGATGTCTTGGCTTTATATACATATAATTGGATCACCAAAGGAGAAAAAAAAAAAAAGAGGGCAAAAGTATTTGAAGAAATGCGACTTTTTTCCAACTGTGATGAAAACTATAAACCCACAGATAGATCCAAGATGTTCAATGAACCCCAAGCAAAAGAAACAAGGAAACTACATCAAGATGCATCATGATTAAACTGCTTAAAACCAGAGATAAAGAGAGAATCTTAAAAGTGGCCAGAGAAAAATGATTCACTACATAAAGAGGAAAAAGAAAAAGATGATGGCAGACTTCTCATGGGAAAAGTTCAAGCCAGAAAAGAATGAAGTGACAACTTTAAAGTACTAAAAGAAAAAACTGTCAACCTGGAATTCCAGACCCAATAAAACTAAGTTTCTAAAACAGAGCCCTGCATGACAAGAAATGTTAAAGTTCTTCAGGCAAAAGGAATATGATAGAAGAAATGAAATCTGGATCTAAACAAAAGGATAAAAACTACCAGAAATGCTAAAAACATGACATTTAAACCATATTAGAAGATAACTGACTACATGAAACATAAATAACAAAGTATTATGGAGTTTGTAAGGATAGAAGTAAAATGTGTGGTGATGATGAAAAAAAAGACCATAAGAGGGGAAATGGAAGTGTGCTACTATGTTCTTGTATCATACATGAAGTGTCAAAATTTCTTGTAGATGGTCTATAAGGTAAAGATATATACTATAAATCTAAAGTAAACACAAAAAAAATGTGTAGCTAGTTGGTCAACTAAGTAGATATAAATCAAATGATATATAATCCAAAAAGAGGCAAAAGAAAAATAATACTAAGAGCAAATATGATAAATAGAAAAGAAATAGAAGGATGGTGTAGTATGTTTGACCACTAGATGTCAGTAACACACAAGCTGTTTTTCAGAGGTTACCACACTGACAGGTTTGCAGGTGAGGGGACATACCTCACAGTGGGAAACCTTCCAGGGGCCAGTGTGTGATGGAGCCACCAGAGAGGAAGCAAGACAAGGGAAACCTCCCAAATTCCTGGGGAAGAGGAGAAAGGAAGGGGCTGGAGGTGGGGAGAACCAGGTGTCCCAGAGTCAACATAGTGTAAAGTTTCTGGGCCATAGAGATTCAAGGGACTTAAGCAGCATGGAGCCTTAGAAGTGTGAGGACAAATGGTATATAAGAATTTGAGGTTAGTGCTGGCAGTTGTTTCTAATGGGCCCAGGCTGCAGTGAACTAAACAACAAACAAGGCTACTACACAGAGGCTGTCATTGGCTCATTTATGTAACAGATGGTAGATTTAAGTCAAGCTATATCAATAATCACATTAAATATGAATGGGCTAAATATCCCAATTAAAAGGCAGCAATTATCAGATTGAATAATAAAAAATACACAATGATATGCCACCTACAAGAAACCCACCTTGATTATGAAGACACAAGCAGGTTAAAACTAAACGCTTGAAGAAATGATATACTCTACTAACGCTAATCAAAAGAAAGCTGAAGTGGCTACATTAAAGCAGATTTTAGTGCAAAGAGAAAGATTTCAGAGATAAAGAGGGTCATTTCAGATGATACAGGAGTAAATTAATCAACATTTATGTAGCTAAATATCTATATACCTAATATATAGCAAAAACTGACAGAATTTCAAAAAATAGAAATATCCACAAATATAGTCAGAGATTTCAAAACTCTATCTCAATAGATAGAACAAACTGAAAAGTGATAAGACTATAGAAGACTTGAACAATACTATCAACCAACTTAATCTAATTAACATTTATATAATGCTCCACTCACAACAGCATAATACAAATCATTTTCAAATCCACAAGAAACATTTACCAATATAGAGCATATTTTGGAACATTTTCAATAAATTTAAAATGATTCAAACCATACAAAGTATATTATTTGACCACAGTGAACATAGCAAGAAAATAGTACCACAAAGATATCTGGAAACTTCCCAAATATTTGGAAGTTAAATTATATATTTCTGAATAACCCATAGGTCAATGAAGAAATAGAGACAGTATTTTTAATGCAATCTTACTGAGATACATTCACATAACATACAGTCCTCCAAAGCATACAATCAGTTGTTCATAGTATCATCATATAGTTGTGCATTCATCACAGCAATCAGTCTTTGAACAGTTTCATAACTCCAAAAAATTAGAAAAAATTAAAATAAAAAAGATCATCCAAAACATTCCATTCACCTCCTCCCCCCATTGTTCATTTACTTATTTACTTTTTTTTAACACTTGTTCATTGTTTTTTTTAACTTTATCAAAAAACTAAAAAACAAATGATAAAAAACATTTCAAACAAAACTGAAACAAAGGAATAAGAAAAACAATCTAAAATAACTACATTGTTGCCAACTTGTTCCTACCATACCCTCCAAAAATTAACAAACCATAGTCGTTCCTGAGCATTCCCATAACATTAAGTTTACCCTCCGTAACTTATCTGTTCTTATTAGATTATTGTTCCTCCTTCCCTATTTGCTGTCTATTGCTAGGTTCCCTACATTCTACAATATAAACCATTTATTTTACATATTTCACAGAGTTCACATTATCGGTAACATACGATATCTCTCTTTTTGTGCCTGGGTTATCTCACTCAGCATTATGTCTTCATAGGTTCATCCATGTTGTCATATGTTTCACGACATTGTTCCTTCTTACTGCCATGTAGTATTCCATCTGTGTATATACCACATTTTATTTATCCACTCATCTGTTAAAGGACATTTGGATTGTTTCCATCTCTTGGAAACTGTGAATATTGCTGCTATGAACATTAGTGTGCAGATATCTGTTCATGTCACTGTTTTCAAATCTTCCAGGTACATACCAAGAAGTGAAATTGCTGGATCGAAGGGTAACTCTAAGGAACCGCCAGACTGTCATCCAGAGTGGCTGTACCATTATACAGTCCCACCAGCAATGAATAAGAGTTCCAATTTTTCCACATCCTCTCCAGCATTTGTAGTTTCCTATTTGTGTAATGGTAGCCAATCTAATTGGTGTGAGATGATATCTCATTGTGGTCTTAATTTGCATCTCCCTAATAGCTAGTGAAGATGAACATGTTTTTCATGTGTTTTTTTAGTCATTTGTATTTCCTCTTTGGATAAATGTCTTTTCATATCTTTTGCCCGTTTTATAATTGGGCTGTTTGTACTATTGTCGTTGAGTTATAGGATTTCTTTATATATGCAAGATATCAGTTTTTTTGTCAGATACATGGTTTCCAAATATTTTTTCCCATTGAGTTGGCTGCCTCTTCACCTTTTTCACAAATTCCTGTGAGGTACAGAAGCATTTAAGTTTGAGGAGTTCCCATTTATCTATTTTTTCTTTTGTTGCTTCTGCTTTGGGTGTAAGTTCTAAGAAGTGCCCTCCTAATACCAGGAAACATGTAGGGAAACATCTCCTACATTATCTTCTAGGAGTTTTATGGTACTATGTCTTATATTGAGGTCTTTAATCCATTTTTAGTTAATCTTTGTGTAGGGTGCGAGGTAGGGGTCCTCTTTCATTCTTTTGAATATGGATATCCAGCTCTCCCAGCCCCATTTGTTGAATAGACTGTTGTGTCCCAGTTCTGTGGTTTTGGGGGACTTATCAAAGATTAGTCGACCATAGATCTGGGGGTCTGTCTCCAAATCCTCGATTTGGTTCCATTGATTGATATGTCTATCTTTGTGCCAGTACCATGCTGTTTTTACTACTGTGGCTTTATAATAAGCTTCAAAGTCAGGGTGTATAAGTCCTCCCACTCTGTTTTTCTTTGTTAGAATGTTTTTAGAAATTTGAGGCATCTTTCCCTTCCAAATAAATTTGATAACTAGCTTTTCCAGGTCTGCAAAGTAGATTGCTGGAATTTTGATTGGAATTTCATTGAATCTGTAGACGAGTTTTGGTAGAATTGACATCTTAATGACATATCGCCTTCCTATCCATGAACACAGAATATTTTTCCATCTTTTTAGGTCCCCTTCTATTTCTTTTAGTAAAGTTCTGTAGTTTTGTATGTATAGATCTTTCACATCCTTGGTTAAGTTTATCCCTAGGTACTTGACTTTTTTAGTTGCTATTGAGAATGGAATCTTTTTCTTGAGTGTCTCTTCAGTTAGGTCATTTCCGGTATATAGGAACATTACTGACTTATGTACATTAATCTTATATCCTGCTACTTTGCTAAGTTTGCTTATTAGCCCAAGTAGCTGTATTGTCAATTTCTCAGGGTTTTCCAGATATGAGATCATATCATCTGCAAATAATGACAGTTTTACTTCTTCCTTTCCAGTGTGGATGCCTTTTATTTCTTTGTCTTGCAGGATTGCTCTGGCTAGAACTTCTAGCACAATGTTGAATAACAGTGGTGACAGCGGGCATCCTTGTCTCATTCCTGATCTTAGAGAGAAGGCTTTCAGTCTCTCTCCATTGAGTACTATGCTGGCTGTGGGTTTTAAATATACACCCTTTATCATATTGAGGAAGTTTCCTTCAATTCCTACCTTTTGAAGGGTTTTTATCATGAAGGGATGTTGGATTTTGTCAAATGCTTTTTCAGCATCTATTGAGAGGATCATTTGATTTTTCCCTTTTGATTTGTTAATGTGTTGTGTTACATTCATTGATATTCTTATGTTAAACCATCCTTGCATGCCAGGAATGAATGCCACTTGGTCATGGCGTATGATTTTTTAATGTGTCTTTGTATTCGATTTGCAAGTATTTTGTTGAAAATTTTTGCATCTATATTCATGAGGGAGATTGGCCTGTAGTTTTCCTTTCTTGTAGCATCTTTACCTGGTTTTGGTATTAGAGTGATGTTAATGTAATAAAATGAGTTAAGTAGTGTTCCATTTTCTTCAATGTTTTGAAAGAGTTTAAGTAAGATTGGTGTCAGTTCTTTTTGGAATGTTTGGTAGAATTTCCCTGTGAAGCCATCTGGCTCTGGGCATTTATTTTTGTGAAGCTTTTTGATGACTGATTGGATCTCTTTGCTTGTGATTGGTTGGTTGAGGTCTTCTATTTCTTCTCTGGTGGTCTAGGTTGTTCATCTGTTTCCAGGAAATTGTCCATTTCCTCTACATTATCCAGTTTGTTGGCATACAGTTGTTCATAGTATCCTCTTATAATTTTTTTAATTTCTTCGGGATCCACAGTAATGTCACCTTTCTCATTCATTATTTTGTTTATATGGGTCTTCTCTCTTTTTTTATTTTGTCATTCTAGCTAGGGGCTTGTTGATCTTCTCAAAGAACTAACTTTTGGTTTATTCTATTGTGTTTTTTTGTTGTTCTCTATGTCATGTATTTCTGCTTTAATCCTTGTTATTTCTTTTTTCTACTTTATTTAGGATTATGTTGCTGCTTATTTTCTAGCTTCTTCAGTTGTTCCATTTGTTCTTTGATTTTAGCTCTTTCTTCCTTTTTAATGTATGCATTTAGAGCTACAAATTTCCCCCTGAATACAGCCTTCAGTGCATCCCATAAGTCTTGATATGTTGTGCTCTTGTTTTCATTCGTCTCTAGATATTTAGCAATTTCTCTTGCTATTTCTTCTTTAACCCACTGATTATTTACGAGTGTGTTGTTTAACCTCCAGATATTTGTGAATGTTCTAAATCTTTGATGGTTATTGACTTCTAATTGTATTACATTGTGAACAGAGAATGTGCTTTGAATAATTTCAATCTTTTTAAATATATTGGGGCTTGTTTTATGGCCCAGCATATGATCTATTCTAGAGAAAGTTCCGTGAGCACCAGAGAAGAATGTGTATCCTGGTGATTTGGGATGTTTAATGCTCTATATATGTCTGTTAAGTCAAATTCAATTATCACATTGTTTAGGTTTTCAATTTCCTTATTGATCTTCTGTCTAGTTGATCTATCTATAGGATAGAGTGGTGTATTAAAGATACATTAGTATTTTGAACTGAATAAAAATGAAAAGAGACAACATTATCAAATTAGATGTAGCTAAAGCAATGCTTGGATGGAAACTTCTAGTACTAAATGCCTGCATTAGAAAAGATGATCAATGACTTCAGCTTCCTCCTTGAGACACTATAAAAAAGTACAAATTAAACCAAGAGTAAGAAAAGAAATTAGGGATAAGGAACAGAAATCAACAACATAAAAAACATTTTTTTAAAAAAAGAGAAAATCAGTGAACCCAATACCTGGTCCTTGCCTAAGAGCAATAAAATTGATCAACTTCTGAACATTCTGATAATTACAGAAAGAGAAGACACAAATTACCAATCAGAAATGATAGAGAGCTCACTACTATGGATCCTAGAGACAGTCAATGGGTGGTAAGGAAATATTGTGAATAACTTTATGCCAATAAATATAACTTTTCCACATATTGTTTATACATTCTTACATTTGCATGCTACTTCAATGACTAAATTAGCCTCTGACATTCCCATATTGTGTGCCAGATTGAAGTACTTAATTATATATATGAAATGGCCATAGGGCATTATTGAACACTCTCATGGCAACTGTGAACTATATTTGGGATCTGCCAGATACAACCTTATACTGTCAATTGTCTTTATATATCTCTCTCATAGCTCCAAATCTAGATCATACTTTCTTGCTTAAAGGCATCACGTCCTCTGGCTATTTTATCTATTCCCTAAAGCCAAATACAGAATTGAGTTATATATAGTTAACACATTCAGAATTCATTTGAGATGAATGGAAAAAAATCAATTGTTCTATATCTACCTTGCTGTCATTCTATAAATGGCATAAAATTTTTCTAAAGGGATCACAATGCTAGTTATGAAAGCCAAAAAACTCACTCAAAAGCTGGAGAACTGTTTCATCTAGAAAGTGGAAATAATGCCACTGTACTTCTTGATAAACAAGATAGTTTTTTGAATGTACATGTTAATTTTTAATGTACTTTCCAAAAAACAGAGATTAAAGAGCAAGTTCAATTCGATATAAGGTCTTTTGTTAAGTAATAAGAAGAAAATTTATATCATTTTGTTGTTACTGATTCAGAGCAATTTCTGGCCTATAATTATATCCTACCCCCAGCAGACTTCAGCACATATCTCACTGACCAGAATTGTGTCATGTAGGTATCCTAGCTGTAAGACAGGCTGGGGAAGCAAGCATTTAGCTATTCCAACCCCTATGGACAGAAGACAGAAAGAGAAAAGCATTTGGGAGTGGTTGTTGGGTTGGACAACCAAATGACTCCCAGAATAAGCTCACTTGGTTTAGGCAGGAGAATGGAACTCACAGCTCTCACCTGAATCTGTCCTTTAGTTCCAAGAGAATGATAGGAAAGAGCTTGGAAGTTGGCATGTAATGATCAGACTCCAGCTATAGAACTGTTACTTAGAAACTGTGACTTTGGGCGAGCCTTAATTCAATCTCTCTGAACTCTTTTTCCTCAACTATACATTAGGAGTAATGATAGCTACTTCTGTTGTGGAAGATGAAATGAGAGGATAGAAGCTAAAATTATTGGTGAATTATAGAATTTTATTTTTCATTATCATGCTAGTTATTTTATAATAATGTAAAAATAAGTGTTAAGGTCACATCACTAGATAAAATTTAAGATCCCGTTAAACCCATCTTCTTCTACAAGCTAAGTAAGGGAATGTCTAGCATGCTAGATAGAGTTCCCAAGGACAACCATTTTTGAATCTTCTTTCTTTCTGAAAAAGTACATTATTCCCTGCAACTCTGGAAGACATTTTATTTTCTCTGAGTGAACTGTAAATCTATCCAAATCCAAATGCCAAACTGTACTGAATGTTTATATGAAAGCTAGTAATCTTCTATGAAACAAACCACGCCTTAGGGACTCTAACACCCCAGAAAGCAGTGACATGCTCAGAAAGCCATTTTATCTTCCAACAAAAATTTTTAAAAGGATAGGTGTTATCCAACAAATTTTTAAAACATTTTCGAAATTGTGAGAAACCTTTGCATTTTGAAAATAAATAACATGGTGTGATCTAGTTTCTTAAGGTATGTTATGTCTTGGACATAAATAACAAAAATGAAATTTTCATTCTTTGGAAAAGAAAATGCACTGATTAAAAACTTGATTGTATTAGAGCTTCAGCTTGAGAGCTGTCTTGGCACATTCTAACCAGGGTGCATAAGCACTACAAGCCCACAGGACTATTATAGTTTATTGTAAAAAGCTTTAAGGTTTATTCCACAAATTTAAAAGATGAAAAAAATCTGTGGCAATGGATAAATTATTTTATACACACCCTAATGCACATATAAATATAAAGGTACAATCATTTTAACTAGTATGCATTTTGCTAATTTTATCAATCCCTCTGCTTTAGGACTCATCTCTGCTTCTACAGTCAACTCAGAACGTGACAGTAAATGCCCGCAACTCCGAAGGGGAGGTCACTGGCAGACTGAAAGTGGGTGAGTCCAGTTCAGTCACAGTGCTTTGTGTGTGTGCTCCATGAGCACTGTGCCTGAGTAATAAATGTAGTCTTTCTCTAAAAAATTCTACCCAATTTATTCATGAGCAATCAAGGTTTGAATTACCTAACTATCATGGTGCATTGACCACAGAGAATAGTTAGTACCACAGGGGACAGCAAGGGGTGTTTTAATTAAAGTTGTTTTGGTTCCAAGAAATACAGGGCCATTCAAGCTAGCACAAGAAACAAAATGTCTATTTCTAGGATATATAGGAAGCTAACAGGGACCAAAGGAAAGAAATCCAAGTATAGCTTGTCCTAAGGGAAAAGAAACCAGGGACTGGGAGCCTAAAGTATATTTTTTCTCTCCCTCTCCTTCTCACTCCCCACCTTACTCTTTCACCTTTAGTCTCTCTCTCTTCTCATTTATTCTCCCTCTCTCCTTTTTCTCTTCTCTTTTTATCTCCCTCTCCATCCCTCCTCTCCCTCTTTCTCTCTTCTGTCTTCCATCTCCCTACCCCCTGCTTCTCTCTCTTTCTCATGTTCTCTTTCTCCTCCTAAGCAGTTACTCTTTCCCCTTACTTACATGTGGATGTTCTTGGCTGCCTGTGTTCTAACCCTACATGACCTCACTGGTTCTTCATCCACTTGGCGATAGAACCCGACACCAATAACTTTCGTCTTCAATTTTGCAAATTCTAAATTCCCAACAAAATGCTCTGATTAGCTCAAATCATGTTTTCAACCAGTTTCCCTTGGGGCAGCTATGTAAACCCCATGCAGCCTGCTAAGGCCATGGAATTGGAGGTTGGAGGGAAATGGGGTCACATGGAATTGAAAGGCTGATCAGAAGAAGCTAAAGTGCCATAGACATTTTCCTATACAGTGAGAAAAAAGGGATTACAGAGAGAATAAAGATGAAGGAAACAAGAGGGTAAAATCAGCTGGTAAAATTAATCTGTATACATTCTCTACACAGTCAACATTCTATAGATTTGTTAAATCTAGGAAAATTAGGCAGCCTTTCCAACCATGGGAGACAAGATGAGAGTACCGGTCAACACAAACTGGCAGAATTTAATGTCTCTCCTTTTTAATGACTGCTTTTAAAAAAAAAAAAAACAGAACAATGTTACATTGAAAACTAAAGTCATATGTTAACCTGATGATTCCTTCTTAATATACTAATACAAGAATTCCATACTTTATGTTCTGCTTTAATCTTTATAACCTGCTCCAAAAATCTAATTATATTTCACTTTTGCTTTGAAGTTCTGTTCGATCACTGAGTCCGACAAAATTGTCAGAGGATCCATAGATGAGCCTGAGCGTCTCCAGCAGAGATGTTCCTGAAACTTGTCTAAATCAAACCATATTTTTTTATGAATTATACAGTATTCTGACTTCCTATACCATCATTTCTTCAACGTCTTTGGCAATAGTTTCTAATTCGCCTTGGTTCTCCAAGGTTTCCATGACAAACAGCACACACTGGTTGGCTTAACAGCAGGATTTTATTGGCTCAAGGTTTCAGATGTTAAAAGCCCAACATCAAGGTGTTGGCAAGACCACACTTTTTCCCCAATGTCTGTGATACTCTGGTGCTGGCTTGAGGCAGTTCTTGGGGTTCCCTGGCTCTCATCTCTGCCTCCATCACATGGCAATTCCTCTCTCCTGTCTGCTCTTCAGATTTCCGCTGACTTCCAGTTCCTCTGGCAGTGCCAGGTTTCCTGTCCTTAGTAAGACCTCCCCACATATGAATCAAGGCCCACCTTCATTCAGTTTGGCCACACTAAATGGGATCTTAGAAGGTCCTATTCACAAGGAGTTCACACCTTACCTGATAATACATCTTCAAGTGGTCTTTTTAAAAATGGGTTCAAAGCCACAGGAAGGCAGATTAAGATTATTCAATCTACCAAATAAATGTTTGAATTTTTGTCCTTTTCCCTTTTATTCAACAAATATTTATTGAATGCTTATGTGCTAGGTTTACATACTATCAAATAATTATTATAAGGGAATGCAATTGTTACATGCGCCAAAAGTAGAAAAACCTTTTTATATTCTTATAAAAGCAATTTAATACAAATCTCATACCTCTTATCTGCACCCATCCCATTACTGACCCTTAGCATTGGTGTGGTATATTTGTTACAGTTGATGAAAAAATATTCAAATATTACTAACTGAAGACAACGAAGATGGGAGCATAGAGAGGAGTGGAAGACTGCTAGTCCCCCAGAACAATTCATAAACGACCAAAAAACTAGCAGATAACCCGGAACAACTGCAGGGAGACAAACATGACCGTCCACTCATCACACACCAACCTGAATTGGGAGGAATGCCCGAGATCGCAGCATAAAATCTGTAGGTAAAACTGCAGACCCAAGCTGAGAGCAGAGAGCCAAGAGCCCCTCCCTCACGGAAGCCTCGAAGTGCTAGAGAGCCGCACTCTCCAAACAAGCTAGTGGACCTCAGCCCAGCTCCAACTGGGGTTTTAATGTTAACTGCTCAATACAGACAGAGAATCCTCAAAAAGCAGACAGAGGCTTTTGGTGACAGCTGACCTTGGGAGAGTCGGGGGACAGATCTGTCTCAGGACAGGGAGCCCAGAGGATCGGGTGCTATCTCTGGCCAAAAGGTGAATCTGGGAGCTTTCTGTCCCTTTCTCTCTCTGTGGAGAAAGCCTCAGCTGTTTTCAGCCCACAGCACTTTGCAATAATGAAAGCCTCAGCCATTTTAAGATCACAGCACTCTAACCAGCAGGATCAGAGAAACAAAGAATCTATTTATATGCAGATAACCTCTCTGGAGGGGGCATAGCTTCCCAAGAGGAAAGGGAGGGGCCCAGCTCTTCTACCTGCCTTCCATTCAGAACCAGACCCCAGAGCCTGGGGGAGGAGAGCTGTGGGCCACACCCCCTTACATCAGCCAGTGACAGGCTGACAGGTGCACCTGCTGGGCAGAAAAGCACAGGGTGTGTCAGTCCTCTAAGAAAAACCATCAAGGAAACCGGATACTGAATATTTCCTCCTTCTATGACCTGAGCCTGTTCTCATCTGGGAAAACCTGATAGGGGTGGCCAAGGAGGTCAGGGGCCTAAACAACAGAAAACCACAACCTACACTAAGAAAAACAAAGTTATGGCCCAGTCAAAGAAACAAACTTACACTTCAACTGAGATACAGGAATTTAAACAACTAATGCTAAATCAGTTCAGAAAGTTTAGAGAAGATACGGCAAAAGAGATAAAGGCAGTGTTTATGAAAACACTGGGCATACATAAGGCAGAAATCGAAAGTTCAAGAAAACAACTAGCAGAATCTATGGAAATGAAAGACACAAGACAAGAGATGAAAGGCACAATGGAAACATACAACAGCAGATTCAAGAGGCAGAAGAAAACACTCAGGAAATGGAGAACAAAACACCTGAAAACCTATATGCAAAGGAGCAGATGGAGAAAAGAATGAAAAAATATGAACAACATCTCTGGGAACTTAAGGACGAATGGAAATACAAGAATATACATGTCATTGGTGTCCCAGAAGGAGAAGGGAAGTGAAAAGGGGGAGAAGCAATAATAGAGGAAATAATCAATGAAAATTTCCCATCTCTTATGAAAGACATAAAATTACAGATCCAAGAAATGCAGCGTACTCCAAACAGAATAGGTCTGAATAGGCCTATGCCAAGATACTTAATAATCAGATTATCAAATGTCAAAGACAAAGAGAGAATCCTGAAAGCAGCAAGAAAAAAAAGCAATCCATCACATACAGAGGAAGCTTAATAAGACTATGTGTGGATTTCTCAATAGAAACCATGGAAGCAAGAAGGAAGTGGTGCAATATATTTAAGATACTGAAAGAGAAAAACCACCAACCAAGAATCCTATATCCAGCAAAAGTGCCCTTCAAATATGAGGGAGAGCTCAAAATATTTCCCGACAAACAGACAATGAGAGACTTTGTGAACAAGACACCTACCCTGCAGGAAATACTAAAGGGAGCACTACAGAGTGATAGGAGAAGACAGGAGTGAGAGGTTTGGAACACAATTTTGGGAGATTGTAGCACAGCATTGTAAGTACACTGAACAAAGATAACTATGAATATGGTTGAGAGAGGAAGGTTGGAAGCATGTGAGACACCAGAAGAAAGGAGGAAAGATAAAGACTGGGACTGTGTAACTCGGTGAAATCTAGTGTTCAACAATTATGATAAAATGTACAAATACTTTCTTTCACGAGGGAGAACAAGCAAATGTCAACCTAGCAAGGTGTTAAAAACAGAGAGGCATTGGGGGAAGGATGCAACCAACATAAACTAGAGACTGTAACTAGCAGAATAATTTTATTAAGCTCCCTTTAATGTAACAAAGGGAATATACCAAGGTAAATGCAGATGGGGGGAATAGGGGAGGCGTGTGAGACACTTGACATTGGTGGTTTGTCTGACTCTGTTCTACTTTGATTTAAGGTTATCCTTCCTTTTGCTGCTTCCTAACTGTCATTTTTTTCCTCTTTCTTTTTTTCTTTTTCTTTTGCCTCTCTACCCTCTTTGACTCTTCCTCCTGCTTTGTGTAAGAAATGGAGATGCCCTTATATAGATAGTGGTGAAGGTGGTGAACACATAAATATGTGACTATACAGGGTACCATCAATGTTTACTTAGGATGGAATGTATGGCATGTGAACAAAACCATCTTAAAAAAAAAATGGGTTGATGATGAAAACTTGAGAGCAATGTACTGAGTGAAATAAGCCAGACACGTAAGGACAAATACCGCAGGGTCTCACAGATAGGAACTAATTATAATATGTAAACTCAGACATGAAATAAAAGGTACCAAGTTATAGGATGAGGCTAAAGAACAGGGAGCGGTTGCTTAGTATGAGCAGAATGTTCAACTAAGATGAACTTAAATGTTTGGAAATGAACAGAGGTGTTGGTAGCAAGATGTGAGAATAACTAACAGCGCCGAATGGTGTGTGAATGAGGTGGAAAGGGGAAGCTCAGAGTTATATATGTCACCAGAAGGAAAGTTGGAGGTCAGAAGATGGGAATGTATAAAACTGAATCCTATGGTGGGCAATGTCCATGATTAACTGTACAAATATTAGAAATCTCTTCCATGAACCAGAACTAATGTATGACAATAGAACTAGAAGTTAATAATAGAGAGGCATATAGGGAAAAAATATTTACCTATTGCAAACTATATACTACAGTTAGTAGCATTTCAACGTTCTTTCATAAGCAGTAACAAATGTGCTATACCAATACTATGAGTCAACAATGGAGGGGGGTTGGTTAAGGATATGAGAGGATTCAAGTTTCCTTTTCTTTTTTTTTTCTTCATCTTTCGCTTTATTGCTTGTCTGGAGTAATGAAAAGGCTCTAAAAATTGAACAAAAATTAAGTGTGGTGATGGATGCACAGCTGTATGAGGGTACCAGAGGCAACTGACTGTATACTTTGGATCTTTGGAGAATTGCATGGTATGTGAACAATCTCAATAAAAAAATTAAAAAAAAAAATTACTAACTATAGTCCATAGTTTGTACTAGGTGCACTTTTTTCCTGTTTACCACTCTATTATTAACTCCTTGTAATAGTGACATACATTTGTTCTAGCTCTTGAAAGAACATTTTTAGGTTTGTACTGTTAATCACCATCATCATCCAACTCAGTGTTTACTGTGTTATACAGTCCCATGTTTTATGTTCTAGCTTTCCTTCTGATGGCATACATGATTCTAAACTTCCCATTTCTACCACAATCATAATTCAGTGCTGTTAATTGCACTCACCATAATGTGCTACCGTCACTTCTATCCATTTCCAAACATTTAAATTCAATCTAGTTAAAAATTCTTCACACTTTAAAATTCAGCTCCCCATTCTGTACCCCCATTCTGTCTCCTGGTAATTTATATTCTAGATTCTGTGCGTGCGTGCGTGTGTTTGTTTATGTAAATTTCAAGTCCTGTAAAGATATAAATGAACAGTTGC
Source organism: Choloepus didactylus (assembly GCF_015220235.1). Classification (NCBI taxonomy): domain Eukaryota; kingdom Metazoa; phylum Chordata; class Mammalia; order Pilosa; family Megalonychidae; genus Choloepus; species Choloepus didactylus. The sequence goes on along the minus strand of NC_051318.1, from coordinate 16,057,905 downwards.
CTCTAGCAAGCCACATAAAAGTCATTGAAGACTAGAAATATAATGATACCATGACGGTCCTAGAATGTTGCAAATGCCAGGACAGGCCCTTGGATCTATGGGGTTTTACATTGGGGAGAAAAGTACACACTGTTGAAATGTTATCCTGTCAACACTTCACATGCTCTTCCATGGAAACTTTGCTGAGCACACAGATCTTATTTCCTGGGTGTCCCTGACCACACAAAACTTCTTATCCCCCTCCAGACTTGACTTCCAGTACCCCCTCTCACCAGCCTTTGATCAGCCATCTGCTTCTTTTATCCCGCTTGTTTTGGACATCCCAAGAAGACAGGCTGTCCCTTATTTATCAATTTTTCCTTTTATGGATCATACTATTGATGTCAGGTCTAAGAACTCTTTGCCAAATTCTAGATCCTAAAGATTTTTTCTTCCATTTTTTTCCAAAAGTTTCATAGTTTAACATTTTACATTTAAGCCCATGAATCCATTTCCTTTTTTTGAAACTCAGAATGTATCTTATTAAGGATGCTGTGATGTACTTTTTTTATTTTTTTTATTGAGATTGTTCACAAACCATACACTTATCCAAAGATCCAAAGTGTACGAACAATTGCCCACAGTACCATCATACAGCTGTGCATCCATCACCACAATTAATTTTTTTTCAATTTTTAGAACATTTTCATTACTCCAGAAAAGAAATAAAGACAAAAGAAGGAAACTCAAATCCTCCCATACCCCCAACCACACACCTCCATTATTGATTCATAGTATTGGTATAGTACATTTGTTACCGTTGAGGAAAGAATGTTAAAATACTACTAACCATAGTATATAGTTCCCAGTAGGTCTATTTTTTTTTTCCTATATGCCCCTCTATTATGAAGTTCTAGTTATAGTGTCATACATTTGCTCTAGTTCATGGGAGAGATTTATAATATTTGTACCGACATTGTCCACGACACTATTCACTGTTTTATACATTCCCATCTTTTATCCTTCAACTTTCCTTCTGGTGACATACTTGACTCTGATCTTACCCTTTCAACCACATTCACACACCATTCAGCACTGTTAGTTATTTTCACAATGTGCTACCATCACCTCTGTCCACTTTCAAATTTTTAAGTTCACCCTAGTTGAACATTCTGCTCATAATAAGCAACTGCTCCCAATTCTTTAGCCTCATTCTATATCCCGGTAACTTATATTTCATGTCTATGAGTTTACATATTATAACTAGTTCATATCAGTGAGACCCTGCAATATTTGTCCTTATGTGTCTGTCTTATTTCACTCAATATAGTGCCCTCAAGGTTTCTTCATCAACCCATTTTTTTAAGACGGTTTTGTTCACACACCATACATTCCATCCTAAGTAAACAATTGATGGTTCCCTGTATAGCCACATATTTATGTGTTCACCACTGTCACCACTGTCTATATAAGGACATCTCCATTTCTTCCACAAAGAAGGAGAAAGCGTCAAAGAAGGTAGAGAAACAGAAAGAGAAAAAGACAGAGGGAAAAAAAATGACATCTAGGAAGAGATAAAAGGAAAGACAGCATTAAAACAAAGTAGAATAAAGAGTCAGAAAACATCCCCAATGCCAAGAGTCCCATACCCTTCCCTATGTCTCCCCCCCATATGCATTTAGTTTTGGTACATTGCCCTTGTTACATTAAAGGAAGCATATTACAATGTTTCTGCTAATTATAGTCTCTAGTTTGTATTGATTGTATTTTTCCCCCAATCCCACCCTTCTCCTGCTGTCTTGGTACTGTTCTGTATATGTCTGTTAGGTCTAGTTAATTTTTCAAATTATTCAAGTTCTCTGATTCCTTATTGATCATCTGTCTAGATGTTTTATCTATTGATGTGAGTGGTGATTTGAAGTCTCCAACTATCATTGTAGATACGTCTCTTTCTCCCTTCACTTTTGCTAGGGTTTGCCTCGCATTTTGGGGGCACTCTGGTTAGGTGCATATTTATTTATTCCTTCTTGGTGGATTATCCCTTTTATTAATATATAATGCCTTTCTTTGTCTCTTATAACAGCTTTGCAGTTAAAATCTATTCTGTCTGATATTACTATAGTACCCCAACTTTTTTTTTTGGTGGGGGGTAGATACTGTTTGTGTGGAATATCTTTTTCCAGTTTTTCACTTTTAACCTATTTGTATCCTTGGGTCTGAGGTGAGGCTCTTGCAGAAGCATATAGATGTCTCATATTTTTTCGTCCATTCTGCCAGTCTGTGTACTTTGGTTGAGGACTTTAATCTAGTAACACTCAATGTTATTACTATAAAGATAGTATTTACTTCAGCCATTTTTCCTTTGGTTTTGTATGTCATATCTTATTTTTGTCTCTCTTTCTATCCTTTTAGTTACTCTTACTGATAATCTTCATTTCTACACTCTCCTCCAAGCCTTGCTCTCCTGTCCTTCCCTTTCAGCCTTCAGGACTCCCTTTAGTATTTTTGTAAGGCAGGTGTCTCTTTAACAATTTCAATTTCTGGTTCTCTGTGAATATCTGAAACTCCCTCATTTTTGAAAGGCAGTTTTGCCAGATAGAGAATTCTTGGCTGGCAATTTCTTTCTTTCATTATCTTGATGATATCCTACCACTGCCTTCTCACCTCCATGGTTTCTGATGAGAAATTGGGTCTTAGTCTTATCAGGCATCCCTTGTATGTGATGAATCACTTTTATCTTGCTGCTGTCAGAATTTTCCCTTAATCTTAGGCATTTGACATTCTGATTAGTATGTGTCTTGGAGTAGGCCTATTCACATTTATCCAGTTGGTATACATTATACTTCTTGGACCTAGATATCAATGCCTTTCAAAAGGGTTGGGAAGTTCTCAGCCATTAATTCCTCAAATATTCCTTCTGCCCCTTTTCCTTTTTCTTCTCCTTCTTGGAACTATGATGTGAATGTTTGTGCACTGCACATTGTCAGTCAGTTCCCTGAGACCCTGCTCAATTTTTCCCATTCTTTTCTCTATCTGTTCTTTTGCCTGTTTGAATTTGGATGCTCTGTCTTCTAGCTTGCTTATCCTTTCTTCTTTCTCTTCAATCCTGTTGTGTACTTCTAATGCATATTTAATTTCATCTATTGTGCCTTTCATTCCCATAAGATTGTTACTTTTCTTTGCCTGCTTTCAAATTCTTCTTTATGCTCACAGAGTAGCTTCTTAATATCCTTTACCTCTTTAACCATCTCACTGAATTTATTTAGATTTGTTAGAATGTCTTTGATTAGTTATTCCAGATTCTGTATCTCCTCTGACTTTTTTATTTGCTTCTTTGATTAAGCCAAATCTTCCTGTTTCTTAATATGGCTCATTATTTACTTATTTATTTATTTATTTATTTATTTGCTGATGTCTGGGCATCAGATTATCCTTGTGAGTTTACTCTGATGGTCAATTTCTCTTGTCAAAGCTTTTGTTGTTGATTGTGTTTGTGCTAATGCTCTTCTTAACACTTGCTTCATAAGTATACAACTGGGCTGGGTCAGGGACCCATGAAGGGGTACACACTAGTGCCACAGGGCCCTAAGGAGAGGTTGGGTAACGATGCCTAAAAGCCTTTAATTCCCCTCCTAAAGAGTGCACTTTTCTGACTTAACCAGAATATGGCCCTCTCCTTCCAGAAGCCTTTTAGATGTCTTCCCAGATGTCCACTTTCCTTGTCTGGCAGCAGATGGTGCTCTTTGGCAACCTATTTCCATCAGCCCTCATTATGTAGGCTATTTTTTTATTGTTGTCATTACTAGACAATGGCATAGGTGAGCCAGGTGGGGCAGATTAAAACAGCCAGTGGTTCCCAGCAGCCCAAATTCACAGACCAAAACTTGGCACAGTGCTAGATCATGTCCCACCCCATTCTTGAGAGAGTGGACTTCCACTGCCCTTTCAGTCTGGAGATGCCCACCCACCAGAGAACTGGAGAAGTGGATGATTTCTGCCCCAAGAGTGGGTGATGGGCACCAGGAGCTGGGACTGAGTGGGGGAGTCATTCACACTCTCTCACCAAAGCGTCTCCAAATCTTCATCCACACTTTCCTGGGTGGTGTAGAACACATCCCCCAATCTCCAGAGCCAAAGATCCATTGTTGTGAACAGTCTCTCGCTGACACCTAGTTGTTTTTCTGGAAGAGAAATGAGTCCAGTCTCTCACTAATCAATCATCTTGGATCTCTCCTCCTATATTCTAGATTTTAACTCTATTAGTTTATTTATAATTAGTTCATATTAATGAGATTGTACAATATTTGTCCTTTTGTGTCTGACTTATTTCACTCAACATAATGTCCTCAAGGTTCATCCATGTTCTTGCATGCTTCAGGACTTCATTCCTTCTTACTGCTGAATAATATTCCATCATATGTATATACCACATTTTGTTTATCCATTCATCAGCAGACGGACATTAGGGTTATTTCCATCTTTTGGCAATTGTGAATAATGTCTCTATGAACATCAGTGTGCAAAAGCCTGTTCACATCCCTGCTTTCAGTTCTGAGTATATACCTTGTAGCAGGATGGCTGGGTCACATGGCACTTCTATACTTAGCTTCCTGAGGAACTGACAAACTGTCTTCCACAACTGCTACACAATTTTACATTCCCCCCAACAGTGAACAAGTGTTCCTATCTCTCCAAACCCTCTCCAATACCTGTAGTTTTCTAGTTTTTTAAATAGTGGCCATTCTTGTGGGTGTGAAATTATATCTCATTTTGGGTCTGTAATTTTCTCTTCTTGCAGTATCTTTACTTCCCTAATAGCTAGTAACAGTGAGCATCTTTTCATGTGCTTTTAGCCATTTGTATTTCCTCTTTGGAGAGATGTCTATTCAAGTCTTTTATCATTTTTAATTGGGTTGTTTGTCTTTTTATTGTTGAGTTGTAGATTTCTTTTTATACTTTGGATATTAAACCCTTAGTGGATATGTGGTTTCCAAATACTTTCTCACATTGTGAAGGCAGTCTTTTCACCTTTTTGGCAAAGTCCTTTGTACAAAAGTATTCAATTCTGAGGAGATTCCATTTATCTATCTTTCTTTTGTTGCTTGTTTTGGGTATCAAGTCTAAGAAACCTCTGCCTACCGCAGTATCTTGAAGATGCTTCCCTATATTTTCTTCTAGGATTTTTATGGTCCTGTCTCTTATATTTAGGTCTTTGATCCATTTTTAGTTAATTTTTATACAAGGTGTGAGATAGAGGTCCTCTTTCATTCTTTTGGATATGGATATCCAGTTCTCCCAGGACCATTTGTTGAAGAGACTGTTCTGTCCCAGTTGCATATCCTTATCAAATATCAATTGACCATAGAGGTGTGGTTCTATTTCTGAACTTTCAACTGAATTGATCACTATGTCTATCTTTATGCCAATACCATGCTCTTTTGACCACTGTAGCTTTGTAAGATACTTGAAGACAGGTGGTGTGAGTCCTTCAACTTCATTCTCTTTTCCCAAGATGTTTTTGGCTATTCCGGGTCCTTTACCCTTCCAAATAAATTTGATGATTACCTTTCCCATTTCTTCAAAGTAGGCTGTTAGAATTTTGATTGGGATTACATTGAACCTGTAAATACTTTGGGTAGAATTCACACCTTAACTATATTTATCTTCCAAGCCATGAATATGGAATTCCTTTCATTTATTAGGTGTTCTTTGATTTCTTTAGAATGTTCTGTAGTTTTCTAAAGACAGGTCCTTTACATCCTTTGCTAAATTTATTCCTAGATATTTGATTCTTTTAGTTGCTATTGTAAATGAATTTTTTTCCTTGATTTCCTGCTCAGATTGCTCATTACTACTGCATAGAAACTACTGATTTTTGTTGATCTTGTATCCTGCCACTTTGTTGAACTCATTTATTAGGTCTAGTAGCTTTGTCATAGATGTTTCAGGACTTTCTAGGAATAAGATCATATCATCTGCAAATAATGAAGGGTTTTTCTTCCTTTCTGTTCTGGTTTGCTAATGCTGCCAGGATGCAAAATACCAGAAATGGATTGGCTTTTATAAAAGGGGGTTTATTTGGTTACATAGTTATAGTCTTAAGGCCATAAAGTGTCCAAGGTAATGCATCAACAATTGGGTACTTTCACTGGATGATGGCCAATGGTGTCTGGAAGACCTCTGTTAGCTGGGAAGGCATGTGGCTGGTGTCTGCTCCAGAGTTCTGGTTTCAAAATGGCTTTCTCCCAGAACATTCCTCTCTAGGCTGTAGCTTCTCTTCAAAATGCCACTCTCAGTTGCTCTTAGGGCATTTGTCCTCTCCGCTTCTTCGGAGCAAAAATCTGCTTTCAAAGGCCATCTCCAAAATGTCTCTGTAAGTTGCAGCTCCTCTCTCAGCTCCTGTGCATTCCTCCAAGTGTCCATCTTGGCTGTAGTAAGCTTGCTCCTTCCATCTGAGCTTATATAGTGCTCTAGTAAACTAATCAAGGCACATGCTGAATGGGCAGGGCCACATCTCCATGGAAATTATCTTATCAAAGTTATCACCTACAGTTGGGTGGGTCACCTCTCCATGGAAACACTCAATCAAAGAATTACAATCTAATCCACACTAATACATCTGCCCACACAAGATTGTATCAAAGAACATGGCTTTTTCTGGGGGACATAATATATACAAACCAGTACACTTTCTGATTTAGATGTCTTTTATTTCTTTATCTTGCCTAACGGCTTTAGCTAAAACTTCTAGCACAATGTTGAATAACAGTGATACAGTAAGCATATTTGTCTTGTTCCCAATCTCAATAGGGAAGCTTTCAGTCTTTCACCACTGAGTACAATGTTAGCTGTGGATTTTTCAAATATACCCTCTGTCATATTGAGTTAAGTTTCCTTCCATTCATGTCTTTCAAAGTGTTTTTATCAAAGAAGATGTTGAATTTTGTCAAATGCTTTTTCTGCATCAATCAATATGATCATGCTGCCTTCCCCCTTCCATTTATTAATATGATGTATTGCATTAATAGATTTTCTTGTGTTGAAGCCCCCTTGCATACCTGGAATAAAACCCACTTGACACTCTGGTGGACATTCTTATGCACTATATAGATAACACCTTTTAGGCTTTAATGTATCGGAATAGCTAGAAGTAAATACCTGAAACTACCAAACTCCAACCCAGCAGTCTGGACTCCTGAAGACAATTATATAATAATGTAGATTACAAGGGGTGACAGTGTGATTGTGAAGACCTTGTGGATCACACCCCCTTTATCTAGTGTATGGATGAGTGGAGGAATGGGGATAAAAACTAAAGGACAAATGGGGTGGGATGGGGGGATGATTTGGGTGTCTTTTTCACTTTTATTTTTTATTCTTGTTCTGGTTCTTTCTGATGTAAGGAAAATGTTCAGAGATAGACTGTGGTGATGAATGCATAGCTGTGTTATCGTGCTGTGGACAGTGGATTGTATATCATGGATGATTGTATGGTGTGTGAATGTATTTCAATAAAACTGAATTTAATAAAAAAAATTAACTCAAAAAAAAAATTTAGTTTTGTTCAGATTGTTCACATACCATACAATTATCCAAAGATCCAAAGTATGCAGTCAATTGCCCACAGTACCGTCATGCGGCTGTGCATCCATCGCCACAATTAATTTTTTTTCCAATTTTTAGAGCATTTTCATTACTCCAGAAAAGAAATGAAGACAAAAAAGAAAACTCAATTTCACCCCTACCCCTAACTACCTCCCCTCCATTATTGGCTCATAGTATTGATATAGTACATTTGTTACTGTTGATGAAAGAACATTAAAATACCATTAACTGTAAAAAAGAAAAAACAAAACAAAAAAAAAAACCCACTTGATCTTTTAATGTGCTGTTGTTTTTGATTTGCAAGGATTTTGTTGAGGATTTTTGCATCTATATTCATTAGAGATTGGTCTATAATTTTCTCTTCTTGCAGTATCTTTGTCTGGCTATGGCATTAGGGTGATATATCTTCAGAGAACAAATTAGGTAGTGTTCCCTCTTCTTCAATTTTCTGGAAGAGTTTGAGCAGGATTGTTATTAATTCTTCTCGGATTCATTAGTAGAATTCACTTATGAAGTCATCTATTCCTGGGGTTTTCTTTTTGGGAGGTTTTTTGATGACTAGTTCAATCTCTTTACTGGTGACTGGATTGTTGAGGTCTGCTAATTTTTTCTATAGACAGTGTAGATTGTTCACGTTTCTATAAAATTGTCCATTTCATCTAAGTTGTCTAGTTTGTTGACATACAGATGTTCATAATATCCTCTTATGATCTTTTTTTATTTCAGTGGAGTCAGTAGTAATTTATCCTCTCTCGATTCTAATTTTATTTATTTGCATCATCTCTCTTTTTTCTTTGTCATCCTAGCTAAGGCTTTGTAAATTTTCATGATCCTCTTAAAGAACCAACTTTTGTTTGTGTTGATTCTCTCTACCATTTTATGTTGTTCTCAATTTCATTTATTTCTTCTCTAATCTTTATTTCTTTCCTTCTCTTTGCTTTTGGATTAGTTTGCTATTGTTTTTCTAGTTCCTCTAGATGTGCATTTAAGTCTTTGACTTTAGCTCTTTATTCCTTTTTATTGTAGACATTTAGGGCTATAAATTTCCCTCTCAACCCTGCCTTCACTGCATCCCATAACTTTTGATACACTGTGTTCTCATTTTCATTCATCTCAAAATATTTACTAATTTCTCTGTAATTTCTTCCTTGACCCACTGATTGTTAAAGAATGTGTTGTTTAACCTCTATAAATTTGTGCATTTTCCGGTCCTCCACCTGTTGTTGACTTCCAGATTCATTCCATTGTGTTCTGAAAGTGCTTTGCATAATTTCAATCTTTAAAACATTACTAAGACTTGTTTTCTGACCCAACATGTCATCTGTCCTGGAGAATGGTCTGTGACCGCTTGAGAAGAATGTATATTCTGCTGTCTCGGGATATATTGTTCCATATATGTTTATTAGGTCTAGTTAATTTATCAAATTATTCAAGTTCTCTGTTTCCTTATTGATTGTCTGTCTAGATATTCTATCTATTGATGTGAGTGCTGTATTGAAGTCTCCAACTGTTATTGTAAAATATGTCTATTTCTCCCTTCACTTTTGCCAGTGTTTGCCTCATGTACTTGGGGCACCCTGATTAGGTGCATAAATATTTGATTATTCTTTTTGGTGAGCTGCCCATTTTAATAATATATAATGTCCTTCCTTGTCTCTTAAAACATTTTTGCATTAAAGTCCATTTTGTCTGGTATTGTTATAGCTACCCCAGCTCTTTCTCAGATACTGTTTGTATGGAATTATTTTTTCCAGCCTTTCACTTTCAACCTACTTGTATCTTTGGGTCTAATGTAATCTCTTGTAGACAGTATATAGATGGCTCATTTTTTTATCTATTCTGCCAATCTTCTTTTGATCTGAGAGTTTAATCCATTAACATTCAATGTTGTTACTATTAAGTACTTACTTCATCCATTTTACCCTTTGGCTTTTATATGTCATATCTTATTTTTGTCTCTCTTTTTATCCTTTCAGCTACCCTTACTAATAATCTTCATTTCCACACACTCCTCCAAGCCTCTCTTTCCTATCCTTTCCTTTCTGCCTGCAGGACTCCAATTCGTATTTCTTGTAGGGCAGGACTCTTGTTAATGAACTCTCTCAGCTTCTGCTTATCTGTGAATATTTTAAACTCTCCCTCATTTTTGAAGGACAGTTTTGTTGGATAAAGAATTCTTGACTGACAGTTTTTCTCTTTCAGTACCGTAAATTATGATACCACTGCTTTCATGCCTCTGTGGTTTCTGATGTGAAATTGGCACTTAATCTTATTTCAGTTCCCTTGTATGTGACAACTGGCTTTTCCCTTTCTGCTTTCTCAGTTCTCTCTTTATCTTTAGTAGTTGGTGTTATGATTAGTCTGTGTCTCAGAGTGGGTCTATTAGGGCTTATTCTGTTTGGAGTACGTTGCACTTCTTGAACCTGTATCCATATGTCTTTCATAAGAATTGAGAAATGTTTGACCATTATTTCCTAGAATATTCTTTCTGCCCCTTTTCCATTCTCCTCTTCTGGAACACACATGTTGCGTATGTTTGTGTACTTCATGATGTCATTCAATTCTCCGAGACCCTGATCAAATTTTTCTACTATTCTCTATCTGTTCTTTTGTCTGTTTAATTTTGGATGTCCTGTCTTCAGGGTCACTGATTCTTTCTTCTGCCTGTCCAAATCTGCTGTTTTATGCCTCTAACATATTTTTCATCTAATACATTGTGCCTTTAATTCCCAAAGATATTTTCTTTTTTTTTTTTTTGTATTCTTTCTAATTCTTCTTTATATTCACCCAGTATACTCTTAATATCTTTTATCTCTTTAACTATATTTTCCTTCATCTTGTATTAGTGTAGGAGATTTGTTTGAATGCCTTTAGTTATTTATTCCAAATTCTGTATCTCCTCTGACTTTTTAATTTGTTCCTTTGACTGGGCCATATCTTCCTATTTCTAGAATGGCTTGTAACTTTTTGCTGGGATCTGGGCATCTGATTAGCTTGGTGAGATTATTCTGAAGGTCTGTATCCCTCTCTTGTCTAAGGTTTTGTTGTTGGTTGATTTTGTGGTAAAGCTCTTCAATGGCACTTGGATGGGGACCAGTGCAATGGATGCAGACCAGTTACAAAGGACCCTGGGGAGAGGATCAGGAGAACAGCTTCCCAAGACTGCATTTTCCCAGCCTGCCAAGCAGATGACACTCTTTGGCAACCTGTTCCCCATGGCCATACAAAGGCAGGTTATTTTTATCCCTGTCTGCTCTGCTTCTGACACAGGTGGAAACAATGGCACAGTGGGGCCAGGGTGCCTGTCCAGAAAAAGCCAAGTCTGTGGAACCCAGAGGTAAAATTTTTCCGGCCAACAGGTAGATTCAAGCTGTGTCATGTTCCCGTGTTCCCAGCAGGAGGGCTTCCCAGAATCTACCAGTCCACAGCAGCCCACCAGGCAGGAACCAGGCTGACCAGAAGCTGCTTGCCTTGAGTGTGGGGTACAGGTGCTGAGAGCCGTGGCCAAAAGTCACTCATCACAGTTTCTCTGTCTCTTTATCCCACTCCTCCTTGGATGTTTCATGGTACTCCCCTGATCTCCTGAGCCCCAGAACAACAGCTTTGGATACTTTTTGCCTATCATGTAGGTGTTTAGTGGGGAGGAGTGAGCTCTGCTGCTTATTAATCCACCATCTTCCTGGAAGTCACCAACATGGATGCCACAATTAATTTTCTCTTGATTTCAAGTAAGAGGGAACAATTTTCATTGGCTTAAAAGTAAAACTGACACATCGGGAATCTCAAGTCCAAGTTTCAAGGTGGGTTTGCAGGTGTTGGTGGTATGGGTTTGCTTAGAACTGCTCACTCCTGGAAGGTCCTCACCCAACCTCTAGCAGAAACACCAAGCTGCCTTGCAACCTGACACAGTGACAGATCTGACCAAGCAGGCCTTGTCAGCTGATCTCAAGGAGACTCTACAGCAGTCTAGCCACCACAAATCCAATGTGGAGATTTCCAAATTGCAACTGAATAAACCCAAAAAAGAGCTGATGGAGCTGGTCATATTTATGGCACAATTTGATCACTGCTACCCAGAACATATAAGCAACTTAACTCAAGAGCTGAAAGACCTGCTCTCTAACAACCACACCATCTCGAATCCAGGTCCTTGAATGACATTTCACAAAACTATGATTTTGTGGAGAAACAAGAATCTCATAAATTCAACAAGTTTGCTAGAGCTCTTCTTTGGGGTTCAATGTTGCCATGACAGGCTTCTGAGAAAGACTTTACACATTCATAATGTGTCTGATGACAAGACTATAAATGCAAAACACCAGAACAATAAAGTGAATATAACATCACAGAATTTCATGCATAACATGTTAGAGATAGCAATGTGAATGCAGCCAAGATATCTTTGGTTGTGATTAACTCTACACAAGAAACACCTGGAATGATGATAAAACTGTCAATGATCTCAGAACTGTATGTTTCTCTGAAGTCACCAAGGTTTAGTTGCTGCTTTGAAATTCTTCCCAGGGAGAGAGGAGAAACAGGACAGAGACTCAGAACCTAAGGATGAAGGACCAACAGCAAGAGACTGTCTATGCACCATGTCATAGAGAACAAAAGCTCCAATCCCAAGAAAAAGTTGTGAAGCCTATGAAAGTGCTTAAGGAACAAAATAAGAAGGAAAAAACAGGGCTGTTCAACTTGTCAGCTGTTCACTTTGATTCAATTCATGATCCCCAAGGTTCTGAAACAAACAAACAACAACAACAAAAAAAAAAAACTACTAAACAGCTAGAGGGCTCTCTAAGAAGAGGTTTGAAGTAAAAGGGATGCCAAGGACCTTATTTCTAGATTGGTAGGGATTCATGAGGTTTTTGTCCTTAACTTATAGCCCTTTGTGAAAAAGTTTCTACAGCTCCACCTAAGAAAAGTAACAAAGAACCTTCTATTTGCTGCACAAGAACCTTTTCATCTGGTAACCCCAGAGATCATTTAGTCATTGCTCCCACCTTTTGGCCAACAATCTTGAAACCTACAAGAACTCTGGGGAAGTCATGATGGTAGGAATCAATGTTCTAAATGAGATAGCAGCTTGATGTCCTCTCATCATGAGTAAAGAACTTTTCCAAGAGTTGGCCCAATGTAAAACACACCAAGATAAGAATGTGATCATATCCACTAGAACTTTGATTCAGTTCTTCAAAACACTGAGTCCTTGGGTGTTGAGGATGAAATTCTGGGGGAAACCTACAGAGGCCTCAATAGAAGCAAGAATGCAAGAATATGGGGAACTAGATGCTAAAGATTACATTCCAGAAATTGAAATTCTGGAAGTTGAGAAAGAGGAAGAGAATGCTAAAAAGGATGAATATGGGTAGAAAAGTACCAGTCTTAAGGCAGAGGAGGAGGCCAGTGGTGAACAGGTTGATGCACACCCTTCATCTGATGAAGACCAACAAGAAAATGTCTAAGAAGCTGAACATATCCTCCAGCATGCCCATGGAGGAAAGGAGACCCATATCTGTAGCCATTAGCACTACTTGGGGTTTTAACCCAGAAGTCTTCCTGGTCCAACTGACAAATACAATGCTGCTCCAGGAAAGCTGAAAGGGGAAAGGATCCTGTGCCGGTTTGAATGTATTGTGTCCCCCAAATGCCATTATCTTTGTGGTCTTGTGGGACAAACGTTTTGGTGCTGGTTAGATTTGCTTGGAATGTGCCCCACCCAGCTGTGGGTGGTGACTTTGGTGGGATACTCCCATGGAGGTGTGACCCCATCCATTCAGGGTGGGCCTTGATCAGTGGAGCCATATAAAACATGCTGACTCAAAGAGACTGAACGGAGTGCAGCTGTGAGTGACGTTTTGAAGAGGAGCAAGCTTGCTAGAGAGGAATGTCCTGGGAGAAAGCCATTTTGAAACCAGAACTTTGGAGCAGACGCCAGCCACGTGCCTTCCCAGCTAACAGAGGTTTTCCGGATGCCATTTGCCATCCTCCAGTGAAGGTACCTGATTACTGATGTGTTACCTTGAACACTTTATGGCCTTAAGACTGTAACTGTATAGCCAAATAAACCCCCCTTTTTATAAAAGCCAATCCATCTCTGGTGTTTTGCATTCCGCAGCATTAGCAAACTAAGACAGATTTTGGTACCGGAAGTGGGGTGCTTTTGCTGCTGAGTTTGCAGATACCAAACATGTTAGAATGGCTTTTTAAGTGGATAAGGAGCTTAAAGTGTGAGGAGCTTGATAGAAAAGGCCAAAACTGCTTTAAAGAGACTGTTTATGGAAATGTGGACTCTAAAGATACTTCTGATGAGGACTTGAGCAGAAATGAATGTGTTGTTGCAAACTGGAAGAAAGGCGATCCTAGTTTTAAAGTGGCACAGAATTTGGCAAAATTGAGTCCTGGTGTCAGACGGAAGGAAGAATCTGGAAGCAACAACCTAGAATACTTAGCTGAGGAGATCTCCAGACTACGTGTGGAAGATGTATCCTGGCTTCTCCTTGCAGCTTATAGTAAAATGCGAGCAGAGAGAGAAAAACTTAGAACTGAACTATTGGGTTCAAAGAAACCAGAAGCTGATGGCTTGGAAAATTACGAGCTTCCAGGGGGTGGAATCCCAGAAGCTACAGCCCAACGTGAGGATGTAACCAAACATGGAACCCAGCCGCCATTTCAGTACAAGTCAAGACTGGAAAAGGAGTTAAGCAGAAAGGATTTGTGGAAAGTCCTATTTGTCTGATGGCTTTGACCCCTGCATGCTTCATGCAAAGCCAACAGAATTTTTGCGAGATCTTTAGAGACAGAGCCATTGCCAGTCTGGACTGGAGGAGACAGACAAGGAAAAAATTAAAGGAAAAATCTCTTCAAAGACAGAGCCATGGAGGCTGAGGTCTGGAGTCAGGAGGTCTCAGGCTGGGAGAGCGGAGCAGCCCACATGCATGGAAAGGGTGAGTTTGCCCCAGAGGTCGAGGGTGGGCATTCCACCTCGATGCTCTAGAAGAGTTTTGCCACCTCAGGTCCCAAAGAGGGTGGAGCACATTTCCAGGGAATTGGGGAGAGCCTGGCTGCCACCACACTGTTCTGAAGGGGTTGAGCGTGTGCCCCGGAGATGGAAGGGAATCCGGGAGCTGCCCCGATGTTTGAGGAGGGTGAGGCCGAGAAGGTGGTCTCCTCAATGTGTGGAAATGTTGGAGCACTCACCCAAGCATTTGGAGAGGAAACAGCTGCCAAAAAGGCCCTTGGGAAGGGTTAGGCTCCTGCTCTCTCAAGCCCCAAGGATGCAACATTGTTCTGTAAATGACTCTCAGACTTTGAAATCTAATGGAGTTTGTCCTGCAGGTTTTAAGAACTGTTTTGGTCCTGTTAACCCTGTTTTCCTTACTGTTTCTCCTTATGGCAATGGGAATGTTTATCCTGTGAATGTCCCTCCTTTGTATATTGGAAGCATATAACTTGTTCTAAGTCCACAGATCCAAGCTAAAGGAAAAGTATGCCTTAGGACTGACCACGCCTATATTTGATTTTGATGGGATTTTGTACTTAACTTTTGTTACTGAAATGGTTTAAGTTTTTGTGATATTGTGATGGAATGAATGTATTTTGTATTTGGAAAGATAATGTCATTTTGGGGTCCAGGGGGTGGAATGTGCCGGTTTGAATGTACTGTGTCCCCCAAATGCCATTATATTTGTGGTCTTGTGGGACAGACGTTTTGGTGCTGGTTAGATTTGCTTGGAATGTGCCCCACCCAGCTGTGGGTGGTGACTTTGGTGGGATACTCCCATGGAGGTGTGACCCCACCCATTCAGGGTGGGCCTTGATCAGTGGAGCCATATAAAACATGCTGACTCAAAGAGACTGAATGGAGTGCAGCTGTGAGTGACGTTTTGAAGAGGAGCAAGCTTGCTAGAAAGGAATGTCCTGGGAGAAAGCCATTCTGAAACCAGAACTTTGGAGCAGACGCCAGCCACGTGCCTTCCCAGCTAACAGAGGTCTTCCGGATGCCATTTGCCATCCTCCAGTGAAGGTACCTGATTACTGATGTGTTACCTTGAACACTTTATGGCCTTAAGACTGTAACTGTATAGCCAAATAAACCCCCTTTTTATAAAAGCCAATCCATCTCTGGTGTTTTGCATTCCGCAGCATTAGCAAACTAAGACAGATCCCAAGGATGAGTTACTTTTATTTCAGGACATTACACAACTTCATTAAAAAAGCAGTCTAACAGGGATACAAGACTAGTGACTGCAATGACTATAAAGACAGACCAAAAAGAATTTTTGAGGTAGAAGAGGTGTTAACTTCGAAGGAAAGAAGCTGGCGCAATGAAATGCAATATTTGAAAAGAGAAAAAGAATAGAGTAATTTCAAGCCATGTTTTTCATTCCAAAGAGAATGCTAAGTTTGTGTTATTGTAATATTACTCTGAAAATTAGTAAATTGAAGAATGTTTGTTTACATTAAATTGTCTAGAAACATTTTAATCTAATAAAAAAAGGAATTTATTTGAAAGGTAAGTGTTTATTTTGAAGGGTATGTTTAGGGTGTGTAAAACATGCATATGGTTCTAAGAGTCCAAACTGTATAAAAAGATGTAGTCAGAGAAATGTCACTTCTTCCTCACCCCTGCTACCTCAGCCGCATTCCTTCCTTCTTTCTACCTCTTTCCCACTCATCCCCAGTACATAACTAGTCTCTTTAGTTGCTTGGTTATCCTTCCTCTATATCTCTAAATGAGCGGATATGAGTATGTCCCCATGGGAGTGAGTTGCTGTATGGAGAATTGTGGGAACAGGCTCAGATGCCACAGAAACTTTCAGTAAATGATCACTTTATCACTTACACAACACAAAAGGTCCAAAAGACCAGGGGGAGAGAGCCCATTGTGGCTGGACTCTCAGGGAGGCCAATCGCTTGGGTTGGGGTCAGTGGATGGAAGCTCCACAGACCCCTCCTTGATTCCATAAAGGGGAGACAAATCTGTGCTGCCCTAGAACGGGGTATCTATCCACCCCAAGGAGAGGGTCCCTACCACTGGGAATGCCCACCCTGATAAGCAGCTGGAACTGCTTGTTCCTGGTTTAGGGTTTAAGTTTTGGTCAGGCCATTCCATTAGAACTCGTATCTCCCCCTGGGATGCAGAATGGAAATATATTGAAGCATCTTCACACAATAGAAAAGGACTATTGTCATTGAGTTGTAGGATTTCTTTATATATGCCAGATATTAGTCTCTTATCAAATACATGGTTTCCAAATATTTTCTCCCATTGAGTTGGCTGCCTCTTCACCTTTTTGACAAATTCCTTTGAGGTACAGAAGCTTTTGATTCTAAGGAGTTGCTATTTATCTATTTTTTCTTTTGCTGCTTGTGCTTTGGGTGTAAGGTCTAAGCAGCAACCTCCTAATACTAGGTCTTGAAGATGTTTCCCTACATTATCTTCCAGGAGTTTTATGGTAGTGTCTCTTATATTGAGGTCTTTCATCCACTTTGAGTTCATTTTTGTGTGGAGTGTGAGGTAGGGGTCCTCTTTCATTCTTTTTGTTATGGCTCTCTAGTTCTCCCAGCCCCAGCCCCATTTGTTGAAGTGACTGTTCTGTCCTAGTTGGGGGCCTTATCAAATATTAGGTTACCATATATCTGGGAGTCTATTTTGAAACTGTCAATGTAATTCAATTGATCAATATGTCTATCTTTATGCTAGTACCATGCTGTTTTGACCACTGTGGCTTTATAGTAAGCTTCAAAGTCAGGAAGTATAAGTCCTCCCACTTCATTCTTCTTCCTTAGGATGTTTTTGGCAATTTGAGGCCCCTTTCCCTTAAAATAAATTCGATAACTAGCTTTTCCAAGTCGGCAAAGTAGGTTGTTGGAATTTGGATTGGGATTGTGTTGAATCTATAGATCAGTTTAGGTAGAATTGATATCTTAACAATATTTAGTATTCCTATCCATGAGCATAGAATATTTTTCCATCGATTTAGGTTATTTTTTATTTCTTTTAGTAAAATTTTGTAATTTTCTGTGTATAAGTCTTTTACATCCTTGGTTAAGTTTCTTCCTAGGTACTTGATTTTTTTAGTTGCTATTGTGAATGGATTCTTTTTTTTTGATTGCCTCTTCAGTTGGGTCATTACTAGTGTATAGGAACATTACTGACTTAGGTACATTAATCTTATATCCCACCACTCTGCTGAATTTGTTTATTAACTTAAGTAGCTTTGTAGTTGAATTCTCAGGATTTTTCAAATATAAGATCTTATTATCTGCAAATAATGAGACTTTTACTTCTTCCTTTCCTATTTGGATAGCTTTTATATCTTCATCTTGGTGAATTGCTCTGGCTAGTACTTCTAGCACAATATTGAATAAAAGAGGTAACAGTGGGCACCCTTGTCTCATTCCCATCCTTAGGCGGAAGGCTTTCACCCTCTCACTGTTGAGTACTATGCTGGCTGTGGGTTCTTCACATATGGCCTTTATCATATTGAGGAAGTTTCCTTCAATTCCTACATTTTGAGGTGTTTTTATCAAAAAGAGATGCTGAATTTTGTTGAATGCTTTTTCAGCATCTATTGAGATATCATTTGATTTTTCCCTTTTCATTTGTTAATGTGTTGAATTACATTAATTGATTTTCTTGTGTTGAACCACCTTTTCATGCCAGGAATGAACTCCACTTGGTCATGGTGTATAATTCTTTTAATGTGCCTTTGGATTTGATTTGCAAGTATTTTGTTTAGGATTTTTGCATCTATATTCATTAGGGAGATTGGCCTATAGTTTTCCTTTTTTGTAGTGTCTTTATCTGATTTTGGTATCAGAGTGATATTAGCTTCATGAGTTGGGTAGTATTCCCTTTTCTTCAATTTTTTTAAAGAGTTTGAGGAGGAATGGGGTCAATTCTTTCCAGAAAGTTTGGTAAATTCCCCTGTGAAGCCATCTGGCCCTGGGTAGATTTTTGATGGCTGATTGGATATCTTTGCTTGTGATTGGTTTGTTGAAGTCTTCTATTTCTTCAATCTAGGTTGTTCGTGTGTTTCCAAGAAATTGTCCATTTCCTCTAAATTGTCTAGCTTCTTGGCATACAGTTGTTCATAGTATCCTCTTATGATTTTTTTTTCAGGATCTGTAGTAATTATCCCCTTCTCATTTCTGATTCTGTTTATTTGGGTCTTCTCTCTTTGACTTTGTCAGTCTAGCTAAGGGTATATCAATCTTGTTGATTTTCTCAAAGAACAAACCTTTGGTCTTATTTATTCTATTGTTTTTGTTTTTTTGTTTTTTGTTTTTTTTGTTTTGTTTTGTTTTGTTTTTTGTTTTTTGTTGTGCTCCAGCTCATTTTTTTCTGCTTTAATCTTTGTTATTTCTTTTTGTCTACATGCTTTAGGGTTAGTTTGCTGATCATTCTCTAGCCTCTTCAAGTTGTTTAGATAGGTCTTTAGTTTTAACTCTTTCTTGCTTTTTGATTTATGCATTTAGAGCTATAAATTTCCCTCTCAGCACTGCCTTTGCTGCATCCCACAGGTTTTGATATGTTGTGTTCTCATTTTCATTCATCTCTAAATATTTACCAATTTCTCTTGCAATTTCTTCTTTGGCCCACTGGTTGTTCAGGAGAGTGTTCTTTAACCTCCATATATTTGTGAAAGATATGGTTCTTTGATGGTTGTTGATTTCTAGTTACGTTCCATTATGGTCAGAGAATGTGCTTTGAATAATATCAATCTTTTTAAATTTATTAAAACTTGTTTCGTGCCCCAGCATATGATCTATCCTGGAAAACATTCCATGGGTACTAAAGAAGAATGTATATCCTGGCACTTTGGGATGTAACGGTCTATATATGTCTATTAAATCTAATTCATTTATCATATTGTTTAGGTTCTCAATTTCCTTATAGGTTCTCTGTCTAGTTGTTCTATCTATAGAAGAGAGTGGTGTTTTTAAGTCTCCCATTATTATTGTAGACATGTCTATTAATTACTCCCCTCAGTTTAGCCAATGTTTGTCTCATGTATTCTGGAGCTTCTTGATTGGGTGCATAAACATTTATAATTGTTATTTCTTCTTGGTGAATTATCCCTTTTTATTAATATATGGTGTCCTTCTTTACCTCTTATGACATCTTTGCATTTAGAGTCTATATTTTGTCTATTAGTATAGCTATCCCAATTTTCTTTTGATTGCAGTTTGCATGGAATATTTTTTCCATCCTTTCACTTTCAGTCTCTTTGTGTCACAGAATCTAAGATGAGTCTCTTGTAGACAGCATATCACTGTCATATTTTTTAATCCATTCTACCAGTCTATATCTTTTAATTGGAGAGTTTAATCCATTCACATTCAAAGTTCTTACTATGAAGGGAGTTCTTGAACCAGCCATTTTATCCTTTGGTTTTTAGTTGTTAGATCTATATTTTTTTCCCCTCTCTTTTTTTCCTTTAAGTTACCCTTACTAACAATTCTTCAATTCTGTGCTCTTCTCCAGACCTCTCTCCTGTTCTTTTATTCTCAGCTGGTAGGGCTTCCTTTAGTATTTCTTGCAGGGCAGGTCTCTTGTTAACAAATTCTTGTCAGCATTTGTTTGCCTGTGAAAATTTTAAACTCTCTCTCAATTTTGAAGGGGAGCTTTGCTAGATAAAGAATTCTTGGCTGGCAATTTTTCTCTTTCAAAATCTGTAATATGTCATACCACTGTCACTTTGCATCCATGGTGAGTAGTCAGTACTTAGTCTTACGTTGTTTTCCTTGTATGTGGTGAATCACTTCTCTCTTGCTGCTTTCAAAAGTGTCTCCTTCCTGTCAGCATTTGACAATCTAATCAATATATGTCTCACAGCAGGTTTATTTGGATTTATTCTTTTTGGAGTTCATTGAGCATCTCTAATTTGCATATTTATGTCATTTAGAAGGATTGGGAAGTTTTCCCCAACAATTTCTTCAAATACTCTTCCTAGCCCTTTATTCTTCTCTTCCCCTTCTGGACACCAATGATTCTTGTATTTGTGCCCTTTATGTTGTCCATTATTTTCTTGAGATCCATTTGTTTTTTTTTCCACCATTCATTCTTTTGTACTTTCACTCTCCTTCACCCTGTCTTCGAGATCACTAATTCATTCCTCTACTTCAAATCTGGTGTTATGTGTCCCAAGAATATTTTTAATTTGATCAGTGGTATCTTTTATTTCCATAAGAGCCACTATTTTTTTATTTACTCTTGAAAATTCTTCCTTATGCTCTTCTAGGGTCTTCATGTCCTTTATATCCTGAGCCATAATATTAATATTTGTGTGTACTTCTTTGATTAATTGCTCCAATTTTTGTGTCTCTTCCAGCTTTTTAATTTGTTCATTTGGCTTGTCCATATCGTCTATATTCTTCAAGTGCTTTGTAATTTTCTGCAGGCTTTGGGGCATTTGCTTTTCTTGATAGGATTATTTTGGGAAGTGCAGAATTAATTGAACATTTATATATAATTTGGTTTGCTGGAGTGCAGTTTCCCTAACCTACCAGAAGGTGGCGCTTTCAAGTAGGTCTTCCCCCAAACTTCTCCTGTGCAGTGGGCAGAGTCCAAATGAGGTGGGGAACCAATCAGTGCTCTGGATCTCCACGTGCTCTGGGGAAACCTGGTCCTGGGGCTGCAACGTGTGCCCAGAGCAGGTAGGCAGGGAGCCTTATCAAGGGCACCCCACAGGTGGGCTGTGAGCTCTTCCTGCTGGTTCTCTGCCTGCCTTGCACCCTTGGTTCGCTGGGGTATGTAAGGGGCTCTCGATCACCAGTATGGCGCTTCTCCCTTCCCTGCTTCTCAACGTTGCCCCCCCCCACTTCCTGTCCAGGTAGGTGGATGGGAGTGGAGAGTCACTGCTCATTCTCTTGCCCTGCAGTGGTTTTGCTGCTGCCAGCCTGGTGTGGGGAACCATCGGAACAGAGAGCACATTCACTGCCTCCCTCCAGCCACCATCTCTACTCGTTGGGTATCCCCTCCACATACTGTGGAGGACCCTCTATAGCTGCTCACATCCCAAAACTGTGGTCTCCAGTGCCCTCAGGCCCTTTCTAGTTACTCTGATGGAGGAGAACCACGTTCCACCTCACCTACTCTGCCATCTTCCCAGAAGTCTCCACCCCTTCTTTCTTACATGAGGAGTAGCATAAATAGAGACTCTTTTGCACTTTATTTGTTTTCACTTAACAGTATGTCCTGGAAATTACTCCATATCAATTCATATATATCTTCTTCATTCTCTCTTATAGCTGCATAATTCACCATTGTGTGGATGCACCAAGGTCATTCAACCATTCTCCTATATACATGGGCATTTAGGTTGTTTCCAATATTGTGCAATTATAAATACAGCCACAAAGAATAACCATATATCTTTTATTTGTTAGAAGTGTACCTTATGGTAGATTCCTAAAATTCAGACTGTTAGGTCCAAAGGTAAATACATATATAGTTTTGTTAGATTCTTAAAAATTTCCCTCTAGAATGGTTGCAGCAATTTGGATTTTCACCAGCAGTGTTTCCTCATAGCCTCACCCATAGAATGTGTCATATTTTTAAATTTCCAGTATCATAGTTGAGAAATGGTATCTCGTTGTTTTAATTTGCATTCCTCTAGTTATGGGTGATTTTGAAAATTTTTGGAAATTTGAGGGTCAGTTTTAGGGAGAACTGACATTTTATAATGTTGAAGTATCCTATCTAAGAATAAGGAATGTCTTCCCATTTGTGTGGTAGTTAATTTCATGTGCCAACTTGGCTTGGTGATGTTGTCCAGTCGTTCAGTCAAGCATTGGCCTACAGGATATTTCAAGATGGGATTTGTATCTATAATCAGTTTATTGTATCTATGATCAATAATGGAGATTGCCTTCAGTTGGGAGTCTCCTCATCCAATCATGGTACTGGAGGTCAGAAGAGGAATTAGGAACACAGCTTCAGCATTGGTTCTTGCCAGAACTTCTAGCCAGCCAGTTTCCTCTGGGGAATTCTACTAAGGACTTCAGCCTCAATTTATATGAGTGTTTACAGCTTGTGGCCTACTTTAGGTAGTTCTATGGTGTTTGGACTTGCTAGCTCTAACAATCACGTGTACCAATTCCTCATAATAAGTCTCTTACAGTATATGTATACACATACAGATGGAGAGAGAAAGAGAGAGACAAAGGAGGGGGGGAGAGAGATCTTAGTTGATTCTCTTTCCCTGGAGAACCCTGACTAATACAGATTTGTTCAAGTATCTTTCAGGAGTGTTTCAAAATTTTCTTCATATAGGTTTTACTCATTTCCTATAAATGAATTCCTGAAATTTTTTTCTTCTTTGTTGTTATTGTGAAGGGCATTTTCTTTACCACTAGGTCTTTTAACTTTTGTTTGTGTATGTGAACGTTATTGACTTCTCTATATTAAGTTTATATCCTGCTACTTCACTGAATTCTTTTATTAGTTGAGATACTTTTATCATTTTTTCTTTGGAGTTTGTCAGCTATACTACTATATCATCTGCAAGTAGAAACAATTTTACTTCTTTATTCAGTCTTATGCTTCTAATTGATTTTGCTTTACTTATTGCATAGACTTTTACTTCTAGTATGATACACATCCTTGTCTTGTTCCTGAACTCAGCAGAAGTCTCTCGAGTGTTTTCCCAATAAATAAGATATTCACTTTAGGATTAACATACATACATTTTATTGTGTTAAGAAAATATCCTTCAATTCCTATTTTCTTGAATGTCTTTATCATGAATGTATGTAAGTTTTGTCAAAGACTTTGTCAACATCTATGAAGATAATCATGAATTATTTTTATTATATTTATTAATATGATTATGATATTAATCATTTTCTCATATTGAACCAACCTTGCATTCTTATAATAAATCCCACTTGTAATAATATATTATTTTCTAAATGTATTTTCATAATGGATTATGTTTGCTTCTACTTGATTAGAATTTTTGCATGGATATTCATAAGAAATATTGTGCTACAGTTTTCTTTCTTTGTACCATCTTTATCGAGTTTAGGTATCAGGGTTAAACTTGTTTCTTAAAGTATTTTCAATTCTCTAGAATAATTTACAGAGTAATGAGACAATTTTGCCTTTGAAGATTTGTTATATTCCTCAGTGGAAACATTCAGGCCTGCTACTTTTTTTGTAGGGTTCCTTCTTAACTTTCTCCATTTCTTCTGTGGGTATTGGTTTATTTAAATTTTATAATTCTAATGGGGCCAATTTTGGCCTCTGTATTTTCCATTTCATGTACATCTTCATGGTTTTTTTTTAAATTCCATATGTTTCAGTGGTCATTTTCCACTTATCAATTCTTATTTGGTATATTTCTGCTTTATTTCTTTTATCTTGATCACATTACCTAGTGGTTTATTTTAAATTTTCTCCAACAGAACTTTGTTTTATAGTTAGACTGACTCTTTTACTATTTTTGTCCCTGTTAATTTCTGCTTTTATCTTTATTATTTCCTTCCTTATGCATTCTCTTGGCCTACTTCATTCCTTTTTTAGTTTTTTAAGCTGAGAGCTTTATTCACTTTTTATTCTATTTTTATTGATAAAAGTGTTCTGCACAATAGCTTTTCCTCTTATTACTGCTTTACATGAATGTCAAATTCTGAAATTCTTGTTACTTTTTCTCTGTGACTCAGTTATTTTGCAGTTTCTGTATTCTCTATCTTCAGAGTTTTTATAGTTGTGACACTATTTCATACAGTTAAGGGAAGGTATTTTGGGAGATTGCTTACTACACAACTACCAATGTCTTCAGCTACACAAAA
The DNA here is from genome assembly GCF_015220235.1 of Choloepus didactylus. Classification (NCBI taxonomy): domain Eukaryota; kingdom Metazoa; phylum Chordata; class Mammalia; order Pilosa; family Megalonychidae; genus Choloepus; species Choloepus didactylus. The sequence continues at coordinate 16,033,515 of NC_051318.1, read as the reverse complement.
GTCTGTCCTTTTCCAATTTAATTTTTATAAAGTCTTCATATCATTATTTGAATGGCTACTTATATTTGAAGCAATATTTCTATACAATAATTTGATTAAGCAATTCTCAAATATTAGACATAAATTACTCCTTTCAGCAACTGCATTCAGGCCACCCTTATATGAAAGTATGTGCATGTACATACATTTATATATATTATATATGTAATCTCCACTGATCTCCTTGACTCCAATCCCTTTCCTCTTTTGGTTATTTCTCCATACTGCCCATTACAGTGCCTGTCACGTCATGGCCACATAAATAATTAATGAAATAGCGAATGAACTGAAGCCATACTGATCTTTCGTTTCTGCTCATATCATCCCCCTATTTGAAGCCCTTTGCCTTTGGATTGAATTTTAAACTCCCTGACATGGTTTATAAGTCCCATCATGATCTTGCCCCAATTTACCTTTGCAGCATTCTCTCATTAACATCCCACTCATACTCAGCTCCAGTGACTCTGAACTAATTCAGAATATCAAATATTCCATGACTTCTTTCACCTTTAGGCCTTTGCTTTGCTGTCACTTCTGCCTGGAAAATTCTTTTCCTCCTCTTCTTCTGTCTGGTTCCAATTCTTTCTTCAGATTTCCACTTACCTGTCCTTTTCTCCAGCAAGTCTTCCCTTATTGACAATAATAATTGGGCTGAACTTGTTCATGTATTAGTCTGTCACTCCTTGAGAATAGGGTCCGGACTATCTGGTCCCCAGTTGTTTCCCCAACATAGTGCTGGGCACATAGTAGGCATTCAATAAATATGCATTGGATGAATGAATGAATAAGTGAATGAATGAATAAAAGATTGTGTAAGATGGGTGAAGCTGGGACACCAGCCTAAACTTGAGGTAGGGTACTCAAACTCTAAGGGATAGGATGTGGCAAGATGTCCACTCAGGGTGGTCCAAACTGGCAAGAGCCCTGAGCACAGGTCTGAGCTTGAGGAAACTGCCCAGGGAAACAAGGTCCCGACACCGACTATGGAGAGTCATGGAGAGGATCACGGATGGGAAACCTGGACAAGATTCATCAGCAAAGCCAAGACAAAACTCTCACAGAGCAGGTCAGGAGTAAAGAAAAGGGGTTCATCCAGGGAATTGCCCTGAAAAGCACTGGAGCCCGTGCCCAGTCATTAAAGGCCCCTGGACTCACAGTTCCCGGATGGAGCAGACTGACCTCAAGTCAGGCTATGTAAGTAACACTGATTAATGCCAGGTTTAAAAAGTTGAACTAAATAATACAAAATTAGACCTAAAAAGTAGTAGAGTGAAGAGTTAACTATAGTCTTGTCCTTCCATTCTAGCACTTTCCCTCACCACACATTTCAGCAACAAATTATCTCTTTCCCTTTTTTAAAGGACTTTGTGACATTTGTTTTCAAATGATGGTATTTTAAATTAAAGACATAATGAGAAAAAAAGGTTGTTAATGAGGCATATTGTATGTAAGGAAGAAATTGATGGTATTTTCACTAGAAAAACCCTTAAGCCAGTTTCCAAACTAAATCGGATGATAAAACCATTAACCTTTCCTTCTTTGTACCAAAACCCTTCATTAAAAGTTGTATTTTACCAGACAGCTCTTTTCTTATCAACAGGGTAGAATTTGAATTTTTTTTCTTAAAGATCTCTGCCTCAAGAGATGATTACTTTCTCTGTTCTCATCAATGTCCAACTAGGCTATAAAAACCAGTAGAATATTAATAAAAGTAAAAAGATTAATTACAAACTCAGTACTTTTTAAGAGGTGATTTTGGGCTTTAATCACTTGGAGAAAAGTACATTTTCCTTTGAAGTGAAAATATATTTAAATTCAAATTAAACATTCAGTGTATTTTTTTCATAAAACTAAGATGGAATTTTATTCACCTCTGTGCCTTTGCTCAAGTAGTTCCTTCCACCTAGAATGCCTCTTCCTCCCTTCACCAGGGAAATGGGAATCCTTTCTTCAGGGTCAGCTCGGACACCATCTTCCCCAGGAGGCAGAGCCTGACGCTGAACTGGACCACGAGCATCTTGTGGGGTCTCCCGAGGAGCCCTGCCCCCGTTCAGTTACAGCACTTATGAAATTGTCCTGGAACTAGGCTGGTCGGTTCCGTAGGAAACTATGAACTCCTGTAGGTTGTAAGCTACATCTCACTCATTTCAGTATCCTCATTTCTTAGCACAGACCCTTGTGCATAAATGCATGCATTGAATCTGTGTCAAATAGTCAAACGGAATGGACTCATCTTCCTGCATTTCTTTGATTCAAGCAAGGGTTGATATGACTTTACTACTGTTAAATAGTATGCAACTAAACTACTTCTTGAATATTTCACCAATGTATATGAAATCATAATTAGATAAAATAGTAGTCAATATTAGTTTAACCCCTTAAACTTATTAATGCCTCCTAGAATCATCGTATAAACTTCCAATGAGCAAAAGAGTTGACTTTTAATGGATAAATTATTCTGGTTTTTCCCCCAATTTTATGCTCAGATAAATTCATATTCATCACTAAATACAAATCTGTATACATATAAAGATAATATAAAATAGACATGTCATGTGTATTAGTCACTTAGAAGAGATAAACAGGGGCACTAAGTCTTTGGATAAAAGCCCAGAGGACGATTTTAATGACTACAACCATCAAAAAACAGTCAGGCTTCCTTAAGAAAAAAAAATATAAAACATGGAGGAAAAGGTGAGTGATACCTTTGTAACTGCCTCTTTGCCAAAAACAAGTAAATAAATAAATGTATATATGCATATGTGTGTATATATTATGTGTGTGTGTGTGTATATATATATTTAAATGAAGACTCATTGGAGTGTCTGTACTCAAGATATAAATTAATGAAACCACATAAGAATACCTTCAGGATGATGCCCACAATGGAAAGCTTTTATTTAATTTCTAGAAGTTACCTATCAACTTTAATGAGTGGTGGGAGGGACACAGGAACACATACACAAGAATTAGAAGATCTATTTTTTTCAATGAACTTTTTCAGATAAGACTATAAAGCCAACATTAAAATACTTAAGGAACTCTTGTAATTAAGCAAATACTGAAAGCTGTGTTCTCAAGAGATGAATCCTTTAAGCTGCCTGGGTTAGAAAGAGTAGAAGCACAAAGAGAAACTAAGAGACACAAAATGGTGACTACCTGAAGCCAGTTTATAGCTAAGTGTAGAATGAGAGGGTAAGAAATGGAATAGGATCTCAGGAGCTCCATAAAGACTTTTATCCCCAGTGTGTGACACATAGTAGGCCCTGTTTAACACTTGATTAAACTGAGTTGGAAGGCAATGGTTCTAAAGCTCCGGTGAAGGCATTCACCTTGGAATGGAAAGTGATATCTCTGTAACTGATGCAGCAAGAACCTAAGTGAAGTAGTCAAAATGCCTTACAGGTAGGTGAAGGGTAGAAACTTGAAGGTGTTCTTACGTGGTGCTGTTTATTTTCTCCATGGCGTAAGAGTGAGGACCTCTTCTAAGAATTAGTGTGGGAGAATCAGAGTATGTTCCATCTCCTGGGTTAACTTTAGCTATTAAAATGAGCCATTCCTAAAATAGGCTTTCCCAAATCTCACATTACAAAATGCAAAATCCTTAGCTGATTACTACTTAAAAGAATGCAAATTTATCTGAGTAGAATAATTATATTATTTTTGGCAAGTTTTAAAAATCTGAAAAGGTAAATTTACTCATACCTATATTTGATATAAATTAATGTTTCATGTAGATTCGTTTTTGTTGTGTAATATATTTAGGTTTAGAACTTACAAAGTCTAATGATAAGATCAAAAAAATTATTAGTAACAAATCCTAAATTTTTGGTAATTTGGTATCATTGGGTGACATGGCATGGGTGAAAAATAGAGATTTCAAAACTGCATGTAGTTAACCCTTTATAATGAACTGTTTTCATTAATCCTTCAGGTCCCAAAATGGTAGAAGTCCATAGTCAACAGTTTCAGATCAGCTCCAAGGATGGCAAGCCACTCTTTACTGTTGATGAAAAGGAAGTTGTGGTTGGCACAGATAAACTGCGAGTAACTGGTATGTAATAACTCTTGAGAAAAACAATATCTCATGAAGTCCACTTTCTGAAAAATCAAATTGCACTGTGGGCAAGGTTACTTCCAATATTTCAGGCAGATAAGAAAAACTAGTTTGAATTCTTGACTTTTCTTCATGGTATTTCTTTTGAAATTCTTCTAGAAGAATGAAATCCTTCTCAGAAATCTTTACCCACTCTTTTCTTCCACCATACTGCTATCCTTAGTCTGTTTCCAGTTGGCCTCACCCAAAGGCTTTTCATATAGTCATATATCTATACAATCCAAATATCTGTTTTCAATGTGACTTTTGCAAAATAGCCTTCTTCAAAGTTCCTTTTATTCCTGTTTTACCAGGTACCTGGACTCCCTATGTTTCAACCAAAACACTTTCTCTCTTTGAACTGAAGTTTGAATGGGGTTCTGATAGGGCTCATTTTTAGGACTAAAAAGAAGAAATTTGGAGGGGGGGGTAGAAATTTCAAAATATTTTAGGTTTACTTGCTAAGCGTCTATAAAGACTAGAAGACATAAACAGTCAGATACTTGTCAATTTCATTCTAGTACTTTTCTATGCCATTCTGAAAACCAATAACTTTATTCTCTCAACTCCAAATATCCTCAAATGGGAAAAAAAAATGTTTCCTAACACAAGTAGACTCATCTCTAATATCCAAAGTTTTATGTCATAGTTAATTCCTAACAAAACAAACTAGAAGGACATAACCCAATGTTGCAGCATACTCTAAGGCAGCAGTCCCTGGTTTTCTTACTAAGAGCACTGAGAAATCTACCTAAAGGAAATTGGTTGATGCCTAACAAAGAAAAGACTGGATTGCCCAAGGGCCTTCATCATCAGAAGCCCACTGGTAGGTAGTGAAGAGAACATGGGCTTTGTAGACTTAGCTTCTATTCCTATCTCAACAATTACTAGCTCCATGACTTCAGGCAAGTTACTGAATTGCTCTTGGCTGTTTTGATAATGGATAGTGGTGATGGCAACACAACATTGTGAACATAATTAACACCGCTGAATTATTTCTGAATATGCTTAAAAGGGGAAATTTTAGGGGATATATATGTTGCTAGAACAAAAATCTAAAAGCAACGACATAGGACTTACAACACAGTGAACCCTAATATAAACTATGGACTACAGTTAATAGTACAATTATAATATTCTCCCATCAATTGTAACAAAGGTTACAAAATGTTAAAAGTGGGGGCAGGCATATGGGAACTCTGTATTTTCTGCATGATCTGTCTGTAGACCTACAACTTCTCTAATAAAAAAAGTAATAAATAAAAAATAAAAATGTATTTTAAAAAGAAAAGGATCAATAATAGCTGATTTATCAGCTTTGCTGAATTAAATGTTATAATGCATGCAAAGGACTGCAAGGTTCTTGGTAAACTAGAGTATTACTGTTCTCCAGAGCAATAAAACCTGTGTGTAGACAGTCTAAGCAAGAGCTTAAATTGCTGTGACCCAAGCCAACCTACACAGGGCATCAGTAAACTGAGGCTGACCTTTGCCTAGGTCAGGTCTAGGGATCCTCCCAGGCTGTGATGTCAATCAGTGCAGCAGGTGAGAAAAGTCGATAGGTAACTTTATTACTTGTACACATGCCTCAGAACCATCTAGAAGGCCAGTTAAGATACCTTGCTGGGCTGCATCCCCAGAGTTTCTGATTCAGGTGTCTACAGAGGGACTTAAAACTCCACATCTCTACCTTCCCAGGCAATATTGATACTGCAGTTCCGGGGAGCACACTTTGAGAACCGCTGCCTTACACTGACTTGACTAGAGTTTGTTGGAGAAGCCACAGTCAGCATCACCTCGAAGCTCTCTCCAGCACACATATTCAAGTTAACCTTTTTAAAGATGTCCTATTCTTCTATTCATAACTTTTCTTTGAAAGGCACAAATTTCTCCCCAACTCCTTCTCCCCACTGAAGCTAACCAGAGCATATATATCCCCCCTAATTACCATTTTTCCTTTTTATTTGCATTGTTCTCTTGTCATTATACCATTACAACAATATGGAATCCTTGTTCTCAGAGCAACCATCAGTGGTGGGGTGTGAACAGGACAATTTTGATATAGACCTAATTCTTCTGTTTCCCAAACTGTTTTTGGCTTCCCTAAATCTTGTGAATAAAGAAACACAAGGAACCCCACAATTCTCTCCTATGTGTGTGTGTCTGTATGTGTGTGTGTGTGTGTGTGTGTGTGTGTGTGTGTGTGTGTGTGTCTATCCAATTATGTTATCTAGCTCAAGGTTTCTCAGCCTTGGCACTACTGGCATTTGGGGGTGGGTAAGTCTCTGTCATATGGGGCCATCTTGTGTGTTGTAAGATGCTTAGCAGCATTCCTAGTCTCTACCCTCTAAATGCCAGTAGCACTACTCCCAACTGTGACAACCCAAAATGTCTCCAGACATGGCCATTAAGTCCTCTAGGGGGCAAAACCACCCCCAATTGAGAACCACTATTTCTCTAGAATTATTAATATTTATTTGATGCTTACTATGTTCCAGTTATTAAGCTACATACTGAGGATACAGAATAGTTAGGCTATGTTAATGCTCGTATTTTGGCTGGAGAAATGGAAGCACATTAACTTTTTGGATACTATCTGCTAAGGACTGTAACAGATATTTGGGAAAGGGGTATCAGGACCATCCTATAGAAAAATATCATCCAGTTGGGTTGTGGTGGGTTGAGAGACTGAGTGGATCAAAGGAGGTTTCTCAAGAAGAGAGACATTTGGACTAGAAAGATGGGAAGGAGTATGTCAGGAAGATGAAGTAAGGATTATTTTCATTGCAGAGGGTATAGCATGAATGGCTGTTAATAGACAATTACTAAAAATAATGGATAACTTTGAGAATTAGACTGTGTTCCAATCCCAGCTGCTCCAATATAATTTTGTACCTGACCTTGAACAAGTTACCCCACCTCTCAGTGCTTCATGCTATAGCTCCAAACATCTTCACACAGTCGTCTCTTGCCATAGGACATTGGAAAGAACCCAACAAAACAAATACGAGTTGATTGTGAACTTAAACTGCCAGGCTTGCAAAAGATGCAAAGGTGGTGATGCAGAAATGCTAGAATTGCTGAAAAAGCTACTAATGAAAGGAGATCTGGGAAAGTTACAACTGAAAAAGTGAAAATCAACAAAAATGATGGCCTGAGATGTGCTTCAAAGATCAATAATTTTGAAATCAAACTATTCACCCTTGGGAAAATTCATAATAACCCCTGTTTAACACACACACACACACACACACACACACACACACACCAAAATGACTGCCATTTTGGTTTTACTTCAAATGTTAACTATTAAGTGAAGGATATCATACTGTAGCAGGCAGAACTCTAAGAATGGGCCCCAGTGACCTCTGTGCGCCAATGACCTTTGTGCTTATATAATTCCCTCACCTTCGAGCATGAATGGAACATCTGAAGATAACGAGGTCTCACTCCCATGATTGTCACTTATATGGCAAAAAGGAGGTTATCCAGATGGACCTATATAATCACAGGAGTCCTTGGAGAACAGGGAACATTCTCCTGGGAGAAGTCAGAGAAATTCAAGGCCCAGGAAGGATGCAGTGCCCCTTGCTGGCTTGAAGACAGAGGGGAACCCACAACGTGGAACATGGGTGGCCTCTAGAAGCTGAGATCTGCTCTAGCTCTGTCTCAAGGAAACAAGGACCTCATCCTACAACTTCAAAGAACTGAATCCTGCCAACAACCTGAATGTCCTTGCAAGTAGATTCTTTCCCAGAGCCTCCAGTTACGAGCCAGCCTGGCTGTCACCTTTATTTCAGTCTTGTGATATCGAGCACATGTGGACTCTTGCCATACAGGACTGTGAGCTGTTTGCCTTAATTGTTATGCAGCAGTAGAAAACTAATACAGCCATCGTGCAAATTCCAATTGTATGCACCAAAAAAAAAACTTGACTGTATTCTTTATTTCATATGGTTTCAGTCATTATATAATGCCTAAATTTTGTTAAATATAAAATACAAGAAGAATATTTAATCTTTGAAGACAAAGTCCCATTCAAATTTCCCCCCACTATGTACTATAAAAGTTTGGTCCCTGTTTTAAATAGACTGGCTGCAAGTAGCCTTTTCCTTTAACATTTCTGGGCAATTAGTATGCTTTTCTGAAAGATCCCTATGATGGCCTATGAAAGCAGGAATCCCTGGGAAAAGAAAGCGGAGGCAGAGAGCTCTGGTAGGAGGTGGTTGAAATGGTCCAGAGAGAGATGAAGACAGAAATAACTGACAATGCAGGAGATGACAGTTCCTAGGGAGTTTAGCTTGACCTACTGCCACCTGCACCTCACAGAGTCTATGATCAGCAAAAGCAGCAACAGCCGGCAGCCAAGTGAAGTGGAGTGTGCCAGTTTGGATGTCTTATGCCCCAAAACTCCATATTCTTGGATGGAAACATTGTGGGAGCAGATGTATTAGTGTTGATTAGGTTGGAACCTGTTGGTTCATGTTTCCATGGAAATGTGACCCACCCAACTGTAGGTGATAACTCTGATTAGATAATTTCCATGGAGGTGTGGTCCCACCCATTCAATGTGGGGCTTGATTAGTTTACTAGAGCCCTATAAAAGAGCTCAGACAGAAGGAGCTCACTGCAGCTGATACAGACATCTTGAAGATGGCCATCCGAAGCTGACACAGACATTTTGGAGAGAAGCTGCAGCCTAGAGAGGAACATCCTAGGAGAAAGCCCCTTTGAAACCAGAACTCTGGAGCAGGCGCCAGCCACGTGCCTTCCCAGCTAACAGAGGTTTTCCAGACGCCATTGGCCTTCCTTCAGTGAAGTTACCTGATCATTGATGCCTTACCTTGGCCACTTTAAGGCCTTAAAACTGTAACTGTGTAACCAAATAAACCCCCTTTATAAAAGCCAATCCATTTTTGGTGTTTTGCCTTCTGGCAGCATTAGCAAACTGGAACAAGGAGTGATAGAAGAGACAGAGAACTCTGGAAAAGAGAACTGAATACTGTTATGGATCGAATCATGTCCCCTACCATGACATGTCCAATTCCTAACCCCCAGTCTTGTGGATGTGAACTCATTTGTAAATAGGCTCTGCAAAGACCTTATTAAGTGGAGGCCAAACTGAATCAAAGTGGGCCTTAAACCCATATGACCAGAGTCCTTACAAGCAGGGAAATCTGGAGTCAGTGGGAGACAGAGGAGACAGACGGCCACGCCACAGGGGCAGGGGTTGAGTTATGGAGCAGCCACAAGCCACCGCCAGGATGCTACAGACTTGGGGGGAAAGCATGGCCCCACTGAGACCTCAGTTTTGGACTTCTCATCTCTAAAACCGTGAGGCAAATTTCTGTGGTTTAAGGCAACCAGCCTGTGGTACTCTGCTACAGGAGCCCTGGCAAACTAAAACAAATGCCTTCTGCCCACGTTTCACCTGTACAGTCACTCGCACAACTGATCTAAAGACGGCTGGGAGGGGGCAGCGAGAGTTGGAGATACCTCTTTCTTTCCTCTTACAAAGGAAAGCTATCTTGCTACTACCTTTATCTTAATTAGTCACAGAATAAGAAGAAACTTATCTCTAATTCTTAAGTAGCTTCAACATAGACTTTAGTCAATGAGGAAACTGAAGAATAATTCTTAAATCCAGTTTACAGAAGAGATGGAACAATTTCACCAGCTCAGTTTGAGGTTAACCTTTAAGCATTTGGGGGCTTTTTTTTCCCCTCCCACTAAAAACAGACGAAGTTAAAAATGTCTTTTACTAACCCAGATACTGAACATATTATTGCAACAGCATCAAAATATAGTCTTCAAAAAGATATTCTATACCATTGCCAGAACTGACTTCTGGCAGTTGATAAATTGTTAGTTTGGCTGCTCCAAATGTATTTTCGTTCCTTGGCAAAAATTTGCTATGCTATGTCATTCCCCAACATTAAGTAGGAAATGTAGGATTCTGGAAAGTGCCCAATTCCTACCACTAATAAGAAAAACACGATCCAGTGATAGGCCTAGTTCAATTTCTTTAGCCCTTTCTGTGCAGCTAAGGAGGATCACACACAGGCATTGAGAAGTGCTGGAATCACCCACAAAGCCACTGACAAACCAGAACCTGGAGAGTAAGATTTCAGCAACTGAACATGAAAATAAACAAGGATAAGTCCAGGTCCTAGGAAAAAAAGACACGTAGTTACTTTATAGTTGTTTCTATATCACTGTGCCCTTCAAGCACAAATCCAAGGTCATTGAACATTTTGGGGTGCCGCTCTGTGGTCACTTGATGAGTCTGATGCCTCACTTAATCTTTCAACCCAATTAAAACTGCTCGAACATGTATTATCTCACATAGGAAGTCTAGAGGTAAGGTAGCTCTGGGCTGATTAATTCAGTGGCCCAGTATTATTTTACTCTGGCTTTGATTTTCTTCAAGGTTGTAGATGTTCCCCTTTTGGTTGCAAATGATTACATAAATTCCAAACATGACTTCCTTGTGCAATGACTTCTCTTCCTCTGGGGATCTGGCCTCTTTACGTTACCCTTCCACCTTAAATCTCGTCTTAAATGACTTGCATGTCTCTTGTACGCGACATTTAGCTGGATTTAATTTTTTTAACACAATTAAAATACACTTTGATTTTTCTAATGTATTTTTGTTGTTGGAGAAGTTGTGGGTTTACAGAAAAGTCATGTAGAAAACACAGACTTCCAATATACTCTCTCACACAGTTTTTCCTATTAATATTTTGCATTAATGTTGTACCTTGTTATAGTTGATGAAACACTATAATAATTATATTATCAACTTTAGTCCATAGTTTACTCTACATCAGAATTGACTTCATGTTGTACAGTCCTGTTTTTATTTTGTTTAGTTTTGTGTGTTTTTTTGGTGTGGTTTTTTTTTCCCGTTAAAGAAGTTTTGGGTTTATAGAACAATCATGCAAAAATACAGTATTCCTATATACAACCTATTATTAACAACTTGCATTGATGTAGAATATTTGTTGCAATTGACTATTAACTACAGTCCATGGTTTAACTTAGGGCCCACTGTTTGTGAAGTGTCGTTCCATGGTTTTTAAAATAATTTTTATTCTAGAAACATACATACAATCTAAAATTTCCCCTTTTAACCACATTCAAATATATACTTCAGTGGAGTTAATTACATTCACAATATTGTGCTATCATCACCATCACCCATTACCAAAACTTTTTCATCACACCAGCAGAAACGACTTACCGATTAAGCATTAACATCCCATTTCCAATCCCCACCACAGACACTAGCAACCTGTATTCTAATTTCCAACTCTCTGAATTTGGTTATCCTAATTATTTGCTATTAGTGAGATCATACAATATGTGTCCTTTTGTGGCTAGCTTATTTCACTCAACATGTTTTCAGGGTTCATCCGTGTGGCTACATAAATCAGAACTTCATTCCTTTTTAGAGCTGGACAATATTTCATTGTATGTATATACCATATTTTCTTTAGCAATTTATCTGTTGATGGACACTTGGGTTGCTTTCAATTTTGGGCAATTGTGAATAATGCCACTATGACCATCAATGTGCAAATAACTATTGGAGTCCCTGCTTTTATTTCTTTTGAATGTATAACTAGCAGTGGGAATTCCATACTTAATCTTCTAAAGAACTGCCAAACTGTCTTCTACAGAATCAGAGCTATTTTACATTCCTACCAACAATGTCTAACGTCCTTGTCTTGTTCCTGATCTTAGAGGGAAAGCTTTCTTTATTTCTGAAATAGTATGATGTTAGCTGTTGACTTTTCATTTATGCCTTTTATCATGTTGAAATTTCCTTCTATTCCTAGTTTAAGTGGTTTTTTCAAGAAGTGTTGCTGGATTTTGGCAAATGCCTTTTCTGCATCAATTCAGATAATCATATGGTTTTTCCCTTTACTCTATTAATATGGTGCATTACCTTAATCAATTTTCTTATGTTGTACTGTCCTGCATGCCTGGGATAAATCCCAAGTGATCATGGTGTATAATTCTTTTAATGTGCTATTGAATTCACTTTGTTAGTTTTTTGTTTGCTAGTATTTTTGCATATATATTCATAAAGAATATTGGCCTGTAATTTTCCTTTCTTGTGGTTTCTTCATCTGGCTTTGGTATGAGAATGATGTTGCCTCAGAGAATGAATTAGGGAGTGCTCCCTCCTCTTCACTTTTTTGAAGTTTGAGAAGGATTGGTATTCATTCTTCTTGGAATAGTGGGTAAAATTCCCCAGTGAATCCATCTGGTCCTGGGCTTTCTTTTTTTAGAGGGGGAAGGGGGTAGGGAGCTGATTACTGATTCCATCTCTTTACTTTCTACTGGCATGTTTAAATCTTCTATTTTTTCTTGAGTAAGTATATGTAGTTTGTGTGTTTCTAGGAATTTGTCCATTTTATCTAGGTTTCTCTAATTTACCAGCATCCAGATGTTCATAGTATCTTCTCATAATTCTTTTTTATTTCTTTGGGGAAGGTAGTAATGTTCTCCTTTTCATTTGTGATTTTAGTTAATTGGAGTCCTCTCTATTTTTTCCTTTGTTAGTGTAGATAAAGGTTTGTCAATTTTATTGATCATTTCAAGGAACCAACTTTTGGTTTTGTTGATTCTATTTTTTTTATTCTCTACTTCACTTATTTCCTCTCTAATCGTTGTTGTTTCCTTCCTTCTGATCACTTTCAGTTCAGTTTGCATCTTCTTTTTCTAGATCCTCCGGTTGTAAAACTGTCTCTTATGTGATAACTTTCCTCTTTTTTAATGTAAGCATTTAGAGCTATGAATTTCCCTCTCAGCACTGTTTTTGCTGCATCCTCTAAGTTTTGCCATGTTGTGTTTCAGTTTTATTTGCCTGCAGATATTTCCTAATTACCCTTGTGATTTCTTCTTTGACCTATTGGTTATTTAACAGTATATTGTTTAACTACCACAAATCTATGAGTTTTCCATTCCCCTTCTGTTATTGATATCTAGCTTAATTCTACTGTGGCCAGAGAAGATACATTAAAATATCTTTTGTTAAATTTATTGAGAGTTGTTTTGTGACCTAACATATGGTCTATCTTGGAGAATAATCCATGTGCACTAGAGAAGAGTCTATATTCTACTACTATTGGGTGAAGTATTCTATATATGTCTGTTAGGTCTAATTGCTTTATAGTAGCATTTGAGTCTTCTATTTCCTTACTGATCTTATGTCTAGATGTTCTATCCATTACTGAAAGTGGCATATTGAAATCTATTACTATTAATGTGAAACCGTTTATTTCTCCCTTCAAATCTGTCAGTATTTGCTTCATGTATTTTGTGATTCTAACATTGGGTACATATATATTTGACTGATATGCCATCTTGTTGAGTTGACCCCTTTATCACATATAGTGACCTTCTTTGTTCCTCATAGCAGTCTTTGACTTAGTTTATTTTATCTGATATTAGTATAGCTACCCAGCTCTCTTTTAGTTACCAGAAATATATATTGCATGGTATATTTTTTCCATCCTTTTCTGTCTTTCAACCTACTTCTGTCTTTAAATTTAAGGTGAGTCTCTTAGTCTCTTGTAAACAGCATACAGTTGGGTCATGCTTTTTTATCCATTCTGCCAATCTCTGCCTTTTGACTGGAGAGTTTAATCTATTCGCATTTAAAGTATATATTGATAATGCAGGACATTCTTCTGCCATTTTGCTATTTGGTCTTTATAAGCATTATGCCTTTTTTGTTCCTCAATTCTTCCTTTAATGCCTACTCTCATATTTATTGATTTTTGTATTGTATCATGTTGAGTCTCTTCTCATTTCTTTCAGAACAGATTTTTTTTTTTTTTTTAGAAATTTTCTTTGTGGTTCCATGGGGCTTAAATTTAACAACCTAAATCTATAACAATCACATTTGATTTGATACCAACTTAACTTCAGTAGTATATACATGCACTTTTCCCATAGCCTTCCATCTTCCCACCTTTTTGTTGAACTTATTACAAATTTTATCTTTATACATTGTATCTTAAGAACCATAGATTTATCATTACCTGTTATGCATTTGCATTTTAGAACTTGTAAAAAGTAAAAACTGGAATCATATACCAAAAAACACAGTGCAATAGCACTGGCATTTCCAGTTACCCATATGGTTACCTTTACCTTTATCTTGATTCCTTTGTGCTGCTACAATCACCTGTCCAATGTCCTTTCCTTTCAATCTGAAGAACTCCCTATAGTATTGCTTGTGGAGCAGGTCTAGAGACGAACACCCTCAGATATTGTTTACCAGGGAATGTCTTAATCTCTCCCTCATTTTTGAAAATGCTGTATATAAAATCCTTGGTTGGAAATTGTTTTTCAGAACTTTAAATACTTTATCTCACTTCCTTCTTGTTTCCATGGTTTCTGATGAGAAATTGGAACGTAATCTTACTGGGACTCCCTTGTACTAACATGTTGCTTTTCTCTTCCAACTTTCAGAATTCTCTTCTTGTCCTTGGCATTTGACAGCTTGGTTATTGTGTGTCTGGGCATGGTTCTCTTTGAGTTTATCCTTTTGGAGTTCATTGGGTACCTTAAATGTGTATGTTTTTCATTGAATTTGGGAAGTTTTCTGCCATTATTTCTTTGAATATTCCTTCTGTCCATTTCTCTCTTTCTCTTCCTTCTGGGAATCCCATAAAGCATTAATTGGTAGGCTTGAAGATTCCCCACAGATCTCTTAGCTTATGTTCACTGTTTTTTATTCTTCTATCTTTTTTCTCCTCAGTCTGAATTATTTCAATTGTCTTGTCTGTGAGTTTACTGATTATCTCTTCTGCCAGCTCCAGTCTGCTGTTGAAACCCTCTAGGGAAGTTTTCATTTATGTGATTGTAGTCTTCAACTCCAGCATTTCAGTTGGGTTCCATTATAAAATTTCTATCTCTTCATTGAGAGGCTCATATTTTTCATTAATCACTTGCCTAATATCATTTAGTTTTTTTTCTCTCTCTCTCTCTCTCTCCCTCTCTCTCTCTCTCTCTCTGTGTGTGTGTGTGTGTGTGTGTGTGTGTGTGTGTGTTGTGTATGTGTGTGTGTTTATGCCCTTCAGCATATTGAGTATCAATTTTTTAACTTTTTTTTTCTGGTATGTCCAAAGTTTGGTTTCCTTCATAGATCATTTCGGGATTTTTTTCTTGTTCCTTTGGATGGACCATCATTTCCTGTTTCTTTGTTTGTCATGAAGTCTTTTGTCATACACTGTGCATTTTAATATTTTAAAGTGTTAACTCTGTGAGTTAGTTAAACCTATGGCAAGAAAAAAAAATGGTTTTCACAGTCTTTGCAAATTGGCTCTGCATTGGCTGGTGCTCTCCTTCAGAGGTTGGCCCTCCTATCAAGAGCAGTCCAGTAGGGGTGTGAAGTGCAGGGTCTCTTCTAAGCCCTTGACTTGTCCTAGGCTTGTGCTTGCTCATAGCCTTAGGAATTCTCCCATTTACAAGAATTTGAATCCCCCATCTATCACTATGAAAAAAGACTTTATGACTTAAAGAAAGAAATCTTTTGCCCCCAGCCACTTTGAATTGATTATTTCTTACTTTGCTTTAGCTATCTGCCTGCAGGGAAAGTTTTGGGAGGGCAAGCCCAAAACAAGTTTCCTGGTTCATTCTTTCAGGCTTCACTAGCTATATCGGCTCCAACCTATAGGCAACCCAATATGTGCACAGGGTTACTCTACCGCCTCCAGAACAGGGCCAGGGATGCACAGTGGGAACTCAGGCTTTCTCCACATTGCACTGGGGAGCAGACAGGGGAGGGAACAGCTGGGATACCGCAAGTTTCTCCTACCATTTTTAAAGCTGCATTTTCTCAATTCAACACTCGCCCAGTTGCTGCAACCCTTTAACTGTTTTCCAGAGTTTTGAGGAAGATGACTCTGCCAGTTTTTGCTGGCAGATAGTCAAAGATTCTGTGGGGAAGCGGCACCCTGTCATGTTTTACGCCACCATCTTTGTTGGCCAGAAGCCAGGCTTTGATATTTAATGAAGAATGCAAGTGATTCACATTCATTTCAAAAACTGCTCTATTTGGGCTTGTCTTTGTCATATTATTTCATGATTTTTTTTTTTAAAGTCTTGTTGCATTTGAGTCTGAAAGAAGCCAGGTACAAAAGAAAAGTAGGAAGGGGTCAGACCATGAAAGACCTTATAGGCCATTTATAAAACTGGATTTATTTTAAATGCAATGAAAAGCCAGGAATGGTTTTGAACAGGGTATTTCTTGATTCATTATACACTTTATGAAGATTAATATAACTATTTCATGGCAGAATAGATTGTGGGGAGGAAAGAATGGAAGTGGGAAGATCAGTCAGGAGGATGTTAATGTAGCCACAGGCAATAGATGATGGTGATGTGGTCCTGTTGGCTGCAGTGGACATAGAGGGAAGAGAACGACTCCAAATAAAAAACTGACAGGCTTGCAGTGGATCAAATGGACAGCAGGCATTGAGGGTGGTAATCAAAGACGATACTTATTTCTAGGTAATGACATCACTCTCAGGATAATGGTGAAGACTGAGAAGTGGAAGACCTCTGCAGGGAAGAAGGAATCAATAGTTAATGTTTCAAACACGTAACTTGAAGATATCTTTGAAATAACCAAGTGGTATGTCAGGTCAGCTATAGGATATGTGAGATTATCACTCAGAGGTCTAGACTAGAGATAAAAATGTGAGCATCATCACCCCACTGAGCTCTGAGGAGTTCAACACTGGAAGCTTAGGGAAGGAGGGGGCCACCAGAGGAAATGAGGAGAAGACAGGGTGGTAGGAGGAAAATTAGAAAAGACATTTCTTGATGCAAGAGAGACTATGTTCAAGAATTTTCATCCAAGAAAGATGAGGATAGGAAATTCCACTGGCTTTGTCATCATATAGATAATTATTTTCATGGGAGTAGTAGGGCAAGAGGCAATTGGGGGCTATTGCAGCGCATGTGGAAGGGGAGACAGTAGAGACAACTTATTAAAGAAATCTGGCTGTGAAGGGGGCAAAGAAATTTTTTGCATCACTTGAAAAACCAAAAATTCCATTTCAGTCCTTAAGTATCCAATAAATGTGTGGGATTAATGTTAATAGATTAACATTAATCAGTGTAGCTTAAAATAATTTTACCCACTGTTTGAGTAGAAATATTAATATTGAACTCTGCATATTTCTAAAATAAAAATGCCTAGGAATAGCAGGATATTGGGAAGAATGTAGCAATTTGGAGCAATTTCCCATCTAATAATCGCGCTCTATCCATGATCTCCGTGTTTGCTGGATGCATCCCCCTTCACCTGCTTCACCACATTGCAGTCCATCTCGTACCACCTTACTGTGAGTCTTCACATGAGAATCAGTCATCATGCACTTCTCTAGGATCCAGAAGGGAAGAATGAAGTCAGCCAAATACTAATGATGCTTTACAGTGGAAATACTGGGACCATTTAGTATTTTCTAAAACAAAAGTTAACATTATAACTTTTGTTTTTGTGTGTGTGTGTGTTGTTCTGTTTTTGCCTTCTGTTTACACTTTCCTGTATAAATAATGCATAGTATTCAGGGTCATTTAATTCATGATTTATATATGAATCTTTATATTAGAATTTTTTTCTCCTACCTAAAATTTAGAGCATACAATAACAAATAATATGCTCCATTTTCCATGAGGAATAGGTATTAAGCAAATTATATATTTTATATAATCCTGATTGGGAATATTTAAATATGAGCAGAAACATAAAGGAAAAATAACTACTTTGAGCATAAACAACCATTTCCTGAGAATTCTTTTATGAAACCATTTAGGAAACATCCATTTTATTATATGCAAATAGGTTCTGAGCAGTATTTACTTTGAGTCTGGATACTAATAACAAAATCAAGATCATATAATTTGGGATATAAAATTTCTATGTAAACTGATGCTCTTATTTAAAGATAATACATTTCAATTTATGGATTTTATGTCTGCCTATAAGTACATTAACCTAATCACATGTAGTTATAATATAGCTAGCTATGGTCATATTAGATAAGTAATTAGCATGCATTTAAAAACTAATCATGGACTTAATATTTCCTTATAAAATAATGCCACTGGCACTCAGAATAATTTCAGCTATTGGGGGGAGAAAGAATTGCAGCTATGCTCTAAAATTGCCTATGAAATCAGAATACATTGCAATTTCTAGTTTGGTTCTATCTGGGCTGTATGTTTATATAGAGTAAAATGTGTTGATACTTTTTTCTTAATCACTGTATGATTTTGTTTATATAAAAATACATAATAAAATAATGACACAAAAGTTTGAACGACATTCCTTTTGTTGCTATGTAAAGGAATCATTTTTTAAAACAGTTTTATTGAGAGAAGTTCACATACCATATAATCCATCTAAAGTGTACAATCAGTGTCTGTCAGTATATTCAGAGTTGTTCATTCATCATCACATTCAATTCTAGAACTTTTTTACCCTCAAGAGGGTTCACTTTGTTATACAGTCCCATGTTCCATCCTCTGGCTTACCTTGTAGTGACATACACAACCCTAAACTTTCCCTTTCAAACACAATCACACCCGCATATCATCGCTGTTAGGCCCCTATAATGTGCCCCCATCACCTCCATCCATTTCCAAACATTTAAAATTATTACATGTTATGCACAAATTAAGCATCAGCTCCCCATCCTCTACCTTCATTCTATCTTCTGGTGACCTATGTTCTAGATACTAACACCAGGAGTTTGCTAGCTATATTTAGTTCATATTAGTGAGGTCATACAATATTTGTTCTTTTGTGTCTAACAGTTTACTCAATATAATGTTCTCAAGGTTCATCCATGTAGTCGTATGCATCATGACTCCATTTCTTCTTACAGCTGCATAATATTCCATCATATATACATATACATACACACACTACATTTTGTTTATTCATCAGTTGATGGACACCGAGGTCATTTCCACCTATTGGTAATTGTGAATAATGCCTCTGTGAACATTGGTGTGCAAATATCTGTTTGTGTCCCTGCTTTCGATTCTTCTGAGTATATACTTAGTAGCAGGATTGCTGGGTCATATGGTAGTTCTATCCTGAGCTTCCTTAGGAACCATCAAACTGTCTTCCACAGTGGCTGTACCATTTTACATTCCCACCAACGGTAAATAAGTGTTCCTTTCTCCACATCCTCTCCAACACTTGTAGTTTTCTGTTTGTTTTAGTGGCTATTCTGGTAGGTACGAACTGATTATCTCATTGTAGTTTTGATTTGTATTTTCCTAATAGCTAGGGATGTTGAACATCTTTTCATGTACTTTTTAGCCATTTGTGTATCTTCTTTGGGAAAATGTCTATTCATGTACTTGACCCATTTTTAAATTGGGTTGTTTGTCTTTTTATCATTGAGTTGTAGGATCTCCTTATATATCCTGGATATTAAGCCCTTATTGGATATGTGGTTTCCAAATCTTTTCTCCCATTGACTAGGCTGCCTTTTCACCCTCTTGATAAAGTACTTTGAAGAACAAAAGTATTCAGTTTTCAGGAGGTCCCATTTATCTATTTGTTCCTTTCATTGCTTTGGTGTTGGGTAAAAAGTCTAAGAAACCACCTCTTATCACAAGATCTTGAAGATGCTTCTCTACATTTTCTCCTAGGAGTTTTCTGGTTCTGGCTCTTATATTTAGGTCTTTGAACCATTTTGAGTCAATTTTTGTATAAAGTGTGAGATAGGGCTCCTTTTTCATTCTTTTGCTTATGGACATCCAATTCTCCCAGACCATTTGCCAAAGAGACTACTCTGTCCCAGTTGGGTGGCCTTGGCAGACTTGTAAAAAATCAATTGACCATAGATGTAAAGGTCTATTTCTGAACTCTCAATTTGATTCCATTGGTCAATATGGCTATCTTTATGCCAATATCTTGCTGGTTTTAACACTGTAGCTGTGTAATATGCTTTAAAGTCGGGAAATAAGAGTCTTCCAACTTCATTTTCATGTTTTGGCTATTCAGGAACTCTTACCCTTCCAAATAAGTTTGGTAATTGGCTTTTCCATCTGCAAGGTAGACTGTTGGAATTATGATTCAGATTGCATTGAATCTATAAATTGCTTTGGGTATACTTGACATTTTAAAAATATTTAGTCTTCTAATCCACAAACACAGAGTGTCCTTCCATTTATTTAGGTCTTCTTTGATTTCTTTTAGCAATGTCTTATAGTTTTCTGAATACAGGTCCTTCACATCTTTGGTTAAATGTATTCCTAGATATTTTATTCTTTTAGTTGCTATTGTAAATGGAATTTTTTCCTTATTTGCTCCTCACATTGGTCATTACTACTGTGTAAAAACATTACTGACTTTCGCATGTTAATCTTGTGTCCTGCCCCTTTCAGTCTTTCACCACTGAGTATAATATCAGCTGTGGGTTTTTCATATACTCCTTTGATCATATGTAAAGGAAGTTTCCTTCTATTCCTATCTTTTGAAGTGTTTTTATCAAGAAGGGTGTTGGAGTTTTTCAAATACCATTTCTGCATCAATCTGGATTATCGTGTGGTTCTTCTCCTTAGATTTGTTAATGTGGTGTATTACATTAAATGATTTTCTTGTGTTGCACCACTCTTGCATACCTGGAATAAAACCCACTTAATCATGGTGTATAACTTTTCTAATATGCGGTTTCTAATTTGCAAGTATTTTGTTGAGGATTTTTACATCTATATTCACTAGAGAGATTGGTCTGTAATTTTCCTTTCTTGTGGTATCTTTATCTGATTTTGGCATTAGGGTGATGTTGACTTCATAAAATGAGGTAATGTTCCCTCCTGTTAAATTTTTTAGAACAGTTGGAGCAGAATTGGTATTAATTCTTCTTGTAATGATTGGTAGAATTCACCTGTAAAGCCATCTGGTCTTGGGCTTTTCTTTGTTAGGAGGTTTTTGATGACTATGTCAATGTCTTTATTGTGATTGGTTTTTTTGAGATCTTCTATTTCTTCTGGACTTAGCATGGGCTGTTCGGGAATGTCTAGAAAATGGTCCATTTCATTTAAGTTGTTTAGTTTGTTGTCATACAGTTGTTCATAGTGTCCTCTTATGATCAGGTCAGTAGTAATATCCTGCCTCTCATTTCCAATTCTATTTTTTGTATCTTCTCTTTCATTCTTTGTTAGTCTATCTAAGGGCTTGTCGATTTTGTTGATCGTCTCAAAGAACCAACTTTTGATTTTGTTGATTCTGTCTGCTGTTTTTTGTTGTTGTTATTGTTGTTCTCAGTTTCATTTATTTCTGTCCTAATTTTTGTTATTTCTTTCTTTCTGCTTGCTTTGGGATTAATTTGCTGTTCTTTTTCTTGTTCCTCCAGGTGTGCAGTTAGGTCTTTGATTTTAGCTCTCTTTTCCTTATGAATGTGGGCATTTAGGGCTATAAATTTTTTCCTCAGCATTGCTATCTCTGCATCATAAGTTCTGATATCTTGTGTTCTTGTTGTCATTCATCTCAAGATATTTACTGAATTCTCTTGCAATTCCTTCTTTGACCCAAGGATTGTTTAAGAGCGTATTGTTTAACCTCTATAAATTTGTGCATTTTCCGGTCTTCTGCCTGTTGTTCACTTGCAGCTTCATTCCATTATGATCAGCAGAAGTGCTTTGTATAAGTTCAAGCTTTTAAAATTTATTAAGACCTGTTTTGTGACTCAACATGTATGGTCTATCCTGGATAATGATCCATAAGCACCTGAGAAGAATGTATACCCTGCTGTTTGGGGGTGTACTGTTCTGTATTTTCTGTTAGGTCTAGTTCATTTATCAAATTATTCAAATTCTCTGTTTCCTTATTGATCCTCTGTCTAGATGTTCCACCTACTGATGTGAATCATATATTGAACTCTCCAACTATTATTGTAGATATGTCTATTTCTCCCTTCAATTTTTCTAGTGTTTGCCTCATGTATTTTGGATATATATTTATGATTGTTGTTTCTTCTTGGTGGATTGCTCCTTTTATTAATATATAATGTCCTCCTTTGTCTCTTATAAAAGCTTTGCATTTAGAGTCTATTTTGTCTGATATTAGTGTAGCTACTCCAGCTTTTTTATAAATATATACTTTTTGTGGAATATCTTTTTCCAGCCTTTCATTTTCAACCTATTTGTATCCTTGGGTCTAAGGTGACTCTCTTGTAGACAGCAAATAGATTGTTGTATTTTTATCCATTCTTCCAGTCTGTGTCTTTTGGGGCGTTTAATCTAACATTCACTGTTATTACTTTAAAGGACTGATTCATTTCAACCATTTTATCTTTGGCTTTTATAGTCGTATCTTATTTTTGTCTCTATACCCTTTTAGTTACCTTTACTAATACTCTTCATTTCTACACTCTCCTCCAATCCTCTCTCCTGTCCTTTCCCTTAAGCCAGCAGGACTTCCTTTAGTTTTTCTTGTAAGGAAGCTCTTGTTAACGAATTCTCTCAGCTTCTGTTTATCTGTGTATGTCTTAAACTCTCCCTTGTATTTCAAGGACAGTTTTGCCAGATAGAGAATTCTTGACCAGCAGTCTTTCTCTTTTAGTATCCTGAATATATCTTACCACTGCCTTCTTAACTCCAATATTTCTGATGAAAAATCAGTGCTTAGTTTTATTGGGCATTTCTTGTTTGTAATGAATCACTTTTCTCTTGCTGCTTTCAGAATTCTCTCTTTATCTTGGCATTTGACATTCTGACTAGTATGTTTCTTGAAGTTGTCTATTCAGATTTACTGGGTTTGTAGTACATTGAGCTTCTTGGACATGGATATCAATGCCTTTCATAAGAGTTGGGAAGTTCTCAGTCATTATTTCCTCAAATATTTCTTCTGTCCTTTTTCCCCTTTTCCTCCTTCTGGGACATCCATGATGCAAATGTTTGAGTGCTTCATGATGTTAATCAGTTCCCTGAGACCTGCTCAATTTTTTCCAGTCTTTTCTCTATTTGTGCCTTTGTTCAAATTCAGATGTTCTATCTTCTAGCTCACTCATCTTTCTTCTGTATCTACAAATCTGCTGTTATGTGCTGCTAGTGTATTTTTAATTTCCTCTATTGTGCCTTTCATTCCCATAGATCTGTTATTTTTCTTCGTATGCTTTCAAATTCTTATTTATGCTCACCCAATGTTTTCTTAATATCCTTTATCTCTTTACCCATCTCCTTGAATTTGTTTAGGAGATTTGTTTGGGCATCTTTGATTAGTTGTTCCAGATTCTGCATCTCCTCCAACTTTTTTATTAGCTTTTTCATCGAGTCATATCTTCCTGTTTCTTGATATGGCTTATCTTTGCTGATGTCTGGGCATCAGATTATCTCGGTGAGTTTACTCTGAAAGTCAGATTCTCTCTCGTCAAAGCTTTTGGTGTTGATTGGGTTTGTGTTAATGCTCTACTTTGACACTTGGTTTCTCAGTATTACCCAACCAGGGCCAGGCCAGGGACCCACAAAGGGGGTGCATACCAGTTCCTCAGGGCTCCAGGGAGAGCAGTCAGGTAAAGATGCCAAAAAAGCTTTTTTCCACTCCCCAAGAGTGCACTTTCCTGGTCTGCCCAGCATATGGCCCTCTTTGCCCAAAAGCATTTTAGACATCTTTCTAGAGGTGTGGTTTCCTTGCCTGCCAGCAGATGGCGATGTTTGGCAACCTATGCCCCTCAGCCCCCAGAAGGCAGGCTATTCTTAGCTGTCAGCTCCAGACAATGGCCATAGCCATGTGGGTCGGTAGGATTTAAATAATCTGTCCAAGAAATGCAAATTCACTGGCCAAAAGCTGGGACAGTGCTAGACTGTGTCCCACCCTGTTCTTGGGAAAGAGACCCTCTGCTGCTCTTTCAGTCTGCTGCTGCCCACCCACCAGAGACTGGACACCCAGATGCTTTCTGCTCTGAGGGTGGGGGATGGGCAGCAGGAGCCAGGGCTAAGATGGGTCACTCACAATCTCTCACCACAGCTTCTCCATCTCTTCATCTTGCACTTTCCTGGGTGCAGCACAGCACTTCTCTCGATCTCCAGAGCTCCAGAACCATTGCACTAGACAGTTTATGCCTTTTCCCTAGTTGTTTTTTGGGAGAGAAGTGAGCCCATCTCTCCCTAATCAGTCATCTTGGATCCTTGAGTCATTTCTTTTAACTCTTTACCTTAGACTATTTTCTGGAGAACTGAAAGAAAATGCTGAGGGTTTTCAGGTTAGAAGTCCAAATCAAGGTGTCACAAAGGCAATGCTTTCTTCCTGAACACTGGCATTCTGGAGCTCGCTGCTGGCAATCCTTGGTCCTTGGCTCTTCTGTCACATGGCAATGCACATGGCAGCCTCTCCTGACCTCTCCCTTCTCTTCTTCAACTTTCAGCTTCTGGTTGCTCCCTCTGTCTGGAATCATTATTTTTTAATTATTTATAAAGCTCGCCCCAAGTCCCTCACATTAAAACATACCCATGTTTCAAACAATGCTGGATAAATTACAGCCAATACATGTGCTTAAAAGTATAGAACCATACTTATACTTAGCATATCTCTGCTCATCTTCCTAAGGAATGGCTTGAAATTGACATTTTCTTTACTTTTTCTTTACTGTTTTGCAAATCAGGAGAAAGCAGAAATAAAATGTTAATCGGAATAGAAGAATCATACAAATTACCATGTTAAATTATTTCCCCCTCCATGCCAAAAAATGTCTATATTTCAGGCAGACAAGATATTGTACTATAAAATTTCACAGCACCTTTTATTGTGGAAATGCCAATGCTTGATGTAACCTTCCTTTCTGTAATGGTCACCAATATATTTAGGTTTGCCTTGTTATTTTAAGGAGATATGACTTGTTACAATACATATGGCGATATCTTCTTCATCTGAACAAAATGTGCATGAATTATAATATAATTTCATGAAAGGTTAACCTCCACTTATATGTGTTTCTTGATATTCAGTTGATTATAATTTTTATGTTAATTATGTCACTAAATCTGGTTTATAATTTTATTCTCATTTCATACTGATTTAAGCCTCTTTTACTTATGTGTCACAAACTATTTCTTTAGTAAGGGCTTTAAATATGGGCTTTTGGCATATCTTCATATTTAAACACATTTACTGAAGTAATAATTATAATAACATGGCTTCTATCATTAATATTGTGGAGAAAATGTGAGAACATTGTTTCACCTAATTTTTGTTTGTTTCACCTAATTTAAGGGACAATGTCAAGACCTTCTGCACAGGGTCATGGTTTCTCATCCTATTTTGTGGTGAAACTTTCACCTGTTACAGCCACCCAGGCAATTTTTTTTCAATGCCTAATATTAATACTAACACAAAGGTAGACTAGAAAATAGACATTTTCATTGTTTTCAGTATTTCCTAAAGAGAAAAGGCTGCACAATACAAAGACCCTTCCCATGCCCTTTTTGGAACCCAGAGAGAGAGAAACAAATTACTTGTAAAATGCAGTCTGTTGCCCCTAAGCCAGGGATAGGCCCCTCTGTAAGTGAGGATGAGAACATATAGGCAGCGTGTGCCACTCAAGTCTTCTGGGTACATGCCCCAAAAACTTCAAGAGCAGAAATATTTGCAATATAATATCAAAGATACATTCCTTATTTCTATATTGAATGCTTTAATTTCCCAGTGAGCTAGATTAGTCATTCTTTCCTCATACACAGACCTCACATTTCCTGCCCCTGAGCCATTGCTCTCTGTGAAAGTCCCTGGCCACAACTCCATATGTTCATATAAACATCTCATTCTTTTAAAGTTCAGATCAACTGCATTTTACTACACAAATTCGTCCCTGCTGCCTTAATTGAAGGTAATTCTTCTCTGCTGATGACTCCCAAAATAATTATTTGTACCTTCTTGGTGGCATATTACATTCTATCATATATTGTTTACTCATGAGAAACTCCACACCATATGACTTATAAGTATGAGCTCTGAATGCAAATCCCAACCCTGCCACTTCTGAGCTGTGTAACCCCGTGCAAGTTAATTAAAACCTTTCTGTTTCTCTGCTTCCTCTTCAATAAAGTGGGAAAATATGAACCTCCCTGAGTCCTCAGTATGAAATGGGTTAGGATACATCGAAGACCATCTCACAGGCACCTTTGTATCTCTGCATATTGATGGACACAGGGTCTTACGTATAATTATTTTCTCAGACTAATGAAACAACTTGGAGCATACTGATTCCTGGAAATTATAAGATCAATTTAAAATATTTAAAAATTTTGATTTCTCTAAATTTCCTGATATAACTAAGTAAAAATATGAGACAAGATACAATTATTACATATAATATACAAAGAATCATCAAATTACTAACTAAAATACATGGACTTACTCCATTTTCAATAGGAATTTTTTTTTCCATTTAAGGGCTAATATTATTCTCTGGTTTTAAAATAAGCCTGCTTATTTGTAACCAATTTGAAAAAATCTTTTGTGGATAGGAACCAAGTGAAATCTTGATATCCCAGGAAAAGGGAAGCATCTGTGCGCATATTGTTTCCACAACTCAAACATCTGCACAAATTTCAACAGCAAATAACAAAATCATCTTGTACTGTGATGTCGACTAATTGTTTACTGTACTTAGTGTCATTTATTTTACTTTTTTTTTTGCTGATTCAGCTTTGGTTTTTGTTTAGGGCCTGAAGGAGCTCATTTCGAGCATTCGGTGGAGACACCTCTTGTCAGAGCAGACCCATTTCAGGATCTTAGGTAAGAATTTTGTTCCAATATAAACAAATCTTCTCATAGATGACACATGGATATCATGTGCTGTAATAATATTTTAGCGCTTATTAACAGATTGTTTTCTTATTCCATTAGTAGTCTTTATTTTTATGACTTTCCTTTTGTATCTTGTCATTGCTTATCAAAACCTAAAGAGGGTCCAAAAGTCCTACTGATTCTACATATTTTTTATCTCTAAAACGCACACCTCCTCTTCCACCCCACTGCTTTAGCTCACATCACTGTACTGTTCCAATAGCCACTCTGTCTCCTTCACACTGGTATCAGGGTGGGTTTGCCAAATGCAGACTGTTTAAAATGCTTCGCTGATTCCCCATCACCCACAGGAAACCCACAGCCCCCCACGTGGCGCTGACAGCCCCTCAGGCGGGGGATGGGCTCCACCTGGTTCCCAGGGGCTCCCCCTCCCACCTGCCAGCCCTGCGCCGCTGCCACGCTCACCACGAGTCGTTCCCTCTGGCTGCAGAGCCCTCCTTCCCTCACCCTGAAGTTTTACCTCAGATGCCAGAGGTTTGTGATTTGCGTATTTCGCGAAACCATCATTCTCCCCTGAAAAGTGTCAACATAAGTTTCCTGAACACGTTCATAACTTGTAAACTCAAATGTGTCTGTGTTCACACTTGACTCTCCATCTCAGCCCCATCTTCAAACACAACATTGTTGGCTGTGCTCTTGTCCTTTTCAGTGGCAGAGAATGGTGCCCTTCTTGGTGTCTTGAAAGTTGTAAAAGGCATTCTTGAAGATATGACTTTAATTCCTTTAAAAATGTGTGCCCTATTAGCAGAGAAAAGAGCATTATAAATCCAAGTGTATGATAAGGCCATATTTGCAAAAAAGTTAGAAACTTTGGTAGAGCTCTTTTCGTGATGTCCTGAATATACAAAATCACCCAGTTGCAGAAACAAATGTATCGTTTCTACACAGTCTTGCCATGCCTGTGTGTTTCGCTTTATTGAATGTCACTTACTGTTGCAGCTGTTCTTTCCAATAGTATGTTTATAATTTATTTTAAAAAACTAAATATTTTTATTAAAACAAAGGGTCTCAAAGTCTAAGATAGCACTTCAAATCACATTCAGAATTTGAACTTGAAATATATGCAGGACAATTAATATATTCTAATCAATTATGGATAATAGGGGAAACAAAGTATTTGGAGTCAGGACGTTGGTATGACTCCCAGTTTTACACGTATCAGTCTGGTGACCTTGGCAAAATTAACCATTTCAAGACTATTTTCTCTGAAATATAAAATGCCGATAGTAATAACAACCCCAAAGTGTTCTAGGAAAGATTTAAAACATGGTATGTTAAAAGCATTTTGTAAAATGAAAAGTCAAACACACGTTATCATTTTTATTATTATTACTGCCAAATAGATATTCAGACGCAAGCAACAGAAGTTAGGAAAATCAGCATTTCCCCTAACTTTGATGTCAAATTAAATATTAATCAAAAGCAAACAGGAGTTCAATTTATCTTACCTTCTTAGAAAATATTTGTAGCATAAAAATAAATTGTAGCTATAATTAAATTATAACAATGTTCATTAATTTAGATAAAGGATCATAAGATGAATATTATGGAATTGTTGTAGTTAGCAAAGAAGAACATTTTACTTTCCTAGGATAGAAAAATGATGCAATAGCTTTCAAAATAATCCCATTAAAACCCTTTTGAAATTATAAAATAATATAAATTGTAAAGATGCCAAGCCACCTTTTAAAGTGAACATTAGTGTTTTAAAATACACAGATCTCAAAATTAAATAATTCGTCTTACGTTGCCCCATTAGGATGTAAATCTGCTAGCTAATATAGCAGACTCTTACTGCAAAATAAATGGCAAAATATTCTTCTCTTGCTTGCTAAAAGGAGGATTATGTAACCCAAGTGTCACTTCCAGAAGGACTTAGAAAATAAGGAAACTGTAAGAAATTAATTGAGTATGTGAGGACGGAAGGCCCGAGCTAACATTTTTTGAGTGTCTTCTACTGCCAGGATCCATGCTTGGTGTTTTCATATAATTCATCTCATTTCACCATCAACCCAAAGTTAACAGGTAGATAATTTTATCCTTCTTCCATAGAGGAAATCTAGAGAGAAGCATGTTCTAAGTCACAAAGCTAAGAATGTGGCCAACTCATAATTCAAATTCAGCTCTGACTCCAAACCCCATGTAAACCTATTCACAATCTCTGCCCTTTAAGTGGACCCTTGAGTGACTAATTCTTTAATTTACTACCATACTCCACTGATTAATTCTATGATATTTATATTTTCTTCTCTAAATTCTAACTATAAACTGTGTTTCACTTTTTATTTGTGTGTCCAAGTAGCTTTACTATTCGAAGCCTGAGTATGGTAGAAAAGTGTTCTAGAATATCCTAATTGACCTATGAAAGCATTTAATGTGGATTTTGTAGGGTTAATATCAAGACGGATTTCTAAATATATCCCCAAAATATACATGTTTAAATATTACAATCTAAAGTTTGATATTTTCTCAAATAGTAGGCCTAGAAGGATGATAGTTACCCTTTTCAGCCTGGCATATATATCCATTCTTTAGGAAGAATGATAGCATGTATTTAAGCTGGATTTACATTTCTTATGGCAAAATCATTCCCAAGAAAAATTTCTGAACTCTGGAAAACTACCTTCTTTCATTCATAAATGATGTAATTCATTTTTTAAAAATCAGCAAAAATATAACTGTTTATGTGCTAGACTCTATGATAGCTGGATGTATCGTGATAAGATGTATGGCCCCTGACTTTAGTGTACAGTCTATTGGGAAAGGAAGCATGCAAACAAATTAGGACAATATAGTAAGTTAATTGCTATGATGAAAGTAAAAATTATAGTGGGGAAAAGGAGAAGGAGCATAAACACGTCCTAGGGTGATCAGGGATGAGATCACAGAGAAGGAAGCACTTGTCCTGAGACTGAAAGAATATGTAGAATCAAGTATGGCAGAGTAAACCATCAGTCGTCTGCAACTCACAAGGATGTGATGGAGGTTAAATGCATTATTATTTGTAAATTGCTGGCAACAATGCCTGTCACATAATAACTAATATGCATGTGTGTTCACTGAATAAGTAAAATGCACAGACATGGAAATATTTGTTTCTGTTTTGAATATGTATGAACACTGAAAAATTATTTAATAAAAATGTATCAATATGAAACTTAACAAGAGAATGTCATTCTCAGGTCCTAGAAATAGAGGAAGCTTATGGTAAGAGCAGTGATTGGGACCTAAAGCCAAGTAGGTCACAGAGGAACAAGAATCCCAGACAGACTGAGGGCTGGAACTTCAATGCTCATATAGGGAAAGAGATTCCAGGCTGCGGAGGTTGATTAAATTGTTACCACATTTTGGACGTGTACTTGGTCTTGGTCCTCATTGTGATGGGTGTGGACCCATTGTAAAAATAAGAGATCTTCAAGATGTTACTTCAGTTAAAGTGTGGTCCAACCACATCAGGTTGGGCTTTAATCAGGATGACTGGAATCCTTTAAAAGCAGAGTGAAAGTCAGGTGGAGGAAGAAGCCACAAGGAACAGCCAGAAGCTGGAAATCAAGGGAACCGGAAGAGAAATAAGACACCGCCATGTGCATTGCCATGTGATGGAAAAGCCAAGAACCCCCAACAATTGCTGGGCAGCCAGAAGATACCAACCCTGGAAGGAAGCAAGCCTTCTGGCCTCTGAAACTGTGAGCCAATAATTAGCCAACCACTGTGTGTTATTTGTTTGAGCAGGTGTGAAATTGAAATACAGACTCTGACTCCATGTGCATGAAATGCCTGGGCTAAGGCGCCTCAAAGAGCTTGGCCTCCCATGAAACATTTTTAAAAATCTGCCCAATAGCCCAAGGATGCTGCAAGAAAGGTTACTATCTTGGACCTGAGGTTGGAGAAGTCACCCACAAGAAATCATGAACAGGTCATTGCCTGGCCAAGGGAGGAGAACCAAATCCACACCACCTCAGAATATAGGAATTCCAAGCTGGAAAATTAACTTTAAAAACTGCACCAAGTTCTGTGAAACTCATCGACAATGGAAAATGAAAAGCTATGTTGAAGAAATTATTCCATTACCCACAACATAAAGACACCTATGGAAAACAACCTCTACATTTTTAAAAAGGAAAGAGAGAGAGAGAGAGAGAGAGACAAATGGAAAACTGACAGACAAATAAATGAACTACCATGAGGAAAAATTAGCAGCTGCTACAAGTAGCCCTAAAACTACAGTAGAACAAAGTAAAGAGATTTTTTAATCCCTATGAATAAAATGCTCAAAAAGGAAAAAAAACAAACAAACAAAAAAGAGGGAAAGATAACCATATGAAAATGGCATATTTGGAAAATAAAATAAAAATCCTATAAATCAGAAATCAAGTAATTAAAACCAACGGTGACCAGATCAGATGGATTTCTAATACCATTCTTGAATAAAAAGGAACCAGGGCTCCTTGGAAAAATGGCTGATTCTGGGGCTGGGGCAGGGAATATACAAAATGAGCCTGGAGCATCTTGTAGTGCCAAAATATAAGGAAGTGCTCAGATACACACAATGATGGTGGTGTAGCCAAAAGACACTGCTGCCAACCTAAAGGAGCTACAATGGCCAAAGCTGGAACAATTTCAGCAACCAGGTAAACAAAGTATAAAACAAATATCCAAGAGTCCATACTGAATTAAATAAATGATTGAATAAATAAATACATGGGATAGAATAAACAATCTCCCATGCAAAGAATTCAATAATTTATGTGGATACTCTCTTCACAATGGAGTTGTTCTGGTTTGCCAATGCTGATGGGATGCAAAACACCAGAAATGGATTGGCTTTTATAAAGGGGGTTTATTTGGTTACACAGTCACAGTCTTAAGACCATATAAAATGTCCAAGATAGCATATCAACAATCGGGTACCTTCACTGGAAAATGGCCAGTGGCATCTGGAAAACCTCTGTTAGCTGGGAAGGCACATGGCTGGCGTCTGCTCCAAGTTCTGATTTCAAAATGGCTTTCTCCCAGGACGTTCCTCTCTAGGCTTCAGCTCCTCTTCAAAATGTCACTCTCAGTTGCTCTTGGGGCATTTGTCCTCTCTTATCTTCAGTGGAGCAAGAGTCTGCTCTCAAAGACCATCTCCAAAGTGTCTCTCATCTGAAGCTCCTTGTTCTAGTTTGCTAATGCTGTGGAGTGCAAAACACCAGAGATGGATTGACTTTTATAAAAAGGGGGTTTATTTGGCTACACAGTTACAGTCTTAAGGCCATAAAGTGTCCAAGGTAACACATCAGTAATCGGGTACCTTCACTGGAGGATGGCCAATGGTGTCCAGAAAACCTCTGTTAGCTGGGAAGGCACGTGGCTGGCGTCTGCTCCAAAGTTCTGGTTTCAAAATGGCTTTCTCCCAGGACGTTCCTCTCTAGCAAGCTTGCTCCTCTTCAAAACGTCACTCACAGCTGCACTCCATTCAGTCTCTTTGAGTCAGCATGTTTTATATGGCTCCACTGATCAAGGCCCACCCTGAATGGGTGGGGTCACGCCTCCATGGGAGTATCCCACCAAAGTCACCACCCACAGCTGGGTGGGGCACATTCCAAGCAAATCTAACCAGCACCAAAACGTCTGTCCCACAAGACCACAAAGATAATGGCATTTGGGGGACACAATACATTCGAACCGGCACACTCCTCTTTCAGCTCCTGTGCATTCTTCAAAGTGTCCCTCTTGGCTGTAGCAAACTTGCTCCTTCTGTCTGAGCTTTTATAGGGCTCCAGTGAACTAATCAAGACCCATCCTGAATGGGCAGGGCCACACCTCCATGGAAATTATCTAATCAGAGTTATCACCTACAATTGGGTGGGTCACATCTCCATGGAAACAATCAAAGAATTACAATCTAATCAACACTAATACTTCCGCCCACACAAGACTGCATCAAAGATAATGACATTTTGGGGGACATAATACATTCAAACTGGCACAGGGGTGGAGCTTAACTTCCTACCCCTTATGTGGGGGCTGCTCTCAGTGACTTGCTCCCAAGGAGTCGATTATGGAAAGGGGGAAAGAATAATTTTACAGTGGAGAAACCTGATAAACACTACCTTGGCCAGGTAATCAAGGTCAACATCATCAGCCATAACTTGTGTCAACAGCAGGTACCCTAAGATGATGGGAAGGACATTTTACCTCAGTAATCTTCCTCCACCAACTAACAAGCTGAATCTAATTGTGATAAAAATATCATACAATCCCAAATTAAGGAATTCTACAAAACACCTGACCTGCATACCTCAAAATTTTCAACATTTTCATTACAAGGAGTCTGAGGAATTTCACAAAGCAGAGGAGCCTGAGGAGACACACTGACCACGTGTCATATGGTATCCTGGATGGGATCCTGGAAAAACAAGTGAAATCTGAATAAACAGTGTTTAGTTAGTAGTAATGAACCAACATTAGTTCCCTAATTGAGGCAGATGTACCATAGTCATTAAGATGTTAACCCCAGGTGAAAACCAGAAGGTGGTATGCAGAAGCTTTCTGTATTGTATTTGTAACTTTTCTGTGAATCTAACACTGTTCTAGAATTAAAGGTTTATTTAAAATGAAAATAAACCCTGGGGGTAAGTTAAGTAGTCAACGATATACTTTGAAAGACAGAATTGGTAAAAAGAATGATTGACATGAGAGAATCACTCAAATTGCTGAAAAATAAAGATAGAGATGAAAAATATTAAAAGTTAAGAAGCATTAAGTATAGAATGAGATACTCCAATAAATGTCTAACAACATTTTCAGAAGGGAAAATATAAACAGTGGAGAAGCAATGTTCCCGAATTGAAGCAATATAAGTCCTTATATTCAACAGCTTACCAAGTGCAAAACAGGATAAATACAAAAAATATCCATACCTACATACATCATATCCATTAAATTTCTTAAGCTTTTTATTTTGAAATAATTTCAAACTTACAAGACAGTAGCAAAAATAATACAAAACCCATACAAAGAACTCCAGCACACCTGCTCCCAGATACCCAGATCCATCAATTTTTTAAATAAATGCAATTTTATTGAGGTATATTTCTAAAACATAAATCCTTCAAAGTGTACAATCAGTTGTTCACAGTATCATCATATAGTTGTGCATTCATCACCACAATCAATCTTTGAACATTTTCATTACTCCAAACGATAAAATAAAGAACATCCAAAACATTCCATTCCCCTCCTCCCCCCATTGTTGATTTATTTTTTTAATTAAATTCAGTTTTAATGAGATATATTCACATACCATACAATCATCCATGGTGTACAATCAACTGTTCACAGTACCATCATATAGTTGTGCATTCATCACCCCAATCTATTTTTGACCACTTTCCTTACACCAGAAAGAATAAGAAATAAAAGTAAAAAAGAACACCCAAATCATCCCCCCATCCCACCCTATTTTTCATTCAGTGTTTGTCCCCATTCTTCTACTCATCCATCCATACACTGGATAAAGGGAGTGCGATCCACAAGGTTTTCACAATCACACTGTCACCCTTGTAAGCTACATTGTTATACAATAGTCTTCAAGAGTCAAGGTTGGAGTTTGATAATTTCAGGTATTTACTTCTAGCTATTCCAATACATTAGAATCTAAAACATGTTATCTGTATAGTGTATAAGAATGTCCACCAGAGTGACCTCTTGACTCCACTTGGAATCTCTCAGTCACTGAAACTTAATTTCATTTCATTTCCTATCCCCCTTTTGGTCAAGAAGATGTTCTCAATCCCATGATGCCAGGTCCAGATTCATCCCCAGGAGTCATATCCTGCATTGCCAGGGAGATTTACACCCCTGGGAGTGAGGTCCCATGTAGAGCGGAGGGCAGCAAGATCACCCACCGAGGTGGCTTAGCTAGAGAGGGACACATCTGAGCAACAAAGAGGTAGTCAGGGGGAGACTCTTAGGCACAATTATAAGCATTTCCCTGTTAGGCCATGCTGTAAGATTCAATTCTGAGTTTACACATTGTAGTTAGTCCATGTTGGTGAGGCATTATAGTGTTTGCCTTGGTTTCTGACACTTCACTCAAAATGCTGTCTACAGGATCCATTCGCCTAGTGGCACATCTCACAGCTTCACTCCTTCTCATAGTTGCTCAATATTCCATTGTATGCACACACCACAGTTCACCATTCTGTTCCTCAGTCAGTGTACCCTTAGGCCACTCCACTCATTGCAAATCATGAATACTGCCTCCACAAACACCAGTGTGCAAATGTCCATTCATGTCTCTGCTCTCAGATCTCCAAGTACATACCCCATAATGAGGTTGCAGGACCTTATGGCCCCACATACTTAGCTTCTTGTCGCACCACCACACTGACCCCCAGAAAGTCTACACCATTCTGCCTCCTCATCAACAGTAAATGAGTACATCCCTCTCTCCAGGTTTTCTCCAGCACTTTTTATCAGATCCGTCAATTTTAACATTCTGCCACAAGTGCTGTATCATTCTACTTCTCTATCTAAATATCTTTCTGTTCATCTTTTGTCTATTTTTCTATCTATTCACATCTACCTACCTATTTGCCTGCGTACCTACAAATCCATTCTTAAAATGCAAGTAATTAAATAAGCAGAGGAGATGAGTCCACTCACTGGAAGAAGGAGCTTTAATAACAACCTTAATAAAAATAAGAAAACTGCTTAACCACACTAGGCATCAGAGAAATGAAAATTAAAGCAACACACTACAATATCACACTCAGAATGACAAAAGTCATAGTTTGGTGAGCCAAATATTGGTTAAAAGTTGAGAAAAGACAATCCCTTACACTTAAAACATTGCTCTTGGGATTTAAAACTAGTGCAGCCACTTGGAGACACACTGTGAGAGTGTTTGGTCCTGACACCCAAACATGCTAAATTCTTGGTAGGATAGATTACTTAGAGCAGTGGTCTTTATATTCACCCTCAAATAATTTTGTAAAACTATGTCCCCATTACACACTTTTAAGTTAATATCTGCATGTTTAATCATAAGTAGTTGCCAAAGATGTCATTTTGCCATATTAAAACAATGTCATTTAAAAATAAAACTTTCATCACTCTTTTGAGTATGTCTAATGGTATTTTAAAAAATCATGCAGATTTGATGCCCACCATCAAAGAACTGAAAAACATACAAACAAGTTCATCTTCTGAAAATCATAATTTTTTTCTTTTTCTCCTTGAACTATTTCCATTTCACTTCCCCACAATTTTTCCCTAATAAATTATATTTAATAACTGACAGTATTTCATTGATCATCCTGTCTTATTTCTCCACAACAAAACTGAACATATAAATTTAAAACTTTATTTTTAGTGACCATAAGAAGTACCTTTTAAATTGGATTGAATTATAATTTTAAGGAGGATATGATTAATCAAAACAATATAGTATACATTTTGATAATTAAAAAAATAAAATTTTATGGATATGCATCTTGTAATGGACAGAGTTGAAAATACTTGATACATCTGTCAATGAATATAACTTATTACTAGAAGGAGTCAGGATTGAGCATCAATTCCTTTGCTATTTTGTTTTATAAAATATTCCAAGAGGACTCATTCACATAAATTAAGTAGAGAGGAATCAAAGAAGTTTTGTTATTTTAAAAACAAGTCATTAACAGTGTGATTGTGAAAGCCTTGTGGATCGCACTCCCTTTATCCAGTGTATGGATGGATGAGTAGAAAAATGGGGACAAAAACTAATGAAAAATAGGGTGAGGGGGGATGATTTGGGTGTTCTTTTTTACTTTTATCTTTTATTCTTACTTTTGCTTTTTCTTGTATACAGAAAATGTTCAAAAAATAGATTGGGGTGATGAATGCACAACTGTCTGATGGTACTGTGAACAGTTGATTGTACACCATGGATGACTGTATGATATATGAATATGTCTCAATAAAACTGAATTTAAAAAAAAAAAGTTATTCAGTGTTCTGAACTCTTTCTAAATTATTTACCATCAAAAACTATTTGTAATGACTATCAATTAACAATTCAGTTAGGTCCTTCTTCAAGTTTTGTTGCAAGTAAAGAATTGGGAATCACACAACTTGCAAATCGATTACCTCTATGATCACAAGGCTCCTGGTTCCGAATTAGTTGAGATGGAGTTTAACGTGGGTCCGGGTGGAGGTCAGGCGAGACACCATGGGAAACCGAGGCCATAACGCCTGAGAGAAGAGTTTGTTACTCGCAGGTCCCAGAGAGAGGGGGCGCCACGAGGGTCCCGGGAAGCGCCCCGGACCCTGGGGCTCAACCAGCCGGCGGGGAGCACCCGGGGCCCGTGGGCTCGCGCCTCTCTGTGGTCCAGGGGTGGAGTTAGGGGCTTCCCGCGCGGTCAGGGATTGGTCGGTTTACAGCAAAGGCGCGCGAAGAGGGAAGGGACTGGGGGTCCGAGAGCTGGGGGATGGGGACCAACTGTGGGGTCTGGGTGGGGCGTGTGGTTGGTGGCGGCAAATGGCGGGTTTGGACTCTGGGAGAGCTTCTGCCCCAGGGCTGGAAAGCGGCTTCTTAACCAGGCCAGAGGCCGGAGGTCCGTGCTGTGCAAGTGGCTTAGCGGAGGAAAGAGGACTGCGAGGCAGCTCGCAAAACGTTTTGGTAGTTCTAACAGTTGTTCAGTTTGGCAGTACTGGCGCCGGTATGGTCAGTGGTCCTTGCACGTTACTTGGGAGGTTGAATTGGTTTCCTAGAGATAGCAAATAACTGGGTTGCTTAAAACAACATAAATGTATTGTCTCACTGTCCTAGAAGCTAGAAGTCCAAAATCAAAATATATATATGTGTATATATTTGCATACTAGAATTTAGCAATCATTTCTTTTATTGCATCTGGACTTTTAAGTTATATTTTAAATGACTTTCCATACAGCCCCACTGAGAAGTCATTCATGTTTCTTATATGGTTTTATTTTTTACGTTTCGATTCCTGATCCATTTAGAGTTTATTCTTGCATGTGGCATGAGGTAGAAGGTTTGAGCTCTTGACCTAATATTAGCTTTTCCAACTGGCCAAAGAGGAGCCCTAGAAACCAGATTAATATAAACTCCACCTTTGACCCTATGATATTTAAATAGGACCTTTATCATATATTGCATTTTCCTATGTTCTTGGGTCAGTTTCTGTCCTTTCTACTTGATTCCACTAGTCCATTTGTGTCTTCATCTGCCAGTTCCAACATGATGAATTAAAGAGGCCTCTTTACTTCACACTCACCTTCCCGTCTCAACACGTTCCTGACTCTTCTTGCTTGTTACTATTTTCCCATATGAACTTGTACAGCTCAAGAAAAACTTTTTTTAATTAGGATTAAGATTGTGTTAAATTTATAAATTAGGGTAAAAACAACCCCTTTACAGTATTGTCATCCACCCAAGAATGGGGACGTCTTTCCCTTTATTCAAATCTACTTTGTGTCTTTCAGGTGTATTTAAAAGTTTTCTTCATATGTATTTGTCATATTTCTTGTTACGTAATATTCCTAAACATTTTCGCTTATCCTTGGTTGCCACTGTAAATGGGGTTTTGTTGTACCATTATATTCTCTAACTAGTTATTTTTATGTATAGGTAGGCTATTGATTTCTGTATGTTAATTTTATATCTCATTACCTTATTGAATTTTTAATTGAGCCGGTTTGATCATTGATTCTCTAGGATTTTCTAGACATGCTATCATATCATCTGCAAATAGATACAGTTTTTATCTTACTTTCCAATTCTTATGTCACTAATTGATTTCTCTTGCCTAATTACATTTCTCAATTACTTCAGTGCTTTGAAAAGGAAAGAGATAATAAGCATCTTGGCCTTTTCCAAAACTGAGCATAAATACCTCAAATGTTTCTTCATTAAGTTAGATGATGAGAATGTGTATTTTGTAATGTTAAGGACGTAAATATCAGTTTCTGTTTTGTGTTTGAATTCTGTGTTGAACTTTGCCAAAGGCTCTTTAGCACCTATGAGATAATCACATATATGTCCCTTAGATCTATTAATATGAATTATTATATTAACGGAGTTTCTAATATTGAACCAATCTTGCATTCCTGGAATAAATACTACTTGATCATGGTGTATTATTTTCTTAATGTGGTATTGGATTCTGTTTTCTATTATTTCATCTGGAACTTTTGAATAGTTATAAAATAAGCGATATTGATCTGTAATTTTCTGTTTTTTTCTTTTTTTGTGTGTGTGCTATGTTTAAAAGGTTTTTTAGCATGCTATCTTTATAAGGATGAGGTAACATTATTACTCGTTTCAAAAATTAGTAAATTTTGCCTATTCAAATGTTCTGGAATAATTTGTGGAGTATTGGGGCTCTCTTGTCTCTTAAGCTTTGGTTGAATTCTCCATGCTACCATTTGGGCCTGGTAAATTCTTTGGATAGTTTATTGATAGTTGGTTTGTTTTTTTAATGGAAATTTTTCCAATTAAGCTTTCAACCTTTAATGGTGGTACATTTTGGTATACTGCATTTCACCAAAAAATTATCCATTTAATCTAGGTTTGTAAATGTATTTATATAGTCATCTGCAAAGGAGTCGCCTCTGAATTTAAAATTTTTTTCTGTTTCAATGTTTTTTGAAGCAACTCATTTCCTTCTTAATAACCAAGCAGTGTTCTCAAATACATCTAAGTTCTAAAAGTTTAGTTTCACAGGATACCACAAGGATAAACTACCTTTCATACTAGCCAAATTCTTCCCAGATAAAAATCAGTGTCTATAAATGCATGATTAAGAAGTGAGGCATTCAATTAACCCAATACCATTTACCTGACCACATCCCTAGTTCCTTATTTCTCATTTATCACTCACTAGCATAAGTTTACTCAATTTAAACAATGAAAACAATTTATATCAATTGGCAATTCACAGGTTATGGTGCAGTTTTTTCTTTCTTTAATTCTAGCCTTTGTGAGGAAAGGGAACAAAAAAATCACAAAAGCCGAAAACAAAAAGCAAAACACCCAGCAACATATTCAATTGAACAATTGAAAACAGTTTGATTAACTTGAAGAGTTGAAAATTTCATTCAATGACAGAATAGCAAATTGAATTCTTGTAGCTCTATTTTCAGAGAGTTTCACCATGTCACGTGAACAAAAAAGGTGGCCATCCATGAAGAAGAATTCATTTATGACATCTGGTTTCTAAGCTATAAAGTATTAATAAATCAGGTATGAAATACATAATGTAAAAAAATGGATATTCCAAATGGGAATGGATGTTTTCTTCCAGAAGGGACTTACAAATAAATGGGTTCTATTTTTCTTTTAGTTAGAGGAATTTTTTTCTTAAGAAATAGAAATTTTTTCTTTTCACGATTGACAGATAAGATACAAAGTACTAAACAAAGACACTGAAACAGAAGTGTTAGAAGAGCCCTCAATTTTATAATGTACTGACTCCTGGGGTAAAGTCTGAGGCTCCAAGTGAATGATTGAATCGAGCAGGTCACAGATGTTTTAGGTACAGCTATTGTATACCAAAGTGACATTAATTATCCTATACTGCAACATAATCTTTCACAAATTTCTGTTTGTGCAATAATATCCCAGTTGCTGCTGAACTTTAGTGATTATTAGCATTTCTTCCATGAAGGACAGCCTTAATGATTTTAGAAGATGATTTCATATTTTCCATGATTTCAGTAAATCATATATATTTTCAAGGCAGAAGCAAACTCCTCAGAAATAATGAGCATACAAGAGTAATTTGGATTATTTCGGAATGGTGTCAGGATTGAAGGTGGGCAATAATTAATACTATGCCATGGTATGCATCTGTTAAGATATCTTCTCTGGAACTGTGGTTTTTCTTCTGTGACCCAATTCTAACGTAAATATTTGAAGTCAGGATGCATGTAAGAAGAACTAAAGAACAATAATGTTAATATCTATCAATGTGTCAAACTATATATTTAAAAGCATAGTTTTTATAAGTTCAAGTGAAATATCCAAAGCCTCATTATCATAAGTCATAATGAGTATCATTAATGAATATGTAACTATTATTAAAAAGGCAGATATTTGTAGAGTGAATATGACTACCTCTATCAAATGTCTTTGCATAGTTCATGCATAGACCAAAGTACAAAATTCCATGTTCAAAAACACGAGGTATAGCAATGAGAAGACAAAAATAAAAACCTGTAACTGGCTCTCCTTAAATATGATCATCAGACTTGCGTGGTGCTGAAGTCTAATGGGCAGCAGCTCACCAAAGACTGTGGAAGCTTGTCTTGTTAATCATGTACTTATAAAAGTTGATTTTTATCTGGGAAGTATTTGGCTGGTATGAAAGTTGATTTATCCTTGTAATCTCTAAAAATAAACTTTGAGGAATTGAGTATGTTAACACTTCTTGGTCAGTAAAAAGAGAATGAGTTGTTTCAGAAACACTTATTTTTCATATTTAGGTCACATTAAATTGGAATTTGTTTCTCACGTGGTATGAGAGATAGGGAGCTAATTTTATATTATTTTCTGTATGGATAGCTGGGTGTCTCAACAGTCAATCTATTCCTCTCTTATTGGTAATGCTACTTTGTCTCCTATGAAGATATTTTAATGGGATACCTATTCTGGTCCCTTGTTCTTCAGTTTATTACTAAACCATTTTCTCCCTGATTATTCTGCAATACATCTTGGTGTCTGCTATGGTAAGTTTCCGTATTATGCCTTCCTCAGAACTGTCTTGGTTGTTTTTAGACTTATTTTCCATATAATTTTAAAGAGAAGTTTGTAGGGTTTCGTGAAAAATTCTGTTGGGTCATTGGAATTGCAGTGATTTTGGAGAGAACTCATATCTTTATAATAATGAGTTCTTCCATCCATGGTATATCTCACTCTTCAATTAGTCTTTCTTTTATGCTCTTCAATGAAATTTTGAGATATTATCCATATAATTTTGGCCATGATTATTAGAATTCATTACTAGGTGGCTCCATCCTATTGACAATGGATTCCTTCTTCTATTACATTTTCAGAGTGATTGTTACTGATTTTTTTTTTTTTTTTTTGCTTGATAGTTTCTAAGTCAGCAACTTTGCTGAACCCTTTCATTATTTCAATAATAATAACACTATTATTTTGACTCCAGAGTTACTGGATTTTCCATGAAGATGGTGATTTTAACCCTCCCCCAAAAAGTCATCTTTTCAATTATTATACTTTTTATATCCTTTTATTATTGCTAGGATCTCCTGCAAATGCTGAATAATAAATATAATAATGGGCATCTATGTCTAGTTCATGACTTTGAGAATGCTTCTAATGTTTCCAAATTGTGATGTTTGCTGTGGTTTTGGTAAATACCTATTATCAGTTTAGGAAAATTCCATTTTAGTCTAAGTGTAACACTCCTTCTTCTGGTCTTTGAAGGAGTATGAATAATAGCAGTTAAAGGTTTAGTATAAAATCACCTGCAAAGTCAAAGAGCCAGTGCTTTGGGGGAGGTTGGATTTTTTAATATAATTACCAATTATATTTATTTAATGAATTTCCTCTGTATATTTAGCTTTACCAACACATTAATGGATTTTTTAAAAATCTATTACTGCTTCTCATGAAATACTCCTTTCTTCTGGGCTTAATTTCTGTAAATACATCAGAGAGAGTCTGCAGTTAGTAAACATTTTCCTTCTGTTTCTGAACATGTCTAATTTCCTTCATAGATGAATGCTGGAATTCTAGACTGCTAGTAAATTTCCATCAGCTTTTTAAGATATTATTCATTAGTGTACTTTAGATTCTCTATAGGTAATCTGTCTTTATACTCTGAATACTTTTAAGATTTTCTCTTTAATCTTAATATTCTGCAGTTTTACTGCAAAGTATTTGGGTGTGGATATGTTTTAATTTATACTTGGGTATTGGTGTACTTTTTCAATTAGAGGAACTCATGTTATTTTTCAATTCCGTAAAATTAGTAGCCATCACCTCTTTATGTGTTGTCTCTTCCTCATTCTCTAGATAAAGGAGTTCTTAACTTACGGTCTGCAGACCCTTTATGGTTTCAGGAATAAAATTCAATGGGCTTATGATTTGGGATGGGAACAAAATCTTTAACTCCACTGAACTCTGGCTGACATTTACCATTTCATTCCATCATGAATGATAGGAAACAAACCATAGTAGTATTAGCAGTTCCTTTGAACTTTAACCAATAGAAGCCACAGATATTTTCATATTTTAAGACTCTTTACTCAGTCTTATTTAATGCATCACTAAATAGTCCATAAATTACTATATCACACACTTAAAATTATCTTTATATACCTGTGATTGAATGTCTTTAGTTTCCTTTGTAATCCAATGTGTTTTATTTTATGTGTTTAGAAACCTTAAATGCATAGGCTTCACCAGGCTACCAAATGGCCATGGCACCAAGAACCTTGGTTTGAGACCCTCCTTCTGTTAGTCCGATTGACTCACCCTGGAAGCTCACTTTCGGTCCTCCTTGTCTCATATTTCAGATTTAAGTTTCTTGTTTTCTCACAGAATTACCAAATCAATATTCCAATTTCCTGTGTCATCTCTCCCATTTAATCCACCAGAGGACTTTAGTTTTTTTTCCCCTAGAATTTCACTTACCTGATTTTTAACCCTTCAATATTCTCGTCTTGTTTTATGGGTATTAATTTATCTCTTTGACTATTCTAAAGTTATTTTTTTAGTCCCTTTCCGGGTGCTCTATTATTTCCACTTCCTCATGTTGTTAGATTCTCTCGTGTGCTTTGAAAATGTTGTCAGGAGCTTACAGCCAGGAGCTGTCACGGAGAGAGTCTCACAGGGGCCACTACTGTGAAACCAGCTTTCATGTTTATTTCTCAGCTTGAAAT
Organism: Choloepus didactylus; assembly: GCF_015220235.1. Lineage (NCBI taxonomy): Eukaryota > Metazoa > Chordata > Mammalia > Pilosa > Megalonychidae > Choloepus > Choloepus didactylus. Next base: position 15,989,629 of record NC_051318.1, on the reverse strand, counting down.
GATGCAAAGTGTAAGAAGTGAGCTCCTCCATAAATGCCACATTGTAATAGTTTAAAAAATGGCAACTTGTCAATGGTCAGGTCATTTTGTTGTTGTTTAATATCTGATCTTGGCAACAAACTTGTCTACACTCAAGTCCTTAGTAAAAGGTCTTTCCCTCCTCCCCTTTCCACTTCTCTCCTTATTCTAGACAGGAGATGTGTAGGCGACTAGCAGAGGTCAAAATGACAAAGCAGGCTTGCATTCAGCCAGACCAAGCACCACTAGTTACAGCAAAGTGTTTTGCCATAAACTAAGAACCAACATAATTTGAACCATCAACTCTATAATGTCTTCAAGAATTTTCTTGTCTTTAAGGCAAGATTTCAAAAAAAGTATAGTAAGTCAAATTGTACATACTGTGACTTGGATGAACAGAAGTAAATGAAACTTTGTTTTCTATAACATAATGTGGGGGGGTGGGGAGGACCCACAACAACTTGCCAGTTAAGGTAGCCATTCCCTGATTTAAAAGCCTACAAATAAATATTCAGTTGATGCAAATGCAAAGTCATTCTCAGGGCACTTCTCTCTTCTTAAGCCACTTCCCTTTCTGCACTCTCCCTCCCCGCATCTCAGGCCTACCCTATTGTGGGAAGGATCATGGAATTAAGTATCATTTTCTGTTCTCTTCTCCCTCCCACTAATCTCAAAACATTTCAACCCAATCAGCTTTTCAAGCCTTTGGGTTGGCTTGGAGCCACTGAAAAACCTTCCAGGTGTCATACTGCGCCGTCTAGTGGAATTTCCAGGCTTCTCCAGGCAGAAGCAAATAGAATTTTCCTGGTCCATATAGTCCTGGTTCTGTTTCTATATTTGACCTCCTCACAGAGGGCTTTTGATAAATTTTACAAAAACAAAAATAACCAAGGCCCATCTCCATCCTGTCCCTCAATTCCATCAGTTCAGTATTTTCCCAAAAGAAACCTCTGCATCTGCCCTGTAATCTCTCTAAATTAAAACAATTTTTTTTTTAAAAAAAAAAGGCAAACAAAACCTAAAGGCCAAAGTTATATTCTATTTCATGAACATGTAGCAAGTGTGTGTATTGTCCTTAAATCTGTCTCTTTCCCAAATAAGTTGCTTCTTAAACTTAAAAAAAAAAGAAAAAAAAAATCGTTTTGCGAAGCTGTAATACATATGGCATTTTCTTCTGGCTTGGTTTGCCAGAGGACTGGGACAATGTAAAGATAGACTGCTAATTTCTTTTTAAAAGATACTAATTTGATAGGCTCTCTTTGATGGGAAGTTTATTGCTTTACATTATTTCTGGATTTATCAATGAAAACTACACAATGTGTTAGCATTCAAAAATGACATTAAGATTCCATACATCTTATTAATTGTACCTTCTATGCTTAGCTGTTCTTTGAGGGATTGTTGGGTGTTTTGGTTTGGTTTGGTTTGGTTTTGGGGTTTTTTTGTTTTGTTTTGTTTTGTTTTTTACCTTAATGCTATTTTTTGTTTGCTTGTTTGTTGCTTTTCCCTCCTTCCAGGTTAGAAGCTCCTACACGGAGTCTCAGCATGGATGCACCAAGGGGTGTTCATATTAAAGCATCTGCTGGGAAAATTGAGGCCCTTTCTCAAATGGATATCGAATTTCATAGTAGTGATGGAATGGTAAGTTCAAGAGATCAGGCTCCTGTTATGTGCCCTAATGAAACTCAGAAGTGTCGTGTCCATTAAGGTATCAGTATATTAAATTTATGGTCATTTGTAAAGAAAAGTGAAGAAAGGCATAGAATGGAAGATACTAAAGGAAAGCAAAAGACAATTTAACATTGAAAAAGGAGCCAACCAAGGATAAAATGCTTTTATTTAGACCCTGACAGCTTTTATTTAACTGGCATTTGTGCTATCAAGTCACTTACTTTTCAACTTTGAGAAAACACTATAGACTTTCAGAGCCCACAGAGAATATCAATTTTGCCATTTGCTGGTTATCCAACTTCAGTATTGCTATCAGTAGGAGTTACCTGTCAATGACAACATTTGTCTGTTCTTGCCCAGAGCACTTGTGCCTTGCTCACACCAAATTAAGTTTAAATGAAAACTGAATGTGAAAAAAGAGCTTTACAAGTCAACCACAATGTGGATAAAATCTGGGTCTTCAAATCTAGAAATAAAATATTACTTATACAAGCCCAAGTCATAATGAGGCATGCTACTCAATAGTGATTGTTGGAACCCTCTTTATTAAAAAAGGAAAAAAAAAAAAACCTCATTTCCAATCAGCCAGAAAATCACACATGATAGATCTTAAAAGCTCCAGAAGACGACCAAGAGTTTGGTTTATAAGCTGGATTCCAATCATATGATGCCATGTTGTATAGATTTGTTCAAACCACCACTCTCATCTTTTAGCCTGCCCCTTACTATTTTCACATATGTATAAGATGTGCTCAAAATAAGGTGCTACTCTATGAGTTTTCTTTGAAATACCTCACCTTGATAGAAGTTGGCACTGATCTGCACAGATTAGTTGTTTATGCTGCCCTTGCCTGGGTGAGCATGTTGGGATAGATGTGTGTGAAAGTCCTTTGTGCAAAGAAAGGGATAATGTCTTCCCACGGCTCCTTCCCTCAACCCACCCAGGTAGAAACACACAGCCCTCACACTGAAGACCCGGTACAGCTGGCAGAGGACTCATCTAGGAGTCAGAGAGCCTGAGATCTAGTCCTGGACCCAGCCACTAAATACCCACATGAACTCAGCATGGTTAACCTCTCTGGACCCATTTCCTCATTTGTCAAATAAGAAAAATGTTATTTGCCTTAACCATGTCAGAGGGTTGTGAGACAACAGTGTGAGAAGGTGGGTAACATTTGGAAGTTTTAAGCATCATATTATTACATTAATGTAATATTAGTAGGGAGGTGTGGCTGAGGCAGCAAGTGGATGTGGTCTGGTCCTCAGGCAAGCCAGGAGGCGGTGTGGCTGCACCCACCAAGGGCTGGGCAGCAAGCGGGTGGAGAGACTTTGGTGAGAAAGCAGACAGTCTGCTTGAAGCCCCCGCACACTCCAGTTATCAAGTGTGCAGGTAAATGCAGAAATGGAAATCAAGAATTTTGGAATCCCATTCTAAACCATAATGTCACTAAACACAATGTATTACCTTGAAAACAAGTAAGCTGATTTTAATATTTTCTTCAGTTTTTGGAATTCTAATGGAAAATAACATTATCATTTCCATGAATTAGCTATCATTTTTTACAGGTAGCACACAGTCTGACCCATAATTAAAGCTGATGTTCCTTATTACTAGGAGCTAGTTCAAAATGAAATGGTGTTGGGTCACCCACCAAATACTGTCCCAAGAAAGCAAATGAAAATGAGCAAAGAAGCAGCTACAGACTACCAGTGATGAAAGTTTGGAAGAGTAGGAAGAATTAACTGTAAGAAACGGCAGGAGTTGGAGCCGGGGGTTCACAACTAATGAAAGACATGTTAGGGAAAAGCAAGTGCCCAAAGAACCCAAAGCATTGGACAATAACCTAAACAGGTTCCGCCTTCGAGAACTCATTCCCATTTGATTTCTGTATTACTGACCTTACGCCAGACCACCTAGGAAAAAGCTTTGCCTGTAACTACTGAAGCTGTCCCATCCCCTGCTTTTTATGGCAGGGAACAGGACGCCAAGAGACAACACAGGCTGCAGATATCAGTTGGATAAAAGTTTAGTATTCACGGATGAAATTCATGCAAAATGAAGAAAGTGTCTAACCTTGTTGGCAAGGAGGAGAATTCAGCTTAACGACAACATGTTTTCTTTTTTCCTACAAGCTAGCACCCTGAGATGGATACGGTTTGATTTCTCAGCTGCCAATTCTAATTTCTTAATCTATCAAGAAGATTTCCAAGACTTAATCTCAATGGCCATTTGTTTTACTTGTATAATTTAGTTTAACTAAATTATAATATGCTGCCAAAATCTAATACCTTTTATTTTCATTGGCTTTAGTCTATAAGTTTCCTGATTTTCAGCATCTAATAGAAGGCAGAGGAGTCTCAAATAATATTAAAAAGTCGTAGAAATGGATGTAATTTCCTCTAGTGGGAAAATAAAGTCACAAATAAAATCAGGATAAATCCCAACACTAGTTAAAAATTAGTGAAATGAATATATTTCTGAGCTGTGTACTTTATTCTGATGAGGATGAAAAGATGTTTTAGCATAAAGTCCCAGTAGATGAATGTGAATCAGCAAAAAAATTCAATGATTTTTATCAAGTAAGTCTGAGAAGCATTTTTAGGAGTGGAGCATAGCAAACCTAAAGAGCAATTCAGCTTACAGACACACAAACTGTAATTGCAAATCTGTGGTAACAGTTTGTCAGTTTTCCTAGCTGGACTAGCACAAAGGATAAAGGGAAAATTGGCTTTCCTCCAACTTGGAGGATGAATTGTTAAGCATCTGTCTGAATGTAAAACAGAATTAGTCTAAAATATAAGATAATTACAAAACAACTTAAGTCAAGTGCCTAATTCATTTTCAATGATGAGAAAAATACTAATTTGTATGGAACATTTTGAGGTGAATTTTACACTGATCATGTTCTTCCTCTTGTTTCCTCCCATACAGCTTGTGCTAGACGCTGAAACTGTGTGTTTACCCAAACTGGTTCAGGGGACTGGGGTCCCCTCCAGCAGCTCTCAGAGGCTCTATGAGATTTGTGCCTGCCCAGACGGGAAACTTTACCTGTCCGTGGCTGGTGTGGGCACCACGTGCCAGGAAAGCAGTCAAGTCTGCCTCTAAACTATCTGTACCGTCCACAAAGTACCCTACATTTTCAGTGGGCTTTAATGTACTTGACTTCGAGACTTCAAAAACTTAGCCATTTTACATTCTCTAACTGGGATTGTGGATGGAAAGTGAAAAGACACAGTTTTTAAAAAGCGACTCAGAAAGAAAAATGTGCCAGTGAAAATGTTCAGACAACACTCTGTGATCTCAAAATGGCAAGTGGATGCTAGACAGACAAGTTGAAGGAATATCAAAAGAATGTGTTTATCCCACTGGGTTGATTAATTTGCATCAGGACAATTAATAAACTGGGAATCTGCTCTCCTCCACTTCCCTCCCCATCCCTTGTACATATATGTGAGTAACCATGAAATGTTGAATTGCTGTGTGGATTTGACTTATGATGACCAACTGTGAATATCTAACTCCCCATAAAAATAGCATTGGCAAACACTACAATGCTCCCGAATTTCTATGCAGACTCCTTAAATCACTCAAACCTGTAAGTTCTCTCTTGAGTTTAATGCAAAATATCAGGTTTTATGAGAAAACCTTCATGTTTTGAAGGCACTTTGAGGTCGATCTCATTTAAATAGTCCAAGGAGCAAATACTGTATTTATCATGCTTTCTTTATATATAGTCAATAAGCAATAAAATCAACCTACATTTTCCACAAGACTTCACAGTTTGAGTGCCTTGCTTTCTTTAATCCTCACAACCACCTTTTGAGGGAGGTATGTTTTCCCAGGGGCTCAGATATGACAAGTCACTTTTAACGTCACAAAGTGTCTACTGAAATTAAACCAAATGGTGAACCTAAATTTGCAGAGCTCTTTTCATTTGGCAAAACTTTGATATGTTGTCCCATTCTATCCAAAACAACAATCTGTGACAATTGTGGAGATGTGATAATCTTTGTTTGACAAATGAAGAGGTTTTGTCGGTCCCCAAGATGGAATGGCTACTAAGAGGTGGGACCCTTAACTGCCCAGCCTGTATACTCTACACAGTAGTTAAAAAGATTTAGATTTAACTTCATAGAATAAGACTCTCACTGTTTTCCAAGATGTATTGAGTGCCCATTGGTTATATAAGTTGCTGTATAAATCAAACAGGACACACTGAATCCATGGAAACAGATAAATTTTTGTGTAAGCCACTCACTCGCTTTGTAAATGCCCTTAATCACAAAAAGTCATGGGTTTACCTTTTTGTTTTACCACTTGTTATAATTCAGGATCCCTAAATAGCTCAAGATGTGGTGGTACCAACAGCATTGCAGCTTTCTAATTATAGATTTTATATCTATAAACCCAAGTTCAAATTCATTTTCTGCAGTCTCAGAACCAAGAGAAGCTGGAGAAATCAAATCTATTTCTAATGCCTTTTTACAAAGGCATTCAGTTTACAGTGCAGCCCACTTGAAACAACTTCCCAATTTTTATATTGCTAGTATTCTTCAACACTTGAAATTGCAAAATAAAAACACTGCCTCCTAAGCAGAAGCAAACAGCTTCTTACTATGGCATTACTATTAAAATAGACTAAATACTTCTGCTGTTTTGTTATATTTACTCTCCTGTTCCATGACTTTAGTTGTGCAAAACGTCTTCAAGCCCAGTTGACATACACAGGATCAACATGGAACATTATAAATTATAAATTATAATTTATAAATGATAAAATTATATAATTATAAATTAGCTGAGATTATAAAGTGAGGTCAAGCAAAAGTATAAGGAGAAAATGTGGAGAATAGAACCTTTTTTGAATACAAGGCTTGGATTAGTTTTTTTTTGTTTTTTGTTTTTTTTTTTTCTCCTTAGCTGTATAGAATCATCTTGAAAGTTGTTATAGATAGCTGCATTTCCAAGACTAAAAAGTAATTTATCCTTGGTTAGAATAAAAACTTCTCCAAGGGCAATTATGCTCTAAAATATATTACATAAATCTGCCTTCTCAGATGCATCATACATAAATGTAAATTTTAATTGAAAGCTCACAGGCCATGATTATAAAAAAGCTAATGAGGGCTATAGACTGATACTCCTCTAAGTTGTTTAAGTTTTTCTTTTCCAATTTATAATCTGAGTAGACACAAGAGTCAGAGATGAAGATCAAAAGATCAGCTTTAAAAGTAAGGGGAACAGTTTGATTTGCAGCCCGACGGACTCCCTGGTGCTTGGCACCTGAATGAAACGCCTCCCCCAGCATGTGGCTCACCACGTGCAGGACCAGAGGACGGTGAGGCAGTGACCCCTTCTGAAGCAGACAAATCCAAAATACAATGACGGGGGTGAACCACGCATGTTCAGGTCCTTCTCCCAAATTCCCTAATCAGGTAGGTCTCCCCTCTTCCTTTGGGGAGCAGTGAAGGGAGTGGGCAGCTGAGGAGAAGGTGGAAGCCATCCTGAAAGGGCAGAAAGTTCTATTTTAGGGTCAAGGGCGGGTCCCTTCACACTAAGGTTTTTAGGTTGTGTCTGCTTTATATAGCTTTTTGACCCCTTCCCTCATTTAAAATTGTTTCTTACTTGTCTTTAGCTCTTCTCCATATCTTAAATTCTATTTCAAAATTTGCTGTGGTTTGGAAACAAAATGAACTTCTTCAAACTTTGTGTCAAGTAAAAACAGGTAGAACATTGTCTAAACCATTACTGAGTAAAACTGACAGTGCATAGATATTGCAACTTCAATTCTGTCTTCTTAGAAGCTGGGCTTTGTATTCTCATTGAGTGTACTTCCCTAACCACTTAGCAACTATAAAAGAGATATGCTTAAGGAATTAGAAGGAAATTTCCTCAACACGATAAAAGGCATATATGAAAGCCCACAGCTAACATCTTACATAATGGTGAAAGACTGAAAGCTTTCCCCCTAAGATCAGGAACAAGGATGCCCACTGTCACCATTGTTATTCAACATTGTACTGGAAGCTCCTGCCAGAGCAATTAGGCAAGGAAAATAAATAAAAGGTGTCCAAATTGGAAAGTAAGAACTAAAACTTTCCCTGTTTGCCAATGACATGATTCTATATACAGAAAATCTTGAAAAATTCCACAACAAAGCTTCTAGAGCTAATAAACAAATTCAGCAAAGTGGCAGGACACAAAAACACCCTTAAATCAGTAGTGTTTAAATATACAAGCAATGAACAATCAGAAGAAATCCAGAAAAAAATTCCATTCATAATAGCAACTAAAAGAATCAGATATCTAGGAATAAATCTAACCAAGGATGTAAAGGACTTGTATACAGAAAACTATAAAACATTGCTGAAAGAAATCAAAGAAGGCCTGAATAAATGGAAGGATGTCTCAAGTTCATGGATCAGAAGACTAAATATCATTAAAGATGTCAATCCTACACAAAGGAATGTATAGATTCAATGCAATCCCAATCAAAATTCCAACAACCTTCTTTGCAGAAATTGAAAAGCCAATCATCAAATTTGTACAAAAGGGTAGGGGGCCCCAAATAGCTAAAGCCATCTTGAAAAAGAAGAATGAAGTTGGAGGACTCACATTTCCCAGTCTTAAAAAAAGTTACAGTAATCAAAGCAACATGGTAGTGGCACAAGGACAGACATACAGACCAATGGAATCAAATTGAGAGCTCAGAAATCAACCCTCACATTTATGGCCAACTAATTTTTGACAAGGGGAAAAAGACTACTCTCAATTGGGAAAGAATTGTCATTTCAACAAATGATGCTGGGAAAACTGAATCTCCATTTGCAAAAAAAAAGGACCCATATACCTCACATCTTAAACAAAATCAACTCAAAATGGATCAAAGACCTAAATATAAAGGCCAGAACTATCAAACTCCTAGAAGAAAACGTAGGGAAGCATCTTCAGGACCCTCTCTTAGGCAATTGTTTCATAGCCTTTATACCCAAAGCACATGCAACAAAAGAAAAAACAGATCAATGGGATCTCCTCAAAATCAAAAACTTTTGCACCTCAAAGGGCTTTCTCATGAAAGTAAAACAACCTACACAAGGGGAGAAAATATTTGAAACCAGGTATCCAACAAAGGTTTACTATCCAGAATAAAGAAATCTGCCAACTTAACAACAACAAGACAACCCAACTTAAAAATGGGCAAAGGACTTAAATAGATCTCTCTACAAAGATGTACAGATGACTAAAAAGCACATGAAAAGATGCTCAACATCATTAGGCATCAGAGAAATGCAAATCAAAACCACAATGAGATAACATTTCACATCCATTAGAATGGCTGTTTAAAAAATGGAAAATAAGTGGTGGAGAGGATGTGGAGAAATAGGAATACTCATTCATTGCTGGTGGCAATGTGAAATAGCACAGCCACTGCGGGAAACAGTTGATGGGTCCTCAGAAAGCTAAGTATAGACTTACCATATGCCCCAGCAATCCCTCTACCAGGTATATACCCAAAAGAATTGAAAGCTGGGACTCAAACAGATATTTGCACACCCATTTTCATAGTGGCACTATTCACAATTGCCAAAAGATGGAAGCATCCCAAGTGTCCATCAACCAATGAATGGATAAACAAAATGTGGTATATACATACAATGGAATATTATTCAGCCATAAAAAAGAATGAAGTCCTGATATATGTAACTACATGTTGAGTGAAATAAGTCAGACACAGAAGAAAATTTATTGTATGATTTCACTGAATTGAAATAATTAGAATAAGAAAACTCATAAAGTCAGAATCTAGCATATAGGTTACCAGGGGACAGGGTCGGGATAGGGAATGGGAAGTTAAGGCTTAAAATGTGTAGGGTTCCTATTTGGAATGATGGAAATGTTTTGATAATGGATGGTGGTGATGGAAGCACAATATTGTGAACACAATAAACAGCACTGAAATTTATATCTGAATATGATTAAAAGGGGAAAAGCTAGATTGTATATATGTTAACAGAATAAAAATTTTTTAAAAAACACATGGAACTAGGGTACACAGTGAATACTAAGTTAAACCATGGACTGTAGTTAATAGTAAAATTATAAAAATTGCTATCATCAACTATAGTAAATGTTCCACACCAATGCAGGGTGTTAATAGGGTGGTATATGGGAATCCTGTATTTTATGCATGATTGTTATGTAAACCTGTAACTTCTTTAATAAAGAAGAATAAGAATTATGCATACATTTTAAATATGTAATACATAAATTTTATTCTTGAATAAAATTTGAAATAATTTTGCTGTAGTGCCATTCAGGACATAAATAGACCTTCAGGATGGAAACGATACATTCCCCCGGGTGGCAGGGACGGTGCCCACGAGTGCCCCGTATCTCCAACACCGAACAGCATGCCTGCACAAAGAAGTGCTCAGAAATTCTTTTTCAAATGAATGCATGACACTAAGTCAGGCGTCATTTTAAAACAAGGTAAAAGAAGAAACTTTAGAAGCCAAAGTTTTAAGAAATTCCACCTGTGGACTGCAGCTCAACTCCTGCCAGTTTCAAGAGCACCCTGCGGATTTTGGACTTGCCAGCCCCACAATCCCATGAGCCAATTCCTTAAGAGAAATATTTTCTTTTCTTCCCTACCAGCTCCTACTGGTTCTGTTTCTCTGGTAGAGAACCCTGACTGATGTATAGCTAATTAAAATATTTTATAACTCCTATTTTCTACCAACACTACAAATTTTACCCATGAGATTTACAAAGCATTTAAAGTGTGAGAAATGTCAGCTAACGCTAATGGAAGAAGTAAACCCCACCCCATCCCCAAATCAGATCTGTGAAGGGCTCACCTTCATTAAACACTATTTTAACACTCTTGTACTTTCAGCCTTCACCCCCTGCTTTTTAAACTTGGGGGCCCTAGGGATGCTGGGACCATGCAGGTTCTCATTTCACTCCTCTGCGGGGGGCAGTTTTATCCCTTGCTCATGAGCCGCAAAGAAACCCGCTCCCAAGTGCAGGAGGCCTCTTCCCACCCGTTCTCAACCGTGGGCTCCTAAGGAGCAGCCACTCCGTGCACTTCGGTTTCCGCAAGAGAACCACATTTAATGTATCTACTTCCAAAAACATGTACCCACCATGTACATCGACTGATCTTACTCCCTGAATAGGTGAAGTAAGACAAACTCTTAATCAATGAGCAACTAAAATACCTAGCATATACCAAGCACTTTATATTCAATTAGTCATGAAAAATAAACCTACTAAAATCCCAGCATAAAAATATATATGAAAATTCTAACATTCCCAAGAAACACATGTTCACACCTACACACACATCAAAACCTAACATAGGGGGATACTAAGTCTGATTTCCAATGACTGTTTCTCAGGAAATACGTTACAAAGATACCATATGTACATTTTGCTTTATTAAAATTATGGCACTTAATAGCAGAAATAATTATATGGCTTCACATCCAGAAGCAATACAATTTTGAAGGCGCAAACATTCCTTATTACCAATAAATGTAAAAAAAAAAAGTTTTAACATATTCCTTAAGCCCTTAAGTGCCTAAAATATTATATTCAGCAAGATTTACAGCCAGTACACTTATATAAACCAATTATCAATACCTTTCTTTCAGCTTCTGCAAAAGAAATATGTTAAAGAAGTATGGGAGAACACTTAAACATGATGAGAATTAAATGTCAGTTCTCAAGCATTCATGGGGAAATACTTCATAATTCCTCTTTTAAAGCATCTGGATAATTGTCACAAAGATTTTACAATTTTGAATGTTTTTAAAGTAAAATTGAAAAAAAAAAATGACTGTCCCACTGTAAGACAAAGTTTTGTTTTTTAACCACAGCACCTTTAAACATGAAACAAGATTGCATCCTGTTCAACCACACTATATAAATTATGACGTCTGTGGAAAATATGTACATGCAAACAGAAAGCAAGTGTTCTCACAGGTGATAAATGCTGTTCTGGTGAGTGAAGTGCAGAAACAGCACTAACATCTGTGAGGGGCGCTCCGTCACTGTGAATTTTCCGGATGCTATCTTCAGGGGAGAGGAAGCCTGTAAACATAAGGTGTAAAAACACAAAGAAAGGTGCAAAGTGCACTCAGCACACTCCAAGAAGTACTATCTGTATACTCGTCATCAAGTAATATTCAGGATTAAAATACTGTACCATTTTTTAAACATACCGAGTACTTAAGATGTAAAATTGCAATAAAGTCACAATCAGATCCAGCTGATAAGAAAACAAAAGTCCAAAACATGATCCACTTAAAAAAAAAGCCAAAGAATTCATTCCCCTTATTTGTTTGTCATTGATATGTCCAGTTTTTCATTAGCTCCTTCAAAACAAAAACCATGTTAAAAACAAAAAATTAATTTCATCCTAGCCAGAGACATACAAAGACTCACCTAACAAACGGCTAAGCTTTGGTTACATAAAGTGCAGTTCAATAATGTGCCCTCCAAGCCATTCAAATACTTCTACCAATTGTTCAGTTCACCACCTTCTTCACAATGATTTTCCTCTAGGTTAAGTTTTCTGTGCTTCACAATTCCTATATAACTGGTAATGAAGCTTAATAGAATACAGCAATTCGTATTTGTGCTCCAACACCTTCAAGACCTAGCTCTGCTTTTTATTTTCTTTAAATACTTCATACTTTTTGTTGTATAAAATTTTCAAGTTTTATTATGATACAGGCAGTACATTCCATCACCCTCATAGCAACCTCAGAAGTAAATCTGTCATTTGGAATCTGTGGAAAAGGAAGCAAATCAGGATATCTTGTTTTTAAGCTGTCTGCACCATAAGCTTCCAATGTGTGAACGTCATTTGTCAGTCCTTCAAGTTGCTGGCTGTATTCCTCAATTTTTTGGGCAAGTGCAGTTGGTTTTACATCCTTATCAGACTTCCCCCTTACAGCGTAGTCAGCCGCAATCAAAGCTAACTTGGTAGAAAGGTAACATTTGAAGCACACCCATTCGTTGGCATTTTTATGAAGGTCATTTCTGGCAGCTGAAAAATTTGCCCTGGCTTGTCTTAACCATCTGCGGGCTTCCACTGGGTTACCAACCGACTTGAAAGTAGGAGGAACAAAGAACCTTTGAGAGTAAGTCTGTCCGGCCGGAGGGGGGCATTTTTCTTTGTTTTGTTGTTGCCTTTCTGATTTATGACTCGTTGCTTCTTGATTCCATGAAGTATAAAATCTTTGAAATGAGTACTTGTCTGACTGAAATCGGGTTGCTGAGGTTGAAAATGTCCGCCTTGAGGCTCTGTCTGCATTTTGATCTAGAAAAGCCTGTTTCTCTAATCTGTTGATTTCATTCTGCAAGTGTTTAAAGACCTCATTAGCAATATCATGATTTTCGGGATTTTTGTCTGGATGCCATTTCAAATACAACCGTCTGATGATCTTTTTTCTTTCAGACTCTGGAAGCTTCCAAGCCTGCTCCACCACTGATGTCACTTCTTTTAAGATTTCCGGTAAAGAAGTAACTTTAAGCTTTTTGGGGGACTGATGTTTTGAAGATGAGGTTTTGTGGCTCTCTTTGCCAGAGAAGAGAGGAGGGATGCTGCGCAGCCCAGGGGCCAGAAACTCGGGAGGGCTGGTGGGGGTGGAAGGCGCGCTGTCTCTGCTTTGAGAACTTTCTTCGGGCCTGGAAAACTTATACAGGTCAAGAGAGCTAACTATTTTATATTCACTATAGCCAATATCAATCTGATATATCTTCCCTAGAAAACTAGAATTGTCAGCATCTTCCCTTTCGACTTCTTGTACGATAATTGCATATGTGTATGTTGGCTGGTAGGAGCCATAGATATCACCACCTTCAGCATCAACAAGGTATCCAACGTATTCTCCTGGGTAAAAGACATTCATCGGATCCATCAGCAGAGTGTAATGAATTTCTGCAGGTATCGGCGTGCCAGGCATAGGGAGTTCAAGTTTTGATGGTTCTGAAGAGTCATATTTCACTCCTAAACTGTCAAGTTTCTCACTGATTCTGTAAATATCATTGCATCCTAACATAGCAATTAAATATGAAGTGTCAGAAATCAAATTGTCAGTCGCCGACTTCAGTGTCATTGCCAACGCTAAGAGGAAATTAATGTCTTTACTGTCCGAATGCTGTATGTAGAGCAGAATGACTGCATTGCCAAATCTCTTCAGGAAAGCAAAAGTTTCACTTCTGCTGTGGGGAATAGGATTGAAACCTTTAACTCTTAATGTTGTTTGAAGCTTTTCAAAACAGGAGACTTTCAAGCCTTCTCTCAGGACTTTGCAAAGTCTTATGGCTTTTTCTTCATTGGCCAGGAAAGCATTATCGTTTTCATGCTTCATAATTCGAATCAGTCCTGTAATGAACTGTTCAGAAGACAAGAGTAACTGCAGTCTTCCCTGAAGGGAACACAGTGCTCCAAACTGGCAAACTTTAGGAGTCTCCTCATCTAGCTGTTCTTCAAGAATACTGCTCAGTAAGCGAGGTCTGAGTTTCTGGGGAAAGAGCATTATCAATTTTGTGTGGAATCCATGGTCCTTCCCTAAGTAACACTGGCTAAGGTCAACCAACATTTGGACGCCGATATTCCCCTGAATTCTACTCTTGTAATGCGGAGCATCATCAAACACTAAGATGCTCGACTTTACCAATCTACCATCCTGGCTTGGAAGGTGCAGTGCGAGGTCTCGTACGTTCTCCAGATCACTCCTAACCTTGACCGAATCATTCTGCAGACTCCTGAACAGGCCAGAAACTACTCTCTTGACTGTACGCATTTCATTGGGGTCTAATTGTTTTCCTTCCGAGTTTTTGAATATGCGGCTCAACACTTCAACATATTGCTTGGTTGAAATAATATCTTCAGTACCTAAATGTTTGAACAACTGATGAAATGTGCCAAGTTCTAAAGGGAGCTTGTACAAATAAGGCTTAAAATCAGATTCGTACTCGAGATTTATCACTACCTCCTCAGGCTTCAGAAGTTTCCAGCCATCTTCCACCATCACAAAGGCAACGCCCCGCAGCTGGAATCGGAACTCCCTCTTCTCTGCACTGAGAAACTCATATATGCTCCGTAAGACCTTAGCTCTCGTTTTCACCATTTCTTCATCCAAAGTTGTGATGTTGCAGATGTTTCTGCAGTTATTAATGACCTTGTCAAGAGGGGGGTCCAAGTTCACATTAAGCAAACTTAAGACTTGTTCCAGCTGCTCCTGTGGGCCGAGCTCACTGCCTTCTTGTTCTTTGATACTCAGGGGTGTGGCTTTCTCTGGAAGAATAGGGCAGGATGTCCATAACAGCTGAAGAACATCACACTGCTTGAATTTAGGATTTACTTGTGCCCCGTTGAATTTTATAAGAGGAAGTGTTCCATTTACCTCTTGATACTGAGGATGAAATCTAATGAATTCAGCAGGGGCCCGCTCAGGACATAAGAATGGTATTAAGGACAGTTCTTTCAGAAAATTCCCAGACAACAGATCCACTCGTTCTTGGAATATGTGATGGAGAAGGATATCAACTGTACTTTGCAATGTTTCTTTCGACCAGTTTTCTGTATTAGCTCTCACACTGATTTCCTTAGCAAACTGTAACAACTGCTGCTGAGAAAGTATGTATTTTAGTCCAATATTCCTTAGGAATTCTACCCAGGAGGTCATAAATGCACCCTGATTTTTGGGCTTTATACGTTGTTCCAATTTTTTAAAGAAATCCTTGGGGATAAACAATTTTTCAGGAAGCATCACTTCAAAAACTCTCACAGTCCTGTCATAGAAATGTTTTGCTTGCTTTAGCCGACTGTTAGCATCATGAATTATCAACAAACTTTCCAGTTTTTCAAAAAGTTGTTCCTTAATTTCTGATACTTCCTCAATACTTGATAATCTATTCTTAAGATAGATCAAGTGCTCTAATTTTGCATCATAAGAGAGATTTTCAATTTTTGGTAAGAGGTGTTTCAAATATACCTCAAGATCATCCACAGGTACACAATCTAGCACCTCATATAGTTCTTTTAAATGTATTTTTTCTTCAAGAAATGCAGATGATGATGATTGTGTCCATTTTTCCACTTCAGCTGAAGGGATACTTTTTGTGAGTACATAGCATGTTCCAAATTTTGCAATGCTCATATATCGACCACTGATGGATTTGTAGCATGGAAGTGACTTTAAAATTTTAATGTCATCTTGAGACATCAAGTGACTCAAATTGCAGTTGAAATACATCAAAAGGGCTTCAAAGTCATTTTCTACTAATTTTTCAGTTCTAAATGTTGAGGTTTGGACCATATAATGCACAGCCTTCAAAATGCTGGACGGGCTCTCGATGTTTGCTGTGTGACATGACAACAGGGGAACAAATGCACTGTCTTTGGAGCAGATTTTGTTCAAGGCAAGCTGAATACAGCCAGCTCTCATTAGAGCATGAAAAACTTTATCACTCTGGGCATTTGGAAAAACTGCTATATGCATAAGGCTTAGAGGAAGCAGCACATCCCCTTCAGGAACCACAAGATGATTGGCCGAAACAGTAAACTTTGCTCCTGGAAGCAATGCCCAGTCTTTCAGGGTATCAACCACAATGTCAAATGTTGGTTTTGCTTCTTCCTGGTCTTCTCTCACACTTACTGATTCACTGATGAAATGCCATGCATTCTTAAGCCAAGACTCACTTGCAAAATTGTCTTTCCACCTCATACAATTTTTGGTCTTATATTCACGAGGCAATACAGAGGGTAACAAATCAGCAAAGCTGGAAATGTCAAACACTTTTGCAACTTTACAGTTCAGTAAAATATTACTATATTTCAAATATAATGTATTCATGAACAAGTCTTTGCGGGATGGAATCAATTCATGGTATGTTGTTAGAAACTTGGGTCGTTTTGCATCAAAAGTTTGCAAAACGCTGTCCAATGTAATGAGAAGGGGCAGTCCCTCAACTTCAACCTCATTTTCTTCTGTGTCCTTAAAACAATAATCAACTAAAAGTTTTAGACTATGGAAAAGTTTTAGGTTAGTCTGCTGAAGACGACAAGGCAGCTTTCCAATGTGGCAATTAGTATCAGGAGAGGAAAATGTCATTAAAAAAGACCTAACGTCAGCAGGAGTTACATAACTAACAGGAATGTCTGCATCTATAAGACAGTGGTAAAGATTTGCCGTTTCATCACAGTTATAAACCAAGTTGAAGCCAATTTCTAAAAGTAGGTGTTTTAGTCTGTAGACATTCTCTGCTACAGTTTTGCGTGTTGTGATATTATAATCTGCATTTTTAAGGTGTTGTAATTCATCCTGCAGTAAGTTGTCAAAAAACGGTTTAGTTTTATTAGCAGTGGCCATATTAATCCAAGTAATTATAACAGCAGAGTGCAAATCCGACCCATCGATATTTGGTGCCCGTACGACTGGTAAAAGACGTTTCATGTCTTCATGAATGAAGTTATAAAGTGCTTTCACCAGACAATACAAATCTGGCTGTAGATCAAGCCTGTTAACTGGGAAAAATGATAAAAACTTCTTTAAAGTGTCCTTCACGACATGAATAGGTGTGTTCTGTAAAACTGACATTGTTGGGTCAGAACCAGGGAAATACCGTTTTTTTAACTGGATTAGTAATTCCACATATGCAGGGGCTATTAATGCCATCATCAAGCTGTTATTCCAGTCACTTCGAACACCAACACCATTATCATCACGCCACAGATTTCTTCTGGCTGAATCCAGAGCAAAGTGGCCATTCACGTGAAATGGCAGCCCCGTCTCCAAAGAGAGGGGCAAGAAACAGAAGGCCCTATGGGGCTTTTTATAGTTGTGAGTGATGCAGGCAGCCACGCCACCGCGTGGAAAGAGAGTAATGTCTTGGTTCTTGTGAGCCGATATGACACTCTTAGATACTTTGTCCATATTCGAAAAACCTGATCTGTTACAAATTAGCCAGGTTGTAAGATTTCCTTCTGAGTCCTCAGTATCCATAGTATAGGTTATCTGTTGAACTGGTATGTCTTTGAGCTGCCTCTTTTTAGTAACACTGTCAATTACAGATGCATGAAATTGCTTCCTTTTCAGTCTATCTCCATCCGTGATTGTGCCCTTTACTGAATACAGCACATTTAGAGCTCCAGTCACTTTATCTATTTCACAAATAGAAATTTTTTCCATATAATTAAGAAACATTAGAAGTTCTGCGCCATCAGAGCGCAATTTGTCCAAAAGATTCTGGACCATTCTGTCTGATGATGGAACTGAGGAAATTTCTGAAACTTTTGCCATTTCTGTATTACGAAGAGGAAATCTAAACATGGTGCAATTGTCCAGTTTAAAGTGGGTTCCCAAATAAAGATCCAGGACATCTGAAAACTGCGTCCTAAAGTCTGCATCCAAGTCCCTAAACATGCGTCCAGGACTGACTGACGTGGCTCCTGGTGCGTATCTGGCATGAGGATCAAAAATGCACAGGATGTCATTGCCAGAGATAAAGGAAGGGCAGTCTGTAATATGATATACAGAATTAAATCCTATTCCATACTGTCCAGTTTTATAGGGATTTCCTTCCTTGGTGCCTTTCCCGAGATTCTGAATTCCTCTGACATCGTCTTCCGTGAAAGGCTGATTGTTGTACACACAGAGTGCCGGCCCTTGCAGTGGAGCCCATTTGTCATCAAAGATTCTGTCCACTGGATGCTGCCTGGGGTCAAACACAAAACAGATTTCTGTGGCTTTTGCATCATCAGCATTCTGAAGAAGTTCTTTCAACATTTCCTTTTCTGAAGGGTAGGCATTAAGAATACTCTTAATTCTGCTGGTCAATTTTTCTTTCTGTCCAAATTCAGTGCCGGGAGCTGTAAAACAGATGTTGGAGGCATATCTTTCTAAGGCTTTATGTCGCTTTGGGATGGCTCCTAGTTTTACAGCCACTTCCCTGGGTATGTCAGCATGACAATATTTCACAGTGGTATCTTTTACTTTTATCCAGGGACAATCATTGTAGCACAAAGATTTAGCAGGGAGAAGCACCAGGTTAGTATCTGGCAATAATATTTTGCCATAATTTTTCTCACAAAATTCCTGTCTCTTTTCTCTAATGAGACTCCATATTCCTTCACTAATTATTCGTCGGCAAAGCTGGAAATTCTCTTCTGTTATTTGTTTTGTTCCCCTTTCTTTATCTAGAGATTCCAAAACGAGGGCAAAATCTTCAACAGTAAATGACTGCCTTACACCCACACTTTCAAAGAGTTCACGAAAATTGTTTTTATATTTGTTAGGCAACTGATAAAGATACGGTGCTGCCTCAAAATTCAGATGAAACGAGACCTTTTCTGAGTCAACATATGCATTCTCAACTAGGATGAAGCTACAGGGTTTTAACTTTTCTACAATTGATATCTTCGTGACTTCATTTTGCATCATTGCTTCATGCAGGTATTTGTAGCAGGCATTGGTGATATTCTCCTGGTACAATGTAATTCCATCATCAACTGACTTTGCCACTTCTTTCAATTGGTTTATAACCAGATCAACTGTTGGCTTCTTAAGTAATCCCAGAAACTCTTTTACAGCCAATGACACTGAACCACAGCCTCGGAAAGAATGAGAATTTTCATTTAGAATTGGCTGCAAAAGACAAACTATATCTTGATGCTCAGCTGTGTAAAGATCAGTTGCTGCAAACATGGTTTCAGGCTTAAAACTGTTTCCTTTCCATTCCAAAGAAAACCCTGCTGGTTTTGTTAGAAACGGGAGGAAGGGAATTGTTTGATATTTGGCAGCAAAATCTTTTGCTCTGGGATCCCTGATTTTTAATTTTTCATCAATGAGACTTAATAAGATACTGCTTCTCAGACAAGCAGCAGCATGATCACTTTTATTAATTTCAGCTACTGACTCTGCACGTTCTAGCATGTCATCCCATAAAATATCATCTTTGGCCATACCTAATTGAACTAGTTTTATCAAAATAATAGGATTAAGATAGTCCTGAGTCAAACCATAAGGAAAGCGCCCATCTTTAGTATCAAATAACTTTGCAACTCGTCCCTCAGGATGGATCAACCTCGATGGTAAAACCAAAGGATGCCCTTCTAAAGAGCAAGGAATGCATGGAGTAACACGAAGAATTCCTGAGAATTCGTCAACTTTTTCATTGAGAACAAAATTCATTAAAGGATCCCTAAGTTCTGCTTCAATTTCTTGAATATTTGGGAAAAACACTTCTGAAAAAAACTGTTTCTCTGAAAATGTGTTTTCAAGCAGTATCTGTTTGCATCCAGCTTCTTCAAATCCTAATTTTACTGAAGAAGGAAGTTCGACAGCACAGAGGTTTTTTGAACCAGTCTTCTTGAGGTATTTCAAAAATATCTTGAAGGCTGCAGGACCAATATCTCTTCTTTTAAGAATAGAGTCATCTAGAAATCTCACATTCTTCATGGAAACCCATGTAGATCCATCAGAGAAGACTCTGGTCAATTCTTTCCCTTTTCCATTAGCTATATCTTCATAAAATCCTTGACAAATTACAGAAAAGTCATCATGAACTAAGTCGGGATCAGGCCAGACTGCATAGTAAGTATACTCAGTTAGTTCCCCACCGACTGCCAGGTCACGTAAGACACTTAGTGCTTGTAAGTAGGCTTTCACGATAACGTGTCTCATGAAGGTGGTATTCCATCGTCCTTTTGTATCTGTCTTCCATATTTCTTTCCTATTTGAAGTCACGGCGAAACACCCATTGATGTGAACTGGCAAGCCTGTTTTTATTCGTAAAGGTAAATAGCAAAACACTTCTCCAACATGTGGTTTCACAATCCACTTCTGTTCTTGGATTTCAGACAGAAAAACTCCTACTGCACCACAAGGAACAAGTCCCAATCTTCTTCCACTTTCATTCAGGGAAAATTTCAGAGCCTCTCCTGTGTCCATGCAGGTACATATAAGCCACGTTGTACACTCTACTGTTTTTTGTGGCAACTCATCTGATGGCTTTTTTGCTTGGCCAGATTTAGCCATTTCAAAGAGAGCAGCTGGGTCGTCATCTGGACCTCTAAAAAGCGGTGACTGCAAATCAGCAATCCTTCTGAACACATGATGAAATTCTTCAACTGTGATCTGAAGAATGCAGGATGACTTTGGTGCATCAGTGGAAAGTTTTTTATTACTGCCACCGCACATCTTCATAAGCTTAGCAGCTTCTTTTAAAACACTCAAAACAGGTGCATTCAATGCTTTGGAAGAGCAGACCTGTTTTTGGATTACTATTGTATCTTGTGCTAAGCTGGGATTGGTTTCCTCAATTTTCAAGTACTTCAAATACATTGAGTTTACACTCTGGGTGAAAATGATAAGCCTATGTCCACAGAGACTAAATTCATCCACAAGAGAGTAAATATCTGCCGTATTATAGCAGGTACTGCTGACTTCACTCACTTTAGCTTCTTGTTGCGTTCTAAAGGAAAGTCGGAAAAGAGTTCCTTTGTAGCTGTAAGGCGCTTCTACAGTCAAGGGTAACTGACAGCCAAACACGTCTATAAATGGTTTGAACTGGTTAGGAAATTTCCTAAGTCTTTTCTGTTGTTTACTCCAATTAATTTTGATCCCCGGATTAGATCTGTCTTTAATGTGTTTACTGATATGGTTTATGTTTGGATCGAACATGATCATGAATTCTCGACTCATAATGACGGGAATGTCTGTGATATGGTACACAGAATTAAATCCAAGACCAAATTTTCCAACCTTGTCAACTTCTGCCCTTTTTAAAGATTCTCCTAACCTGGTTATGTTCACAAAATCTGAATCTGAGAATTCAGAATTATTGAATGACCACAGAGCAGGCCCATGGCAAGCAGCCATCCCTGGGTCTAGGAGGTTCTCTCTGATGTCCATATTTCTTCTCATGTCAATCATGAAACTGCACTCGGTGGCATTGGCATCATCAGCGTTTTGAAGCAGTTCTTTAAAAATATCTGACACAGATGGGTATTCTTCCAGAATATTTTTAATTCTTACAGTAAGTGGTTCTCTTTGTCCTGACTGCTCAAATCCCATATTTTCAGGATTGATCAACCTTGTACTAAGGCATGGAACTTTTAACCATTCTGCAGTTTTCATGGGTATGTCTTCATGCACCAAAATGATTGGTTCCACTGAATCTTCAAGTAAGTCATTAAGGTCATCAACTTTGATGTCACAGTAACAGCATTCATGAATTGGCTTCATGATAAGTTTAGAAGGATTTTTGCTATGATGTATAGGAACTGGTGTATTGGGGCTTGCTGGGATCTGATTGCTATACAGCCACCTGATAATATTCAATATAAGATGAAGATTTTGTTTGCTCTCTTGTTCACTGAGGTCTTGGTCACTTTTGAGATATATCTTCTGAATGACCATGGAAATATGATCTGACGTCAACTCCTCGATTGACCCACAGGCCTTAAACAATTGGTGGAATTTTCCCATGGTTTTAGGTACGCTATGCAAATAAGGCTGAAGGTCAAGATCGTGGATTGGTTTCATTACTGCTTGGGTGAGGGAACAAAATTTTTTGCCAGTCCAGACCCAAGGAAATGTTAAGGCCTTAAAGGCATCTTTCCCTTCATCTAAGTGATCATGCATGAATCCATAAATTTCAAGCAAAACATGCTGGAACTGATAGTAGTCTTCATCGCTGAAGGTTTTCGAAGTGTACCAATCAACAACAATTTTAAAGTGTTTCAACACGGCACTGATGCTCGGTTTTGTGAAGATGCCTAACGCCTTCTCCAGGTTTACATGCACACTTTCAACAAGAGGGACTGACGAGCCGACCAGGATCGCGTGAGCCGCGTCACACATGTCGGGGGGTGCACAGAGGTCACAGACGTCACCTTTCCAGACTAGGGACCCTGGGTAATTGGGAGGCCTCTCCTTGCAGGCTGGAACCCACTTTATTTTCTTTAGGGTCATTTTTCCTTCAGATGACTGCAGCAAGGTCTGGTTCTTATTTAAAACCAGTAAGAGTGTTTTGGCTTTCTTGAAAAGAATGTCCTGAGTTGGACAAGAACTGGCCTGTAAGGCTTCAATTTTTTTGGCCACTTGTACCACATCTTTCTCTTTGAGACTGGCTTCATTTTTTAAACCAATCTGTCTTAAAGAGTGAAGGATATCTGGTGAGGTAAAAACTGAAGGTGGGAAACAGATTTCTTCTTCATTATAAAAGAGATCCTGCAATACTTCTATATCAGGATCAAAGAGGTCACTGGCTGACACCAGCTGTTCCTGTGAAATGTGAATGAATTTCAGTGGTATTAACCAATCAATCACATTTGCATTCTCATTTTTGAGAGAAGACAGATTCTCAAGGATCCATAACATAAGCTTTGTTATCTCTTCATGTGAATAAAATCCATTTTCAATATCTTTTAAAATAAGCTTTAAGCAACTAGTGGTCTTTAACTTCTCTATTTTCAACATGTTTGCCAGACGAATAGTTGCCTCATCACTACTGTCTATCAGTGAAACAGAAAGTCGCAGGCCTGGCAGAAGCTTGGCACTATGATGCAAGACTTTACAACCTTTCAATTTTGTATAAGAGGAAACTTCCTGGCCAGATGAATGGTTGATTCGCTTGAATATTGCCAATTCTTGAATTATCCTTTTCTCCTTTTCACTGCTATCAGTTAAACTGGCTAAGAACTCCCTCAGAGCATCCTTGTGGGTTGGAAGGAGCAAAGCTATTTGATTACACAGTTTCTGCAGTGGCATCTTCTCCATTATCTGCAAAACAGCACTTGGTAATGGTGAGTGGATGTACCTTTTAATAAGTGGATGTTGTATGGAGGCATCTAATTTTTTAAGGACAATTCCTCCAAGTTTTTGTACAATGTCTGCTAAAAATTCTGGAAGCTGTGCATCAGATTCATCATCCAAAATGACTAATGATGGGATCCGGAGTCTAATGAGCTCCACACAGGCCTGGCCTTCTTCTAGCACAGTCCTGGGGATAAGCGGCATCTCATCAAATAAAGTCAGATCCTCTGAAAAATGTATATAGAGATTCTTCCAGACCATCTTAAGCCATGAAAGAGATGGATGATTTCTGTCTTCAGCGAGTGGGTACCACTGAACAAGCAACTCTCTGCCAGGCCAGAATGCATTCATCACTTCTCTGATTAGACGTGCAAATCGCTCTGGGTTTAGGAGCTGCAGCTGAGTACAGGGCCTTCCTGTAAATTACATACAGAACTGGTATAAATACATATAATTTTACTATAACTTATTTAGTCTTCTATTCTTACAGATTAGATAGTAATGCAAAATTATTTTAAGAATTTTAAATATACTGTAAAACTGAAAAAACTCAGCATAACTGGGATAAAAGCATTTTCACATGAGAGCAAACCTATATATAAATCTGTATTTATAACAGAACCTAAATGAGAAATAATTCTGGAAAGTGCTTATTTTAAATAAATGTAGACAGTGCATTTACATATGCTTTTTAAAAATTATCCTGTAATGTTCTGCAGTTGGAATCGACGTGGAAATAATTTTTAGTGCCTATTTATCTACAAACAAAAGCACCAAAGGAAAATACAGATAAAGTCTATATAAATACCTTTTTATTTAAAGGTAAATTATTCATAAACAAACCCAATATGAATTTCTCTTTTGACTACTCTGGGTCACTTCTTAATGTCTCAAGATGCTGCATGGTTGCAGGCGTAAAGAGGAGACACTGAAAGCAGAGGGAAGAGGGTGGAACTCCACGTCTCAGTGGACCAGCACCTGCAAAGGCAGGTGGCAAGGAGGCTCAGCCGCTAACTGGGGGTACGATTTAGGTACTGTGCCCTCTTTCCTGGTCTTGAAATCTCTGGTCTGGAAAAAGGGTGAGGTGAGGTTCCACATCTAGAGACTGCTCTATACACACAGCTACATACACAGCATATTTACAACCTCCCTGAGGTGGTTTTGAACTGGTACAGTTATTAAGTGTCTTCTTCAGACCCTAGGCTTCTGCAGAAACGCTTCAGAGGCAGGCAAGGGGAACGGGGGCCCGTCGCCCGAGCCAGAGCAGCTCTACCTCGGTACGTTTGATAAACTGGGGGGACTAACAAGATTTTGTTTTGGAGAAAAGGTTGTTGCTGACATGTTTTTTCAACCACTGGTCTAGAATATACGATTTTATTTCTGAGTGCATTCTGAGTTTCTGATTTATAATATCAGTAGGAACAAAATGAAAAGATTTACTCAATATCTACAGGTATGTACCTGCCCGTATAGGCAAATACAAGGCACCTCGAACTAAACTCCACCTTGTGGAAAACTAACATCTTTTAACTTCAGAAAAGTTGTAAGGGGGGCACCTTAGGCCACTTGAAAACTTTTTGCTGTCACTTTTTTTTAACTAAGAAAGGATAGGAAGATTACTTTACCTTTTACCAAGAAAACTATATATTATGTCATAATAAGAGATTTTCTAAATTACTGCTTTATAGTTTTAAGTAAAGACACATTTTTGCAACTTTAGGACAGTGTCAATACCCAAATTCTGAATATTTTCACAGTTCCTACACTGTATAATTTAGGTACAGTCAAGTAGTAATATTTTTAAAATTATAAAATCTTGTCAGCAGTCTGACTAGTGTAATCTCCTTAGTCAATAAGTCCCAATAAAATACAATTTTTATAATTAATTTTTATAGCAATATCCTTAAAAATGCTTATTAGATTGAATTAACTAAAATAGAACTTTCAAATCATAAGTAAAACAAAGATATAATACCAAAGACACAGGAAAAAAGAATTATAAATTAAAACTCACAACACTCAATAGAGAACAAAAAATGAAATATGCACACCACACTGTTCTATGTTAACAATTGCCACGCAGCATGCATTTTTGTAGATAATTCTACTAATGTTCTAGAATGAGATTTGACAATTTATAAAACACATGCCTACCTTCAGGAAAAATATGTAATATTAATGTATAAATAAAATGCCAATGAAACACACATTCTGCAATAGCATGCAACTAACACACTGGACATGCTCAACTGAAGAAATATGATAGAAAAATAAAGGAGAGAGAAAATGTAGTAAGATACAATTCTAAATACATCTGTCTGTTCAATCTGAAGTCCTGATTTCTATTTTGTCTTGTATTTAAGCCATTTAGTTTCTATCTAAAGTATAAATGTTAACACACAAAAAAGTACTCTTCATGTCCTACATTAGAAAACCATCGAAATTGTAAAGCACCTCTAATTGGATGGCCGATCAATTTTTACAGCCTTTTCATAAATAACTTGTGTTTTTGTGACCTAACCTTTAAAACTGTCAACACTGTCAAAAGAGATTAAAGAACTGAAATTGTTCCTGGTGCTATAAAGACTTTATCGAAGCTATTATCAAATATGATCCTTTTATTTAGAAAGGACTCTTCAAAGAGTAGATTTTGGTTGACTATAGGTCAGTTCAATCCCTTTTTGTTCAAAATAATCCCCTCGACACTGAATCTCTGTTCAAAGACTATTTTATATTTAGTACTAATCTTGAGAAAGTTATACAACAGGGATGGAAATAGGATACTGCAGTGTGAACTTGGGTATTTTAAAATTTACTTAATCAATAAATTTCAGTCCGTGGATGCAATAATTAATTGGGAGTTGACTATGTTTGACTCTGCACGTCTCACCCAGCCGCCTGCCATGGAAGTACTGTGACGTCCTCAAAGACTCTCGAGTTTTTATCATTTTCTTGGATCGAAAGTGGCCATGGAGCTGGGATGGTAGATGAGCTCTAACAACACTCCACTGTGTACAGATACTCCAATCTCTTTGTAAATACCATTGTAAAGAAGCCCACTTCGTGGTGCACTTGAGATGAGTCATATCTTCAAAGAAGCAAAAAGGAGGAAGAAAAAAAAAGAGAGAGAAAAAAGAGAAACAGAAGAAAGCCAGCCTGCCAGTGAAGATCTTCGCCTGGGGTCCACCTAGGGGAATGTCCTGCTCTAAACTGATGCACTCTAAGGAGACAGAAGTAGCACCAGTAACCAGATGTCTTCCTGGAAACCAGCACTCAGCCTCTGCAGCTTCCTCTGGTTGTCAATTCGAACGGGAGACCCAACACCCAGGAGGGAAGTCACCAACCAGTAACTCCAGCTCAGGTGGAGGTGTTATTTCTGCATCCTGATTATATTTAGATGGTGCTTTAATCTTTGATTATACCCTGTAAAATATAAGATAAATTGGGCAGGCCTTAAAAAAAATAATATAGTAGCTGTGCATGACAGGCCACTTTTAATATAAGTTGGAAACAAAATTTAATATTTATATAAATCATTGTCACTAAGAGTTGGTTTCTAAATTCTTTTTAATCTAAGTGTGGTCTGCTTCAAAGAACAGACTGACTCCAAAAATAATATTCATCATAAAAACAATTGTGGAGACAATCTGAGCATCCTCTAACTTTCCAAGTGACACTGGGACTAGGGGAAAATACCTGCCACAAGTTGAGTCAAAAACTTTTTATTTAAAAAAGGAACTTAAGACGGCAGTTAGTCAAATGGCACACCAGGCACTGGAGGGTGTCAGCCGATCATGTCTAAGGAAGGCTGCGTCAGCGCCTCAGGACTGACCTCTCGGGGGGCCGATTCCGGGGACTCCCTGCTTCCACCACCACCTCAGCACACAAGCCACACGTCAACACCGTGGCCTCCACCATCACCTGTCCCAGAAACTTATTCCCCTCTATCCATTCAAATCTGGATACTTCTGTGTATATTACAATAGAGGTGCATTCACTTAGACTCTTTCCCATTAAATGTCCCAGCTTAAAATACAAATTGTAAAATAATTTTTTTCATTTGAGACAAAATGTTTAATGTAATGAATGTCTGAGTCATCTAAATATGGCTTTATTGTGGCATTTGTAATGATGCCTATAGTAGTTTCCTCTCTCCTTTAATAGTTACTACCACCAGAAAAAAATTGTTGACATTTCTAGCTACTTAGTAACTAGAAAAACAGGATTCAAATAACCAAATAAACAAGAACATCAGGCTTCAAATGACACAATACTTAGTTATCCTACCTGAATATCCCCAGAGAAGTTGTTGTGCTAGAATATAATTAAATCCATTCTTAGAAAAGGCCAGAACTGTCACACATTTCAATGATAGCTAAAGAAATTATTCTGTATCTTAATGCTGCCTGATGAATCTATTCCATCTTTACACATCATTATGTAAAGAAAAGCCATAAATAAAATTCCAAATAGAGCAGAATATACATTCAAGACTTAAAGATAACATAATACAGAAAGAGAGCAAAGAAAGGAGTAGGTACTTTATGATATAGACATAAATTCCACATCATCTGCATAAAGTCATTTGACAAGCTACCAGTGGACCCTTTGCACAGGCTATCATATATTATTCAAAGATATTCTAGATAAGAAAGGGAAGAAATCTGATTTTTAAAGAGTTTAAGCATACGTATACAATATAAGTATAACTTAATTCTGACTTCATGATAGAGAATGGGAGATTTTATCACATATTTCTTCCATTGCTTTTGAATGGTAACCACCAATATTAAAACTACTTAGATTGCTCCATAGAAATCTAACCCCTCTTCTGCCCAAAGCAAGTCAGTTATTTGAGCAAGTAGGTCTCCATAACTCTAAGAAGTTTGTGTTTGGGGCACTTTATGCTAAACTTGGCAGCTAATTCAGAGATCACTGATTTACCAAAGGCACTGGAGCTCTTCTAATCTTAACACCCTCCAAGTTATCTTAGAAGCCAACATTCTGTCAGTCACTCACTGCTAGAGTACAGGAATTAACAAATCGGGCGTTCCCAAGTAATTCTGAAAAGCAGACCTGGAAGCAAGAGGATACTGAGAGCCAAGGCTTTCAAAGAGGAGTGATCAATAAAGAGTACAAAGGTAAAAAGAATGAGGAAAAGTTCACTGGACTTAATAAAAAAATTACTAAGCCTCACCCAGACAATTTTAGCGGAATGATGTTGGAATCCAAAGCGTTTGCAGTGATAATGCATGATGAAGAAGTACAGGCAAGAGGCATACGCTACTCCTTCTAGAGCCCTGACCATGGCAGAACGCAAAATGGAAAATAAAAGTCAAGGTTTGTTTTTGTTTTCCCTCAAATGGGAGAGAGTGAGAAGTGTTTGCTAACAAAGAAACAGCAGACACAAACACTGAAAATGCAAGCAGCAACTTATATTACAGGGAATATGTGTGTAAGGTAAAATGATCAAATAATGAGACCTATTTTGTTTGTGCTGTAAAATTAGAGAAGTACCTACTGCAGAGATAAAACATCAAGTTTCAACTTTATGCAGCAGTACTTTCTAGATTGGCCAATCACTTTTTACAGATGACTAGTAAACAGACATCCACAGTGCTCTGTCAGTAAAAACAGACTGAGTAGATATTATTCCAAGCAAAAATATCAAATGTTATATATTTGTAATGTTTCCTGCCACATGAAGGGAGCTCACAAACATAATCCTCTTGGCCTTTCCACCCAAACTCACTAATGCCCCCAATGCACCTCACTCCACCAGAAAACGGAACGACTTATTCAACTGGTAAATTTAGGAAGAGAACCAGCACATCCTGCCAAGTGAATTATAGTCTGCTGCTCCATGTTCTACATTTTATAAGGGCTGCTCCATGTAAGGAAACCTCGTTTTCCACTGCTGCTGGTGACTGGATTATGGGTGAATCTATTTAACTCCAGAGGTCAGTATTAGAAATCCATTTGCCAGCCATAAGCCATGTTTTCTAAGTTCAGCATTATCAGCTAATAAGGGGATTTTTTTTATGTCTATCTGCTTGACTCC
The DNA here is from genome assembly GCF_015220235.1 of Choloepus didactylus. Lineage (NCBI taxonomy): Eukaryota > Metazoa > Chordata > Mammalia > Pilosa > Megalonychidae > Choloepus > Choloepus didactylus. Next base: position 15,960,042 of record NC_051318.1, on the reverse strand, counting down.
TCCCTGCTTATATCTTCACTGACTCAGATCTCAACAAAAGAAAAAGTGGTGTCACTTTTGGTATCCCCATAAATTCCTATATTATAATGCCCCAAAAACATTAAAAATGTTAATGACAATGAAGTAATATCAAAAACTAATTTTTGTCTCAAACAAATAGTTTAGAACAGGGAAGATACCCACAAGTCAGTTATCCATCACCCATATGACCAGTTAAAAATATTGAAAAGGTTAGAGATGAGGGTTATTAAATAATTATGAGAACAGTAGCCCAAAACTTAAATCCAGTTGAAAAAAAATGTGACCGCAATTAACAGTTTTTGGGAGGACTGTGCCACACATTATGGGTAATATGTATAATCTTCCAAAGAACATCAACCAAGAACCAATGACAAAAAATGGTGTTTGCCAGATGACCCCAAAATAAAGAATCAGAATTTACAGATTAAAAAAAAAAGACACACAAAGTGGGAAGACGCAACTTTGTAAAGATGTTAACTTATAAATGTAATTGATTCCTAAAAACCTAACAGGCTCCCCCATCCCTCCAGAGTTAGAGAAACAAGTTGAAGCAATGGGGAGGGAGGAGATAGCCCTACCAAATAACAGAAAATACAAAAAGCAACAGTAATAAAAACAATGTGGTACTGGTACACAGACCAATGGAAAATGGACTGGACTGCAAGCACAAAACTAGACCCATATACAAATGCAAATTTAGTACATGATAAAAATGGTATTTCAAATCAGTGAGAAAAAGAAGAACTCTTAAATTCAGTGTGGCTGGGACAAATGGTAGGGCATATGCAACCACAGACCAGGATAACTTCCAAATGGATCAGAAACAAACATGTCGATTAAAAACTGAAACTATACAAGTAATAGCAGAAAACAAAGAGTAAATTTCCAGGCTGGAGAAAACCTTCCCAATAACGGCTCAAAATCTGGAGCAAAAAGGAAAAAGATTAACATGCTTAACCATACAGAATTTTTAAAATTTTGTCTGTCAAAAGACACCATATAAAAGAAAATATTTGCAACTTAAATCACAAAGAGTAAATGCTTCTAAGAATTGGAAAGCAAAAGACAACCCAATAGAAAATAAGCAGGGCTCACCCCTCCCTGAAAGAAGAAATGCAAACAGACTTTAAACACATTGAAAAGATGCTCAATTCCCTGACTAATAAGACAAATGTAAATTAAAACCACACTGATTTATCATGTCTCACTTATCAGATTGGCAAAAATCCAAAAGTCAAAACATACTCTGATGGCAAAGGCCCTGGAGAACTTCTCCCACTGCTGGCAGGGACAAACAGAGCACAACCCCCATGGAAGGGAACATGGAGGTATCCAGCAAAACTGTGGATGCATTTACACTTTGACCCATCAATACCACTTCTAATCTATTCCAAATATACACTGACTTTTAGAAATGGCACATGCAAAAAACCATCGTCGCAGCATTATCTGAAAAAGTGTAGAAACAACTCAAACAATAAACCATGGTAATTATGTTATACTCACACACTTAGTGCTATATATCTGTGAAAAGGAAGGAGGGGAAACTTTACATACTGCTTTAGAGAGAGGGACGTCCAGAATATATACTGAACAAGCAGGGCACAAAGCAAAGCTTTTGTGAAAGGCGAGGAGGAAAACGTGAATCCATATAAACACTTTTGCTAATATATTCAAAAAGAAACAGTGGAAAGAGAAACCAAAACCAAAAAATGGTTACCAGCAGGTGGAGGCAATGGGCAGTGGTGACAAGATGGACACTAGACTTCTCTTGAGTGTACTTTGTTTTATAGTTTTGACTTTGAAACTATGTAAATGTTTCATACAATTAAATAAACATCAGAAAAATTTTAAAAACTAACTCGTAAACTTCTTACTGAAGTTAAGTAAACCTACATGCGAGAACATAAAGAAATCATTAACAATTTACTTTGCTATCCCAGAAAAGTGGTGCTTTGAATTTGCCAACAAGAAGAATACACAGGGGACGCAGGCAAGATGGCGGCATAGAGAGGAGTGGAAGCTAAGTAGTCCCCCTGGAACAACTACAAAAAACCAGAAACAACTAGTAAATAATCCAGAATAACTGCGGGGGGACAAACGAGACCATCCACTCATCATACACCAACCTGAATTGGGAGGAATGCCCGAGAACACAGCATAAAATCTGTAAGGAAAACCTGCGGAACCAAGTCGTGAGACCCCCTCCCCCATAGCCCGAGCTGCGGAGCCTCGTGGTGCCAGAGAGAAGCTCTCTCCCAGCAAGCGAATATAGCTCAGCTGAGCTCCAACTGGGGTTTTAAGTAGCGAGTGTGAACTGCTCACTACAGGTACACAGCCCCAAAAACAGACAGAGGCTTTGGGTGACAACTGACCTGGGAGAGCCGGAGGGTCGCCTTGGACTGGGTCTGAAGCGGACTATCTGTTTCTTTTTTAGCTCAGTGGAGAAAGCCCCAGTTATTTTCAGTTTCCAGGGCTGAGACTGGGGGAAGGGTGGAGACAACACAAGCAGAGAGTGAGACCACTGAAATGCTAATGACCTCCACCTGGGGGGTCTGTCTTCTCTAGGAGGAAAGGGGTGGGGCCCTTTCCATTCAGAACCAGACCCCAGAGCCTGGGGGAACACAGCCATACCGCCTCACACCAGTCAAGAATTATAGGCTAACAGGCCTCACCTGCTGGGCAGAAAAGCACAGTGACCTGAGGCATCACAGGGTGGAGCAATTTTCTAAGACACACCCGCAGGGAAACCAGATACTGAGTATTTCTTCCCTCTGGGACCTAAGCCTGTTCTGGTCTGGGAAAACCTGATTTGGATAACCAAGGAAACCATGCCTAGACAACAGAAAATTACAACCTACACTAAGAAAAACAAAGTTATGGTCCAGTCAAAGGAACAAACGTACACTTCAACTGAGATACAGGAATTTAAACAACTAATGCTAAATCAGTTCAAAAAGTTTAGAGAAGATATTGCAAAAGAGATAGAGGCTGTAAAGGAAGCACTGGGCATGTATACGGCAGAAATCAAAAGTTCAAAAAAACAACTAGAAGAATCTATGGAAATGAAAGGCACAACACAAGAGATGAAAGACACAGTGGAAACATACAACAGCAGATCTCAAGAGGCAGAAGAAAACACCCATGAACTGGAGAACAAAACACCTGAAAGCCTACACGCAAAGGAGCAGATGGAGAAAAGAATGAAAAAATATGAGCAACGTCTCCGGGAACTCAAGGATGAAACAAAGTACAATAATGTACGTATCATTGGTGTCCCAGAAGGAGAAGAGAAGGGAAAGGGGGCAGAAGCAGTAATAGAGGAAATAATTAATGAAAATTTCCCATCTCTTATGAAAGACATAAAATTACAGATCCAAGAAGCACAGCGTACTCCAAACAGAAGAGATATGAATAGGCCTACGCCAAGACACTTAATAATCAGATTATCAAATGTCAAAGACAGAGAGAATCCTGAAAGCAGCAAGAGAAAAGCGATCCATTATATACAAAGGAAGCTTCATAAGACTATGTGCGGATCTCTCAGAAGAAACCATGGAGGCAAGAAGGAAGTGGTGTGATATATTTAAGATACTGAAAGAGAAAAACCGCCAACCAAGAATCCTGTATCCAGCAAAACTGTCCTTCAAATATGAGGGAGAGCTCAAAATATTTTCTGACAAACAATGAGAGACTTTGTGAACAAGACACATGCCCTACAGGAAATACTAAAGGGAGCACTACAGGGTGATAGAAGACAGGACTGTGTGGTTTGGAACACAATTTTGGGAGATGGTAGCACAACAATGTAAGTACACTGAACAAAGGTAACTATGAATACGGTTGAGAGAGGAAGGTGGGGAGCATGTGAGACACCACAAGAAAGGAGGAAAGATAAAGACTGGGACTGTGTAACTTGGTGAAATCTAGAGTATTCAACAATTGTGATAAAATGTACAAATATGTTCTTTTACAAGGGAGAACAAGCAAATGTCAGCCTTGCAAGGTGTTAAAAATGGGGAGGCATTGGGGGAGGGATGCAATCAGCATAAACTAGAGACTGTAACTGATAGAATCATTGTATTATGCTTCCTTTAATGTAACAAAGGCGATATACCAAGGTGAATGCAGATGGGGGGGGGGATAGGGGAGGCATGTTAGACACTTGACATTGGTGGTGTTGTCTGATTCTTTATTCTACTTTGATTTAAGGTTATTTTTCCTTTTGCTGCTTCCTAGCTGTCATTTTTTTTTCCTCTTTCTTTTGCCTCTCTACCTTCTTTGACTCTCCCTCCTGCCTTGTGGAAGAAATGTAGATGCTCTTTATAGATAGTGGTGAAGGTGGTGAACACATAAATGTATGACCATGCAGAAAACCATCGATTATTTACTTGGGATGGAATGTATGGTGAGTGAACAAAACCATATTAAAAAAAAATGGGTTGATGACAAAATCTCGAGGGCAATATACTGAGTGAAATAAGCCAGACACATTAGGACAATTATTGCAGGGTCTCACTGACAGGAACTAATTATAATATGTAAACTCATAGACATGAAATATAAGGTACCAAGATATAGGACGAGGCTTAAGAATGGGGAGTGGTTGCTTAGTATGAGCAGAATGTTCAATTAGGATGAACTTAAATGTTTGGAAATGAACAGGGGTGTCGGTAGCAAGATGTGAGAATAACTAACAGTGCCGAATGGTGTGTGAATGAGGTGGAAAGGGGAAGCTCAGAGTCATATATGTCACCAGAAGGAAAGTTGGAGGTCAAAGGATGGGAATGTATAAAACTGAATCCTATGGTGGGCAATGTCCATGATCAACTGTACAAATACTAGAAACCACTTCCATGAACCAGAACAAACGTATGACAATACAATTAGAAGTTAATAATAGAGGGGCATATAGGGAAGAACTATATACCTATTACAAACTATATACTACAGTTAGTAGTATTTCAACATTTTTTCATAAACAGTAACAAATGTACTATATCAATACTAGGAGTCAACAATTGAGGGGGGTTGGTTAGGGATAGGGGAGGATTAGAGTTTCCTTTTCTTTTTTTCTTTTTTCATCTTTCACTTTATTTCTTGTCTGGAGTAATGGAAAGTTTCTACAAATTGAACAAAAATTAAGTGTGATGGATGCACAGCTGTATGAGGGTACCCAGGGGCAAGTGATTGTACACTTTGGATCTTTGGATAATTGTATGGTATCTGAACAATCTCAATAAAAATGAAAAAAAAATAAATAAATAAAAGAATACACAGGGGCCAAAGTTCAACTTACACATGGTAGAAGATGCTCTTGACACCAGGGTATTTGAAAATTCTTGAATAAAAACAGTATGACTCCGGTTGGTCTTCCACCCTTTCTACCTGATGTGTCCATACCCACCCACAGAAACCAGTTGCCACCAACAAAAATACTCTCTTCGGAAGAAAGTGCTGACAAGAGTGTGGCCAGCCGGGAGCATAACAGGGGCGTGTGTTTCTAGGAGCTTCCTGCAGCAGGTGGCTCGACTTCATTTGCACAGGCCCTCGCAGCAGAGGGTCTGCTGGGAACATCTACCTCAGAGGACGGCTCTGAGTAAATTCATGCATACCAGAGACAGATACAAGGACAAACCTCCCGACTGTAAATCTGGCTTCTGAATGTCCAGATTTTAAGCAACATATTCAGATAAATCTGAATGGAAGAGTGAGGGAGTAAACTCTCGAAATCCTCGAAGGCCTCCACCTAGTTCATAAACACAGGAGGTATCACAGAGATCACAGCAGAAGGGGGTGAATCAGAGGTTGTCGAAGGATCATCCATGACAGCTTACAACTATTTGCATGCTGGGAGAAAAATGTAGTCTGACTCCTCTGAAGGAAGAGCTTTGCATTCAAGGCGCTCCTAAAGCCATCTACACTGAACTCTGTCAAGCTTGGACAATGAGATAGGCTTTGGCATGATGATGTTTACTACCATCACCACCAAGTAAGCGAAGAAAATTGGAGAAGCCAAGAAAATGCATTACATCTGTGGTGCTGGAGTCTGTGATAAAAGAATCATCCTTCAGAGCATTGCGTTTGGGCTCTGAGGCAGTGGATGGCATAACAGTTGTGACAACATGGACTGAAAAAATTCTCACGGATCTGAAGGTCCAGCATGACCAAGTTCCCTGCGGAAGAGAGGAATTTAGCCTTTTCCTAACAGCCATAGAAAACTCCTGGATTCATTTAAGGAGACAGAAAAGAGCGAGTGAGGCAACTGAGAGAAGTACTCTGAGCTCTGAGGATGTCATCCAAGCCCTGTGTGCCAGTCTGGAGCTGTTTTACGCCCCAGAAAAGGCCACATTCTCTGAATCCATTCCTCTGGGTGCAGACCTGTTGTAGGTGGGGCCTTCTGGCTGGGCTGTTTGCTTCCTTCACCCCCAGCCTTGCCAGTGCACTGCTGCCCACACCGGCAGGACTGGCATCTCTGTGCTGCAGTTTTAGCTCATTGTATGGATACCTGTTAACTGCTTAACACTTTGGTACATATTCCTTAAAACATAAAACCTCTCTTCTGTTGATGGAAATGAAAGCTTACCATGTGAGCACACCCACTTTTAAGCTCTGACAATAACAGCAAAACTGCGAGGTGTGGAAAAGATGAAGCATATGGAAAATCTGAGCCTCGAGTGAACAGAATTCTTAACTAGTTGCTGTAGCCCCTCATTTTACTTAAACTGCAGCATTTTCCTCTGTGACCACACGGGGGCATCTTTGTCCCTGATCAACAGCCTAAAGTCACTGTGGGAATAGATAAAAACTGTCTCCATAGTATTTACTTGAAATATACCATTGCTACCCAGATCGCGATTTTTATGTAGAACAAGTGCCTTCGCACATAAAGAAAGTTTGAAAAATACAAGTAGAAAGAAGAAAAAGAAAGAAAGTACTTCATCACACAATGTAGTTATAGGGATGAGAAAGAAAAATTTACAAATACATTCAACGATATGGATGAAACCTCACAAACATAATAGAAAGTAAAGGAAACCAGACACTAAAGAGGACATACCATACAATTCCCTGTATATAAAGTATAGCAACGGGCTAAACTAATCCTTGCTGTTAAGAGTCAGGATGGTGGTCACCCTGGGGTGAGTGTGACAGCGAAAGGGCATGAGGGAGGCTCCTGGGGTGCTGGCAGGCTTCTTTCAATCTGGGTCACATGGGTGTGTTCGGTTCATAAAATTTCATTCGGCCTACATATATGACATGGACACTTTTCTGTATGTACATTATTCTTCAATATAAAGTGTTTAAACAAGAATAGAAAATTCTGAGAAATAAAGGACTTCCAAAAACTTGGAACAAAGAATGCCAAGGTTACAGGAGTCAGTGCTTAAACTCCAAGAAAAGCTATTTTGAGTATTACAATTCCCAGTTAAATGAGTAACCTAGATGTTGGGAAAAAAATCATCTCACAAAACCTTGTGGATTGCACTCCGTTTATCCAACATATGGATGGATGTGTGGAAAAATGGGGACAAGAACTAAATAAACAATAGGGTGGGATGTTCAAAATTAGATTGGGATGATGAATGCATAACTATGTGATGGTACTGTGAACAGTTAATTGTACACTGTGGATGATTATATGGTATTTGAATGTATCTCAATAAAACAATCAAAAACTCAAAAAAATCAATTTCACAGCTATCTCACGGCTTCAGATGCCTTATGGGAAGCAACATTGACATACTCATTTTCTTTTAGTTTCATTTTAACTCCATCCTCAACTTGTCTCCACATTTATTCCAATTCCTTTCACTTATATTAATGATAAACAAGATACAATTTTCCTTGAGCCATGACCTTTGAAATGAACCATGAAAGACTCATCACAAAGACTATGCTTTACAACCTTAACTAGTGGGACAAATCCAGAATTTTTCAAGCCAACATCTAACTTAGAAAAAAAAAGCAGACCTTATAAGGAAAAGGATGCTTGTCAAAGTTGAAAGTTAACTTAGAATGATGTGATTTTTTCCCTCAAATTATTCCATACTTTCCTAAAAAGAATTCTCAATAAAGGACATGCATTGCTCTCCTAAGAACCCAAGAAATTCTCTTTCCTGACCCCATCCACAAGTTCATTCACTTCCCTGAAATTCTCTGCAGCTGGTCACATCTAATACGAATCCAGAATAACCACATAAAAAATAACCACATAAAACTGTGGAGGTTGCAGTGGGGGGAAGCAGAGCAAGAGTTGGCACAGCAGAGACATGATTTCTAGGCACACAATAGCGGAGACCTTGTACTTAATCTCTCTTTCCTTTTCCTGGATTTTTAACTAACAGTAGCAGCTCTCTTCACTGTGCCACATGGCCGCGTCTTCACCTCACACTCACGGTGCCACACGGCCGCGTCCTCACCTCACACTCACGGTGCCACACGGCCGCGTCCTCAGCTCACACCTCACGGTGCCACACGGCCACGTCCTCAGCTCACACTCACGGTGCCACACGGCCGCGTCCTCACCTCACACTCACGGTGCCACGAGGCTGGAGGCTGGGCGGCTCCAGTGAGAAAACCGTGAGCACTCTACAGGATAAGATACATTTCCCCTTGTTCACACCTTCTACCAAGATACAAGAGTTCTTTAAATACAATAGTGCCTTTGGGCTTTTAGATGTCACAATGGCTACAGAAACATCTTTAACATAACAACTGTGTTAGGTTGACCCATATCCAATTGTTGATTTTATAGGTCTCAAAGGTATAAATACTGGCAGTTTTATATTGGTTCAAGATAATAGAAAACTTATAAAAAACTTTATATAAAATTTGATATCTATCTATAAATATACCAGACTTGTTTTTTAAAATACTCAAAACCTGTAATACCTCGGGTTTTGGCAGCCTCCTTTAGAGCAGCTAGAATGTGGGGCTTCAAGTTCTCCAAAATAAATCTTCCTTCAAGACCTGGGAAAAGGGACCTAACAGGTGAAAGAAAACACAGCAGTATTATAATTTTCTACAACTCCAAGAAAATTCAGTCATAATTTCAGCAAGATAAACCTGCAATCTTACATAAATTATAATGCACACATCGAATCATGTTACAATACTTTCTGATGAAACATTATCTCGGCCTTGCTTTAAAATTATCAGGGCATTATTCACCTTATCCAAATTCAGAAATGTTCTCAACACCTAAGAATAAAATTAATTATATATTCTGACATGTCAATACACATCAAAGTTCTAAAGAATTATTTAGTGTACACTTTAAATTATTTTAAATTACAGTTCATCAAAATAATGCATTACTACTAATTTCAACTAATTTGTAATCATTGTTTTCAGTGTTCTGTTACTGAAATTTCCTAGGAAATAATTGCTTGGAATACTTTTAAGCCATCAACAAATGAATGCTTTTTCACCTTAGAATATAAAAATATTTACCTTAATATTTTAACAAATTATTTCTGCAAAATTCTTGCTAACTATAAAATCTATGTAGATAACTAATGACTTCTACGGTGAAGGGCTCTAAACTAGCGGGAGCAGGGAAAAGCCCCTAAGAAGGATTCCAACAGTGTCAACGCTACCTTGGGTAATCTTCTGAGGTAATGTACACGGCGTCCTGATCGGACACAGAGGAGGAGAAGGGGACGAAATGCCCGCTCTGGAGAGGCAGGAGCTCCAGCCCCAGCAGCTCGCTGTAGGCGTCATCAGACAGCACGAACTCCAGGAGGTGCAGCTTCTCCTGGGCACTGCCCGCGGGCGCCGACTTCCGCAGCACCTGCCGGACCAGCGCAGGCATCACCCTCTTCACCGGCTTCGCCCTGGAGGCCGCGAGCTGGGCCGCAGCGGCGAGGTTGGCGGGGACCTTGACGATCTGCTTCCCTGAGCTCTGGAGGTAGCTGAGCACGGTTTTTGTGTACTCCAAATTCTCATCGAGTTCCGAGAAGTACGCCTGCTCTAACTTCACCCAGTCGTTGCTGAATGAATAAAGAACTGCGTTCTGGAACAGCTCATTAAACAGGGGTTCTAAAATCGGTTGCCAGTGTACCTTCACTTTGTTCATATCAGGCCAAAGCTTATAGATAATCTCAACCGTCAGGGGGAAATCAGAGTTTTTTTCAGTCTCCAGACGTCTTATTGAGTCTAAGATCAGAGTAGCGTAAGCTTTGGGGACAACGTTCGCAACAAGGAAGTCATTCCACAAGGCAGCTGGGTCCCTCCACTGGTCCAGCTCCCTCCATTTGATGCTCCTGCGGTTGTCTGTCAGACCGAAGAATCCACTGATGTGGACAGGGAGGCCTGTTTTGCTCTCCTCACCAGGTGGTAAAGGAAGAAAGCAAAATGCTTTTCCTGAGAAATCAGATGTTGCTCCTTGTTCTTCATCGTCTCTGCTTGATAAACACATGGCTATTCCAATGATTGGGACAAACTTCAATTCATCAGCCAAGGAGTCAAGCTTACTACACATCCCTCGACCGCCCACACCGTTACACACCAGCCAGGACGTTTTCTGTGCATCCTTAGTACTTTCATCTTCTAACGCTATATTTATGTGATATGTCTCACAGGTGATGCTATTGCTTGGAATCTTTTCACAATAGTTACTTATGGCAGCCCCCAGAATCTTTATAGAGTTTGGCCGTTCGTGCTTCAGGGCTTGGTTCTCACTGGCGGTGACTCTAAATACCAGTCTCTCAGTCCCATCTGCCTCCCGGACATGTAAGGACACGTCCTGCACGCTCTTCAGAAACAGAAGCACCGTGTCTGCATCGGCTCTGAAAGATTCAAACAACTCAAGAACCTTCTGCTTATTGTAGAGGTTACCACTAAGCTGGGAGGGTTGTAGGCGAAGAGGGAAACGGAAAAATGTTCCTGGAAAATTGCCATTTATGAACGTTTCCTTGGTGCTTCCAAAAATGCCAATGAATGGCGCAAACTGGTCTGAAAGTTCACTAATTTCTTTGCTGTCACTTTTGAGATTCCAACATTGGCCTGATTCGTGTGGGCCAAAAAGTGCTTGATGAGGATCCAACATCCCAATCTGGTCCCCACTAAAGATACAAGGAACATCTGTAGGGAAAAATTCAACAATCATGATCAACTCTGAAATTTAATGAACAATTACAATTATAATTATAATAAATAATTGTAATACCATAAAAATGTTACATATGAAAAAGCAAGAGCCATAAAATTATTTAAAATAGATTTATTTCAAAACAAACTCAATTAATTAATTCTCCTATTGTTAAACTTGCTACATACACTTAAGATGTTTTTCTAATACAGTTTAACACTCAGATGCCAAGGAAGCCATATAAAAGTCTACTTCTAAAATTTAAAGACAAAAGAACCAAAACTCATTTATTATGAGAGAAAATCTATATAATATCCTACAGATACTAAATTAAGCACAATCTCTTCACTGTGGTCCCCAAGCCATCTCATCTCCTCTTCCCTTCTCCTACCAACGCCAGTTTTGGGGCTGCTTATTCAGACATGCTCCTTCCCTTGGCACTTGTGTCCTCACCGCCTCAGCTGCTCTCTTCTCTAAGGACCTCCCACTCCCAACAAGATAATACAAGCTCTGTGAAGGTCAGGGTTTTACCTGCTTTGTTTTATCTGCTCTTATCCCCAGTGCCAAGAACAATGTTTGGCATTTTAAATACTGAATACAGAAACAGAGCTTCCTCAAAAGTCCGTAAGTACAAAACTTCTTTCTGAAGTTTTCCTTTGTCCTCCTACCGCTGTTCCCTCCAGCCCAATAAGGATTTCTCTTCTGACTCAATCCTATAATGAGTGTAGTGACTTTCCATGATTGTGAAAATGTGGGATGTCTCTTCAAACACTCATTAAACAAGGACGTAAGGGGTATCTGAGTATTTACACGTGGTCCCCCAGCCATGTGGACTTAATTAAGCAGAAGAGCTGTATCACTGCATCACAAGCTTAGAATGAAATCCAACTACAGACTGAGAGCAGAGGGGGAGAGGCGGGAGCAGCGCAGGCGGTGTGAAGGGACAAGCAAGCAGCTGCCTCCAGGGGCCCAGGGCCTCTCCCGCCGGGCGTGCTCACCAGGCCAACTCGGATCCCAGCACGTCAAGGCCCTGTTATAGAACACTGGCCCTTGGTGGACACCAGCTGCCTCACCTGCTTTCTAACCAAGGACTGAGTGAGATTTCAACAGTGGCAGAAAACGTCCTGTACCATGAGGAATCCTCCACAGTGCCTTTCTCAGCCCTTCCCGGGGCGCTTCTGACATGTGCTTTGCCTGCCTTACACGCTGTCTTCAGCACCAAGCCTCCATGTAAGACACAACTCCAAAGAAGTCAATCTTTAACAACTGTGGCCGGTTAACATCAAATAGTATCTGTGACTCTTGAGCATTTTAAGTAGGAAATGCTCCTTCCTCCAACCACCAGCTAAACTGACTGACCAGGCAGTCTACGGCTATCGCAGCATCCACCCACCCTCCATTATTCAATATAGATTCCTGATATTGGTAAGAATGTGACCTGAGAATAGCACCTGCCATTTATACTTAATATTGTCCCGCATAAATATGCTCATAACCTCAAATATGGAACAAACCACACGAGACACAAGTGCTGGGCTGTCAGCTGACAATCTCTCCATACTTGTACAATTCATTTCTATCCAGGGTAAAATTTAAAAATGACTACGTGTCACAGACCTGAGGGGTAACTTACAAACAGCTGAATACATGGACATTAAATCTGTAAATGCAATAGGGTGACATAAATGGGGCTACAATTAGGGTGAGCCCATGTCCCCTTTGCCTAGGGGAGTTCCAGTTTAGGCCCACTGTCAGAATAACCACTATTAGTGCCCGTTTTCACTCTTGAGTGTCCCAGCTTGGGCAATAAATTATGTGGTAAACCTAGCTATAGCTATAGCTGGAGCCCTGCCTGCTGAATCTCTCCTTCTCCTGAAAGACACAGTCTGAAACTAGACTATAACAAGACCAATTCCATAAAGGAAGTTTTAATCACAAAATTATAATAAGTATTAAGAGCTTTGATTTTGCAAGAATTGCCATTTACTCTTAGAGATGACTACACTAAAACTTTGAATTACTTCCTATTGCAACTATGAACCTGAAACCTCATATTCTTTCTAGACTCAAACCAGAATTTCAAAGTAACCTTTACAACCTTTTTTTTTAAATAGCATGTTAAATATATGCTTTATTTTAACAAAACACTGGAAATAAACATTTTTACAAATTATAATCAAACAAAACATAATATGATCCTGGTAAACATTAATTCTTAATTCAAAATAATGACATCCATAGAATACATCCTAGTATTGGCCAATAAGAAGTTAAATTTACTTAACCCTAGTATTTTTACATGCGCTTAACCATTAATCCTTCCTAAAATTCAATGACTATAATTATTCACCTTTAGAAGGTTAAGCAGATCTTCTACATAATTCCCCAGAGATAATTTTTTTCAAATATAAAACATTATACAGGCAAGGAAATTATAAAAATGTATATAAACTATACACTGAAGGGGTTGTCTAGATACAGATAGATGCATTTCACCTTAGAAAGCATGGACAGACATGTGCACACACACAAACCACAATCAAATATATTCACCACTACATTAATTCTAAGAAGAGCAGAAATTTTGTGGGATGAAAATACAGAGAAACCAAAGCAACTTCAAAAATCTTTACCCTCTCAGTTATTGGCTATCATTAGATAATAAACTTTTCCCTTTAATGTCCTGATATTTAGAAATATGTGCAAGAAAATCTGTTAAAATCAGTTTTGCCTGGTTCTTGAAAATTTGGGATATAAAACTTTTCAGGCTAACTATTTTGTCTAGTCATTTCAAAAGCTATTATTTTAAACCTAACATAAAATGACAATATGTTACACTGATGCCACTGGATCATGATGACAAAAAGTTTCAGCATCACATAGTGAAGTAAAGATTTGGGAAGTCACTGTGGAAATTTCAGAAATTCAAAAGACACAGTATTTCACTGACATACTTCTTGCCACTGACAGAATTTGAGGAAGATGACTTTAAAAGAGGATCACCTTTGAAGTTAACCAAATACACTACTGAGGTTAGTCTAAAATATATTTCATTATCAAAAATGAAAAGCCAAACACTGTACCTGTTATATGATAGACAGAATTAAAGCCGATTCCAAATCTTCCAACCTTCAAAGGATCATCCTTTTTCCTGCTTCTTGCTATTTCCTGAATGCCGTGCCAGTCCTCCGGGGTGAAAACTGCATTGTTATATGCATAAAGAGCTGACCCTGGGTGTTAAAAACACACATGCAGGCATTCAGAAAGGATTAAACCAAAGGATCCAGTTCTGTTTCAAGACTTCCTCTCCTCAAAATCCCTTTACTTAATGGGAAGATGGACAGTAAAGGGAGTGACTGAATTCTGCATTATAATCGTAATTGTTTTCATGATAAAAATAAAAACACAAATTAATAGTAAAAATTTGCAGCAAAAGAAATATAGCATTGTTGGCCAAAAATCCAAAATGGAAAAAACAGGAGTGATACAGCACTGGATACGTAAAACAACAGGCAAAGAAATTAACCAGTGTATCACACTTTGTAAAATTTGTTCCTAAATATCATCTTTAAATTTGGTTTTCTTGGTAAATAGAATTACCTTTAAGTGTACAAAGGGGATTTGCTATTTTAAAAAACCCTTTTAATATATTCTTTCATAAGGTGAAAAAGAATCCCTTAGTCACGTTAATAGTCACCAAACGACCTAAGGACATAAAGGTAAAACCCTTTTTGTCAGCCTCTAAATTTTTCATATACAAGGCATTACTTGTATTCTTTTTAAAAATTATTAATGTAAAAAAATTTTAAATGAGGACTCCAGAATAATACTACTCTGTCTCCAAAGTACTTACTTTAAAAAGTTTTATTTATCATTCTGCTCCACATATTTTTGGAACGCCACTTCCGGGGACCTTTCATCAGAATTTCTAACATTCTTTAAATACATTCAAGTATAGTTAAATCATGCCATGAAGATGATTATTTTTTTACAACAAGTAATTGGAGTGTAACATATACACAATAAAGTATGAAGACCTCAAGTGTACAGCTCAACGAATTCTCACAAAGCGAATAAGCCTGTGTGCCCTCCATCCAAATGAACCATGTGGAGCACTGCAGCACCCCGGGAGCCTCTCCTGAAGCTCCCATGCATGTGAGCACATATGTGGGGAAGCTGCCAATAGTTGGTTTTACAAATATAGTGTGATTACTGTTTTTAAAATAGTGAAAGTAGGGATATGAAAGTAATCACGTCTGTCAATGCTCCTTTTGGAAAAGGATTAGCACCAGTGGCTAAAGCGGAGCCAGATGACTTCGGATTTCAAATGCAGCTCTACCAGTTACAAACTGCATGACCAGGATACCTAAGGTCAAAAAGGTTCAGGCACCTCATCTGTAAAATAAGGATAAAGACAATATCTACTCCCAAAGGACTGCTGAGGATCAGATGAGACTATCCAAATAAGTACCTAACATCCAGGAAACACGTAAAAAGACTGGCTATTATTGCTCTTATAATCATTATTAGTATATCATTTTGTTCACCATTATTATTAACAGAATAATTATTAGGAGAATATTTATAAAATAAGCATCCTCTTATTACTCAACAGCTAACTATAACTGGTTTAAAATGGCATCTAGCAAGCAGCGTGCGGTGCTTTCTCCAAATGGCCATTAAAAATACTAAGAAGACACTAAAAAAAGGACCAAAATAACTCGCAGCTCTGAACACCAGGCCTGACAGCCTTTTGCCAGACTCTGGAAGAACTTGCATAACCACAAGGTCACTGAAAGCAATTGAGAAATACGGCAGGAGGACAAGTCCGCTGTGTGCACAGAGCAGAGCTGCAACCTGCAGAGCTGGCCCCAGGAACTGGGCAACTGATCCTTTACCTCCGACTGCTTTTACAGAACATTTTAAATTACACAATATAAGACACTTGCTTTTACAGATTCAAATAAAGCAGTTTCACATGAAAAAAACAAATGATCCCCTCACACTGACCACTCTTAAGTTTTTTGGCCATATCAAAACTGTTGCTTCCAAACTTACAGCATCAGAACTCTCTATCGACACCAATTTAGAAGCTGCAACTCCTAGAAGTGTAACTGTCATAAACAAAAGCTAACACTAGGAGGAGGTGAGGAGGAGCACCTGAGAGCAAATGTCCACTGGGCACTGTACATGTGGGCACTTTTCCATATGCTTTGGCTGTTCAGGGTCAGAGGCCCCACCTCACTGGGGAGAGAACAGGGGAAGGTCTGCTAATTTCAGTGTCTAGCAGGGATAATCAAGTTATTATTTAATGCTTTTAATCAAGGCACAATTGGTCCCAGGTTACTTTATTTCTGATTATACTCATACTGGAATGAGAGAATCCTTTGCTCCAGTCAAATTGGAGACTGAATCTCTCTGCCTCCACCACTGAAATCCATTTATAATCCCCACATCTATCCTGACCAAAAACCAAAAGCTTCTCTGGGAAGGAAAGGCTCAGCAGCAATCTGTTTTCTCTGTTTACTGAGGGAATGCCCAAGAAGGAGCTAACTGAGTCAAATCCCCTCATCAAGATGCTGAGGACCGACCCTGGGCAAACATGCTGGGAGGACTGACAAGCAGGAGAGCCTCATCTCCCAGGATGATTACTGTAAATAAACCTGGAATTCATAATTTTATGGTGTATAGTTCATTTGAAAATGTCATTAGCTACGCAGTCACTGGAGAAAAGCACGAACATGTTCTATAACTGAAACAGCGCCCTTGGTGTCCATGATGCCCCACACACCACCCGGCCAGGGCACGTCCCAACACAGGAAGGGACTGGAGAGGTGCTGGCCACCCTGTGCCTCCTAAGGACCAAATCCTCGAAACTCTCTCTACAGCTCTATACCAGGTAAGATCTCTTATTCTTTTACATCCAATTTGACCATTTGATCATCCTACCCTTTTGTTATCTCTTTATCTAAAAAGGGACAAAGGGCAAGGTGGCCTCAGACTTCTCATCTGCAACATTAAATGTCATTAAAGGCAAAACACTGTGATCTGAAAAGACAGTACCAAGCCAGGGTCCCATTCCCATCTGCACACAAGTGAGAGACATGCTCCGAGATGCAAGGGCACACAAGACTGTCCATAAATGCTTGTTAATCAAGATATCAAAGATCATGTCCACCTACTTTTAGGTATATCCACGTTCATTTTAAATTGGCTACTCTGACAGCCCTTTATAAAGCCTAACTCTTTAAGTTTACTTATACACAAACTCGGCAAAATCATCTTGTTTCAAATATTTTTTACAAAATGAGGCAAAGTCAAGACTGGAAACAGAAAATCATAGACATCAAGTAGAATTCTGAACCCAAAAATCTTTCAGGATTTCTTTACACTCTCACTTTTTGAACTCTATGATTCTATAATACATAACAATTTGTGCATATATAATAATTAACATCAGTATAACACCATATGTAAAATATATGTATGATCTCATTCAATCCACGCAATAACTGGGAAATAGCTTTGCTCTTATTACCATCTTATACGTAGCGATGGAAGTTAAGAGAGGGTCAGTATTTGCCTGATTGATATCCTGTCCCTTTCTCTCCTTCAGTCGTTCCTCCCATCCCGGTTCAAAACAGCTTCAAGGGTACTCCTGAAGCAGAAAATAATGCAAGAACGCACAGCCTTGTGGAACTTCCTTCCAAATGTCGAAGTCCTTTATAATAATATGGAAAAGGTGCTCCTTTGTCTCACTGATTATAAAATACTCACAAGCTGACTAACTAGAATGAGAAGTTTACATATATTACATCACTAGTTAATAAGTGTTAAATTTTAAGTTTTTGACTCTTTGTGCTCCAAAAATACTAACTGGCAGAGTCATCTTTTCACCAAAAGCAGAGAAAAACATCAGAAGAAGCAGAAGTACAAATGGTATGCCAAGATGTGAAGTACAAATGGTAATTAGATTGTTTATTAAACAGAGTATTATGAACCACTCAAAATCACCTGTTAGTACATAAAATAACACTTGCCCCTAATAATGATTCTTACCCTGATATTGCGCCATATCTTTTGACCAAAGAGCCTCCGTTCCATATTGAGTTTCATCATATAAAAATTTAACTTCTGTGGCCCCAGCATCTTCTGCATTCTGTATTAATTCCTAACCATGAAATACACCAAAAAATAATTATATTTAATCATATAGTAATCTACTTCCCATCTTTGTATTTTCTTAAAATATTTTAAAAGTAAATATACTTAAGTAAAGGAAACCCAGTTTCTGCATCATTCGCGTTAGGAGGTGTTGAGGGTACTAATGAAAGCAACTGTTACAGACACATGAGGGAATGGCAGAGAAAAGATCATGAGTCCTTCTCCAATTACATGCACCAAAATTCCTTTTTTCAATTTGCTGTCTCTTAGCCTGTAAATACAAATGCTGCAACTATTTGCAACTGCCTCTTACTTGCAGCCTACCCAAAGACTCAGTTCCAAGGAAAGCACTGCACTTCCAAGAGGCGCCCCTACTGTTCTGCTGCGGCCATCCCCCAGCATCTGCCACTGCACCTCGTTCTAATTCAGGTACCAAAAACAGACCTTTATTTATCACCAGCTTACCAAACCTACCTTCTCTTGGAAAAACTGAAACCAAATAGGATCAATCTATCTACACCATTCAGGATGCTGTGTTCTTAAGAACTTGCTTGTTATAAGCATGCCTTTCTTCTGCATTAAGCTGAGAACTTCCTGAAGGTCAGGATCAACTCCATTCATCTCTGGGTCAGGTGTAAGGGTTACCAGAGTTCCTTTCACAAGACAGGCAGTAATATTATTTGTTTGGTGGTTGGTGGGTGAGTGGATGGGTGATGGTGGCCAGACTCCTGTGATTTAGAAAGCAGAGGGCAGACTACAAGATTTATACCCAGCAGTAACTCAAGTAATTCCCAATCCCAACAACCCCCAGTCACTTCTGGACACCTACATTTTGATCTCTGGTCAATCTGATGGTAGCTTAGGCTCTTAAAAAAAGCTTTCAACTCCTACAATCAACCCCACAATCACCAAAAGTTGGGGCAAAAAAACATCTAGAGACATGATCTGAAGTTTATTCTGAGCCTTGTCTAAAGTAAGGAAAACTCAATAGATGATAATTTCTGGATGAGCACAAACTTAGAACAAACCAAATCAAGGGGTTACATTTAAATGGATAGATCTTTAGAAATACAGTAAATCATCCTGTATTATATAACTCATGAAATTCTAACCTTTGGTGAGAACTCCTTTTTTACTTCCTCCAAACCTTGGGATCATTAAATTGGGGTAGGGTTGGCAAGAACTGAGGAGCACTTAAAAGCAATGCCAAGTAGATTCTGGGAAGATGGCGGCATAGAAAGAAGTGGAAGACTTAGTCTCCCCCAGAACAATTCATAAATGAACAAAAAACCAGTAAATAACCTGGAATAACAGCGGGGAGACAAACGTGACAGTACACTCAACATCCACCGACATGAATTGGGAGGAATGTCCGAGATCACAGCATAAAATCTGTAAGTAAAACCGCGGACCCATGCTGAGAGCCGAGAACCTAGAACCGAGAGCCCCTCCCTCACAGAAGCCGTGCCGTGCACTCTCTCAGCCCAGCTCCAAGTGAGGTTTTAATATTAACTGCTCAATACAGACAGCGAATCCTCAACAAGCAGACAGAGGCTTTTGGTGACAACTGACCTTGGGAGAATCGGGGGACATATCTGTCTCAGGATAGGGAGCCCAGAGGATCGGGTGCTATATCTGGCTGACGAGTGAACCTGGAAGTTTTTCTGTCCCTCGCTCTCTCTCTGTGGAGAAAACCTCAGCTATTCTCAGCCCACAAGACATTGCAGTAAAGACAGCCTCAGACATTCTGCATTCTGAAACGAGCTGAGAGCCCCACGGCACAGCCCAGCGGCCCAGGGCTTCCCTTGAGGGACGGCGCACACTGATGACATAGCATGGCATTCCCTCGGCTGAGGGAGGATCGCGGCTGGGAGGCGGGATCCGCTCAGAGAACCCAGGGGCGCTACGCCAAGTCCAGTGTTTGTGCGACACCGAGAGAGACGGTCTGGGGCTGAACTGAAATGAAGGCTTAGATTCTTGTGGCAGCCTTGAATCTCCTGGAACCTCGGAGATTTGAACAGTAGAACTGCCCTTCCTCCCTGGCCACCCATACACACACCCCACATTCAGGGCGGACAGCTCCAGCAACACACCCAAACTGAGTTCTCCAACTGAACACACAAGAATCATTTCCCCACACTCCATGGAAAAAAGGTTAAGAACTGATCTGAGGGATACAGGTGACTCACAGAAGCCATCTGCTGGTTAGTTAGAGAAAGTGTACGTCACCAAACTGTGTCTCTGAAAAATTAGATCGATATCCTTTTTTTTTTTGATACAACCTGAAAGAACCCTATCAAGCAAAACAAATGCCAAGAGGCCAAAAACATCAGAAAATCTTAATGCATATGATAAAACCAGACGATATGGAGAATCCAGCTCCAAACACACAAATCAAGATTTCAGAAGAAACCTTGTAACTCGCAAAATTAATCAAAGAACTACAATCGAAGAACAAAAACATGTCAAAGGATTTAAAGGACATCAAGAGGACCATGGCCCAGGATATAAGTGCCATAAAGAAGACCCTAGAAGAGCATAAAGAAGACATTGAGAGAGTAAATAAAAAAATAGACGATCTTATGGAAATAAAGAAACTGTTGGCCAAATTAAAAAGACTCTGGATAGTCACAATACAAGACTAGAGGAAGCTGAACAACATCTCAGTGTCCTAGAAATCCACAGAACAGAAAATGAAAAAACAAAAGAAAGAATGGAGAAAAAAATCGAAAAAATCACAATGGATCTCAGGGATACTATAGATAAAATAAAACGTCCAAACTTAAGACTCATTGGTGTCCCAGAAGGGGAAGAGAAGGGTAAAGGTCTAGAAAGAGTATTCAAAGAAATTGTTGGGGAAAACTTCCCAAACCTTCTACACAATATAAACACACAAAGCATAAATGCCCAGCGAACTCCAAATAGAATAAATCCAAATAAACCCACCCCAAGACATATTCTGATCAGACTGTCAAATACTGAAGAGAAGGAGCAAGTTCTGAAAGCAGCAAGAGAAAAGCAATTCACCACATACAAAGGAAACAATATAAGACTAAGTAGTGACTACTCAGTGGCCACTACGGAGGCGAGAAGGCAGTGGCATGACATATTTAAAATTCTGAGAGAGAAACATTTCCAGCCAAGAATACTTTATCCAGCAAAACTCTCCTTCAGATTTGAGGCAGAGCTTAAATTTTTCACAGACAAACAAATGTTGAGAGACTCTGCCAATAAAAGACCTGCCCTACTTCAGATTCTAAAGGAAGCCCTACCAACACAGAGACAAAGAAAGGAGAAAGCGATATAGAGCATTTTAACAGACATATATAGTACCTTACATCCCAAATCACCAGGACACTCATTTTTCTCTAGTGATCACAGATCTTTCTCCAGAAGGGACCGTAAGCTGGGACATAAAACAAGCCTCAAGAAATTAATAAAAAAAAAAATTTTTTTGAATATACTCAAAGAATATTCTCCAAACACAATGGAATACAAATAGAAGTCAATAATCTTTGAACTATAACTCCACTATTTACTTCCTACATGATAAAAAATACACAAACTCTAAGGACAAATCAGTGCTTTTGAACTCAATGTAAAATATGTAATTTTAGACAACTATATAAAGGTGGGGGACTGACGGAGTATAGGAACATAGTTTATGTGCCCTATTGAAGTGAAGGTGGTATCAAAGAAAAACAAGATTGATAGGGATTTAAGAGGTTAATTTTAAGCCCCACAGTAAACACAAAGAAATTATCAGAGAATATAACCATCGAGATGAAAAGTAGAGTTTGGGTTAAGAGAAATGGGGGAAGGGGCAATGGGGAGTTAAGAAAGGAGTGTAGGGTTGCTGTTTGAGGTGAAGGGAAATTTCTAGTAATGGATGGTGGGAAAGAGCATAACATCATTCTAAATGTGATTAATCCCACTAATGGAAGGCTAGGGAGGGGTGGAATGGGAAGATTTAGGTTGTATATATGTTTCCACAATTGAAAAAAGAAAAAGAAAAATACAGTCTAACTAGACGACAATTGAATGCTAAGGATGAACTTGGATGGGATTGGAGGGTGGAGGACAGGTGGCTCGAAGGGACACAGTTGAGACATAAGGAAAAGGAAATATAGAATGTAAGCATTGTATCATTGTCGAATCTCTTATACTTCTTAGCTGCGCTTAATGGAATTACATAAAAGAATGTTCTTGTTCATGGGAAGTACATACGTGAATTATAGTGTATGTTCAAGGATGTGTGCAGCTAACTCTCATATGTTCAGAAGACAGAGAAATAGATGATGGATGATTGATAGGGAGGGAAAGAAATAGTGATGTGACAGCATGTTAAAGTTGGTTGATTGAGCTATCGGGGGAGGGGGGTCAGGGTATGATGGAATTCTGTGTCTGGGGCTAGTATTGTTTTTGCAACTATTCATGTAACTTTGAATTTATTTCAAAATTAAAAAAAAAATTAAAAAAAAAAAAAAAAAAAGCAATGCCAGTAGTAAAGTCTGCACCAGAGTACAAAGGGGACACAGTGACCCCTGGAAGTGAAGTGATCGTCAGGAGACTGAGGGTGCAGCACAGAACTGAAGAGCTAGTTCTGAGATCAAGTAAGGCTCTCAAGGCAGCAAGGTTTGGGGCATCTCATCCCCACCAATTGTTCAACCCAGAACACAGACACGTGAACCATACCACCTTCTACCTTCTCATCAGCTACTAATTCCTCCTACTGACACTATTGCCTATTTCTCATAGGATATTTCTACTCTACTCAGACGAAGAATCCCTAAAATTAGCAATCTTACTTGAATTAGGACATTATCATAATACAAAAGATAAATATAATACTTGAATAGGTAGCAAAATACAATATTAACCTATAAAATGGTAACACCTTAGAGGTTGGATCTTGTTTTCAATCAGACAGCTATTTGAGATTTAAGTATATTTTAAAGAACAGAGAGGGAGAAAACTGAATCCAGGTGCCAACTCAGGCTCAAGCTGAACACAGAATAGGATGCTTCTCCCTAAATTGTAATCCTCAGGGGATCTCTTTAAATGGATTCCTAGGAGAAATAAATTTGCCAATTTGCATGTAGGATCTTGGGCAAGTCACTAAAATACCTCTGGACCTCAGTTTCAGCAAAATCACAAAAGGTGGTCATCCAGGTCTTAGAGACTGCTATAATTCCTATTAAATCTAAAACAGAATTCTACTAAAATATCCAAGGAGCAATGATTATATTGGGCTGGCTACGCTGCAAATGTATACAATAAGCAAAGTGAAAGGACTAAACCTCAGGAGTCTGCCAACCTTTAACAATGTACAAAGCTAGTGCTCGTACTGCCACCTTGTTTCTCAGCGAGGCATGCCAGTCACACTTTTTCCCAATCCCTACTTCCTTTACCACCAACTAAATCTTCATTTTAAATTTATTTTATTCACCTCTCTACTATCATAACAACCCAATAACCATACCTTTCCCATCTTCCTAATATTTTAATGTAAAAACAGTTTCAAATTAACCTTTGGTGAACCACTGGTGCCTACTGAGAAAGACGGGCTGAAACTACGCCAATGTGCCGTTGCTGAAGACCCACCCGAATCCTCACTCAGTGCCTATCTGAGCAGGACATATATAAAACGAGTTAAACAGACCCACACTTAATCCTCTAAAAATCTGTCACCATCTAAACTAGAAAATAGAATGAGTGCTGGGATATGGAAGGTTAACGAGAAGGAAAAGGCAAAAGAATGATGTACTTTTAAAATTAATTAAGGCAGCTTCCTACTAAGCTAAAACACAAAATCTCATTTGTTGCAGCATCTTCCATTATTGCTTTCCTTTAATGGTTGCTCAGTTTTGTATTTTTTCAATGAGTGTAAATTCAGATTAAAAGAATGAGTCATAAGTAGAAATAAAATGAGTAGTTAAAATAATCATCCTATTAAATAAGCCCTCCCCCAAAAAGCAAACCTCTAACTCCAGGGACTCACACGGGCATGTGTATGTGGCCCCTGAGTGTGGGTTCCGTGTCATTCTGTCCGTCCGCCTGGTAGGCTGGCTGTTTGTTATGCCCCTGCATGAACACTTTACATAAAACGTACCGAGAGAGACCCTGTGCCTGACTGCAGCACTCAGCACCCCGGCACTGTTCTCTGCCCAAGACGTCCCGGACTGACACCGACTGCAGCCAACCTCACACCCCACCAGCATCTGCAGGCACGTAAATCCATCCAGCCATGCAATTCTAGGCTGAGTTGTTTTTTTTTTTTAATAAACACCAAACAGGACTTCTAAGTAACTCTACTTCATCTCATTTTTATCAAGGTAAATTTACATGAGTACATAACATATGTCCTACCTTAAGAATCTGTCCTCCTTCTGGATATCTTCTTAAAATGTCCTTGAGGAAATCAACAAGTGGCGGAGTTGTTTGACCAAATCGACCTAAAATATAAAACATTTAGATTGGTTAGAAAATAATCTCATGGCCTATCCCCAATTGTATGATTTGGCTCCAAGACCCAAGACCACAATACAGATTACAATCCACGTATCTACGTTAAAGCAGCACCAGGGACAAAAATCCACTTGACTGAGCCGATTCAGCAGAAAGTAAAGTTGATTCCATTTTATCAAATCTCAAGATTCTTAATGGAACTACAAATTAGGTTTTTAAAAATTGTTCAAAAATATACTGAGTCTTGCAAAGACTATTAATTCAAAAATCAAGAGCATGTGGGGGGAGGGGGGAGAAGCTGTCACTATTTTCCAAAGCAAATGAAATAAATGGCATCATTTTGTGGGTGCTGATGTTCCTAAACAGTAATCCAAAAAATACTCTCCAACTCAGCCAAGGTTTCTGATGACAGTCACCTTCTCAGTAGCTGTCCGGTTCAAACCCCGCTAAGCCTTGCCTAAACTAGAGTCTAACCACTAATTAAGCAGGTCGCCTTAAGAGAGGTGAAGAGAAAATAAAGGGAGAATGGGCGAAGTCATTCTCAGATGCACAGTTTTAAAAATCTGCATATTTTAAGGTAAAAAAATAAATCTGTGCTTAGAGCAAATCACTATAATTCTTTATAGCTTACATTATTCCGGTGCAAGTATCCACCATGCCCAGGTCCCTCCACCCCCCAAACAGGACTGTTTCCAAAGACCATTAGCACCCACTCGTTTCTGTAACAACCTTCCCCACCCACCCTCGCATCCTCTCCGCCCTGACATACCCCTCACCGCATCCCAATATTAGATGCTTTCATGTCACTTTTAAACAGTCTTTATCTACCTAAAATTGGCATGTACTCCTGGTAAAGTCAATATTATACCTCCCCCCTTTAAGCCTTTTGATTGAAGGTTTACAAAAAGATGACGATTTTTGGAAGTCAGATCTCCAATCTTGATCCAGTCAGATAACTGAAAAAAAGAAATTACAATATATTAAAAGCAATATAGCTCCTAATACTGAAAATTCAAAATTTTACCTCCAAGTTTTTTTCATAATAAGGAATAATATTTGTTAACTGTTCTTATCAGGAAATAAGGTGTTCCAGAGAAGTGAATATTCCAGAGAAAAACTGAATCAAAAATTTATTTAAAAATTTAAAGAATTTTTTCCTTAAAAAATGATAAAGCTATGCACATTTCTGTTTTGACAGAATTTAAAACTTTCATAGTGAATCTGAATCATCGACATACACAAAGTCATCCTCTTGGTCAGTATCCCCAAAGTGTATTCCTCATAGCAGAGCTCCATGGGATGTCAAGGTACATGAGAGGACAAAAAAATTCTGTTTTCACATTAGTTGGGAACAATTTGGTTTTTAGGTCCTTTACGATATTAATACATATTGTAAATTTCTTAGAAGGAATTATACCAACTTTTCCCAAATTTTACCAAAAAAATAAAAAAAAATCTCTTTCCACGAAGCAGCATCTCACAGGCAAGTGTTCCCAAAACACTTGAGAAAACACTGCTCTGGATGTTGCTGTGAAGCGTGATGCATAAGGAAGGGCCAAGTAAGGGTTCTGAGCCCCGAAGTTGCTTTAGTGTATTAATGTCACTGAAAGTGACTTTCCTGAAAAACGCCTCAACGTTAGTTTTCCTTTGGGCCATTTGCTTCCAGTAAAGGCAGGGTGGACATGGTAACCCTGACCTCCAGGAGCAGTGTGCAATGGTGTCTTTTTTGAAAAATAAGGTAAATTATCCAAAGCCAGATCAGTCTTCTCCTCCGCAGTCCACTCCTAAGTATTACTATGGATGGCCTCTGACCAGTCAACAGTCTTCAGGCTTCAATGAACTGTGCCCCCATCTTCCTCATCACTTCAGCTAGAAAGCACGTGGAAAAGCCCTCTCTCCCTCTCTCCAATTAATCTCTAAGTCCCAGCATCTCCATCCCCCAGTCTCTCTTAAATCCAACTTGTTCTTCTCTATTTCCAGTTGTTCAGATGCTCGTCATCCTTGGATTTTTATAACCATCTCCCATCTGGTCTCTTTACTTCCTGTACACCATTTTATTCTAGCCTCTACACGGTGTGGGTTTATATTTCCAGAACACAAATCCAAACACACTGGTACAGTTCACAGTTTATATATCAAATCCCTGTCATATTCCTTCTTAATCTTAAAGTAAGTCTGTAAAAACAATTTCACTCCTTTGTAAATTAACTAGAATAACTCCTTGTACAGGTGCCTGAGGAAACAAGTGTAATTAACAATGTTTACAGCAGTGATCTTAAAAACCCAAATTTTGTGACACAGTTACACAGTGGAATGTTATTTAGCAAGGTAAAATGAATAACCTAAACTGAACACAAATTTAAATGAATGTTAATAACATAATATTGAATGAGAAAAGCTAGTTCCAGGTTACTAGATACACTATAATAAGCTTCTTATACAGTGAATAAACAACTAAAAGTAAACAACATATTGTCCAGGTTATACATATAGTATATGTATGTGTGTATATACATACACACTTATGATAAAACTATTAAACTGTTAAAACTACAAAAAAGCCACAGAATGAAAAGCACAAAGGTGTAGAGGAAGAGAGGAAAGTGACAAGCTAGGAAAGGGGAAGCACATAGGTAAATATAGACTATAGACAACGGTTTATTTAGTTCTCTAATTGGATGATGTCATCGTGGATGTTCATTATAGTGTTAGTTAACTAATCAAATACCAAGAGCCATGCATAAGCCAAAGCTTCTTAGTCCAATTCAGTACAGCAGAGGTACATTTAAAGGAAGGAGGGCAGAAAGGCAAGAAGGCAGGAAGGGAAGTGGGCAGGGAAGAAGGAAACCTATTGGCAGGAAGAAGTTCCCAGGTGTTAGAGAAGAGTTGAAAAAGAAGACACCAAGCAGAACCATGTTTGTAAAAAACAGAAGTAACTGGCTATTCGCATCTGACATCTAAGGTTTTGGGTAGATTATAATCAAGGGCCTATCTACGATAATGTGATTCTCCAAAAGAAAAATCAAGCAGCACA
This sequence comes from Choloepus didactylus, assembly GCF_015220235.1. NCBI lineage: Eukaryota > Metazoa > Chordata > Mammalia > Pilosa > Megalonychidae > Choloepus > Choloepus didactylus. The sequence continues at coordinate 15,932,260 of NC_051318.1, read as the reverse complement.
AATAACTTCAGCAAGTGCTTTCTGCTTTGTCCTCCTGAGATTTACAAGATTGTGGGGGTTTGCTTGGGCTCTCTCTTTCCTGGATCTCAATCATTTCAACCAAGCAAAGTAACTTTGATCCAATTTATCCCCAATTGCAATGTGCCATATGAAATCTTAAAAGTTGCCCATTTCAGTCTATTTTATTTTTAAAACAGGATGATTATAAAATAATTTGAAATCTGGGTCTCTGTTCACCAGGTTTAATATCCCTTACAAACCTCAGGGAGGCTCACCTTCATTTACTAAGAAGCAATAACTCCTTCCAAATTACTAGGCAAACAATACAATGCTAATTGTAATCTACATCTCCCAACTCTTTTTTGTTGGCTCAGTTGTCAAAGACATAAGGAAGATCTTAAGAGTCAATAAATGTGATCACTTAAAAGAAAGAAAAGCTTAGTAATACTTCAAATTTGCTGGTTTGAGACAGACACATTTAGAACAGAGGAAAAAGGATGAGGAAGACACAAAGATCTAATTTATAGTTTCAGTCTCTTCATGGAGATAAAGTGAGGAGCTTACAAATTCCGCCAAGCCAGGAAAAGCAGAAGCAAGAGGAGGATGAGAACCAGAAAGGTAGGACAAAGGAAAGGCCTTTAAAGAGCTGTCCGTTTAACTTGTATTTATCCCAAGTTAATACTCTGACAGATTCCCTATGTTTTGGTATAGCAAAAATCCCATAGACTTTGGAATCAATCATAGGTTCAAATTCTGATTTGATATTTCATCTCTCTGAATCTTGGTTGTACTCTTCTGCAAAGTGCACAAATAATAACTAATTCATGAGATTGTTCTGAGCGTTAAATTATATCTAAAGTACCTAGAACAATTTCTGAAACATAGTAACTGCTCAATAAATGTTAATCATATTTCCAACACACTTTACTCAAGTACAGAAGTGTGCTGAGAAAGTTACTTTACAAAATTCTATCTCCAGCCCTGACCTCCCTCCCCTCCTCTTTGGTCCCAGATCTGTAGCTGCTGTTGAATGTCACTATCTAGTCTAGACTCTTACACAGAGAAACCTTAGAATTAATTAGAATTTGTTATCCCATTCATATTAGAAATAGGAAAGCAAACCTTAAAATGTTCCTTAATCTGGCTTTCCATAATATACTGGCAGTACAGGAAACAGGATCTAGGTCACCTACCTCTCAGGTTTATGCATCTTCCTAGATGCTTCTTTTATGTCTTGCCATCAGCTGAACTAGATATAAAAGCAAACTAGTCACCTTTCCCCCCAAATCAATGTCCTTCTGTACTCCATTATCTCTGCTAATTAAACCCTTTTATGACTCAAGACTCACAAACATCCTTGGCAAGGCTTTCTGCTTTATTCTATATCCACCTCTATCCATCTGGTACCAAACTGCCACAATTTTGTCTTTTACAAAATTACCAAGCAAAATTACAAAACAACTCCGTATATCCTTTCCTTTAGTTTCTTCTCTACAACGATAGTCTAGAACATCAACATCTCATATGAGGCCAAGTTTCCTACCTAGATCCCCCTCCGCCCGCCCACCCAATCTGAAACACTCTATACTCCACTGCCATGTTTATTATCCTCCATCAATGCTTTGCAAAGACACCTGCCAAAACACTTCTGATGGCAAGACCCTCCACAAACAAGCCTTTGGGTATGTCCACATTTGGGGGACAAGATGACCAAGTAGAACCAGGAGAGTCCAGGATAGTGCTTGCAGGAGGGAATTTAAGAGATGGGGATAAGCACACAAAAAGAGATAAGAATGGCCAACTTTGCTCATTTATAATTCTGTCTAATGTCAATGAAGTAAATGATGTTAAACACTTGGACATCCTCAGAGAACACAAGAAACCAGGGAATTGAGCCCAGGTACACAGAAGGTCAAGAGTTCATTAAAGGATTAAAAATCACAGGTATATCAAGGGGTTCTCCATCTGCTCATATCTGTGTCAGATAAATAAGGAAATCCAATACTTTAAATGTCATTCTGTATTCCTCAAGTATTCCTTCATATAGGTTCAACTACTCTTTTTTTTATTATTCTTTTAAATTCTGGAAATGATGTCCTTTATCATATAAAATCTAAAGATATTTATTAGAAAAAAGAATGGGTTAATTTTCAGTAAAATCTATTAAATTCCTACTTTGAGAAAACTATTTTCACCTATCTTAAAGGAAACATATGCCAATATGAAATATTCCTATTCTCCAAAGTTTTGATAGCTCAAGTCATTAATTTGCATTTTAAGATAAGTTTTGAAATAATTTCACTCCTCAAAATAATATTCTATATTTAATTATATCTAAAGAGCCTTCCAGCCCTGAATGTCTGTGATTCAATAATGGGAAAAACTTCCAAGATAAAAGGTCAAAGACATTAGTGGTATGCCAGCTAAGTTCATAAAACAGTTACAAAAGCGTAACAACAATATCTCTAAACAAAAAACCTCTGAATATTATGGCAATCAAAAAAAATGCTCTTACTTCCAGGAGGTGAAACTCCAGAGAAAATAGTGGAGCTTGATAGGGGTGAGAAATACAAATGTTGAAATCAAGATAAATTACAGAGTAACATATTCATGTCAAGTCTTCCAAGTTATTTACAAAGCATTCTTTCCAGGGTTACTACCAAATCTGACTATTTGTATTGAATCATAGTAAACAGAAAGTAAAACATTCCGTTTCTCTATCAGCAAGGGTATGTTCTAAAACCCCATTCATTTAGAAGGGCCACACAGTCATATCACCTGGAGGCGGCCCACCTGTCGCCCGGGACCAGGACACGGTGCAGGGCATGGGAAGCATGTTGGCACCTACCTCCCGATTGCGATGCCACAGGCGCTGCTCGGACGCGGGGAGGCCGGTCTCGCCGAGGATGCGCTCCTTGACCTCGCGCACGGTCCAGGAGGGCGGCACTGCGAGTGTCCTGCAGCCCACGCAGCCGGGGAGGACCGTCACGCGGACGCACCTGCGGGAAGCGCAGACGGACCCTCATTGCAGAGGGGTGGGGGGGGGCCCGGAACCAGGTGGGAGGTGGGGGACGGCAGGGACCTCTGACCGGGGAACGCCGAGGGCCACGTGGGGGAGCCGTGAAGGACCAGAGCGGGGTGGCGTCCGAGACCCCGGGAGAGGGGGCGCAAGAGACCACTGGGGGGTGCGCTGGAGACCACGTGTGTGGGGTAACGTCGGGGACTAGGAGGGGCTGGGGTGCCTCCATCCCAGCCCCTGCGGGCCCCGCCCGCCTCCCCTCCCAGCCCCAGGTCCGGGGAGCGGGACCACGGCGCAGCCCCGTCCGGGCCGCGGACGCCCTTCTGCGACGAGCTTACCTGTCCCCCATCTCGGCGTCCTTGCCTGGGGATCGCCGTGCGAGGAGCGGAAGGGCCCGGCCCGGGGGTGGCGGGGAGTGTGAGGGGAGACCGGCCCGGGGAGTCTTAGCACAGCGTGGTGGGGCGCAAGGCCGAGGAGGGGTCCTCGGGCACCGCGGGCCCGGCCGCGCGGGGTCGCCTGGAGGCGCAGGCCGGGAGGGCGGGGTCCTCATCGCTCCGGGCCGGCCCCGCCCGGCCGGCCCCCGCCGCGTCGCCCAGCGCGGGAGCGGGCGGAACCCGCGAGGTAGAAAAGGAAGAGGAAGGCCAAGGCGGCGCGCGCCCGCAGCCCGGGCAGGCGGCGCGCGCCCCCGGCTCCTCCAGGCGCCGCCCGCGGGCACGCGCCGGCCGGACCGTTAGTCAAGAAGCCGCGGGCGCGCGCCGCGCCCCGCCCCGGCCGGCCACGCCCACGCCCCGGCCGGCCACGCCCACCCCTGCCCGCCCAGCGGCTGAGGAGCTCCCTGGCGTGACATCCTTAAAACTAGCGCGGAGCTTGCTTCTGCAAAGGTAGATGCGTTTTCCCTCATAGAGTTCAATAGCACCTTGAAGTGCAAAACTAGATATTTCTAAGGCCTGAAGTGTCTTTCAACTCTGAGGGCTTTTAGCTATGAAAGCATTTCCGAATAAGATAATGTAGTAGCCTCCGCACCAGAGGGAGCGTGGTAGTCGCAGAGCATGTTTCTTTCACGTTTTCCTGTCGTGTTTGTTGTTTAGGCACAGAAGTAGGATGCGAGATTCACTTTACTGGAAAGTCAGCAGGAAATTAAGAGATGAGAATGCACAAAAATATATCTTAAGACATTGTTAAAATATATTTAACTTACTTGGGCAACATGATCCTGTGTTGTTGACAACCTGAGTGGTTTCCCATCACAACTGCAAACACCCTGAAGGCACGTAGATGAGTCTTACAGTCCAGGGGATCTCCCCACAATAGCTAACAGCGCCCTGTGCTTTGGAAATGTGTGAGATTGATGAGTCTTCAGCCAAGTCTGTCCCTCGACTTATTTCTCAGACGCATGCATGACACCCATTGCAAAAAAGGGCAACATATGGTACTAAGACAACTCAGGGGCTGTATTAATTACTGTTTTCAGTGATCACTTTTCCATCACCCCCCAAAAATATTATTTCTCAGAACTCAATGTCAGTAATAAAGACATAGAATACCCTATGGCTGTCCCATCCCTTCTTTCTAACAATATTTGCATTGAAAATGCTGACGTCCTGCATGCCTTTTCCCATGTGGAAGAAGTAAGCATGTGGAGTCAGTCGGAGGAGAATATGCTAACACAATATAAAGATTGGGCCAGAAAGCCCTAATAGGAAAATATTTACTTCTTCAGTCAGACAAGACTGTACAAGCAAATGCATGAGATTATCAGTAAGAGTCCCCTCTGCCTGACCAAGACCATTCTCTGTCACCAACACCAGACGCTCATCCCCGGCTACAGCATCACAGCACCCAGCGCCCCAGGACCAACCCTTTACACCTAACTCCTTCAGTTAAACACTTCACGGTATACTCTTTCTACCTGCTTCCCGACCACCTCTCCTAGGGAGCCAGGCAAGGAAGATGCGGTGACAATGGAATGTAGGGGTGGCGTTGAGAACTTGAGGACAAAAGAGTGACCAAGAGATTTTGCCAGAGTGAAGCAGGTTTGGAGGGCATGGGGGTGGGAAAGAAAGGACACTGATGTTAAGAAGCTCTGAAATCTAAAGTAACAAGGTATACATTTTAAAGGTTTAGTCAGCATGGGAAATACAGACCTGGAACTCAGGAGAGATGTAAAAAGCTTTTAGGAATCATTTATTTAATCAGAGTATTTATTGAAAGCCTGTGGTGTCCTAGATGAACAGACACACTTGTGAATGATGGGGGTATAACAATGAACAAAACAAAGTCCCTAATCTTATGCTTACATTCTAGGGAAGGAAGACAAGCAATACACACACAAGCTATAAATTCATCCTATGATGTCAAGTAGAGATAAGTACTATGTAAAAAAAAAAATGTGGGGGGCAAGATAAACACATTAAAGGAGATGGGGTGGATATAGAACCCCTTTCTGAGAGGTGACATGTGAGTAGAGAGCTGAATGAAATGCAGGAGGATGGCATGACCCAGAAAGAGCTTATGTGGGAAGAAAAGAGGCCCCAGAACAACTGGTGTGGTTCATGCTTTCATCATCTTCAGCCTGGATTAAGACCTCTTACTGGGTTTCCCTCCTCTAGTTTCTCTCCTCTCCAATCCATTCCCCAGCTGCCACACAATCAGACTTGGAATTGGTGACTGTTTACTGATGGATCCGCAGGGCCTGACGGAGATCCTGACACAAATTAGGCTCTCAACAGAAAGGGAGGGAGAGAAGAAGCAAGGAAAGAAGGGAGGAAGGAAAGAAGGAAAGAATATCTGGAAAAGAAGATAAAAGTAGAAAGAAGTAATCTCAACCTTTATTCATAGTTCTAACACCTCAATACAAGCAACATGTTTGCACTTGCTACTAATTTAAGGATTTTTAATATGATTACAATTATACTATGGGTACAATTTGAAATCCTGATTTCCCCCTGTATTATTTAATAGTACTTATTGTATAGCATTTTTATCATTGTATAAACATCATTTCTAATAACTATATACTATTCCATTGAGAAGAAATGCCTCAGGTTATTTTGCCCTGTTGATGTTTACACGGATATTTTAAGCTTTCAAAATTATGCACACTTCAATAAATATCTTTGCTCATGAAATTTTACTCCTATATATGAGAAGGAAATTTGCAAAACTTCTGCATTCTAGGAAATGTTTAGTTGAGCCTTAGCTTCTTCTGTAAAAGCACATTATCAGGCGCACAATGCAAGAAGTCAAAACTTTAGTCCCTTCATTTAGAGTGAGTCCAAACTCAGTAAGGAATGGAGTGTCTGTTGAGCCTATTTCAGCTGTAGAGATGGGCAAATAAAATTGTTTCTTGAACAAGGTGAGCGCTACAGGATAGAAGCAGAAAGCAATTTTATTCTTTCTCATCACCCCTGTTCTAAGTTGCTCTGGTGGCTATTTTTTCCCCTATCCCTGGATGAAATATCAGGCATGATCCCTAACTTTCCATTCACTCTTAGATGGCGAAAAATCTTCCAATCACTCTCAGTCATTACAATGGAAAATCCTGTCCAGGATAATGAAAACTCCAGTCTGGCTCCATGTAAAAATTCTTAAGAAGCAAGCGAGCTTCTTGCTTCTGGTCAATGTTCTGCCACACACATCGTATGGACAGCTGATCGGAAGCATGGAGAGAGGCTGAGAGTGAACTTCCTCTGAAGTAATACTTCATGGTCTCTATGAAATGGAATGGATCCAACTGCATGCCTTGTATCAGAGGGAACAATAAGTCATTCCCTTTTGGAGAATGTTTGCCAGTTATGGGAAGGACAAAAGTGCAACAAATCATTGTTCCTTTTTAAATGAGTAAGCAAAAGGCTGTTGAACTTTAAAATAAGAAGGTGAGGACATTGGGGGCCCAACATTCAGTTAAGTCCTAAAGAAAGAGCAAAAACCACGAGTCAGATAAAGAAAGGGGAAAGAGCTTTAAGAGAGAGGAAACAGCACCTGCAAATTCATGGAGACAAAAAACAGTGATATAGTTGAGGAACTTTGATATGATAGGAGCTCAGGGCACAGAGAAAGACACTGGAGAAGTTTGTGGAATGTGGTCATGAAGTCTCCTTTATGTCACAAAGGAGTTACCTGAATGGAATGGGGCACCACTTTCACATTTTAATCAAGGTAGTTAAGTGGTCATAATTATATTTGACGAAGTTTCCTCAGACAGCAATATTGAGGATGAGTTGGAAAGAGATGAGAGTTAAAATAGGCACAAAACCCAGAAAAATAAAAGGGCATCAGTAAACTTAAGTAAAAAGTTTCAAGAAGGGATTCAGCAATGTCAATTATCCCATAAGCAAAGAACTGCGGTAGTTTGAAGCTGTATGTGCCCCAGAAAATCGTATGCTTAAAGTTAATCCATTCCTCTGGGTGTGGACCCTTCGTAAGTAGGATCTTTTGGTGAACAGGATCTTTTTTTAAATTCAGCTTTACTGAGATATATTCACATATCATACAGTCATCCACAGCATACAATCAACTGTTCACAGTACCATCGTATAGTCATGCATTCATCACCGCAATCTACTTTTGAACATTTTCCTTAGTCCAAAAAGAATAAAAATAAGAAAGTTAAAAAAAGAACACTCAAAGCATTCCACCCACCCCCCATCCCACCCTAGTTTTCATTTAGTTTTTGTCCCCATTTTTCTACTCATCCATCCATACACTGGATAAAGGGAGTGTGAGCCACAGGGTTTTCATCATCACACAGTCACACCATGTAAGCTTACACAGTTATACAATCGTCTTCAAGAGTCAAGGCTATTGAGTTGCATTTCAACAGTTTCAGGTATTTTCTTCTAGCTATTCCAATACACTAAAAACTAAAAAGGGATATCTATATAGCACGTAAGGATGCCCTCCAGAGTGACCTCTCGCCTCCATTTGAAATCTCTCAGCCACTGAAACTTTGTTTTGTTTCATCTCTCTTCTCCCTCTTAGTCAAGAAGATTTTTTCAATCCCACAATGCTGGGTCCAGGCTTATCTCCAGGAGTCATGTCCCATGTTGCCAGGGAGATTTACGCCCCTGGGAGTCATGTCCCACATAGGGGGGTGAGCAGTGAGTGTTGAATAGGATCTTAAGATGTGACACACCTTATTCAGAGTAGCTCTTAACCCTCTTACTGGAGTCCTTTTTATAAGAGAATGAAATTCAGACAAAGAGAGAGAAAACCATGGAAGTAAAAAGCTGAAAGCAGTGAAACCCAGAAGAGAATGGAGAGACCAGCAGACGCTGCCATGTGCCTTGCCATGTGGCAGAGGAGCTGAGGATCACCAGCAGCCTGTCTTCAGGGAGAAGGCATCGCCTGATGATGCCTTGATTTGGACATTTTTCTCAGCCTTAAAACTATAAGCTTGTAAGCTAATAAATTCCCACTATTAAAAGCCAACCTATTTTATGGTATCTGCTTTTCGCAGCTTAGCAAACTAAAATGGAGCTCATAGGATTTAACGACCAGAAGGCCATTGTTTGATTACATTCTGCACTCTAGAACCTTCAAGAATGTGACATTGACAGCAATATCAAGTTCAAGTTGTTCTGCATGGCACAGAGGCCCTTCAGAATTTAGCTCTAGCCTACCTTCTCAGATTTTTCTGTGGCCACCCCCCACCCATAATCCATGAAGAATTGATAGTAACATCTAACATTTATTGAGTACTTCCTATATGCCAGGCACCTGCTAAAAGCCTTATGTGATTTAGCTTATTTTGGTCTTCTGCATGCCAATGAGGTACAGAAAACCTCATTTTTCAGATGGGAAAATGAGACAAAATAGCTTCCTTATGCTCATACAACTATCAGTGGAGCTAGGATTTGAACCCAAGGAGTCTGACCCCTGAGCCCAAGCACTTGAACATGAAACTACAATGAACTACTTCATATTGCCTAGATGTCCCCATGAACTCTACCTGAGTTGTCGCCACCTGTCTCCAATCTTCTTTTCATCTCTCTCCATCTGATAAATTCCTAAATCCTAAATAAAGAATCAGCACTTCTTACTGCCTACCCTGATCCTTCCAGCCTGCTTCTTTTTGTAGAACTTATTTTCACATTGGTATTATAACATGGAATCACATTTTTATTAATTATAATTAATGTTTTCCTTACAATGGAAGCACCTTCATATTCTTCTTTGTAACTTGAGAGCCTAGCACATAGTAATAGTCAATAAATATTACCTAAAATGTTTGATAGTTGAATGAATGACTTCATGTAGATAAATGTCAACTTCATTCCTGACATTAGTCAACAAGGTCTCGTTTTATTTTTTGTTCCACTGGGAATGCTTTTGCTTGCAAGTAACTGATTACCTGACTAGCAGTAGCTACCCTGATGAAGGTTTGTCTGTCTTCTCAGTTTGTATGAAGGCAGTTACTCAACAATGTCAGAACCTGCGTCCCAATGATGTTTTGTTCCTTAGTATAAAATGGCTATTATGGCTCCAATAGATCTACTTTCAGTGTGGGCGGAGGGTAAAAGGGGATGTCACCAGTTACATCTGTTGTTTTATTAGAAAAGAATTTCCCCAGCAGACTTCTTGCTCTTGTTGCCCATAACTTCATCACATGGCCACCCCATCTACTGGAAAGGCAGGGAAAATGAACAGTTAGCTTTCCAAGCCTCTATAGTAGAAGGCACCATAGAGAAGGATTTGGGAATGATTGTTGAGTTAACAACGCTATCTACAACGTTGCTCTAATCTAGACGGCAGCATTATTTTTAAAGTGTCAGCAGAAATATTAGAAAACAACACAACTGGTAGGTTAAAATTTAAAAGTGATTAGTGACATCTCAAAACACATTTTTTAAAAGGATAGTGGGGAGAAAATCTTTTGTTCAGGTAATGTTTCCCTACCTTTGGATGGGAATTTGGTCAGATCCCATAAATTTTCTTCTCATTCTTATATAATGACAGTCCTGAGGTCACTTTAAGACACAAGACATTGTTTCAGTTCTATAATTGGAATAAGTCCAAAGTCATTACATAAAATTTCAACATGGCTACATAAGACAACTCCTGAAGAAACCTCCCCAGAGATTTAGCGAATATAAGGACAAATTCCACTTTCTTAGAACCCTGGAGGATGGTAGAGACTGGAAAAGGACCCCACAAATGCTGAACTGAAGAAAGAGAAAAGTATCAGGTAGGAAAATTCCATCCCGGACCAGCCAGTCCTCTTCCCCTCCCTGTTACTCAGTCCCGAACAAAGCTTAGGAGTTCTCTAGAGGCAGTGGCCTGGGTCCATCCTACTGGGACACAGACTACAGAAGAACTCACAGAAGTGAGTTAGAACCAGATGTATGTCCAGGCACAGGGACCCAAGCCCAAAGAGACCCAGCAAGCCACAAAGGAGTGCTGCATACAAAAGGTGTCCAGTGGTGGGGGGACACCAAGGCAGAAGGGCAAGGGCCAAGTGCACTCACTCAATCTAATTACTGTAGGTAGGACTCCCTAAAGAAAAAACACACTAATATGTAGTAACCCACCATTCTGGATTGACCACATCTCACGCCCCAGGGCAGGATAACCCAACAGGGAAGAAACGGGGAAGAAACAAATTCCTAGAAACAAACAACCCACACTGACTTGGAAAGAATAGAAGACCTCAACAAACCAATTATAAGGAAATTGAATCAGTTGTCAAAAACCTCCCAACAAAGAAAAGCCCAGGACCAGATGACTTCACAGATGCATACTACCAATCATTCCAAGAAGAATTAATATCAATCCTGCTCAAATTCTTCCAAAAAAATTGAACAGAAGGGAACATGACCTAACTCATTCTATGAGGCCAACATCACCCTAATACCAAAGCCAGATAAAGACTACAAGAAGAGAAAATTACAGACCAATTTCTCTAGTGAATATAAATGCAAAAATACTCAAAAAAAAATTCTTGAAAATCAAATCCAACAGCACATTAAAAGAACTATACACCAGGATCAAGTGGGTTTTATCCTAGGTATGCAAGGTTGTTTCAATACAAGAAAATAAATTAATGCAATACACCACATTAACAAATATATATATATATATATATATATCATATCAATTGATGCAGAAAAGGCATTTGACAAAATCCAGCATCCTTTCTTCATTAAAAAAAAAAGCACTTAAAAGTAGGAATAAAAGGAAATTTCCGCAACATGATTAAGGGCATATATGAAAAACCTACAGTTAATGTTGTGTCAGTGGTGAAAGACAAAGCTTTCCCTCTAAGATCTGGAAAAAGACAAGGATGCCCACTGTCACCACTGTTATTCAACATTGTACTGGAAGTTCTAGTCAGAACAGTTAGGCAAGAAAAAGAAATAAAAGCCATCCACATTGGAAAGGAAGAAGTAAAACTTTCATTATTTGCAGATGACATGATCCTATATGTAGAAAGCCCTGGAAAAAAACACAACAAAGCTGCCTGAGCTAATAAATGAATTCAGCAAAGTGACAGGATACAAGATCAACACCCAAAAATCAATAGTGTTTTTATTTACTAGTAATGATCTGAGGAGGAAATAAAGAAAAAAATTCCATTTGCAATAGCAACCAAAAGAATCAAATATCTAAGAATAAATCCAACCAAGAATGTAAAGGTCTTGTACACAGAAAACTACAAAACATTGATAAAAGAAATCAAAGAAGACCTAATAAATGGAAGGACATTTAGACTGCAAAACTAAATATAATTAAGATGTTAATTCTAGCCAAAATGATTTACAGATTCAACACAATCCCAATCAAAACTCCAGCAGCCTACTTTGTAGAAATGGAAAAGCCAATTAATATATTTAGAAAGGTAAGGGGCCCTGAATAGCCATCTTAAAAAAGAAGAATGAAGTTGGAGGAGTCACACTTCCTGACTTTAAAACATATTACAAAGCTACAGTGGTCAAAACAGCATGGTACTGGTGCAAGAATAAATATATTGACCAATGGAATTGAATCAAGAGTTCAGAAATAGATCCTCACACCTAAGGCCAACTGATTTTTGACAAGGAAGCCAAGTCCACTCAATTGGAAAAGAATAGTCTCTTCAACAAATAGTGCTGGGAGAGCTGGATAACCATATGCAAAAGAATGAAAGAGGATCCCTATCTCACACCATATACAAAACTTAACTTAAAATAGATTAAAGGCCTAAATATAAGAGCCAGGACTATAAAACACCTAGAGGAAAACATAGGGAAGCATCTTCAGGATCTCGTCATAGACACAAGCAACAAATGAAAAAATAGATAAATGGGCCCTCCTCAAAATTAAAACCTTTTGTACTGCAAAGGAACTTATCCTTTGAAAGTGAAAAGACAACCTACTCAATGGGAGAAAATATTTGGAAACTACATATCTTAGGTGTTTAATATCCAGAATATATAAAGAAATCCTACAACTCATCAATGAAATGACAAACAACCCAATTAAAAATGGGCAAAGAACTTAAACAGACCTCTCTACAAAGACGGCATACAAATAGCTAGAAAGCACATGAAAAGATGCTCAACATCATTAGCCATCAGGAAATGCAAATCAAAACCACAATGAGATAACATTTCACACCCATTAGAATGGCTGCTATTTTTAAAAAATGGAAAATAACAAGAGGTAGAGAGGATGTGGAGAAATAGGAACACTCATTCATTGCTGGTGGGAATGTAAAATGGTGCAGCCGCTGTGGAAGACAGTTTGGCAATTCCTTGGAAGCTAAATATAGAACTACCATATGATCTGACAATCCTACTACCTGGTACATATCCAGAAGAATTGAAAGCAGGGGCTCAAACAGATATTTGCACACTGATGTTCGTAGCAGCATTTTTCACAATTGCCTAAAGATGGAAACAACCCAAGCATCCACCAATTGAAGAATGAATAAACAAAATGTGGATATACATATGATGGAATATTATTCACCTGTAAGAAGAAATGAAGTCCTGATGCATGTGATAACACAGATGAACCTTGAGGACATTATGTTGAGTGAAATAAGCTAGACACAAAAGGACAATTATTATATGGTCTTACTAATATGAACTAATTATAATAAGCAAACTCATAGAGTTAGAATCTAGAATATAGCTTACCAGGATATAGATTGGAGGTAAGGAATGGGGTGCTGATGCTTAATTTGTACAGAATTTCTATTTAGGTTGATTGTAAAGGTTTGGAAAAGGATGGTGGTGATGGTAGCACATTATTGTGAGTGCTCTTAATAGCACTGAATTATATAGGTGAATGTGGTTGTTCCGGTTTGCTAATGCTGCCGTTTTGCAAAACACCAGAAATGGATTGGCTTTTATAAAGGGGGTTTATTTGGTTACACAATTACAGTCTTAAGGCCATAAAGTATCCATCAACAGTAGGGTACCTTCACTGCAGAAAGGACATTGGCATCTGGAAAACCTCTGTTAGCTGGAATGTCATGTGGCTGGCATCTGCTTGCTCCCAGGTTGTGTTTCAAAATGGCATTCTCCAGAATGTCTCTGTGTCAGCTTCTCAGGGCAACCTCTGGGCTAGTACCTCCAAAACATCAGCAAAACTCTGCTTTCAACGGCCATCTTCAAAATGTCTCTGTAAGTTGCAGCTCCTCTCTCAGCTCCTGTGCATTCTTCAAGTGTCCCTCTTGGCTGTAGCAAGAGTCTGGGCCTGTGTGGCTCTTTTTAAAGTACTCTAGTGATCCAATGAATACCCACCATGAGTGGGCGGGGTAACACCTCCATGGAAATTACCCAGTCAAACATTTCACTCACAGTTGATTGAGTCACATCTGCATGGAAACACTCAATCAAAGGATTCCAATCTAATCAACACTAAATACATCTGCCCCCATAAGACTGCATCAAAGAACATGGCATTTTGGGGGATATAATACATCCAAACCAGCACAGTGGTTAAAATGGGAAACTGAAGGACATACATGTTACTAGAATAAAAGATAAAATTTAGGATTGCATAAAACAGAAAACCCTATTATAGACAATGGCCTATAGTTAGCAGTACAGATAAAAGAATGTTCTTTCATGAATTATAACAAATGTATGATACTAATACAAGTGTGGCATATGGGAAAAATATTATCTATCATCCATGTAAACTATGGATGATACAAAATAGTACTGTTTTAATAATCTTTCTTCAATTGTAACAAAGATAACTATTGTTAAAAAAAATAGTACAATTACAGAAAAATGCTATCATCAATTGTAATAGATATTCCACACAAACGCAAAGTGTTGGTGGTAGGGCAGTGTGCGGCGATCTTGTATTTTATGTATGACTGTACTGTAAACTCAAAGTTCTCTAATAAAAAATTTTTTTTTCGACCCTTCATTCAAAAGCAAGCTTTCTCCTTGCTCCTGACATCATCATCCTATACTAAGCCTTGTTAGAAGCTGCTTGCCTTTTGAAGGAGGCAGATGTAGGCAGGAGATGCAGGCAGTTTCTGCTTTCTCCATAGTCACCCAAATAGTTTAGCTCCAATTTGAGTCACAAATGCCAAAGCCGTGGGAGAATGAAAGGAAAGAGGACAGGGCTGTTCTTACTTGGCTGGATGGCCCTATGCCCTATGGGTCTGGCCGCAGGTGATTAAAGCTCACCCTTTCTCTTGGCAGGGGGGCTCTTTGGAGACCCCAGGCACTGAGGACCTCTCTCCTAAGCTCCTCATGGCCCAGGCAAATGCATTTCCATACCACATGGGCACTTGTGATTCCTTCCACCACCATTAGGAGCTCTGCATCACCTCCAGCTTCCACTCCCCCAGGTCCCCAGCAGACCCTATCAGATAAACCCCAATTCAACCCCACCATGACCCTCTTTCACTTAGCTGAGGTCTGGTCTGTGGACCACCTCCACCCAGCTGTGTCGGGATGTTTTAACCACAAGCAGAGTCAGGCACTGAACCTCTGTGTACCTGTGGAGCACAAAATTAAAGTTCTCTGAATGTTCCCTCGGATGTCCCCCTCGATAGGCCTGATGTGAAGGAGATGACATCCTTCTATCACTCTCCATTTAGTGACATCTCTCTCCAAGGAAATCTCTACAAAACCTCTCTTCCCACTTTGTACTTGGACTCCTTCCAAGTCTCTGACTTGACTGAGGGATCCCGGACTCATGGAACTTGCTCAGATATTCCCTGTGCAAATTGTGCACATCAGGTGTGTCTGGCCCCCAAATGCTAGTATATGATACCTACTGTCAAAACTGAGGCAGGAAGCATCTTATTTTAACACTTTGCAACCCTAGTCATTTAGTAGCCATCAGAACAGCTTAAACTGTATTCTCATTGAGCCCAAGCGAGGAGAGAAGACAAATAACATGCAAAGCAACAGAAATATGTATGTTATATATTCATCAATTCAAAGTTCAAATGCCAACTTTATGCTACAGTTACACCACTGAACAAAACAGAGCACCAGTTCTTATGTAGCTTACATTTTCATAATGGAGAGACAGACTAGAAATAAATACAGTTACGTAACATTCAAAGCAGAAATAAGAATGATGAAACGTAAAGTGGGTAAGGGACTGGAGATGTGAGAGTTGGGTGCTATTATGTGAGGTGCTATGGGAAGGTCTCTTTGCTCAAATGTCACCTGAAACGAGAACCAAATATGTTAGTGAGACAGTGTGTTGATGGAAGCTTTAGGATGATGTTTACTGTTTCAGTTTCCTGAATGCTAAAATAAATACCCCACAACGGGTTGGTGTAATGACAGGACTTTAATGGCTCACTGTTTCAGAAGCTAGAAGGCTTGCTTCCTCCTGGGGTTGGTATCATTTGGTTGGCCTGCAATCTTTGGGGTTCCTTGGCTTTTCCGTCACATGGCAATGCACATTGGCGATGTTTTCTCCTTTCTCCTCCAGATTCCATTGACTTCCGGCTTCTGGCTGCTCTCCTTGGCTTCTTTTTGTGTGTGTCTAATTTCCTTTCCTTATCAGGACTTCAGCCATACTAGATGAAGACACACCCTCATTCAGTTTGGGCACCTTAACTAATAACATCTTCCAAGGTCGTATTTATAAATAGGTTCACACCCACAGGACCAGGGGATGGGACCCAAACATGCCTTTTGTGTGAATCATGATTTAATCCCCAGCAGCGATCTAGGAAAGACATCCTTTACCCAAATGCAAATTGCAAGGGTCTGATTTCTCCTCCACAAGAAAGAAAATTCACTATTCTAACTCCCTCACCTTATTAACATCACTTGTGCTGGATGCACTTAAAATTATAATGGTATTCAGATAAAAATCCTATATTTTCTACCACTACAGAGTTCCAAATGAAGTATCTTTTCTAAATTCAATTAACTTCCTGTGGTAGTTTGGAGCTGTTATGTGCCCCCAAAAGGCCACGTTCTTCTAATCCATTCCTGTGGGTTCAGACCTATTATGGGTGGGACCTTTCGGGTAGATGTTACCCAGCCCATTCAAGGTGGATCTTAAGCCTTTTACTGGAGTCCTTTACAAGAGGATACAAGACTTAAAAAGCCCAGAAATGAAAGAGACAAAAAGCCCCCAGAGGAGCTGAGAGAGAAGCCACTGAAGCCAGAAGCGGATAGCAACAAAACCCAGGAGAAAAGGACGAGCAGACGCTGGTCATGTGCTTTCCCATGCGACAGGGGTGTCCCAGATGCTGGTGGCCTTTCTTCAGAGAAGGTATTGTCCTGTTGATGCCTTCATTTGGGCATTTTCATGGCCTTGGAACTGTAAATCTGTAAGCTAATAAATCCCCATTGTAAAAGCCAGCCCATTTCTGGTATATTGCATTTTGGCAGCTTTACCAAACCAAAATACCTCCCTACTTAATTGAGGCACACTTCAAACTGATGACTATTTTTACGTATGTTTATAAGTTGTTTTGTTTTTAAATTTAGTCAATGGCTACCCTTTACTTAAGGGGAAGTGCTTCACTTCCACCTACGTTCTTTGAAGACAGTTGGTGTGTGCACTAGGTTGTGTGTGTGCAATCATGGTGTGGGGTTATGTAGAAGGCAATTGCTGATGTTCTTTAACACACTAAGTGGCTTTAGAGCATCATAGTGCACTGCCTTGATGGCTGGAAGGGAAGCTGGACACAGGAATTTCAACTGTCTTGTGCCCAGAGGGACTCCACACAGTTGAAAGAGGAGAAACCACCTTCCCGCTAGTCTCCTGCCATAGCCTAGGATGGCAGCGTTCACACAGCACCCGAGGGGGAGCTGGCAGAGGGGTGAGAGGCTGCACCCCACACCCATCACGGCAGGCACAATAGGATCCTGATGGCACCTTTAAAATTCCTCTGACGGCAGCGAGCAGAAAGCTCTGGACCTCTGTGCTTAGCACGCAGCTTTCCTTTGCGCCTTTCCCCCTTTTCCCAAACCTGTGTTACTAACCTTGGTAAGGCTGATAAACTCTTCTCCATTACAGTTTTCTATCAGATCCACCCTGATCTTGAAAGAACACAATACGTGTATTTTACTAAGTCAAGCTTGTTGGCTCTCAACTCGCTTTTTCTTTATGCTTTCCTGGGCCCTCTGCTTCCCCAAGCTGCATGCCAGTCCTACATCCTTTTTCCTCTCCTTATGCCTTTTTGGACTATTTAAAGAGAAATATTGCTTTGGCAAATAATTTTGAGTTTAGTGCATGACAACCTGAGAAATGGACTGGCCATCTGATGTCTGAATAAATCTGCCTGAAAGAAGACTGTGGGTGACAGTCAGTGGCTTGTACAAGGCGTAGCTAAGGAAACAAGAGCAAAAGCAATTTAAACCCGCAAACTCAAGGTGAAAGTAACATGGCAACAGCTTCCCATCTCACTCAGAGTCAAAGTCAAAGTCTTTAGCCTACGAGGGCATAGCTCGTCTGTCCACTCCTTTCCCAGCTGCGCCTCGCCCTGCTCACTGCACCACAGCCACACTTGCCACCCTTCACCCCTTCATCTTTCTTTCAGAAAAAATCATTTTTGATAACAAATAGGTAACATAAAATTTCCCGTTTTAACCACTTTCAAGTATACAGTTCAGTGGCATTAATTACATTCACAACGTTGTACAAGATTACCAAAACTTTTTCATCAACCCAAACAGAAACGCTGCACCCGTTAAGAAATACCTCCCCATTCCACCCTCCCCCGAGCTCTGGTAACCTCTAATCTACTTTCTTTCTCTGTGAATTTGCTTATGCTAGGTATGTCATATAAGTGGAAGCATACAGTATTTGCACTTTGGTGTCTGGCTTATTTCACTCAATATAATAATGTTTACAAGGTCATCCATGCTATAGCATGTATCAGAACTTCATTCTTTTTCACGGCTAAATAATATTCCACTTATGCACGTAACACTTTTGTTTATCCATTCATCTGTTGATGGACACTTGGGTTGCATCTAGGTCTTTTGGCTATTATGAATAATGCCACCCTGAATACTGGTGTAACCCTTCATTTCTTGAGCACCAATGCCTGCCTCAGGGCCTTCACACTTGCTTTTTCCCTACTTGGCATGCTCTTCCTCCAGATGGCCTTTCCCATCCCCTACCTCCTTTATGCCTGAGTGTAAATGTCATTTCTTCAATGAGGTCTCCCCGGCCACCCTATAAAAAATAGCAACACTCCCAATGCTGTCCCCAGCACTTTTTATCCCCCTTACATTATTTTCTTTCTCCACAATGCCTGCCACCATCTGACAGATATTTACTTTCTTTATTTGTACATTGCCTACCTCCACCCACTTTATTGTATGCTCCATGAGAGCATGGCCTTTGTTTTACTCACTGCTCTCTCCCCAGCACCGAGAGCAGGTCTGGCATGGAAGAGGTTCTCCTTAAATCCTGAATCAGCGAATGAGTGAAAGAATGAGTGAAAGCATGCTCCTGACTTCACCCTCCCCCATACTTGCTATTTGGGAATCTGTGGAATCTGTACCTCATCACTGCTCTCCACTTGCTCTATTCTTGTGGGGAGGAAACCGTCAAAACTCCATATTGAATTCTGTGGAGTTCTGACACATGCAACATTGTGGATGCACATTGAAAATGTCATGCTTAGTGAAAGAATTCACACACAAAAGCACAAATGTTGTATTATTCCACTTACATGAAATATCTAGAATAGGAAAATCCATAGAGACAGAAAATAGATTAGTGGTTGCCAGGGGCTGGGGGAGAGGAGAGATTGGGGAGTCACTGCTAGTGGGTGTGGGGTCTCTTTTTGGATTGATGAGAATGTTCTGGAATTAGCAATGATGGTTGCACAATGTGGTGAATATATTAAAATACACTTCAAAATGGCGAATTTTATGATATGTGAATTATATCTCAATTTTTAAAAAGTAACATCATAACTGACACGAATGCAAACATTTTCCCCAGACCATCACAGGTAGTCCTTCTGGGCACAAGACAATGTGAACATGGCCTCATTGGCTTTTCTGATTAGCCCAGTGGTTTGCTCATCTAACAAACTATCTTCTTTTTTATTATTTATTAATTAACTTTTTTTACTAACATTCCCCCTTCTCCTCCCCCCAGAACCTCTAATCTGCTTTCTTTCTCTACAGATTTTCTATTTCTACTTATCTCTTATAAGTGATATCACACCATTTTTGTCCTACGTACCTTGCTTATTTCACTGAGCATGTTGTCAATGGTGCAGCATATCTCATAACTTCATTCTTTCTTACAATCAAATAAAAGTTCCATTGTGTGTATGTATCATATTTTGGTTACACGTTCATTGATTGATGGACACTTGGATGGTTTCCAGCCTTTAGCTGTTGTGAATAATGCTACTACAAATACTGGTATAGAAGTAACTATTTGTAACCATGTTTTCACTCTTTTTGGGTATACACCTAGAAGAGGGATTGCTGGGTCAAATGGTAATTCTGTATTTAACTTTTTGAGGAAACGCCATGTGGCTGCACCATTTTACATTTCCACCAGCAATGCACTAGAGTTCCAGTTTCTCCACATCCTCTCTGTGGGGACCCAGGGCCTGGGGAATGAAGACCCACAGCACATAGCAGCCTGCATGACTGGGACAGAAGTTGAAGATCAGACCTCGTCAGGGAAGAAAGTATGTACAGATGGGATTGTAAACAAAGCACTGACACTCCCCTCCCCGATCACTGTTGAGAACAAATCTCCAGACCCCTGGGTCACTAGACTCTACTGAAACTCTGCTCTCATACCCTATGGAATGTCTTTGTCCTAAACCCTTATAAACTGCCATTTACACTCCCCATCCTTGCAGAGCACTGACTTACATTTTTCAGCCAGCTGCCACGGGGAAAAATCTTCTTCTGTTTGTAAGTCCTTGTATACCCATGTCTGACTCCCTGCCTGGCGTGTTCTTTGGTCTTAGGGCTGTGCCAACCCAAGCCCTCCAAGAGCTGGGTGGCACACTCTCCAGCAGTTGTTATCTTCCATTTTTTAAATAACAGCTATCCTTGTGAATGTAAAGTGGTATCTCCCTGCAGTTTTGATTTGCATTTCCCAAATGACCAAGGGCAGGCTCTTTTCTTAACATGCTCTCAGTCCATTAAAAGAATGATCAGACTGGAATCTTTGCTCCCCAATACATACATAAACAAGTTAAAACGTAAACATCTTATCAGAACATTCATCCACTTTTCACTCTCATCTCTCACTAGCCCTGTTTACTTTCCCTTTCACCCCACCCCCCATTCCACATCACCTTGGCTTTGCATATATTCTCAATTCTTCTTCAATTTCCACTCCTTCAGGTTCCCCTCTGGTGTCCCTCCTCAGGGAAACCTGATGCCTCACCGGGCATCCCCTGCACCCTCATCCCCTCTACTAGAGTGCTATCTCTTCGGCATCCACAGGACTGTGTGCTCACTGAGGGCAGGACACAGAGAATCCCCAGCTCCAAGTCTAAAGCCTCACACAGAGCAATTCTTTCAAGGAAAGACTTGTTCTTCTGCCCAATACACTGATAACTCAGGTGTCACTTATCGTATTGACCATCTTCAGGGACCAGTAAGCCACACAAATGACAAAACTCTTCTCTTTGTACTAAGGTAGACACAATTGCTTAACTTTTATTTTTAGTTACATTAAACATACTTTGGGAAATGATGTAATGTTTCTGAATTAAGCATGCCTGATCCTTTCTACTTCCAAAGAGGGCATTATGAATTCCCTAAAGTGCTGTACGAGTTATGAGAAAATAGTATTGGACAGACCTTACATGAAGAGTCAGAATCTATTGTTAATATTAATGAGAACTGGTTGTTGGTTTGCCAAAAATTCCTATATTATTCGAGGACATGTTTGCCAAAGCAAAATGAACCAGTATGCCTTAAATATATTCACACTTATGTAAATCAATTGGATAATTCAAGGGGACTTCACATTAGAAAGGCAAAAGGTGACTCAGATCATCAGATAGTGTAAAGGTGACACAGCTTGACCTGCTTTGGTCATTTCAGAGAATATTCAGCCGCATGTGGTTTCTGAATTCCTCTTCCATTTATGATGACCTTTGATTCAACAACCTCTTCTGCAACATTTTATAGAAAGTATGGAAATAGGGTGAGCTGGCTGTAGCAGTGTATGTGTAAAATAAATCTAAGGCATGCTAATACTAAACATGATTTAATGGAGTCTCAGCCCTCGAACCTGTAAAACAGTCCATCCAGAAAACTGATGAAATTGAACATAAAAGGGTTTTGAAATAGTATGAGAAATATGTGAAGAATGCCCTAATACATGTCTTTCCTTTTTCTGCTTCTTTCAGCTATTATTCGTTCGGTCTGTTAATTTTCCTTCTGCTTCGTCTTTTATTTTCTTGAGTCATTGTTCTTTACTTTTCTGTCCCTCTCCCTCCTCTGCCTCTTGAAGAGAAATGAGTATGTGTGGTTTTGAGTCAGACAGACCTGGATGTCCTGGCTTCCCCTCCCTCTCCTGAGGTGCCCGACCCTGTTCTCCACCCCAACCCCAAGTTCAAGACACATTAACTGAGCACAGTCTATGTGTGGGAACTCAGCTAGGTGCCCAGGAACCAAAAGCTAATGGTAATATTAAGAATACCTCTGCCAGTAAGGATGGGAAGGGGTGGGGATAGAGGAAAGGAGCAGAGAATAAGAGGACACACAAATACAATAAACATAATTTCAATATAAAAGGAAAGTGCAGAAAGAAAAGAAACCTATCTGAAATCATTAGTTGCTGCCAAATGCCAAGATTTTGCCTTCCTTTAACAGGGCTTTCCTGGTCTGGTTAGAAACTAGACCCACCTAGTCTATCCAGACTAGAGTATCCGAACTAGATATTCCAGACTAGACCACTTGGAATGCAATCTGCGGACTTCTCTGCTTCCTTATTGTCTTTATTCCTAAGCCCACTGCAGAGCTCAGTTTCCACTTCAATCCTTCTAGCGTGTTCTATCAATTGTTCCAATCCCCAGCAAGGCCACAGTTTAGTTCCTGAATGCACTTCATTCCCATGAGGAAAGTCTTACTAAATCAATCAATCAATCAATCAATCAATCAGTCAATGAAGCAAGCAAGCAAGCAAGCAAACAAGCCTTCATGACTTTCTACCTGTTTCCCTTCTTTTGCATGTTCCTGTGTGTGTGTTCACAAATAGATTTTTTTTTCTTTCCTACCTCATTAATAGGGAATTTCTGACCTTCTTTAGAAAGGACAGTGAAGGCCAGGGAGCTGTCAACAGCATTTAATGTTCTAACACACAAGCCCCGCCAGACAGCTTGCTCTCTTCCAACCTTTTGCTTCTTCCTATAAGAAGGCCCAGCTAGCACCCCTCTCTCGAGCATATTTGTATTTGAACAGCAGATTCAACTGTCTACTGCTGGGAGGGACACTGAGTTCATATTTTGGGAAGGTGAGTTGCCCAGTTGTTCATTCTTAGTAGCAATTGGGATGGTAAGAAACTCAAAACCATGCCTAGGGATGATAATAATAATGCCTGCCATTAATTCTGCATTTTCTACTGATTCAAATTCAAATTCTCTACAAACACTATCTTACTTAATCTTCACAAAAATCCCATGAGGCATTCTTATTCCTATAAAACAGAGATTCAAAAAGGTTATAACTTCCCAAGACCACACAAAAGGCTGAGACCTAACCCAGCTCTGAGCAAAGCTTTTCATCACTATACCGGCCCACTATGGGGGGATTACTGCTGTAACTAACCTAGTATAGGGGGATTATTGATGTAACTAATCTAGAGAAGAAAGGGCTCCAAGGACATGTTATACTACTCAAATGGGGGGATGGCTCCCATGTATAAAAGTTTCTGTGGTTCAAAAAACAAGGCAAATTTTGATTTCAGCATGGGGAAAATCATCCCAACAATTAGAACAATTGTCATTTTCCTTCATTTATCACCAACTACACACCAAATCCTTAACATCAATTACATGTTTAATTCCCAGATAAGCCTGCAAGGGAGACATTATTAGCCACATTTATAAATCAGGATTCAGGACTCTTAGGTTTTAAGCAATTTGCCTAAGGTTTCCTTGCAAATAGGGGAAATCAGCACTTTGCTTAAAAGCCTAAAAGATCATGGTCAGCATTCATCAGGAATGGCAATGTCCTAAATTCTTTCCTAAAGGCTAATCACACTTGGGCATTCTTGAGAATGTTGCAATTTTATATTCCAGCTGGATCTAGAGAGCATTTAAGCCTATACATGCCATGTAGCCATAAAATACTTGTCTTAAATGCATATGAGGCATGTAGAAGTATACACTGACTACAAACATATATACATTAAGAAAAAGGGGTGTAATTTTACAATTATCTGCTAACTTCTATTTGGTTAATTGTAGTCAGTTGAGTTACATGTCTAAAAATACACTTACTCCTCTTTATTTGTTTTGAAATGGTGCCTCAGATAGAATTAGATTACCCTAACATCCTTAAATACTACCGTCGGAAATAATCTAGAAACATGAGTTTATTTGTTAAATGTTCAACTGAAATTCCACTCACTTTTGTCATATTTTTGTGTTAATATTTCTTGTCTATACTCATTAAAGATTTTTAAAACTAAAAAATCATGTTCTTATTTATCCTATTTTTAAATATCTGGTCTTGGAATGATATGGTCAATGAACAGTTTATTTTATCTCTGTGAAAGCCCATGTCATAATAACTTGGAAATATAAATCACAGAAACCAAGTCCACACAGTTAGAGATCCATGAATTTGTGAACAATTAAGCTCAATTTTATTTATTTATTTTGGTTTTATATTAAAAGAGGAGCATGAGCCTTCCTCCAAACAGCTATATATACATATATATTACAGCTATTATATATATATTATATATAACACAACTATTATATATAATACAGCTATTATATATATTTTATATATATATAACAACTATAAATATATGTATATATAAGTGTCTCATAGAACAACTATAGTGGTTGGCAAACATCCACTACCAGAGGGGATAAAAAGAGAATACTAGTTAAAAAAACAATGGGTCAAGGGAGTTTTTAAGAAAAATTTGGGGCAGATCCATAAAAAAGCAAAATACCTGGATTTTACATGATTACTACGATTGAATAGAAGCTTTACCTGTTAAAATCCTACTTGTTGCTCATTTCCCAAACCTTTTAAAATTTTCTATTGAGATCATGTTGTTGGATAAATTGGATGGTATTAAAATGGATAAAGATGTCCTTTTACTCACTGGTTATAAAAAATGAAAATTTTTAAAGCAACAAGGACAAATGTTTCAATTAGGAAAGTCAAACAATAATATTGAAGTGTACATGTGATAAATTGAATTGTATACCCCAGTTTGGACCAGTGTTCTTGGTCTTGATCCACATTCTGGTGGATGTGCACCCATTGTAAATAAGATCTCTTCAAAATGTTACTTCAGTTGAGGTGTGGGCCAAATGCATCAGGATGGGCTTTAGTCCAGATCACTAGAGTCCTTTATAAGCAGAGTGAAGGTCATATGTAGAGAGAAGCCAGAAGATGCTAGAAGCCAGAGGGAAAAGGAGAGACCAATCCCATGTGATGGAAAACCCAAGGCACCCCAAGGACTGCTGGCAGCCAGCCCCAGAATGCCACAGTCTGCAGGGAGAAAGCATCGCCTTGCTGATACCTCAATTTTGGATTTCTCCTAGACTCAAAACTGTGAGCCAATAAATTCCCCTTGTTTAAGCCAAACCAGCACATGGAATTTGTTTTGGCAGCTAGGAAACTAAAACAGTACATTTTATTCAGTTCTCACCCAAACGTAAATCTGATTTATAATTGTTCACCATCTATAATCATCATAAATACAATAGCTAAGTAATTTACATGAAGAACTCACCAATTAGAAAAATATTTAGGGCAGGAGAATATAGTTTAGAAAAATATTGTATTTCAATTCCATCGGTAATTAAAATTATGTTATGTGCGTTTGACTTTTAAGCCTTGGTCACTTTTCCCATCTTCTGGATATTTTCCATTTTTTGCTTTAGACAATGTGAAGACATAGACGCAAACTAAATATTCCAAGAATGAAATGTTGGCCATCCTCAGCAAATCCTTTACTTACACATGCAATCTGCCACCATGACAACTATGCTAAGTCTCTTTTGAACCCCTTCCCTCCTCCTTGTTCTTATTGGTTCAGCTTCTTACTCAGGTCTCATTCAGAACACAAGGTCAAGATCCCAACTCTTCTCACCGCCTACAAATCTTTTCCCCTCCAATCAATCCTTCATATTGCCGCCCAAGTTATTCTATAAGTAAATACGAAAAAAACCCTTGCTGGTATAAAGACATTTAATACTTCAAGCTTCCTGCAGGATAAACTCCAAATGCCTCAGACACCCTTACCTTTCCAGCCCACTTGCCAGTCCTTCTTTCCTGACCTTCCCTCGGAGCTCTGCAAAAGTGTTCATCTCTTTGTACTTTCTACACATTTCTCTGAACATTCTGTTTCCTCCTGTAGCATCTTCCTCCTCCCTACTCCTTCATCTCTAATTCATCCTTGCTGGCCCACTTCAATTGTGGAACCCCACTGTACCCCATAGTGTTTAAGGAAAAATGGGAATGGGTCTGTAACAAGCAAGGCTTATGTCCCCTTTCTTATTCTCTCATGATGCTTTGTATATCCGTCTATCCCAGATCTTTTTACATTACACCAACAGTGTAAGGGTTTGTGGGTCTCTTAAGAGCAGGAAACAGGTCTCTGTATTCTTCCTCCACACCACCACCCTCTCCCCCAAGCCCAGAGCCCAGCCAAGGACCCAGTGAATGCTCACGGAGTGAATACGAACTGAGCGAAGCAAGGTAATTTACCTGATCTCTGTTTCTGGAGAGATCATAAAGAGCTAGAACTTTAGACTCACATCATGTAATGAGAGACCACTGAGCTTATATTTAAGTCATCAAGGGCATGGATGGAGGTTGCAAATATTGCTTCACATTCTTCAAGAGGTGAGTACAAAAGACATCAGCAACAGGAAGAATCTAAAACATCTATTGAGATTCTATTCATCATTGAAGCTATAGCCAGAAGTGCAGAAAGTTTTCCCTAATCTAGCCAATGAAATATGACTTCCATCTTCTTGAACACTATACCGGTTTGTATATATTATGTCCCCCAGAAAAAGCCATGTTCTTTGATGCAATCTTGTGGGAGCAGACATATTAGTGGGGATTAAGTTGGAATGTTTGGATTAGGTTGTTTCCATGGAAATGCGCCCCACCCAATTGTGGGTGATAACTCTGATTGGATAATTTCCATGGAGGTGTGGCCCTGTGCATTCAGCATGGGCCTTCATTAGTTTACTGGAGCACCATATAAGCTCGGACAGAAGGAGCAGGATTGCTACAGCCAAGAGGGACCCTTTGAAGAATGCACAGAAACTGAGAGAGTAACTGCAGATGAGAGACAGTTTGAAGATGGCCATTGAAAGCAAACTCTTGCTCTGGAGAAGCTAAGAGAGGACAAACACTCCAAGAGCAACTAAGAGTGACATTTTTGAGGAACTGCAGCCTAGAGAGGAACGTCCTGGGAGAAAGCCATTTTGAAATCAGAACTTTGGAGCAGACGCCAGCCATGTGCTTTCCCAGCTAACAGAGATTTTCTGGACAACACTGGTCATCCTCCAGTTGAAGGTACCCTTTGTTCATGGACACTTTATGGCCTTAAGACTATAACTTTGCAACCAAAAAAACTCCCTTTTGTAAAGGCCAATCCGTCTCTAGTGTTTTGCATTCCAGCAGCATTAGCAAACTAGAACAAACACCTTTGGCACTTCTACTCATCAGTTATCACATGAAAAATAAATTCCATTTATTCAGAAATATGTTGAAACTCCCTTCTTGATTACAATCTCTTACATTCTCCAATTATTTTTGCCATTTTCCTTCCCAAATTTTTTAGCCAATTTCAATGACCCTGTGGTCAGTGGGCAAAAAGAAGATCAGGTGCTGCCATAGCAAATACAACACCTGCAAAGTACATGCTGCCCATCTTCTCCTAGTTGTGAAATATCTTTTTCTGAAACTCAACTGAGGGTTTGAGCTAAGCCTTCCCCAATTAAAAAAAAAAAACGATGGTGTACATGTATGACAGTTAGATTGCACATTATCCTATTTGAAAGGCAGGCTTGCCTCCATTCTTCTTTATGGAGAAAAGAAATTAATTACAGTGTCTAAAATCTGTCCTTCTTGGCCTCTGCATTTAGCCACCATTTGCTTGCAACATGAGAAAGGTCTTTTTTTTTTTTTTTTTTTTTTTTGTCTTTTTCTTTATTCAGGGGAGGGGGAGAAGGAAAGGGAGCAATTTAATTTTATGTCAAATATCCAATTTTTTGGCTGTACTTAAATATCATGGAGGTCACAGGAAGATGCAGACACTTTTATACAGGTTTCCTGGTTTTTATAGTTCCTAAGATTTTTCAGGGAATTTTTTTTTCCTAGTCATTCTACAAGAGTTGAGAAGTTGTTCTTTCATGTAACCTATTTACTTGGTCTGAGAGCTGCCATAGGATTCAAACTGCATTTGGCTGTGAAAACACAGTGTTATGTTGCTGTACTAGTTCTCTTATGGTTACTGGTTTAAATCATAACAGACTAGAAATGAGAATAATTTGTATTCAAGGCTCACATATAAATCAAATTACCTACTGCTTAATTTTTTTAAAAAACCTTGAATTGCTTTAAGTTCTAAGTTATCATTTCTATATGTGATTTTTCCCCCTTAGGAAATTCAGTAAATGAGATCATTTAAAATCCTAATGATTTTTATGCTGAGTAATAAAGTAATTTTATATTATCCTCATGAAAAAGCTATCGGTTGAAGTGCCCAGTGAAGGTGACCTTCAGTGGTGCCCAGAGAGGAGTGAGTCCAATAGCCATAAACGGTCAATAATAAAAGCCTTCACAGTGCTGTGCACCGTCTCTGGTTTTCTTTCCCAGGCCTTCAGGCATTGCACAGACTGTCCCCTGGCCCTGCACCATCTCCTCCGTGCACCTCCATCCACCTGGAGGGAGCAGCTCCCAGGGCCTCCCCCAGGGACCACTGGTCCTGCTCTCGGAGGTGCCACCACACAGCTGTGACCCCAGCAAGAAGCTCCCATGGGTCTCACCATGGAGGTGAAATTGGATGTCTAGGATTTGCTTTTAAATGCTGAAGATGAGAAAAGGGATATATGAAGCAAATACAGCCGGTTTTCAATGCTTGCTGAAGCTGCATAAGGGGTGTTCATTGTAGCACCAAGGCCAAGCATGGGATTTCAGTCCATTGTGGGTAAAGCAGGGTGAAAGCCCAGAGATCTCTCTGCACATAACAAGCATTATCCATTTGCCCCCTTAGACCCACTTTCCACCCTCCTCTCTGCCCCCGGGGCTGACCCGCATGGCATCGGCAGGGCTCCTGGGCACTCTGGCCTCAGGCTGAGTTGGCCAATGAGAAGATGAGAGGGAGGGAAGAGAGGGAGGTCAGGGCACTCGGTCCCTCAACTCTCACCCTGCAGCATCACCGTGGCCTGGCGGTGCCCTTCCCCCAAAGGTCACTGCGCTTCTCTGGGCCCCGTGCTCTGCATTATTGCTCTTTATCCTTCAAGGTTCAGGTCCCTGCTACTGCCCCAATTCCCTGGGTGTTGGTGGTGACAGTGCCGCTGTGACTAGACCCAGGTTCCTGAATGAGTCCTGCCGCCTTTTGTGTATCAACCCTCCTTGAATGATCCCAGTTGGGCTGTTCAGACCCTGACTCGTCCACCATTCCACAGTAAGATCACATATCCTATCCATGAGGGGGAAGGGGAGTCAAACTCACAAGTAGGAAAAATAGGAGGATGCCTAATTGGCAGAAAAATAAGCCAACCATTAAACCAGTATGTTTTCTCCTTCTCTGTGACCAAATTCTCCCACTTGCACACTGAACGTTGGTCCCTCACCCCTCTGAAGCTGGCAGGGCTAATAATGAGCCACCTGTTGCAGAACCAGACATGAGGCTGCAACTAAGCCACAGAAGGCTCAGAGTCACACATGCGGAGAGAATAATCCCTCTCGCAGAAACCAGATCCAGTGGAGGCCTCTGCAGGAGCCAGCTGTCTGCTGAGTCAGTCTTTTCGTTACCATTTGGCAAGGACCACCAACTGTCAGCAACCATCCTGTTGCCTTTTTACTATTGTTTTTTTAAATACACTGTGCAGTGTATGACAATATCCTACCAGGCCCCTGTATTTCCCATCTTGTATTTCATACTATCTTAGTTTCCCAGCTGCTAGAACAAATACCTCACAGTGGCTTGGCCTAAAGAATGGGAATTTATTGGCTCATGGTTTTAAGGCCAGGAGAAATTCCAAATCGAGGCATCAGCAAAGCAATGCTTTCTCCCTAAAGACTGTGGTACTCTGGGACTGGCTGCCAGCAATCTTTGGGGTTCCTTGGCTTTTCCTTCACATGGCAAAGCACATGGTGATGCCTTCTCCCTTCTCCGTTGACTTCTGCTTCTTCCCTTGGCTTCCTCTTCCTCACTACAGCCTTCTCTATAAGGCCTCCAAGAACAGAACTGTGGCCCACCTGCTCTTTCCCATCTGGGCTTAGTTTTCTTGCTCTGGATTCAATCCACCTGCTTTCTTCCCTGAAGACTGAGTCTGCTCAGCCATCTGAGTTTTTGTTACTTCCCTCATAATTGGGCTGTGCCAATTCATTTTAAATGTACTGAACATACTGACCCTTCTGGGTGGTAAAGATGTACTCACAGCCTGGTGGAAGAGAATGGCAGAAAAACCCTCGGAGGGCTATTCAGATAGGGACCTCCACTGCTCTGCCATCCTGCTCAGAGCCCACCTCTCTCACCTGGTTGGGTACCATAACTTCCCAAGGGGACACCCCGCTCTACTCTCGCTCTCCCCCCCAAAAAACAGCGGCTAGAGGGACACTTTCAAAATGTAAGACACCTACTACTCAATCACAAATAAACAAACAACCCAATCTAAACAATGTGGAAAGGACTTGAACAGACATTTCTCCAAAGAAGATATGCAAATTGTCAACAAGCACATGAAAAGATGTTCCATGTAACTAGCCTTTAGGGGAATGCAAATCAAAACCACAGTGAGATACTTTGCATCACTAGGAAGGCTATTATTTTTTTTAAAAAAATGGAAGTGCTGATAAAGATGTGGAGAAATTGGAACCCTGAGGCATTGCAGGTGGGAATGTAAAACGGTGCAGCTGCCACAGAGAACAGTTTGGCATTTCCTCAGAAAAGTTGAACACAGGAGCCTGTGCCATGGAGCTGCTGTATCAACAAACGCACAAGCAGGTCCACGAGATCCAGTCTCACATGGAGAGACAAGCAGTCTCCGCACTCCACGTTGACCAGTCAAAGTATGATGTCCAGCACCTGCAGAGTGCTCTCAGAAACTTCCAGCACAAGCGCTATGCAAGGGAGCAGCAGGAGAGACAGCGAGAGGAGCTTCTGGCTCACACCTTCACCGCTCATGACTCTGACACCACCACACCAATGGATGAATCGCTGCAGTTTAACTCCTCCCTCCAGGAAATCCACCACGGCAAGGATAACCTCACTGGCAGCAGGCACAGTATCCTGGAGGGACTGAGGGCCCAGAGACTGACCTTGAAGGGGACTCAGAAGAAGATCCTTGACATTGCCAACATGCTGGGCTTATGCAGCACGGTGATGCTGCTCATCGAGAAGCGGGCTTTCCAGGACAAGCACTTCATGATCGGCAGGATGCTATTCACCTGTGTGACAATGTTCCTCGTGGTGAAGTACCTGACATGAGCCAGCCACACTGCTGCTGAGCACCATTCCCATGGCGTGAGAGTGTGTGTGTGTGAAAGGGGGAGAGAAGCCAAGGAAACGTATGCTCGTCTTCACTGTGAAGACCACTTGAGAGGAACTGTGATCTGTAACCTCGTGGGAGATTCAAGCCTGCTCTGTTCCCTGTGACTCTTGGAGGGGGAGCAAGTGCTGCTAAGATGGGCCATGCTTAGGGAGTGAACGAAGTGCCTGTTCCTCTCTCACTCTCGCTGGAAGAGGAAGGGATGTAAGGGTAAGGGTTGAAGAAGGAAGGGAGAGGTGAAGAATGGCTTCCATGGATTTGTCCATGGAGCTAATGTGCCCCTGGAAGGCTCTCAGGGTGAGCCTTGCCAACAGGACGGTCCACACTTTGTCATCATCCGGCCTTTTCTGGTTCCTGATGAATAGACTGGAGCAGAGTGAAAAGGAGGAGGAGGAAGAGGAGAGAGGCCTTCGTTTCCTGCACCCATTGTAGTAGATCCATTTGCAAACTATTGCACAAGCCACCCCCTCCAAAAAGGAAAATGACATGTAGATGACGAGCTGCTCATATTTGTCATCCTTCCCTAGAAGCAACTACCTAGGGGAAACAGACACATTGAAGCTGTTGCTGATAATGAATAAGATTTTCCACATTGAAGTTTCTGGGTGTTTTTCCTTTCTGAAGTGAGGCCAGCGTTATTCCCTGAGAGTGTTCCATTTTGAGGCTGAAGACTCTTGTCACTGATTTTTTTTCAGGAGCTAGTAGAACAGTTGGCTTTTAAGGTTTGGCATGTGCACCCATGCCCAGGCCTTGGGGGGCCTTTGCTCATGAGGGTGTAGCTGTGAGCCTTATGATTTGCCAGTTGCTCTCTCATCTCTAGTTTTAGCATCTCTAATTCTTCAGCTCTTTTCTCTTCCTTGAGATACATTGGCAACTACCAGCCAGACCCCCATCCTGCCAGCCAGGGTGGGCAGGTACCACGCTGGGGACGTTCCTGGCGTAAATGTCACTGTGAGGCCCGGTTTTCAGAGGCCAGGACCTTTTTCTTTCTCTGACCACCGCTGGATTAAGGCTGTACCAATACCCTGTGCATTGTGGAATTTATCATAGAGCCAGTCTGTCCTGAAGTCCATCTAATGTGATGAGCCACTAAAAGTACAGGAAAGACCTGCTTATGATTTTTTACCCATCGCAGGCCCTGCAGTCCCTCTCTTCTAGGCTTGGCAAGACATAAAATAATGTTCAAAATTCCCCAGAAGAACTGCATACCTGTCAGTATTAGCTCTGCCCTTGGTCATCTTGACACCCCACCCCAACCCCCACTGCTTCCTGTCTTTGTTTCTTGTGGCCTGAACCATCTCCTGTTTCAGCTCCCTTCTCTTCTGTGTATATTCAGTTCCACCCCTTTATTTCATCTCCCACCTGTCTCAGTAGCCATGCTGGTCTTGTCAGCTGCATCTTGGGCATAGCTCCCTTTTTGGTGAACTTCTCTTAATTGTCACAGGTTTTTAACATGACCTTCTTGGGTACTGATTTCACACTTCTGGTGGGACCAGAAACCTAAACTCAAGGACCCTGTATGATCTCGATGCTCTGGGCCCTCTAGGCTAGCCAGGGGCCTGAGATTTCCAAGAAAGGGGGGATCTGTGGCCCCTTCATAAAAGGGCTGAGGGCCTTGCTAGAGGGAAACTAGTGACCTAAAGGATGGACACAGGGGTGGCGGCATCTTCAGACCTAGTTCTAACTGTGGGGAGGCAGAGTTTGGAATTCCCTCCCATCCAGCACCCCTCCCATCCTGGGGACCGAGCACAGGGCTCTGGCAGTCCATAAAATGGATTTTTAAACTGCACAGACCTGGCTGACCTGTCCCCTGGGCACAGGTGGTTCCCACCAGGCAGCACACTTTGGAGGAAGTTGTGCAAGGACGCAGCTAAGCCACTTGGGATTTGAACTCTGGGACCCCTCCACTGGCTGATGCGACGTTTCTGCAGTAAACCAGCATATTTCCACTTGCCTCTGTGAGGATCATAGCCTTAATGAACCAGAAGTGAGGCCGCCTCTGTGTAGCACTTTCAGAGCTGGTTCTCCCTACTTTGTAATAATTGTGTGGGCAGCTTGTGGGTCTTTATTACCCGGGGCTGGGGGACAGCAGCAACAATGTGCCGGGAAACCCAGGGCACTGAGGCTGGGTGTCATCTTGTGACTGCCTTCTCTGACACTTATGCTTTCAGTGCCTCCTGAGAATCGGGGAGTCCTGCTGCCCCCACAGCTCCCAGGGTGGAGGGAAGGGTCCTGGGCCACGGAAGGAGCGCCCTCTGGTGGAGGCGAGAGTGATCACTGGGTCGAGCTGGTGCAAGAACTCCAGTAAAAGTCTGAAGGACCCTGTACAGGATTTTGGTGGCCTCTTGTGGTTTAAAACAGGAGGCTTGTCAAGAGGAACTTGGGAGTATTTTTATCACATGGAAGTTTACCCCAGGTGGGGCCAAAAAGCTAAACTCAAAGACCCCGTAAGTAGGAGAGCCTTGCTGTTATAGAAGGCTTCACTGCTGGGGTTTTTTCTAAGTCAGGTGCCCTGATGAATTTAAATAGGCTTGGTTTGCAAATTTGCATTTACACTCATTGTTTTTTTTTCACAGTTTAAAGTAATTTATATAAATTTTTATCGTACATAAATGATGCAAAAATATTTTCCTTTAATATTTTCACATATCGTACAATGGGAAACCATTAGCATATTATGTAAACAGCCTAGTAAATGAATTCTTATTTATCTTTCAAAATAAAAGTTAAACACAGAATTATGATATGACCTGGCAATTCCACTTCCTGGCATATCCCCAGAAGAACCTAAAACGGGGAGTCAGACAGATATCTGTACACCAATGATCATAGCAGCATTATTCACAATAGCCAAAAGGTGGAAACAACCCAAGTGTCTATCAACAGCTGAATGACTAAATAAAACATGGTCTATACATACAGTGGAATATTATTCAGCTTTAGAAAGGAATGAAATTCTGATTCATGAGACAACATGAATGGACCTTGAAGGCATCATGTTGAGTGAAATAAACCAGACAAAAAAGGACAAATATTGTATGATCTCATTGATCCAAAATAATTAAAATAAATTAATCTATAGAGTCAGGAGCTAGAATAGGTTACCAGGGGCTGGGGTGGGGGTAGAAAATGGGAAGTCAATGCTTAATTAGTACAGAATTCCTGTTTGGGCTGATGGAAAAGTTTTGGTAATGATGGTAGTGATGGTAGCACAACAGTGTGAATGTTGTTAACACCACTAAATTATATTTTGAATGTGGCTAAAAGGGGAAATTTGGGGGTGTATATATGTTACTAGAATGAAAATTTAAAAAACAATAGGACTGTATAACACAAAGAGTGAACCCTAATGTAAACCATGGACTATAGTTAATAGTACATTATAATAACATTCTTTCATCAGTTGTAACAAAGTTACCACACCAATGTAGAGTGTTACAATAGGGAAAAACAGTGTGCCGGAAATCTGTATTCTCCGCATGATTTTTCTGTAAACTTACAATTTCTCTAACAAAAAAATTATTTTTAAAAGGAGAACAAATATTGTTTGAGTCCACTTAAATGAGATATCTAGAATGAGCAAATTCATGGAGACAGAAAGCAGATTCAAGGTTATCAGGGGCCAGGGGAGGGGAGAAAGTGGAGTTATTGCTTAATGTATGATGAAAAGGTTTTGGTGACAGATGGTGATGATGATCGCACAATACTGGAGAAGTAATTAATGTCACTGACTTACACACTTAAAAATGGTTAAAAGGGCAAATTTTATGTTATATGTATGTTGCCACAGTAATTTAAAAAGAAAAAAGTAAGTTAGGTCTTCACCTCAAAACCCTGCAATGAGCCCCGTTTCATCAGCGTGATCTGGTGACCTCTTTGACCACATCTTTTCCTTCTGACTCTTGCCCACTCAGTCCAGCAGGCTGGCCCCCTCCTCGTTCCGGCAACCTACCAGGCAGCTCCCACCCTAGGGTCTGTGCACTTGTTTTCCTGTCTGGAACACTCTTCCCCCACAAGAACTGCAGACTCTGAGGATACAAACACTCCAGAATCTGAGAAGTCCAGACTGGGATTGTTTTTACCTTTAAAATTTGCTATCTTGCCTCAGGAACAGGTAGACAAGGCAATAATATCTACCACAAGCTTTATGACTTTAAGCCTACCTTCAAGTGTGTGCTCAAATGTCACCTTCTCTATCAAGAAGGTGTATCCTGACAATACTGTTCACAAATTACAACCCACGTCCTCACAGAACCCACTGGATGCCCACTTCCTTTGTCTTGCCTTTTTCTTTTATTCCATGTTCTACCATACCATATAATTCAATTATTCATGTCATTTGTTGTTTTCTCTCTTCTCCTGCTAAAATGTAAAACGCCCAAAGGTAGGTGTCTATACCAGTTTCATTCACTTGCATATTCCAAGCACCTGGCACATAATAAACGCTCTGTGCATGTTGGTTGAATGGGTGATTTTAAGAGCAGAGGTTTCTTGGAAAACCCAAACAAAAAGGAATGCAACTCATACCCAGTTTAGATGTATAGCCAGGCAAAGTGGCACAGCATGGAGCAGAGTCAGGTCCAGCCCAAATTCTGGCTGTAACCCAATAACCTTGAGCAAATCCCGTCACCTCTGTTCTCTTATCTATTGAGTGAGTTCTGTTCAGGAGGTAGAGTCTCAGACACTGTCCCCAGCCCGAACCAATCCCAAAGGTGATAATATCCTCAGCACACAGTTTCCTCCGAATCCTGGGAGGTGGTTCCACAACTGAGCCAATTCCCCAAATGTGACCATCCCTCCATATCATGGAACCTGAATTTTTCTGCTGTCACTGTTGCTGAATGTCTTCCTGAAGTCAAGGGAGCGGGAACCAATCAAAAGCAGCCTTCAACAGTGAGATGCTTTTAAGTCTCAAGTTTTAGCTTAAATTTCAGGTTAATATAGTCAATAATATATCTGCTTTTAGTTTAGCGTATATATAATAGTTTGTATTGTTTATCAGTTGAATACTTTACCATCCCCCCCCCAAAAAAAATAGTTACATAAAATCCACACTCTGGTGAGACACTCCTCGTTAACCCTGTGATCCACACAGGCACCCCTGAAGACTCCGGGGATGTAAACACCCCAGAATTTGAAAAGTCCAGACTGGGATCCTTTTTACCTTTAAAATTTGCTATCTTGCCCCAGGAACAGGGAAACCAGGCAGTAATGTCTTGCATATTTGTATGTCTTAATAAGACAGAGTTTAAATGTCTTACTAAAAGTGTGTTTAGAAACAAAAAACCCTTAAGGCTGATGCTTTGACCCCCAAAACGTGTACCCTACTCTACATATACACCAATGTTGCCATATCCAGTCACTGTCGTTCTAGCGTCAAGTAAATTACAAATTCTGAAGAAATTCTGAAGCATCCAAAGCCTACAAAATGTAAATATTTATAAAGATACACTCATAGTTAATTTGTACTTTTTTCCTAGCTATAAATAGAATAGAATTTATGACCTCATGATTCCCAAGACAACATAATCTGTTGTTTTTCCACATCGTTAAGATGCTCCAAATCAATCCTGACTATTGAAAATATATAGCTAGTGTCAGCATCAATGGTTCTTATAGAACTACTGCTCTTTAAATAAATCTATAAATGAGGTCACTTATAACAAATTAATCAACTGCTAAGTTAAATGAAGATGAGTCACCTTTAATTTGAAAAAAAAAAAATCTACTTTGAAAACTAGAAAAAATAGCACTAATATGGAAGCACTTCAAAGAGTAAAAAAAAAAAAAGTCCACAGAAATACTGCAGATAGAGCATGTATGATGATAGATGATAAGTACATTTCTTTCACATTTATATAATTTTGTATTGGTAATAATAAGAAATTCTTCTCCATTGACTCCTCATATTATAAGAAACGACAGAAAATAATTAAATATTCTAATATGGTCAAAAAAATCAAATCCATAAAGTAGCCTCCATACTTTGTGCATTCCCACATTTACATAACAATTGGTCACAAAATTAATCCTTCTTTGCTAGAAGGCAGATTCTACTGATAAAATTACAATTAGTCCCTCCATCTAATGAGTAAAAATTTTCAAAAGGTCAAGAGAAAAACAAATAATGGGGTTTTTTCCCCCACTGTTTCAAATTTGGAAAGGCAAATTTGAAAAGTCTTTTTGTCAGCTGACATTTGTAGGATACAAAGAGATGTGAAACCTTACTTGATCTCTACGGCATTAAAATTTTGAGAGTTTGAAGGTACTATCTGAATATAGCAGTCAAAATCAATCTGAAAGAATATTTTGTCATAATCTTAAAAAAAGGATTACATAGAAATTTGAGGGGTGATTATAAATAGACAAAAATGTTACAGTTTTGCACAAATCTTCAAGCTTGCAATTAAGCATATGTTCTTATAAAAGAGCAACTAAATTTGAGGAAAGGAACAGGATTATCTTTTATCATCAGAGTGCATAAAGGCAAAGTAGAGTGCTCTCTTCTTTCTCAGGTTATTTGTTGTAGATTTAGCACAATTCTAAGCACTTCACAGTTTTTCACTGTA
The DNA here is from genome assembly GCF_015220235.1 of Choloepus didactylus. Lineage (NCBI taxonomy): Eukaryota > Metazoa > Chordata > Mammalia > Pilosa > Megalonychidae > Choloepus > Choloepus didactylus. Next base: position 15,894,321 of record NC_051318.1, on the reverse strand, counting down.
TCCGAATAATAAATGAGAGGCAGTAAACAAATACATTTCACAAAAGAGAAACTGGGAAATAGTCCATCACAACAGACACACCAAGAAATGAAAATCCAGGCCTCTCTAGACTTATGTGAAGGAATTATTTCCAACCTTATGGCTTAAAATTTGCAAATATAATTTCAGTTAAAACCAAAATGTTTATAGTGGGTTCCCTTTTGCTTCTCGAGAGCTTTCATTTGTTGTTCACTACTTACGTATCATTTGGGAAAACCAAACAAGCCTTAAAGAAACTCAATGCAAATTTTCGTAATTTAAAACATTAACTCATTTACCTATTATCTTTGGTCTCCATTATCACTTCTCCGGAAATATTGATCTGTGAAAACCATGAAAATGTTTTCCTTCTTCTGTTTAAGTCCTTCGTTTTGCTTCCCTCTAAATGTGCACTTCGTGTTCTGCTCTTTCTGACCAGTGAAAAGCTTGTTTTTCCCCTCAGTGTCCATCCATCATCTGATGTCAGAAAACATTGTTGTGTTTTGTGTTTGTGTTCTTAAAATAAGAAGCTCCAGTCTGACAGTGGTCACCTCCTTGCGTTATGCTTCCTGATCCAGTATTCCAGAGAAGTTCTTCAGGTAAAACAGTATCTATTAGCAAGGGGTTTTTAGCTTTTCCCCCAAAGCACATTTAACTTTTTCACTTGAGAATCTTCTTTATTTCTTTAGTAAGGTGATAGGGGAAGATGCTGAAGTTCTTTGAAGCAGCTTTTCTCAACCTCATCTCAGCAGATGTAAAATACTGGTTGTTGAGAGCACTTCTTCTCGATCTGGAGACACTGGCATCTTAGAATCCTATCTGTGACGCTGAAAGAAAAATCAAGGAAGGGTAAAAAAAAGGAGTGGGGGAAAATATTCAAAATAAGTGTACTGAAAATGTAATTCTCAGGGCATATAGCCATGGTTCTCAGCTTCAGTAACTTTCTAATTATAAGCCGCTGGCCACACTGTTGGTAGCCCCTGCCAGACAGCATGGTGTCTGTTCTCACAAGATGTGCAGCCAATAGAGCAAATGTGCAACTCTATGTGTTAGCCTCTACAAATACAAAACATCTCCCCAGCAACTTAGTTTCATGTTCTCACTCTTCACGCATTTCTTTTCATTCCTTTATTTGCCTGGTTTCTTCCAAGTGGAAATATGCACTTCCCCACACACACAACATGCCCTTTTCAGGAATGACAACCTTGAAATCCCAATCTATGACTTCACATGTAAAATAACACATGTTTAGAAGCAAAACACCTATTTTAGAGAAAAAAAGAGTAAATGTGTAAAGTGTAAAAGAACAAAGAAAAAGAGCAAAAGGGTCAAGAAAAAGGTAAAAAGAGAGTAAATGCTTTATTTTACTTAATATTCTTAATAATCATTGGTGCCTGCCGCAAAAAAAGACAATAAACTTTTCAAATGGTGATAAGCCAGAGGGACATGTGAGACTGAATTTTCTCCCCATTCATACAAATATCATGCCTCTAAAATACTTTTATAACTTTTGGGGTGCTCTATTAGACATTAGTACATTTAACGATTACAATCACTCTTTGAATTAGATAAAATAAGAGAGGTAGAACTGCTACTATTTTAAAGAAACTTGGACTCAGGAAGGTTATTTATTTTGTTCAAGCTCACCCAACAAGGAACTGATGGACTTTAAAACTGGAGGACCAGTTCCTGACTTCTCACTGTATGTTTTGCTGTCCAACAACGTTTCCGAGAGGGCAAATGTAATTTACAGATACTCACTTAAGTTTCATTTAAAACATTATAGATTCTTGGCTATCCATAAAACCCAGGAATAGAATTCAAAAGTCATTTTAAACCCTTTCCCAAAAATATTTCCCCATTAATTTGCTACTATTAAAAATATCACTAGGTATCATGAGTGAGATCAACTAAAAAAACAAATAAAAAACAATCCAAGACCTTATTATCCTTTTGTATAACATCCTATAGCATGAAATTTTGATTGCCATATGTTAAGAATTATAGATATTCTAGAATTAGAATTAAAATTTAAGAATTAAAATTAAATTAAGGAATTAACTAGTGGATGGAAGTCCTTCATAGAATGATAGATTTTAAAATTTGCACCCTTCAATTTGAAATGTGGAGATTAAGATATGTTATTGGCAATTGAATCACATCCTCCGCAAAAGGCATGTTGAGGTCCCAACCCCTGGCCCTGTGGGTGTGAGCCCATTTGTAAATAGGACCTTGGAGGATGTTATTAGTTAGGGTGTGCCCAAACTGAATGAGGGTGGGCTTTATTCATCCAATAGAGGTGAAAACCTATTTAGCAAAGGACATTGGATACGGGGAAAGAAGCCACGGGAAGAGCAAGAAACCAGAAGTCAACAGAACTCAAAGGAGAAAGAAGCCATCGCCATGTGCATGGCCATGTGATGAAAAAGCCAAGGACCCCCAAGGTTGTGGCTGGCCAGAAAATACTGACCCCAGGAGGAAGCCAGCCTTCTAGCCTCTGAAACCTCAAGCCAATGAATTCCTGTTATGAAGCCAACCCATTGTGTGGTTTTTATTTTAGTAGCTAGGAAACTAAAATAGCTTTTGGTACCAGAAACTGGGGTGCTGCTATTATGAATACCTAAAAATGTAGAAGCAGCTTTGGAATTGGATAATGGGTAGAGGCTGAAAGAATTATAAGGTACTTGAGAGGAAAGACACAGATTGCTTTGTAGAGACTATCCGTAGAAATATGGACGTTAAAATTATTTCCAATGAGGCCATAGAAGGAAATGATGAATGTGTTACTGGAAACTGGAAGATGGGTTATCCTTATTATAAAGTGGCAGAGAACTTGACGAAACTGTGTTCTGTTGTTGGATGGAAGGTAGAATTTATAAGCAATGAACTTGGATATTTAGCTGAGGAGATTTCCAAGCTAAGTGTGGCAGGGGCCGCCTGGTTTCTCCTTGTAACTTAAAGTAACATGCATGAGGAAAGGGGTAAGCACAAAGGAAACAGAAATTGACGATTTTGAAAATTCATAAGTGGCTCTATCAGCTTTTGGGATGTGAGACCCCAGAGGCCAGGCCTCTGTGAGGGTTTAACTGAACAACCTTTGCTAAAATGGATGCAGTCTAACATTTCAGTGGAAGTCAAGATTGGAAAGCAGTTATCTGGAAAGGAAATTTTAAAAATTCTAATGTTTGATGGTTGGACTCCCTGTAATTACACATAAAGCTGACAAGGTTTTTGCAAAATTTGTATGAGCAGAACTACAGTCAGCCTAGACTAAAGGGGACGAGAAGGGAAGAACTGAAGGAAGAATGACATCCAGAGCAGAACCATGGAAGCAAAGGTCTGCACCGAAAAGTTCTCCTTGGGCCAAGAGAGTGGGCTCACCCACACGTGTGGAAAAGGCAGGCCCACCCCTGCACTTGGAGGATGCCAGCCACCTGCCCTGGCTCTTGGAGGAGATGGACCCCGTGCTCTGTTGTTCAGGGAGAGTACTGTCACCCCAATGCTCGGAGATGGTGGGCGTTTTGGGGGAGAGCATGGCTACTGCACAAGCACTTGTAAAGGGTGGGGCTGCAGCCTCATCAGGCCCAGAGGACGATGCATCAGGCCACAGACAGTTCTCAGACCCTGAGATGTACTGGAGTTGCCCTGCTGGGTGTCAGGGTGTTTGGGACCCATGACTCTTGTTTTCTTGGCCACTTTCTCCCTCCTGGAATGGGAATTTTTATCCTATTCCTGACCCACTATTGTATTTTAGAAGCAGGTAATTTGTTTACTAGGTTTCACAGGTCCATCCAACAGAGGAATTTTGCCCCAAGACAGGCCATACCCATAAGTGATTTTGGTGAGACTTGGTACTTAGCATTGTTACTGAAATGACTTAAGGCTTTGGGATGTTGCAATGGAACGAATGTAATTTGCATGTGGGAAGAACACATCTCCTTGGTGTCCAGAGGGCGAACTATTGAGGACTGAACCATGTCCCCCAGAAAAGGCATGTTCAGGCCCCACCTCTGATGGTCCTGCGGGATTGAACCCACTTGTAAACAGGCCCTTGGTTATTATTTTTTAAGGTGTGCCAACACTGAATGAGGGTGCCCTTAATCCGATATGGCTGAAGCCCTGGAAGCAAAGGAGAGAAGGCACAGGAGGAGCTGGAGCCTGGAAGTCAACAGCACCCGGGAGAAAGAAGACATCACCATGTGCGTTGCCATGTGATGGAAGAGCCAAGGACCCCCAAGTTAGGAGCAAGCAGCCTTCCAGCCTCCGAAACCACAAGCCAATACATGCCTGTTTTTAAACCAACCCAATCTATGGTATTTGATTTAGCAGCTAGGAAAGTAAAACAGAGATTATCTATAAAGAGGAGGATTGGGATCTACTTCCTTATCTGTAAAACAAGGGACTTGGAGTAAGTGTTCTAAATTATTGCCACTTCTAAAATTCCATGATTCCAGACAAGTATAAATATATTTTTAAACTCATCAATGATTCAGAGAAAAGGAATTAATCAAAATATATCTTCTAAATGAATTTTTGTGAATTAAAATGTTAGTTAAGTATAGCCATAAATACGAATGTGTTGTAGAACAAATGCAGGTTTTGCAGGACTCTTTATGATAAAATATGAGATTCAAAGAGACTGCATAACTTGAAGCAAGACTTTGGAACTCTAGCCTCAGTCTGCACAGATTACCTGTTCATGATCCTTTGCCTCATGGAAACATTAGAGGAAGATCAGAGAAAACTATTCAAGAATAACCAAAGACATTCCTTAAGAACAGCAAGAGGAAAGACTTGCTTTACTAGATAACAAGCCTTTACTGTAAAACTGCAGTGATTAAGTTAGCGTGGTATTGACACAGGAACAATCTAATGGTGTAAAAAACTCAGAAACAGGTCTGCGCATTAACAGGAACTTAACATATGACAGAGGTATTAGTAGAGTTCAGTGAGGAAAGTGGGACCATTCAAAATATGTATCTGGGATAAATCATTATCTATATGGCAATAGAATAAAATTGTATTTGTACTTCACACTGCACACAAATACCAATTCCAGATGATTAAAAATGTAAGTAAGAAAATCAAACTCTAAAACTAGAAAAAAATACAACACAATGTCTTTATGACCTCAGGATGGAGATGAAGTCCTTCAACAACAAAAAGAAAGCACTAATCACAAAGGAAAAGAATGATAAACTACATGAAAATTGACAATTTTTGTTCATCTGAGATAAGCTGCATAAATCAGAAGCACATATTTGCCACGAAGATAACTGATGAAGGTATCCTGAATATATAAAGAATTCTTGAAAATAAAAAAGCAACAACCTAAAAGTGGGCAGAAGGCTCAGATTTATCACTCTTTTGTATGCAGAATATTTTCATTAAAAAATCTTGAAAATTGAATTTGTACACAAATTGCATTTCATACATGATATAAAATTGAAAACAGATTTATGATACGATGGAGACTTTATGATGACATCTTTGTTTGAAATAGTGTCTTTAATATCTTGCATTTACTATCATAATAACTGTTAATTATGAATTAGGTACAGATGGCATCATAAAGTCTACATAATAGTTTTTTAAAAGGGGAGAAGGATGGCGAACTGAAACAAAGAGAGAAGAGATTGGCAAAAGGAGTTGCTTTCTCACAACACGATCTTTTTATTTGCCTCCCATTTATAGCACCTCCTCCTTCCCTGCACCCTAATTACGGTCTCCCACCCGCCGTGCACATGCATCCTGCACCTGTGAAAGGCTCCCCTAGAACTCATCTCCCAGGCATTCAAAAGGGTTCCCTAGTCTTCAAGACCCACCGAGTTCTGATAAGAACTCTATAATTAGCATTGTATTCTGCATATAGTATTTAAATAATGTTAACTTCCTTTTGGATAGTATTTTATAGTTAAATACGTTCTCTCATTTGATCCTCAAGACAACAAGGAGGGCCGTGGAGCAGTTAGTTTTCTCATTTGACGAATTAAGAGAGGAAAACTTAAAGAGATTAATGATGTACCCAGGTCATAAAGTCATAGAAAAGAAGGGAGTAGGTGACACAAGTCCCTGGGGCCGTTCTGTGGGATGTCACATCTAGCTCTGTGGTCCCAGCGGTCACAGCGTGTCAGAAGAGTGTGCACAGGTTACAGTATCTCTTGGTGCACTGAGCCCTGCAAAGTCACACTAAAGCAAGTGACCCTTGGCAACATAGGCTTTGGACCCCCAGTTCAGCAGATTTTCTCCAAAAAATCAGACTGTTCCTCATATAATAATGAAATTTGTGGAGCACATTTATAGTCACAAAGCATCTGTTATATATCATTTTATTTATTCTCATGATAACTTTGTACTATTCCAAGATTTATATATATGCAAAAGAAATATTAAAATGTTCTTTTTTGATTCCCAATTCATGACTTCACATATACACACACATACACACACACTCCCCTTTCTTATCTCCAACAAATATTCATTTCTTAGTGTGTCATATTTAATCCTCCAAATATGCGGTTATGTGAACATACCTGCAAAGAATGTCTCTGCTTATAATTAAAATATATTTACTTCTATTTCAGTTTTATTATTTTAAATTACAGAAATGTATTTTGTTCTTTACTGGTTAAATGCTTAATATCATATAGGATAATTATATATTTAATACTCTGATAATGCATCCATTTTTAAATGCTTCAATGTATCCATCATCTATTTTTATAAATCCTTAACAATGGTATTACATGAAAGATAAGAGCTAGAGGCCTTTTTATTGCATCTAATGTGACTGAAGAGCAGTCTAATGCAATTTCAAAATTAAGAAATGTGAACATTTGAACTACCCATTGCAATCTATAACAGGTCCTCAATGAGACAATCAAATTAATCATGTATCATATGACAATCAAATTAATCATGGTATTTTTTTACTGCTTTCATGATCATTGTGTTTATGTAGTTCACTGACATGGCCAAGAAAAATTAATATATCCTAAATTTTGCATACAGTTGAAGTATTATTGGTAAAATTAAAATGCAGCATAATAAGATTACCTCATCGAGATATGGCATTTTAATTTGTATAAGTGCATCTCATAGATATTACCTTATTTCATTCTCTTAACAGCCTGGTGATATGGTAGGAAATTGTTCATTCCATCACACATATAAGGAAACTGGTATACAGAAATGTCAAGCAACATCCCATACTTGGACTTACATTCACATCCTTGGACTCCCAGCTATAAGCTTAGTCCCTGATACTGACCACCTGACACAAACATAGGTACACAGATATTATTTCCTACTCTCCCATACCAACCGCAAAGGGAAAGAAAACTATTTCATTTCTACCGTATTATTTTGGGGATAGTGTGGCATCAGGGAGACCTGGAGGAGTCTTGGATCTTCAACTCACCATGACCTTGAGAGTCACAGAATCTCTCTGTGACCAAATTTTCTCATCTATAAAATAGGGTTAGCTGTTCCTACCCACCTATGGATCACCATAAAGACCCAGCTGAACTGTGTAGAAAAGTACTTAGCAAACTGCAGCCAGTTTGGGCCAACATTGGGTGCCACTGTTTTTGCTCCTATGACATTCTTTAACCTATGGAGTAACATGAGACATACTCACAATTTTCTCTGCCCCCTGATTCATATCCTCCTATACTGCATCTGAGGCCAAAATAATAGATGCTTTCCAACTGCTGTTAGGGAACCAGCTTGGACATAGCAGTTATGGCTCCATCCTTTCCAGCTGTAGAATCAGTTAATTTGGCTCTGAAACCCAAAGTTGCTGCCCAGGGCTAATATAAGCACAGCACATCAATTCAGTGACCTCTTTGCCTTCCAACAAAAACATCCCGTTTTGGCAACCTGGGCTTTACCCACAGTAGGTGGATTTGGCACGCTCCATAATCTCATTTAAGGAGCAGGGAAAGAACCATGTCTAGCCCTACTCCCTCACCGATGGGAATGTTTCTTTGAGTTGTACTGCCTGAGACAGAAACAGCCCTGGAGACTCTTGGCTTAAATCACAACCTCTGTACAAATAACTGATAATGTTCCCTTTGCCACAAGCCACCTTTGGAAGAGGGAATCTGGGAGAAGAGTGTGGGAAAGTGAGCAGAGTGAGCCAGAGGCCGTGGGCCATTCAGACATCCGTCTGTCACCCAAGGAAATGGAAAGGAGTGATGAGATCACAAAATCAGGAGCAGGAGCTACCCCTTTACGTCATCCTCCACTGTGATATTCCTTCTAGTTTTGGTGTCTGCTAAGTTCCCAAGAACCACCTCCTTTCCGCATAGACTTAGAACTAGTAAGACACCCTCCTCATGGGGGCGGGAAGCAGGGGTCCATGTCCTGGAGGAGGGAAACGTTTTGGACTACTTCTGCCCCCTTTCCCTGGAAAAGTTCACAGCAGCAGCCCTCTGCAGCTTACTGTATCAGAAAGGCTTCTGTTTCCATAGAAACGTGCTCTTAACCCATTTAGCAAAGAATAGAGGCAGACTCGCCCTTAGAAATCTCCTGACAATTGGGTGCACGTTTGTCTAAAATGAGAAGTAAAAAAAAAAAAAAAAAAATCAACATTATTTTTTATCATGTTTGACTCAACAAATTCACATGCAGCCAGATCCTCTGGGATATGGTGAAAACTTGCCCTTGAAAGTCCCCAACATCAGAAAAACAAGGAGCTAAATATAGAATTCAGTCCCACTGAAAGCCTCAGGTGGAGGAATAATCATCATGGCTCCTTAATGTCAGAATAAAATGTGAGTCAGCAAAAATTAAATTGGTTTAAAAAGGAACCTTTGCAAAAGGGAAACGTCCGATGAATTCAACCTGTAAATCGATAGATAAAAATTTAAGACAGTAGGCATTGCAGATATTATTAATGACAGAACTGTGTTGGTGCAACGTATTATAGAAAAGGTCACTACAGCCATTATTTGACCTCAAATATGCATCTCTGCAATAGAGTTTTTACATAAAAGGTACTTTATAAAGCACCAAAAGGTAAAGCTAAAGGTAAGTGCTACTTCTCGGATGTGTGTGTATGTGTGTAGGGATATATGTGTGTGACTATCTATATATATTTAAAGATTTCTATGTAAAATTTACAAGTTAAGTAAGATACTGTGTTTCAAATTTAATAAGAAATATACATAAATTACTCCTCCAGTGTTCTAAATCCTTACATCTTATACAAGTCTTACACAACTATTTTACTGAATGCTGTGCAAGAATGTCTTTTTCCTCTTGGGCTCCCCTACTGTCTGATTTGGACCATGCAAACAGAAGGTATTTAATTAAAAGTGCATAATTTAGTCATCTTGAACAATTTCTAAGTAATCAAAATACAAATATACATTTATAGCATATCATGAATCAAGCTGATCCAACCTCAGATTTCACCCTGGAAACTAGTACAGCCAACCCTGGGAGGCAGGGCCGGGGGTGCAGGGGGTGCTGACATTTGAATAGAAGCTCCTGAGAGGCTCAGGCTGACCTTTAAAATTTCAATTTTTTGTCAAAGGTAAAGTGTTTTATAAAAATAACAAAACATACAGGTGAATTTTATGGTATGTGAATTATATCTCAATAAAGCTGTTAAAAATAATATAACATTAAAAACCTATTATATGATTAAAATATATCTCATTTGATACCATGCAACTAATATTATTATTGTATGGCTTTTTGAAGGGAAAATAAAGCAACATTCATTCACTCATTTAAAAAGTAACTTCTGTTTCCAGAGCTTGCCATGGGCATGCCAGAGGCTTTACAGAACTGCCATGTAATCTCTGAGGAAGAAATTATCAACTATTATCAGACTCATTTTAAGTCTGAGGCTCCGAGAGGTTAGTAGCAGAATACGCATGCTGTACATCCAGGGTTCAAAACCATGTCTATCAGTTTCCAAATAAATATATTTAAAATCTTGGTTTTTGTATTCATTCAATAGCAGGGTTTCTGGGGAATACGAAGATGAGCTGGACATGGATACTTTCCCTATATTTGGAATTTTCTTAAGGTAGCCACTTGGCTTACACACTGAAGAAACAAAAAAAGTTAATAAATTAAACTAATGGACTGTTTGGCATAATTGATGGAAAACCAATAAAGATTTAAATTATATTTTAAGCTTGAAGGCAACAAATTAATATCCTCAAGCTCAAAAATAGCTATTATTCAATTAGTCTATTTATATAGGGCTGCCATATTTAGCAAATAGGAATACACCCAGCTAAGTTTGAATTTCAGATAAACAACAACAAAAAATTTAGTATGTCTCATTCAATATATCCTGTATTTTATCTAGTAACCCTACTAAGATATTTTTTTTCCACTGCTAACTTTATCATTGCATTAAAAACATGGAAAAAGCCTAGACCTTTGTAAAACTGTCTACAAATTCCAGACACTTAGTTAATTCTCTAGCAATTAATACTTTCATGAAATAAGGAGGTCTGTCAAATTTAAATGATTACATATGCAATATTAGGGTGACTGACTTATTTAAAAATGTATAGTTACAGAACACGTGAAAAGGATATGTGGCCTTCAGGGCCCATATTTTCTGGACCAGATGAGAGATTCATGGTATAAGTCAGAACAGAATATTTAGAATGAATTTGTCTGGATTAAACGCTGCTAGAAATGGACCATAGACCACTCCTCGCAAAACAGAGAACCGATGTGGCATTTTAGACTTCCTCTCACCATAAATTCTACATGCCATGAGGGGGACACTAAGACTAGAGCTAGGGATTTGCAATCTGAGAAGTCACTGATTTCAGCAAGAGAAGCAGTTAGACATCATCTAGTCAACCCATTTTTTTTTTTTTTTTTTTATAAATAAGAAACCCTTGGGGTTCTACTTTCTCAATCTTATGATTTATAATCTACAAAATGGGATTGTCAGTTTCGTAAGGCTACTGTGAGCATCAAAAGACAACATATGTGAAAACATTTTATTTGGTCAAATACTTGTTTTAAACTCAATATATTTCAAAGAGAATCATGCACCTAGAACTTAAAGGAAATTTAAAGATTATCTACTCTATACCCCTCATCTTAGAGATGAGGTTAAATGGCTTTCCAGTTAGCACCAAGAAAAACCAAAGCAGAGCTCGACACAAACCCCCTTATACCCAATTCGATGCCTTCTCCACCTTCCCTCTGCTCCCCCACGGGTACTGATGTAGCAGCTCTATCACTTGCTTCTAAATTGACACATGTGCAAATTGTAGGACTCAAGGAAAGAAAAGGCAAGGAGAAAGACACATAAAATAGCAATTAAAATAATAGCAAAATTGGCATTACAAAGAGCAAATTGCCACCCAAGTTGTCACAGCTCTGAATAGCAATGGGAATTGTTCCGATTTCCAATTTGGCATCCTTTACATCCATCACACTGAACAGTCCTCATGTGGATCCATGGCACAGTCAATGTCATCTCTTGCTATTTAAAAGAATTTAGTAGGAACAGTAAAAAGGAATTGACTGTTCTACCTCCCACGGAACACTCCCAGAGCAACAGAGCATGGTGTTTAGCCCATAGCAGTATTGAATATATATTTTTATACTGATCATAACTGATTATGATGTACTCGAAAAAAGTCACTTCAAAATGTATATTCCTTTAGGGAAATGGTATGTTAACCCACTTTAGCCTGTTTCACCACAGATGGGTGGATAGGTAGATGGATGGACTGAATAGGAAGACGATCAAACACTTAACATCAACATTGTGCGAGTATCATGCTAAGTGCCTTTCCACACATTATCTCAAATAAATCCCAAGACAATTGAATAATGATTGCCATCATCTTCCGACATAGGAAGGGACTGAGGCTCACAGAAATTAAGTGAACTTTCAGTGGGTGCAGAGCAAGGCTATGAAAGAGCTGAAATTTGAACCCAAAGCTTCAGAGATCAAATCCAGTGTAGAACACCAATGCACAAGCTGCTACTGATGTAAGCTGTAATTAAGCTTTCCGACCTGCTATGTGAAGATTAGAAAACACCATTATTTATCACAGAAAAGATCTTATAAACCAAGCAGGGTTCGAGGAAGATACGGGAATATGGAAACTCGAGCTTGGTTTCTTTGAAAGGGAGACTAAAAGAGCTTCATTCAGAGAGAGAGGTGAAAAAAAAGGCCAGCTATCTAGCTAGGGGAGGTAAAGAAAAGAAGGGCAAGTGAAATAAGCGAGTCACATAAGGACAATATTGTATGATACCACTTATAAGAGATGACCAGAATAAATTCACGAAGATAGACAGTAGCTCAAAGGTTATCAGGGGATGAGGGGAGCGGAGAGGGGGAGTGTTTGGAAAATAAAATTTTAGTTAATTATTTAATTAATAAATTAATTAAGAAAAGTTGTAGGGGACTGACAAGGAGGAAAGGGGAAAAGGAACTGGGTTTCCTTTGTTCACAGCACGAAGTAAAGACATGCACAAAATTAGGAAATGAAAGCTGGTTATTCATAAGTAAAAATATTGGAGCATGGTAACCACACCTTGACTTGTATATTTGGTTATCAATAAGTAGCTTGAATAAACAAAGTGGAAAGTTTAATTTGAAAAAGCCAAATAAAATGGAATTAAATGTAAATTACTTTTATCTGCACTGGAGAACTAGCTTTACTTCAATATAACTTCAGTCCAGCCTGTAGGAGAGAAAAAAAATGGAATGAGCATTCTTCCTTAAATTGAACAGGATTGCATCCATTTGCAGAGGTAAAAAGGATAAAATTAAAGCCAAAACAACTGACAAGTTAAAAAAAAAAAAGCACCCATTTCGGTATTAACCTTGTTTTAAGAAACAAGTAAAAGGGAGGGAGATGTTTTGTGGCTGAGATGGGAAAACCCTTTCCAAGAATTTAGTGATCACTGAGAATAAAATCAAATTACTACCAGTTTTTAATTTAAAACCTGATTCCCAAATTTTACTTCATAACTATAATATAGGGGATCATTTAGGGTCATGCTGTTTAAAATGAAGGCAATCACTATAACTTCAACTATAAGCTGCTTTGAGAATCCCACTCTGTTATTCAAAAAGGGCTCATGAACCCACCCCCAGTATCACAGTCTTTGGACCCATCGTGACCGTGGTGACCGTCACGGCAATCAAAGATGGACATAAATGACAAAGCCCTCACCCTGGACGGCTTGAGCACAAGAATCTCTCTAGTAACACTGCGGCTGGCGCCTCACCCCAGCTCCTGCAGGCAGCCAGCCCAAAATGTACATTTTCAAAGGAACTCGTTACTCGCAGCGGCACGACAAGCTGAAGAAGATCCCCTACCCGCTAAGGCCGGCGGAGGACTTAAGCAAACCCGGACAGCCTCCCGCAAACAGCTGCAACCATTCGCCGACCTGATTTCAGAGCAGCTCCCAGAGCACCAAATGGCCCAGAAACCTCGCTGCCCGGTCCTTTCGCCATAAGCTGCTTCATCTACTCTTCTCGTTTTTTAATGTAGGTGGATCCTGAAATACTCACCCGTTGTTAGCTTCGCGATCCCTCTCTGCCTTTGTTTTCAGCAGGTCCCAGCGTGACGGTTACCGCAGCGCTCTGGGTGCAAGCTGCAAGCCGATTCAATGCAGCAGAGTCAGGAGCTCCCCCTACCCAGCCAGCCCAGTGTTTTCTTTTTAAAGAGACAGGACAGCCACCGCCCTCAGGTTTCCATAATGCTGCAAAACGCAGTATTGTTGCTCAGTGCGGTGGTGAAAACTAACAGCAAGTGTGTGTTTTATTCTCTTCAAATTACAGAGATTAATTTTTAGGAGGTATACGTGGGTAACAAAGAGCTGACACTTAAATACTTGCTGTGTGACCTTAGACAAGTCATTGGCTTGATCTCATTCACCTCCTCGAAATGAAGAGTTTTGATCAGGATTCTCCAATTTGGAAATCCTATAATCTAACAATAAATTCAGTAATATCAGCAACTGACTCATTGATAAAATGCCATAGCATGTTATGTTTGTATGGCAGTGTTGTATAGTTTGCAAAGTGCTATTTTATTTGGATCTGGGCATGAGAGTCCCAAGTTAAAAAAAAAAAAAAAAAGGAAGAAAGGAGAGACAGAGAGAGAAAGGAAGAAAGAAAAACATTCTCAACATCACATCACGTCATCAGCTAATTGCAAATTAAAACAACAGGGGATACCACTACGTACCTAAAAGAATGTCTAAAATAATTTTTTTTAAAAAAACTAAGCACCAAATGTTGGTAAGGATATGAAGCAAAAGGAATTCTCATTAAAAAATGGCATAGTCACTTTGGAAGACAGTTTGGTAGTTTTTACAAAAATAAACAGCTTTACCATATGATCTGGTAATCATGCTCTTACGTATTTAGCCAAATGAGTTAAAAACTATGTCCATACGAAAATCTGCACATGAATGTTTATAGAAGCTTTACTCATAATTGCCAGAAATTGGAAGCAACCAAGATGTCTTTCAAAAGGTGAATGAATAAACAAACTGTGATACATCCATACAATGAAATACTATTTGGCAATAAAAATAATCTGTCAAGTCACAAAAAGACATGGAGGACCCTTAAAGGCATGTTGCTAAATGAAAGAAGCCAGTTGTTTTCGTTTCCAACCTGCTAAAACAAATGCCATACAGTGGGTTGCCTTAAACAATGGGAATTTTTTGGACCCCAGATTCGAGGCTAGGAGCAGTCCAACATCAAGGTGTCAGTAAAGCAACGCTTTCTCCCCAAGACTGGGGCATTCTGGGGCTGGCTGGCTGCCATCTTTGGTCCTTGGTTTTTCTGTCACGTAGCAATGCATATGGTGGCTTCTTCTATTTTCTTTTCATGGTTCCATTGACTTCCAGCTTCTGGCTGCTCAAGGTGGCTGCCACTTACTTCCATGTTCAAATTCCTTTGTTTATAAGGACTTCAGCCTTATTGGATGAAGGCCCACCCTCATTCAGTTTGGGCACCTTAACTAATAACATCTTCAAAGGTGCTGTTTACAAATGGGTTCCCACCCACAAGACCAGGGGTTGGGACCTGAACATGCCTTTTGTTGGGGACATGATTCAACCCCTAATGATTCCAGTTATATGACATTCTGGAAAAGGCAAAACAATAGAGACAGGGGTTCAGAGAGAGGGAGGGATAATAAATGAAGCAGAGGGCATTTTTAGGACGGTGAAACTTCTGTATGACACTGTAATGATGGATTCTTGACACTAAGGTTTTGTCAAAACCCATAGAACCATACAACACAAAGAGTGAACAAACCCAACTGTAAACTATGGACTCTTGTTAATAATAATGGATCAGTGCTGGTTCATCAATTGTAAAAAAGGTATGACACCAATGCAAAATATTAATAATAGAAGAAACTGGGGGTGATGAGTAGAGGAAAAAGGGTGTATAGGAACTCTGTATTTTCTGCTCAATTTTTCTATAAACCTAAAACAGCTCTAAAAATTAAGGTCTATTAATTTTATAAAAAGCATTCACTCAAAAGGCCTTGTAAATTGTGAACTGCTATATAGTTGTAAAGTGTTCTAAATTTTCATTGTTACTATTAATTTAATAGTAAACAGATTGTGACAATAAATAAAATCAAACTCTATTTTCTTGCTTTCAACACCAATAAAGTCTACAAAAACAGCATCTCTTCTCCCACATACCAGCTACCTGCCTTGGGGATACCAAACTCTTCCTTACACTCCCCCA
The DNA here is from genome assembly GCF_015220235.1 of Choloepus didactylus. NCBI lineage: Eukaryota > Metazoa > Chordata > Mammalia > Pilosa > Megalonychidae > Choloepus > Choloepus didactylus. The sequence continues at coordinate 15,878,576 of NC_051318.1, read as the reverse complement.
AGGCAATTGCCTATCTTATCAATATGAATCTAGAATTTAGTTTATCTAGGACCACTTAGAAGCTTGGAAGCTCCAGGTTGCCTTACTCCTAGGGAAAATACCTAACTCTACTCAGCCAACCCCAGACCTGAAAAGGCTCAAAAGATCTCTCTGGGGGGAGACCAAAGCCAGCCCAGAATGTCAGCACAAACTTCAGAAGCAGATGCTGGAGTCCAAGTCACCTGCCTCTCCACACAAGACACATCAAATGTCAAACCTTTGCATCCTAGCCTCACGGAGCCATATATATATTACAATAATTTTCTAGTACACAGTAAGGAAATGTCTTGTTCTAGCACAATCACTCTACAGCAACAAGTTTCTACCAAGGTGAAACGAAGTTCTTGAGTAAACCTCTTTTTCTGATCCTCACCGTAGTGTGGGGTGGCCTCCAGCAGGCTCACCCTTGGTGGTGTGCCCCTATGGGGGTGAGCCTCCTCGCTCCAGAGCTTCCTCAACCTGTCATCAAATTGATTAAGCCTGTATCGATTGAGCACCGACTATGTATCTGACACTCAACCAAGCACTAGTGATTATAAAATGAATATCCAGAATGTGATGATACTGTAAGCCATTGATTGTGTACTTTGGATGGATTATATGGTGTGTAAATATATCTCAATATAATTATATTTTTTAAAAAAAATGAATATTGTCTCTTGCTCACCTAGCCTGGCCATCCACCCATAACTGTAAACTCTTAGAGTCTCCTAGGGGCAAAATTCATAAGTCATAAGAATTTATAGTTCCCCATACTACCCCTTTCCAAGGAAAGTGGGTCCCAAGAAAGATCATTTTGTTTTACTTAACATACAAATGTTTGGGGTGCACTGACCAGAAGCTGAGAGAAGAGAGAGATCCTGCTGCATAAGGTTCTGACCTAGCTGGAAAAGCTGCAAGAGTGAGGGACACTGAAGAGACTAAGATCTGTGCAGCTGGAGACCCAGGAGGGAGAACGGGAGAGAATAGTGAACATCTGGGGAAAGAGACTTAGAAAGTAAATATTTAGGAAGTTTTGTATTGTAATTCTGTCTTCAGCAGCCTCTTTAAGAGAAACCCTTTACTAAGACATTCCTATTTCTCTGCTTTCGAAGCTGGATGGGGGCTCCTTCTGACTGTGACAAGGTGCCTGAGTCACTCAGCAATGGAGCAAGAAGACATATTTGGTCACAGATACTGCTGCTTGGGTGATTATGGAAACTTGTTCTCTGGACCACAGAGCCCCTAGGAGAAATGCACTGTAGTTATAGCCCCCACATCACGGTCCCACTGCCTAGGGGAGCCCCTCCACTTCCCCTAAATCCTCTCTTTCCTTCGGCATCATTATTGCCACCACCAGATGCAGGCTGTCTTCACCCCCTGCCTCCATGGCTCCAAATGCTACACTGCTGGCTCTTAAACCCATACTTTAATCATCCAAGGTGGTTTCTCAAACTGCAGGCAGGTGGGTCAGGTGCACAGCTCAGCCTGGGGTCTATGAACACAAAGGGCAGTCCATTATAAAATCCCTAGGTCTTGCCCTTTCGTGAATCTGTTGCTATCTTTTGCAATTAAATGACAAAATCTAGAGTTTTTTTTTCTTACATAACAGTTACTGTTTTATGCTGACTGCAAAAGCAACATGTGTTGATTTTTGAAAATACCAAAAATGTATCCATAATCCTGTCCAAAATAACTACTTTTAATATTCTTAACTTTTGAGATAAAGGATGGATAGATGGATAGATAGATAGATAGATAGATGAATGATAGGTAGGTGATGAAATATACAGATAGATAATAGACAGGTGATAGATTAGGTAGATTACACAGTTTAGTATCCCTTTTTTCCCATTTAACATTATAGTGAAAACATTTTCCTCTTTCATTCTTTGAAAGTGTACTTTTTAATAACTGCTTATTAGTCCTTCTTACTGTTGTACCATAATGTATTCAAGCAATCCTCTATTGTTGGACTTTTAGGTTGATAAATATTGTTTTCAGAAAGATTACACCATTTTGCCCTCACACTCACACTGCCAACGGTGCCCAGTGAAATGCTGGTTAGGCAGAAGTAGTTTACTGATGCAGAGTTTAAAGTTCAAATAACTTCATGAGCACTGCACATTATATGCCTGTCTACTGTGGCGACAATTTGCACGTGTTTATGTGTAGCTCTGTGAGTGTTCAGTTCACATGCACTATAAGCTCTTCTCCCCAGCCACTGCCCACATAGGCTAGCAATCTCAGTAAATCAGACAAGTTCAGTTAGACTTACAGTACTATTCATGGTATTTGAAAGTTGTTGTCAAAAGATTTAGACATCGGGGAGGAGAACCGAAGATGGCAACTGGGAGAGATAGGGCAAAAACACACCTCCGTGAAAAATACTAGATAAAAGCCAGAAAGTGACCCAGAACACCAGTTCCAGCGATGCACCAGCTGAACAAGGTCTGATAAATCCATAGGGACCATGCACTTGGTGAAACCAGGAGACCGTGTTCTGAAACGAGTGAGTGAGCCTACTGAATGTACAGCGGCCATGCTGTGGTGTTGGGAAACTGAGGGTTGGCATTTGGAGGTGGACTAGTTCTTTTTAAAAAAAAACCAAAAGCAGCTGCAGATATGGCAGCGAGAACCACACAGTGAAGCGGTGCAGGAACAGGCTGTGTGAATGCCTCAATATCTGGCATGGAAGATATCCTTTCATGCACCCACTGCTAATTGTCTCCTAGTGAGGAAGGTAGAGGTGAGCCAAAAGGGGAAAATAACCATGCCCCTTGCAGCCATCTTCCCGGTGGGCTGGGAATGCTCCTGCCTGGCACAGGCACCATAGCCCAGAGCCGCGCCAAAAAACCTAGTGTGACAGGAAGTGTTTCTAGCAACATGAACACATGCCACAATATCAGGCGTGGACAATAGACTTTCAGGCACCCACAGCTAATTGTCCTGGAGCTGGGAAGGTGGAGCGGTGTGAAAAGGGGGAAATTGACATGCCCCATACAGCCATCTTTACAGCAGGCTGGGAACGGCCCAGCAGCCCAGGGCTTCCCTTGAGGGACGGCACGCACTTGTGACGTAGCACAGCCTTCCCCCAGCAGAGGCCCTAGAAGGGCACAGCTTAGAAGAGGGACCAACTTGGAAATCCCAGGGACCATACGCCAATACCAAAGACTCGTGGGTCAGCAGCAGAGACAATCTGTGGCAGGACTGAAATGCAACAGCTTTATATCTCCAGAACACCTGGGAGGTTTGATTATTAAAGCTGCCCTGCCTCCCTAACTGCTTAGGCACACACCCCACATTCAGGTGGACAGCACCAATAACACACCCAAACTTGGTGCACCATTTAAACCCCACAAGAATCAGACCCTCACACACTACAAAGACAAATTTGGGGAGAACTGACTTGAGGTGAATAGGTGACTCATGGATGCCATATGTTGGTTAGTTAAAGTGTACACCACCAAGCTGTAGATCTGACAAATTAGAGATAGGTATTTGAATAATCCTTCATATCCTAAAAGAACCCTATCAAGTAAAGCAAATGTCAAGAGTCCAAAAACAACAGAAAATTTTAAGCATATGAAAAAACCAGGCTATATGGATAACCCAAACCCAAACACCCAAATCAAAATATCAGAAGAGACACAGTACTTGGAGCAATTAATCAAAGAACTAAATACTAACAACAAGAGCATGGCACAGGATATAAAGGCCGTGAAGACGAGCATGGTACAGGATATAAAGGACATGAAGAAGACCCTAAAAGAGCATAAAGAAGAAATTGCAAGAGTAAATAAAAAAATAGATGATCTTATGAAAATAAAAGAAACTGTTGACCAAATTAAAAAGATTCTGGATACTCATAGGACAAGACTAGAGGAAGCTGAACAATGACTCAGTGACCTCGAAGACCACAGAACAGAAAATGAAAGAATGGAGAAAAAAATTAAAAAAATCAAAATGGATCTCAGGGATATGAGAAATAAAATAGTGTCCAAATATAAGACTCTTTGGTATCTCAGAAGGGGAAGAGAAGGGTAAAGGTCTAGAAAGAGTATTCAAAGAAATTGTTGGGGAAAACTTCCCAAACCTTCTACACAATATAAATACACAAAGCATAAATGCCCAGTGAACTCCAAATAGAATAAACCCAAATAAACCCACTCCAAGACATACTCTGATCAGACTGTCAGATACTGAAGAGAAGGAGCAAGTTCTGAAAGCAGAAAGAGTAAAGCAATTCACCACATACAAAGGAAACAACATAAGAATAAGTAGTGACTACTCAGCGGCCACCATGAAGGAGAGAAGGCATTGGCGTGACATATTTAGAATTCTGAGAGAGAAAAATTTCCAGCCAAGAATACTTTATCCAGCAAAACTCTCCTTCAAATTTGAGGGAGAGCTTAAATTTTTCACAAACAAATGCTGAGAAATTTTGCTAATAAAAGACCTGCCCTACTTCAGATACTAAAGGGAGCCCTACCGACAGAGAAACAAAGAAAAGAGAGAGAGAGAGAGAGAGAGAGAGAGAGAAATTTAACAGACATATATAAAACATTACATCCAAAATCACCAGGATACACATTCTTCTCTAGTGATCATGGAACTTTCTCCAGAATAGACCATATGCTGGGACATCAAACAAGCCTCAATAAATTTTAAAAAAAAATTGAAATTATTCAAAGCACATTCTCTGACCACAATGGAATACAAATAGAAGTCAATAACCATCAGAGACTTAGAAAATTCACAAACACCTGGAGGTTAAAAATGAGAAGGAGATGAAAACATTCCCGGATAATCAAAAACTGAGGGACTTCATCACCAATAAATCAGTCACATAAGAAATGCTAAAGGAAATTGTGCAGGCAGAAAGGAAGGGACACTAAACAATTGACTGAAACCACATGAAGAAATAAAGATTTCCAGTAAAGATCACATGGTAAATATAAATACCAATACTACTGTATTTTTGATTTGTAACTCCACTGTTTACTTCCTATAGGATCTAAAATACATGAAGTGTAATGATTAATCAGTGGTTTTGGACTCAATGTAAAATGCGTAATTCTTGACAAGAACTACATAAAGGTGGGGGAATGGAGGAGTATAGGAACATAGTTTATGTGTCCTATTGAAGCTAAGCTGGTATCAAATAAAACAAGATTGTTTTAGATTTAAGATGTTAAATTTAAGCCCCATGGTAAACACAAAGAAAGTATCAGAGAATATGACCATAGAGATGAAAAGTAGAGTATGGGTTACGAGAAGGGGCAATGGGGAGTTAATAAGAAATGAGTGTAGGGTTTCTGTTTGGGGTGAAGGGAAACTTCTAGTAATGGATGGTGGGAAGGTGATAGCATTGCAACATTGTGAATGTGATTAATCCCACTAAATGGAATGCTAGGGAAGGGGTGGAATGGGAAGTTTTATGCTGTATATAAGTTTCCACAATTGAAAAAAAAATACAGTCTAAATAGATAATGACAATTAAATGCCATGGATGACCTTGGATGGGATCTGAGGATGGAGGACAGGAGGCTCAAAGAGACACAGTTGGGACATAAGAAATAAATGAAATATAGAATGTAAGCTTTGTATCAATGTTGAATTTCTTGAACTTCTTAGCTGTGCTTAATGTGATTGCATAAATGAATGTTCTTGTTCATGGGAAATGTATATATGAATTCTATTGTTTGTTCAAGGATGTGTGCAGCTTGCTCTCATATGTTCAGAAGAGAGAGCAATAGATGATGGATGATAGATAGGGAGGGAGGGAGGGAAAGAAAGAAATGGTGGAGTGACAGGATGTTAAAGTTGGTGGATCTGGGTATCGGTGGAGGGGGGTTGGGGTATGCTGGAGTTCTGTGTATGCGGTTTGTATTGTTTTTGCAACTGTTCGTATAAGTTTGAATTTATTTCAAAATAAAATTTAAAAATTAAAAAAAAAAAGATTTAGACTTCATCCTAAAATGTTAAGAAGGCAAAAGTTTCTCAATGATTTGTGAATCACAGATCTTCCTTTTTCTCGTCAAAGGCTGACTGTTGATGTACCAAGGTCGAAGTCAATATCTCCTTTATGCTTCCATAAACTGACCCTAGAAAATGATGAAAGAATTATCTGGTGCCACCAAAGAGAGAATCATCCCCATTTATTTGGAGCTTTTAAAAAGCTGGCAGCACCAACAGTCTAGCTCCTTCTCCTGGCTGACTCCCCTCAAATGCTCACCCCATGGCCCCCTTCCTTTCCAGAACTTCATGTGGCTGAGCTCTTCCCGCACATGGCTTTGAGACCACGTGGCTTTCTTTGTCCTCTTCCATGAACTAAATGTGTCAGATTTAGTTGAACCAATCCAATCCCAGTGCCATCAGCTCAATCTTGGTATCCACTCATAATTCTAGATTTAAAAGTCCTCATCCTAGATTCTGTGAATTTGCCTGCATCCCCAGCCAGCCTTCTTTTACTCTCATAACTGCTTTGGGCTTCTTAGTAGAGAGGACATGGACTTGATCCTTACAAACCAGTAAATGTCCAGGCAAGTTACTGATGCTTTTTGACTTTTGGTTTCTTCATCAGTGAAATGGTGACATTAACTTCCCAAACAGAAATGCACATTGCTTACTATATAATAAGTGTTCAAATCATGGATGCCATTAGTATTTTCACATTGTTTTTTCTCCTTTAAGACATTCTCCCTATTTGAGAACATGATTTTAGAGGTGGAAACAAGACATTTGCCCTTTAAGAGAGGCCTATACCTCTCATTTCCAGACTTTTCAGGAAATTTCCAGTTACATTTCTTTGATGGCTAATTTCCTGGGTCAGCTTGGCTAGGTGATGGTGTCCAGTTGCTTGGTCAAGCAAGCACTGGCCTGATTGTTACTGTCAGGGTATTTCATAGATGGATTTACATCTTGCTTCTACAATCAATTGAATGCATCTACAATCAACCAAGGAAATTGCCCTTGGCAATTTAGGATTTTCCTCATCCAATCGATCAGAGGCCTTAAAAGCCAGAACTGAGGGTTTCAGACATCAGAAAAAAAATTTCTGCCTCAACTTCAGCATTGGTTCTTGCCGGAATTTCCAGCCAGCTTCCCTGGGGAATCCAGGCTAAGGATTTCAGCCTTACATTTATTGGAGTTTGCAGCTCGCAGACTGCCCATTGGAGTTGAGACTTGCAAGCCCCCATGGATATCAGCCAATTCCTTATAATAAATTTCTTAATATGTCTCTTAACAGAAGCTGGTGATTTAGTTCTCTGGAGATCCCTGACTAATAGAATTTCTAACACCACCACGAAAATAATCCCAATACAGACTCTAAGGGGGACTTATTAGGTTATAAAAGTCTGAATTATAAAAATGTGAAGGGCACTCAGGAATCAACTAACAGAAATATTGACCTCATAAGACCCCTCAGAAAAAGTGGGGGGCACTTTGAAGGCCAGGGCCAGTTGTTGACTTCTGCTGAAGTCCCCATAGCTGCCTGTCCTGGGGTGGGCTCCAAGAAGGGCGATGCTAACATGAGTTGAACAGAGGAGGCTTGGAGCAGGGCCTGCTTCTTCCTCAAGTTTTGTTCTCCTGCCTCCCTGGGTAACAAAACCCATCACTGATTCCTAGGATGCCTTCCTAAAAAGTCAGCTCCTAGGGCTCTGCTCTCCTTTGCAGCCCTGCAGGGCTCTAGTTACTGAGATGCTGCAGGAGATCTCCGGGACATAGACGCATAGACATCAGCACGTAGCTCCTGGGAGGCTGTCTGTCTCTACAAAGCCAGGATCACATTCCTTTTGTCCCGCTGCACAATATGAGGACATTACAGTGAAGAATCACAGGCTTTGTGTCTCTTGATTGCAATGTGCCCAATTCTGCTATATCATGCAGAGTAGGCAAAATTATAATCGACGGTTAAGGTGATGCTTGAAGCCACCCTGGTCATCTGAAAAAAAAAAGGAAACCTCATTCCCAGGCTCATCAGCTCACTAGAAAAGGAATGCTGTTGTCAGTAAGCTAAACTTCCCCAAGGCCACAAAACAACACAGGGTCTGTAGAAGTCTCAGAGGTTTGTCAGATTAGCTTGGCAGCTCCCACATTTAAGTTTAATATATATATATATTTTTTATTGAAAGATAGTATTTACATTTTTAAAAATACTTTTAATGTGGAAAATGCAGAAAAATAAAAACTAATTACATGCTCTTACAGCAGTTAACTCTATCCCTGAAGTGTAAGGCCTATCTCTAAACTTTGAGATGCTGATCCCTTAGCATATGTTGTCACAAACATTGGGACTGGCGGTTTGATGTGCTGAGCCCTGGAGCATGGGACTTGCCCTTATGAAGCTCATTACCACAAAGGAGAGTCTAAACTTGTATGTAATGGTGCCTAAGAGTCTCCCCCTGAGTACCTCTTTGTTGCTCAGATGTGGCCCTCTCTCTCTCTAACTGAGCCATCTCGACAGGTGAACTCACTGCCCTCCCGCCTACGTGGGACCCGACTCCCAGGGGTGTAAATCTCCCTGGCAACGCAGAGTATGACTCCCGGGGATGAATGTGGACCCAGCATCGTGGGACTGAGAGTATCTTCTTGACCAAAAGGGGGGTGCAAAATGAGACGGAATAGTTTCAGTGGCTGAGAGATTCCAAATGGAGTCGAGAGGTCACTCTGGTGGACATTCTTATGCACTATATACATAACACCTCTTAGGCTTTAATGTATTGGAATAGCTAGAAGTAAATACCTGAAACTACCAAACTCCAACCCAGCAGTCTGGACTCCTGAAGACAATTATATAATAATGTAGATTACAAGGGGTGACAGTGTGATTGTGAAGACCTTGTGGATCACACCCCCTTTATCTAGTGTATGGATGAGTGGAGGAATGGGGATAAAAACTAAAGGACAAATGGGGTGGGATGGGGGGATGATTTGGGTGTTTTTTTTCACTTTTATTTTTTATTCTTGTTCTGGTTCTTTCTGATGTAAGGAAAATGTTCAGAGACAGATTGTGGTGATGAACACATAACTATGTTATCATACTGTGGACAGTGGATTATATATCATGGATGATTGTATGGTGTGTGAATGTATTTCAATAAAACTGAATTTAATTAAAAAAAAGAAATTAACAACAACAAAAAAAAACTAATTACATATAAATCAACCATAATCATAACTCAGAAAAGCACTGCTGGCATTTTCATGTGTGGGACTCACTCTTAAGTTATTTCCCAGTATGTGTGTGTGATCAACATGATTTATTTATTGAGCATCCTCCATGTGTTGATCCCTATTCCATGTAAATAAAGAGCAGAAAACAGAAAAGGCAAAGTTCCTGTCCTCATGGAGCTTACATTCTAGTAGGGGAGAGAGAGACCATAAACAAATGAACACACATGTCAAGTAATAATCAACGGAAGAAGAAAAACAAAGCAGGGTAAGAAAATAGAGAGTGATGGTGGTGGGACCTGAGATTCTATTTCAGAAACTTGGACAGTGAATGTGTTCAATCAAGAATTATATATGGGAATTTATATATAAAATATAGAACTTTTCAGTTTAGAATCAGATATAATTCCTAACTTAATTAAATTAAAACCAACACTAATCAAAGAAAAACCAAATACAAAGACATCTTCACGTATCTCTTTCCTTTCTTTTTGCTTTTACATTGAAAATGAAAAAGCTTATTTTTAATTACACAAGTATTATATAATTGCATTCTTCTTGTAAACGATTCAAAAGTTTCAGATGAAACTAACTTCCCTTTATCACCACACATCCCCAATTCCTCTATCAAAGTAAATAACCATTAGCATTTAGCATATCTCCTTCTGGGGATAAAACTAGACCTTTTCAATAATTCATATTCATACAAATATAGCACAATATTGTACTAAATCATAAAAGAACAGAAATTGTTCTTTCCTTTCTGCAACTTGCTTTTGTCACTTAATAATCTGTCAGTAAATGTTCCCGTATTCCCATGCCAGTACCTCATTCTTTCTCATTGTTTCTAACAGTAAGGACACATCAGTTTATCTCTTCCTTTCTTGATAGATAAGGTAACTTCCAATATGCATCATTTAAAAATACAACTACAAATAATATCTGCATACTTATGTACCTGTGAATGTTCTCCTAGAACAGGTAACATGAAGTGCAAGTGATGGATAACAGGATTTAAATTTTTAATATAAACTGTCCAATGACTGTATCAATTTAAAGTGCCTGTATCAGTTAAACATTCTATCAGAAGTGTGTCCTCTGCAAAATTAGAGCCAGGCTACACTTATTGTTCAAAACTGCTTTTTTTCCCCCCACACTGCAAACATTTTCCCATGTATTTAAAAGACCTGTGTCCTTATAAAAGACTATTTTTAATGGAGGCAAATGAATCCATCTTATTATTTATATAATATTTTCAACAATTTCCCTGTTATTAGATCTTTCAAGTACATCCAATTTGTGGCTGTAAATCTTTGCATGCATCTGGGATAATTTCCTCATGCAATAGTCATTGAAAATTAACACTGTGCCAAAAGTTGTGAACGTGTTTAAGGCAGAGGAAGAGAACCAATTGAATATGTGTGTGCATATGGATATATACACGCATGTGCTGAGATATATTTTAGGGAATTGGATGTTACAGTGAAGAATCAAGTAATTGTGGGGGGGGGGGCAAGCAGAAAACTCAGGCAAGAATTTATGCCGCAGCCTTGAGTCAGAATTTCTTCTTCTCTGGGAAATCTTGATTTTTGCTCTCAAAGCCTTCAACTGATTAGATAAGTCCTGCCCACATAACTGAGGGTAGAGTCAACTATTGTAGATGTTGACCACATCTACGAAATGGCGACATCTAGGCTAGTGTTTGATTGAATAACTGAGAACTAGAGCTTACCCAGCGTGCAGGTTTGAATGTACTATGTCCCCCAAAATGCCATTATCTTTGATGTAATCTCGTGTGGGCAGACGTATCAGTGTTGATCAGATTGTAATTCTTTGCGTGTTTCCATGGAGATGCGCCCCACCCAACTGAGGGTGATGACTCTGATTGGATAATTTCCATGGAGGTGTTACCCCACCCATTCAGGATGGGTCTAAATTAAATCACTGGAGCCATATACATGAGCTGACAAACAGAAGGAACTCAGTGCAGCTGAGAGCGACATTTTGAAGAGGAGCTATAGCCAAGAGGGACACTTTGAAGAATGTACAGGAGCTGAGAGAGTAGCTGCAGATGAGAAACAGTTTGAAGAAGGCCTTTGAAAGCAGATTTTTGCTCCAGAGAAGCCAAGAGAGGACAAACACCCCGAGAGCAACCGAGAATGACATTTTGAAGAGGAGCTATGGCTTAGAGAGGAACGTCCTGGGAGAAAGTCATTTTGAAAACAGAACTTGGAGCAGACACCAGCCACTTGCCTTTCCAGCTAACAGAGGTTTTCTGGACGCCATTGGCCATCCTCCAGTGAAGGTACCCGATTGCTGATGCGTTACCTTGGACATTTCATGGCCTTAAGACTGTAACTGTATAACCAAATAAACCCCCTTTTATAAAAGCCAATCCATCTCTGGTGCTTTGCATTCCGGCAGCATTAGCAAACTAGAGCACCCATGTTGACATAGTAATTAACCAGCACAGGCACTGTGTATGAAAATTGCCAATGTGCCCTCCATAAAGACTTCACCAGCTGTCATCCTTACCTTGAGGGCGTGAGGATAACCACACTCATTTTTAAGTGAGCTTTCCAAAGTGTTGCCCAGGCTTACAGAGTAGGAAAAAGCCCTTCATGGGCCGAATCCTCTCCAATGGGAGAGCTGCACCTGGGTGAGGCAGAATTGTTAAGAGACCCCATGGACTGAGTGCAGGTTCTGGCTTCCCACCTCCACTGTGAGGTCTGGAAATACTTATTGTCTTGATGCCTCAGTTTCCTCAAATGTAAAATGTGTGGGATAAATGAACTTATGGACATAAAGCTCTCTGCCCAGCACCTGGTTCAGCTCTCCCAGAAATATGAGCAAGTAAGTGTGACATCCTTCCTGTCCTCTGAGGTGCTTAACGTCAGCAGCATAAAGGTCACTATTCATGTCTGGAACTTATTTATTGAGCACTTCCTATGAACCTGAGTCTGCAATAAATGAGTTGGGGAGGATCTGAACCCATGTGACAAATGTATTTGAGAATCTATCAGAAAGACTGTCTGCTTTCTTTTGTGAGGAGTGGCAATTATAAGTTCACGTGTGTTTGCCCTTTTGCCCTTGTTCTGAGGATATTCAGAGCAAAATGTAATGCTCAATTATTATAATACTCTTGAACTATGGATTCAGTATATTGTTTCCTTCTCATTTTAATAGTGTTTTCATTCGCTGTTTCAATATCATTGGCCTTACTTTGGGTAGGTTGTGTGTGTGTGTGTGTGTCATCTAGTTTCACTTAAACACCTGAATATTTTAAATTGTGAATAAGGACACTTGTCATTTAAACAGAAATAGAGGTTTCAGAGAAAGGGTCAAAAGCAGAAAGTGTAACAAACTACAAAGAATGCTAAGTACTTGGTACCACAGAAGAGAAGACTGCACTGACTTCTGTGATGTGCATCTATGTAACTTTGGAAAAGACAAAAAGTGGCAGGGGGGCACTCAAAACTCTTTGACCTTTGCTCTCTTGGGTGTCTGAGCAAATAAATGGATAAAGTTGATCTTAAGAGGGAATGGAAACCAATATTTGTTTTGCATCTGCAGCATTCTAAGCACTGTGTTGGTTACTCAAATGATTTTCTTGTTTAACCTTCACAAACACAGTGACATTATCCTCGTTCTTCAAGGAAGAAGCTGACATCGAGAGTAATTCCTTCCTAAGCCACCCTCCTTCTCAACCACGAGAAAGCACAGTTTACTGCCTCCAGGAGGCACCTACCGCCTTCCATCCAGCCTTAATCCCTGCAAGACGTGGGCTCCCTTCAAGGAGCCTAAAGCTGAGTATTCTCTTGTTGGTTTAAAAGAAGTGGTGTCCCAGGGGAGTGAATCTCCCTGGCAACGTGGAATATGACTCCTGGGGAGGAATCTAGACCCGGCATCATGGGATGGAGAACATCTTCTTGACCAAAAGGGGGATGTGAAAGGAAATGAAATAAGCCTCAGTGGCAGAGAGATTCCAAAAGGAGCCAAGAGGTCACTCTGGTGGGCACTCTTACACACAATATAGACAACCCTTTTTAGGTTCTAATGAATTGGAATAGCTAGCAGTAAATACCTGAAACTATCAAACTACAACCAGAACCCATGAATCTTGAAGTCGATTGTATAAAAATGTAGCTTATGAGGGGTGACAATGTGATTGGGAAAGCCATAAGGACCACACTCCCCTTTGTCCAGTGTATGGATGGATAGGTGGAAAAATGGGGCCAAAAAAAAAAAAAAAGAGGCACCCAGTGTTCTTTTTTACTTTAATTGTTCTTTTTCACTTTAATTTTTCTTCTTATTATTTTTGTGTGTGTTTTAATGAAAATGTTCAAAAATTGATTTTGGTAATGGAATGCACAACTATGTAATGTTACTGTGAAGAACAGAATGTACGCTTTGTATGACTGCATGGTATGTGAATATATCTCAATAAAAAAATAATTTAAAAAAGCAAAATAAAATACAATAAAAGAAGTGGTATGCTATATGCTATGGGTTAAACCGTGTTTCCCCAAAAGATACTGTATTGGCCATGGTTCTCCAGAAACAGATATCTCTATCTCTCTATCTCTCCATCTCGGTCTCTATTCTATCTCTATGTGTGTATATGGATATATATATACAAACATATACACATATATACCTGTATAAAGAGATTTATTATAAGGGATTGGCTCACACATTTGTGAGGGCTGGCAAGTCCAAATTCTGTAGGGCAAGTTAGAGGCTAGAAATTCAGGGAGGAGTGGTGTTTGAAGTCTTTAGTCCAAGTCTATGGGGGAGACCAGGGAGAAGTTGAGGGTGTGGTCTCCAGGCAGAGAAGAATCAATTTCTTCTGACTCTTGAAACCCTAGGTTCTAGCTTTTAAGACCTCTGACTGATGGGAGGAAGTCAGCCCACTTTGCTGAGGGTCATCACTTATACTTAAAGTCAACTGATATTACACGCTAATCCCATCTATAAAATACCTCCATAGCAACAACTAGGCTGGTGTTTGACCAAACAGCTGGACACCATAACTCAGCCAAATTGACACATAAAATTAACCAGCATAGATATGTTCAAGTCCTAATCCCCAGTCCCAGGAATGTGACCTTATTTTGAAATAGGGTCTTTAGCGATGTGATTAGTTAAGATGATGCCAAACTGTGTTAGGGTGGACCCTAGATCAATATGACTGATGTCCTTATAAGAAGGGGAGAAGAGACACAGATGACAGACAGATAGACAAAGGGGAGAACACCATGCGAACATGGAGATAGGAAAGAAGGCCATGAAGAGATGGAGGCAGAGATTAAAGCCCAAGGGTTGCTGGCAAATAACAGAAGCTGGGAGAGAGGCATGGACTAGATTCTTCCCTACAGATCTCAGAGGAAGCATGTGTGGTGGTTTGGAGCTGAATGTACTCCAGAAAGGCAAGTTCTTAAAGCTAACCCATTCCCATGGGTGTGAACCTATGGTAAGTAGGACTTTTTGAGGAGGTTATTTCAGATAGGGCATGGTCCAGGGTGGGTCTTAACCCTCTTACTGGAGTCCTTCATAAATGGGATGAATGCAGAGAGAGAGAGAGAAAGAGAGAGAATACCATGGAATCAAGAAGCTGAAAGCAATAAAACCCAGAAAATAATGGAGAGACCAGCAGACAACGCTATGTGCTTTGCCATGCGGCAGAGGAGCCAAGGATCACCGGCAGCCAGTCACAGGAAAAAAGCATTGCCTTGATGATGCCTTGATTTGGACATTTTTCTCAGCCTGAAAACTGTAAGCTAATAAATTCCCATTGTTAAGCCAACCCATTTCACAGTATCTGCTTTTAGCAGCCGAACAAACTAAAACACATGGCCCTGTCCATACCTAGACTTTGGACTTCTAGCCTCCAGAGCTGCAAGAAAATAAATCTCTGTTATCTTAAGCCACTCAGTTTGTGGTGCTTTGTTACAGCAGCCCTAGGAAACCAAGACAATATAGTAACATTCTAAAAAGAATATGGAGAAGTGTACATTTTATATCAGACTACAATTAACAAAATAAATACAACAAAATGTACATGCTCGGACCCATAAAACCCAGACCTAGAATTTATCCTGAATCATTTAATAAAATAATGCTCTTTAGTCGTAAATGTATTTCTGAAGCATTTTCTATATTTAATCTAGTTTAAATATCTGAGCATAGAGAAAATTATGAAATAATGTAGGCATAAAAAATGAAAACAAAATTAAAATAGAAACCAGGACCAACTACATAATTTGCAAGGCCCAGTGCAAAATGAAAACACAGTGTCCCTTGTTCAAAATCAAGCATGAGGCCCTTCTGAGCATGGGGTCCCCTCTGACTGCACAGGTTGCATGCCCAAGAAGCCAACCTTAACAGAAACGTAGAAAATGTTTCAAATGCTCATTGAGAAATGGAACACGTGAATTACATGTTTTACACCATAATTACAATGACATAGAATGTATCTGCATACGCAACAAGTCTGAGATGTTGTTAGACACAAACTATGAAATCAAAATAGCTATGTTAAACATGGGAGGATGGAGTTTGGGCAAAATCTTCCATAATATTTACATTATATTATTTTTGCCATTAGAAGTTTTTTTTGAATAAAGCAAATAGATAGGAATCTATGTCTACAGAAACAGAATAATGAGCTAGATAAAAAATACAAGCTAATGAGATGTACCATTTAGTCCCTGTGGAACCATGTGTGCTCCATTTGGCCTCCCCTTGCTGGAGATAACTGCTTGTGTAGCCTGTGGTCACAGGAAGAGACCTTGCCAGGAACCACTCTGCACAGTTGCCACCGTGTTGGGGAACATAATTGTCCTGGGCTATCATCATGGTCATCGGAAGCCTACCCACTCCAGATACTTCTCTGTGCTAGATTGGATTATGTACCCCAATTTAGACAAGTTCTTAATCTTAGTCTGTGTTCCTGCGGGTATGAACCCATTGTAAACAGGTCCTCGTGAACATGTTATTTTTAGTTAAGGTGTAGCCCAACTGAAAAAGGTTGGATATTGATCCAGATTACTGGAGCCCTAAAAGCAGAAGAAATTCAAAGAGATAGAGCCATGTGATTGGAAAGCCAAGGAACGCAAGGATTGCTGGCCAGCCAGAAAGCTACCAACCCAAGGAGGAAGCAAGCCTTCCAGCCTCTGAAACCACGAGCCAATAAATTCCTTTTGTTTAAGCCAACCTATTGTGTGATATTTATCATGGCAGTCTGGGAAACTAAGACACTATCTGAAAACTCTACCTGAAAGGTTCTTTCACCCAAATCCATGAAGACAACCAAAAAAAAAAAAAAATTGGTTGAGAATAGTTAGATACAAACGATGAAATCAACAAAGCAGTTAATATAAAATATTAATTTAATATCCTAAGAATGTGTCTCTGTCTAGTCCTTACCCTCCTAGCTTGCTGTTGTATAATTATCCTCTTCTGTGTCTCATGCTGTGCTATGCACCATATCATCTGTATTAAGCTTCCTTCTATCTGGACTTTTAGATTAGCTGTGGAGCATTTGCCCTCTTTTTGTGTGCAGTCGCTCAGAGCTGACAATGGAAAGCATGAAGGCTGGCCCAGGCTGGAAGAGCTTACGTGTAGAGCTTCTGCTGTGCACTGAATATGAATGGGACCTGGGAGTGAGATTGAGCCTCTTACTTAGAGAGTTCTCCAAGAATGAGCAAGACCAGGGAGGAGAAATAAGCTTGTCATCACTTGCAAGAGAAGCATAATAAGGCTGAATAGTATATGCAGCTAAGGGGGACAGTGGTATAGGAGGGAAATTAACAAGCATTCCCCACAGGGTGAGTGGAGTCGGTGTTTCAGACCAGCCAGCCCTGCCCTGAGCATTCTGCAGGACAGTTTTCTCCCCGGATGTTGGCCTTTTGGTTCCTTTAAGGAAGAGCATCAGAACATGGCAACCGTCCATAGCTACACAATTGGAGCCTTAGTGGGAACGTGTAGGTGACTTAATTTTTATGGCATGACAGTCACAAGGGGAACCGTAGGCCCAACATAAGCACTGTGCAGACTTACCCAGCTAGTTTATAACAGTCTCAGGGGCGCTCCCTACTTCTCTTCAGTCAGAAATGTTAGAAAGATGCCCCAGATCACACAGAGCAAATTACCCAGCTAGAACTCTAGTCAGTCTGTATTATACCCATCAAAATGATCCTCCCATCTCTGCCCTTTGTAGACCAGGGGCACTGATTTATTGCTCAGAGCTTAACTCTTTCATAGCACAACCTAATGTTCTTCAAATGAGAGTTTATGGAATATCCTGTTCCTTTCCCTGCCTGTGGAAACTTCCACTTTAAGTTAGACATTCAAGATCATTGCGGACCTTCCCAATGCTGATACATGTCCAGCTTGGTGAGCTGAGTCACAGCCAGCTGAGTGGTCATAATGGCCAACTGGCTTCCCTCCAGGCCACTCTCCATCATGATTCCCTCTTGCCATTTGCTGTTGACTGAGGCATGGAGATGTCCCTGGTGAAGCCACTCAAAAGTTGGCTATTCATGGGAGGCACTTCCAGATTTAACAGTCACGTAATAGATTCTTTTCACTTAATCTTTAGGTCTGAAGTCATGTTAGTTGGGTTTTCCATAATTTGTTGAAACTGCTGAAGCAGTGAGAAAGTGGGTGGCTTTCTGTAACATACTTTTGAATAATCGTTGTGTATCTCATTTCAGGCTCTTTAGGCTCACTGCTCATAGAATCGCAAACATGGTAATAGAGCTCTGATTAGAACTTATGACCCATGATTCCTAGTCCATGACACTTTTCCCTCTTTCTTTGATTTCTCCAGGATGCCACCCCCACTCCCACCACCACCACCACCACTCTGACAAACAAATATACTCCATCATGCAGTAAAATAGACAACCTTAAATACTCATTGTAAGCTCCATTGACCATGTTTACCTGAAACATACAACAGGATTCCTTTGTGTCATTGTTTTTAAGCTGAGTTATGGTTTTCATTCACGAGAGTTTTCAAATGCAAATCCAGGAGAGTTGTGCAAAATAGTTCCATAATTATTTTACTTTTCTCTGTATCATTGTTAATTCTCTTTGTTTATTTCCAAAAATGTTATTTGTGATTCTCCCAGTTCCTTGATTAACACCTTGTGGTTTATCTCTGTTAATTGTTTTTAAAAGAACTAGTTATTGCACTTGTTCATTCTTTTTTATGATTCTAATTTATTTCTGCATTTCTCTTTATTTTTTCCTTCTGTTTTTCTTTGGCTTATTTTGTTTTCCCTTTCCTAACTTTTTGATCAGAATGCTTTATTTGTTTATTATTACTTATTTTTAAATAAATGTATATGCCTAAGATTATGAATGCTCCTCTAAATACAGCTTTAACCAATTTCTATGTTTTGATTATAGGGCTTTTGCCATCAGTATTATCTAGGTATTCAATATTTGTGGTTTTGAGGTTTTTTTGTTCATTGAATCATATGTGGTTTAAGAAAGAATTTTGTCATTTCCAAGTAATTAACATTCATTTTGTTTCTGTTTATGTTGTAAATGTGTGTTCAGGTACTGTGGATTATGTTATTTCAATGTTTGTTAAGTTATTATGATTTTCTTTGTGACCTTGATAATATATCATGGTACCATGGGTCTAATGAAAAGATTATTAAAAGATTGTACATTCTCTATTATAAGAGCATAAAGTTCAATATCTTGCTTTTGTATCAACCTTATTAATTATATTCTTCAGCTCCTCTATGCTCTTATTTTTAGTCTATTTAGTCATAGATTGACAAAAGTGAATGACGAAGTCTCATATAACTATTGTGTTGCTGTTCATTTCCCTTTTCACTTCCTGAAATTTTTTGTTTATATATTTTATGGTATTAGTTAGTGCATAAAGATTAAAGTTATTTCATTATCTCAGAGTTTCCTCAATAATTAAGTGTCCTTTTTTATCTCATTTAATAGCTCTTGCCTTTAATTCAACCCTATCTGATATTAAGATCATTATCCCAATGTCCTGTTTCTTATCACTTATTTGACCCTTCTAAGAGAGTTTTTTAGAGTTGCATCTTGCATTATAGTACGTAGTTTGGGATTTGGCGTTTTTACGTATTTGGTATTTTGTTGGGTGGGTTTATCCCATTGACATTTATTGATAATCACTTATTTTTGGGTAAAATTCTTTCAGTCTACCTTAGATTTGAGAGATAATGAATGTGTAAAAATAACAAATAACTTATTGCATGTTCTTATAATTTCTATGGAGAAGCTAAAATAGGGTCATGATGGAAAGACACTGGGATGGGGAGTGCTTTAGTTAGGATGCTCACAGAGGTTTCTCCATGGAGATGATGAAGATAAATTCAACAAACACATTCTGATTGCCTCATATCTGACAGACACACTTTTGGGTACTTGGGATACAGCAGTGAACAAAGTTTCTGCCCTCAAGTTTACATACTAGTTGGACCTGAATGTTCAGACTCAAAAGCAAGGAAGAACAAACATGTAAAGATCTACCAAAAAAGAACCTTCCCAAGCAAAAGAAATATCATGTGCAAAGGCCCTGAGGTGAGAGTAAACCCAGGGTGTTTGAGAAACATAAAGTCATAGACAGAGCGCAGTCAAGAGAAGAGAGAAGAGGAAGATGAGTTGGAGAGGCAGGCAGGGACTAAGTTACATTAGGACTTGTAGGGCATGGAAAATATCAGATTTTATTCTAATTATAATGGAAAGCTTCTGGTCTGATTTATGCTTAAGATGGCTTTGGCTTTTCACTGAGGATGGATTATCATAGGGCAAGTGTGAAGGCCAAAAGTCCAGCTAAAAGGCTTTCAAATTAGCTCAGGTGAGAAATGATGGTGGCTGGAACTATGCTTGTAGATGTGGAAATAGTGAGAAGTAGACAGATTTGGTGTACATTTTTACAGCTTTTATTGATAGACTGGATGAGAGAAGGAGAGGAGTCAAGAATGACAGATGATCCTTGGGATCCATTACTGAGCAAGGGGGCACTGGTGAGCCAGAAGCGTGTGGAGGAGTGAGGAATGCAAGGGGAACTCACAGCTTTGCTTGGGGCTGTTGTTTTTCACTCTGGTTTCCATCTTTTCTTATAAGTCATTGTTTTTCTTCCCCCAAACATTTATATTCTGCTTTTAATGATTTAACAGTTACTTTTACAATATTAAATAGCATGTCCATATGTCTCTTTCTCCATGTATCAGCTTTAAAGTAGAAGTGGAACCCTGTTATAGGCTCTCTACCTTGAGAGATGGAGAAAGCAGATCTTTTCCTTCTGTCCCCCCAGTTTTTAAAGGAAAAGTGAGTCTCTGCTCTACAGGGGAGGGGGCAATCAGAGCAATTGATGGTTGGGCCTAAGGATGCCCAAGGGTACCTCCTCTCATCATGGGCACAATGATGAAGCTCAATAAAAGACTCCTGTTCTCTTCCAGAGGAGCCTCAGATCCCTCAAAAATTGAGGTTTGGATAACCCGAGGGAGTAAACAACCCCAATTGTGGAGGTGCTAGCTAAAGACAAATGAAAGCCAGAATGAGCAGTGAAGAAGGAAACTCTTAAATACTAGTTACAGCCTTGTGACCAGCTGCAGAAACAGGGAATACAATCACTACCTATATATCCTATTAATATAGGGGATGTTCAACCCACAAGTCACAGATCCTAAAAGGAATTTGAGAGAATACAAGGAAGAAAGGATATCAGCCAGATATACAGGACCTGGATCTGGGTGAATAACTCAGATATTTTTAGGAAAGAGTCTTTTTGGTTTTATGAGTAAGAGCTGCATTATGTAAGAAGAGAACTTATTTTTTTTAGCCATATATATGCAAAGAAGGGGAAATGCATTAGTTATCTATTGCTGTGTGTATTAATTTCCTGGCTGCTAAAACAAATGTCATGCAATGGGTTGGCTTAATACAGGAATTTATTGGCTCATGGTTTCAGAGGCTAGAAGGCTTGCTTCCTCCTGGGGTCAGTGTGCCGGTTTGAATGTATTGTGTCCCCCAAATGGCATTATCTTTGTGGTCTTGTGGGACAGACGTTTTGGTGCTGGTTAGATTTGCTTGGAATGTGCCCCACCTAGCTGTGGGTGGTGACTTTGGTGGGATACTCCCATGGCGGTGTGACCCCACCCATTCAGGGTGGGCCTTGATCAGTGGAGCCATATAAAACATGCTGACTCAAAGAGACTGAACGGAGTGCAGCTGTGAGTGACGGTTTGAAGAGGAGCAAGCTTGCTAGAGAGGAACGTCCTGGGAGAAAGCCGTTTTGAGGCCGGAGCTTTGGAGCAGACGCCAGCTGCCTTCCCAGCTAACAGAGGTTTTCCGGAAGCCATTGGCCATCCTCTCGTGAAGGTACCCGATTGCTGAGGTGTTACCCTGGATGCTTTGTGGCCTTAAGACTGTAACTGTATAGCCAAATAAACTCCCTTTTTATAAAAGCCAATCCATCTCTGGTGTTTTGCATTCTGCAGCATTAGCAAACTAGAACAGTCAGTATCTTCTGACTAGTTGACAATTTGGGGGGTTTCTTGCCTTTTCCACATCACATGTTGATGTCCACTCCTTTCTCATCTGGGTTCCATTGACTTCCAGCTTCTTGCTCCTCCTGTGGCTTTCCTACTAGGTCCATTTTCCTTTGCTTGTAAGGACTTCAATCATATTGTATTAAAGCCCATCCTCATTCAGTTTGGACATATCTCAACTAACAACATCTTCGAAGTTCCTATATACAAATAGGTTCATACCCACAGGACCAGGAGTTGGAACCTGAACGTGCCACTTGTGGGGGACATGACGCAATCCCCAATACTGTTTAATGAATTACCCCCAAGGTTAGCTGCTTGTAACAACAAACATTTATTATCTCACAATTTCTGAAACCCAGGAATCAAGGAGTGACTTATCTGGTGGTTAAAGTCAAGGGCCTCCCATGAGGTTATAGTCAAGATGTTGACTGAAGCTGCTGTCATCTGAGGGGTGCATTGGAGCTGGGGGTGCCCCCCCAGATGGCTCACTCGCATGCTATTAGCTGAGGCCTCAGTTTCTTGCTGAGTTCCTGCCTCAGTTCCTTGAATACAGACCTCTCCGTAGGGCTGCTGGCGTTCTCACAATGGCAGTTGGCTTCCTCCCAAGCAAGCGATCCAAGAGAGAATGAGAAGGAAACTTCGGTGCATTTTATGTCCTAATCTCAGAAGTTATACACCATGACTCCCATGACATTCTACTCATTAGAAACAATTATTAAGTATGGCTTGCTCAAGTGGACCTGGTCCACCTTTTGAAGGGAGAAGTGTCAAAGAATTTGTGACAGGTTTTAGAACCACTGCAGGATATATGGCCTGGGAAGTCTGAACACATTTTCATTCTTTTTAACCATAAAGCATCTGACCAACAGGCCTGTTTGGGGGGGAGAGTGGGGGTGTACCCACTGGGGGGACACTTGTCTCCTGGTTCCTGGCAGTGAGGGCACAGGCTCATCACCTATACATGGGCAATTCAAATCCATTGCTATATACTGAATCATGTCTCCCACAAAGACATGTTCTAGTCCTAACCCCTCATTCCATGAATGTGACCCCATTTGTAAATGAGATCTTTGAAGATATTATTAGTTAAGATGAGGTCAAACTGAATCAGGGTGGGCCTTAATCCAATAAGGCTGGAGTCCTTACAAGCAGAAGAAATTAGACACAGTCAGTAGGGGACAGATGAGGAAAGAGACAGCCATGTGACAGAGGGAGAGACTGAGTTACCCATCTCCAGCAAGCCACCACCAGAAAACTACAGACTTCAGAGAAAGTGTGACCATGTTGACACCTTGATTTGGGGCTTCTGGCTTCCAAAACTGTGAGTCTATAAATTTCTATTGCTTAAGCAATTGGCCTGTGGTATTTGTTATAGCAGCCCTGGCAAACCGAGACATCCATGCTTTAAAGACTGGGAGGTAGTTGGGGAAATATTCATGGCAGTTGTGATTGCAGCTACATCCATCCTCCCATGCAGTGGCATCAAGTGTCCAGGAGAATTTCACTCCACACCATTCTTCTCAGGACCTGGCTGTTGCCTGCTACTCAGCCTTCCTTGGTTCCAGCTGACTTCCTGAGCCTTCCCCATAGCGCAATGAGCTACCCAATATTCTTCCAATCAATTTTTTCCTGCCTGTTGGCCAGAGTCACTGCACTGTCACAAGAAAAATCACCTTGTTTATTTATGTTTACTTGTGTTTTGACTCCTTCCACCCACAGGGCCAATCAGAATCCATCCCTACCTGGGAATGACTACAGGGTTTAGACAAGAGGTTGCAAATTGGCTAGACAAGAACTAACCCACTAAGTGTGGTAGACCAGAAAGATGGAAAGAGCTGGACGCAAAAGATATCACTGAGCAGACAAACTAATGTCCACAAATGTCTAGCCCTAGAATTCTGGTTTGTGAGGAAAAAATTGAGATCTCATTAGTGTAAGCCAGTTTTGGGGGGTTTTCTGTTACTTGCAGAAAAAGAAAAGTGGCAGGTCAGACAAAAATCAATAACTATTATAGTGTCTGTCCTGCCTGCCTCCACAAGTTGTTATGTAAATTAAATGAGGCAAGGCACTAGCATAAGGCATTTTAATAGAGTGTCCAGCACAAGGCTTTCACATAACAGCATACAAGAAATGTGGGTTAAATTACAGTGAAATACACCACAGCAAGCACTAAGCAAACAGTTTACTTCTGAGTTTTTGTTTTTCTTTTCTTCACATAAGAGTAAATGAATAAGGAAGTATTTGAAATCAGTATATTTGAATTTTTCAATTACAGAAAACAACAACCAGTTTGATCTTATCACACACACAAAGGAGCATACTAATCTTTGTGAAACTGTGTTTCTCATCTAGATATATGTTTTCACTTAATGATAGATTTTGGAAATGAGATTAAGTAAGTTGTAGAGGTATTCACAATTAATGTCTTGCTACTCCATCTAACTTGAGAAATGTAAAAGTTGCATTGAGAGTTCATTTCTGGCTCATTTTGTGTAACCCAGGAAGAAACTATGGATCCATGAGATAAAGCAACTGGAATAAGTTATTCTATCCTTGATAGTTCATCAAAGACTATATCCTTGCTTCAGGCTAGTCTAAATCTGCACCACCCTTGAGAGATGAGTGCTCACTCAGCCACGATGCACCTGCTCCTCATTAGTCAGGGCTGACCCTGGGAGCTGAACATGCCCTCTGGAATCTGGAAGGCATTCTGGTGCATCCTGGCAGCATTTTCCCTTTGATCATGAAAGTGGAATGTATTTATTCAAGTGACAATAGCAGATTATGACTCGATGTGAACTGTGGAAAATTGTTTCCCTTTCTCTTTGCTAAAGAAGTTCTCGCCAGTAAACAAACTTTACTAGTTTATAAAGAATTCTATGGAATAACAACTGAACTCGTGCACTTTACTACTTTTAGAATGTTTAGCACTAATCTAGAGGCCATTAAACACAGAGACTATTCCTTGATTGAAGGCCCAGCTTCGTCCCTTAGCTGTATGGTCTTGTGCAAGTTAATTGCCCTCTCTGTGTCAGAAGCTCCCCGTGTATGAACTCCCACCTCCCAGGCTGATGGGAGGATTCAGCATGTAAAGCGTGCAAAGCTCCTAGACCAGTGCTGACACATTGTAAGCCCTCCGTGGGGTAGCTGTTACCTACCCCTTCTCCCATGTTGCTCCTTCCTCCAGATTGAAGGGTCTAGAAGAGATCCTCACTAACTCCAACACAGTGTCTCAGCAGCACTGCTCTCCTTAAAATCAATCTGCTCCCTTCTCTTCTACAACCTCTAGACAACTCCTTAAAGCCTATCACCAGTAGACCAAGATCAAGGACACACATTTCTTCGTAAGAGGTTATGGGGCTAACTCTGCACCCATCTCCTCCTCTGTTGGTGCAGCAAACTTGCTCCAAGGCCCTTCGGTCATTCAGTCATAGTCCCTCCAAGACACCAACAAAGGTGTTGAATACATCACTCCCACAATAACATTTTGAAATAGGTAATAGCTGCAGCAGCTACTAACAGGTACCTGCTCATCTCCGATAAGCCAGTGCTTTACATACCTGCTTTCGTTTAAATTGTACTCCTTTAGCACCACCCTTGAATGCAGGTGCCATTTTACCAGTAAGAAAACCATTGCATAGAGATTGTAAATACTTTGCACAAGGTAATAGGGCCCTTGAGTAGCTGAGCCAGATCACCAACCCAGGTCTACCTGACCCCGTCCACATCGCTTGGGTTAGCTAACATTCATATTGCTGCTATTGGGATGGTTGTTATGGTTACTGTTATTATTATTATTATCATTGTTGTTAGCAAAATTATTGTTTCTGTATTACTGACCAAGGTCACAGAAATAGCACTTTTGTTTAACCACACCAGTTACACTTGCCCCCAATAAAAATTCAAAATGCAAAATTGCTAGTGTTCCATCTAGAACACTAGCAATCCAGAATTTTCTCATCAAGTTTGCTTCCATGATTTACCTCTTCTCTAGCCTGTACTATTTATTGTAAAAATCATTCATTTTTAAATATTATTTTTTCTCTGATGGAATAATTCTGCAAATAACACAGCAACTTTCCACATATGAAACCCAGATCGAGGACTAAACTTGTTGGGCAATTCCCAGTAGGAAAAAAAAAGCTTCCCATTCTGTTACAAGTGTGAAATTATCCAGTTCACTGTGGAAATCAAGGGGTCTGATTTATTATTCAGATTTTCTTAGCAGAGCTGTGAAACACTTTGTTTCTTCAAAGCATTTTAATTCATTTTATATAAGTGAAGAAATTACTTCATAGTAATAAGACTGTAAGTTGATTAAAGCATTTTCATATATGACCAGGGTTGGAGTTTGTGTTGCACCAAAGCAATTTATTTCATACAGAAAACTGCTCTGTTCCCTGAGAACATACTGTATCCCTGACCCAAGCCAAACACCATGGAGATGCTTGCCATCATCTAGCATGTCATGCCTTGAAAGGCAGCAACCCACGAATAAGCAATTAAAATTCCAGCATAAGCTGTAGAGACTCATTTTGCATAAAATGCTCACAGGACCCTAAAAGGCACAGCAGGGATCTTTAGCCTATTTTTCCAAAGAAATAAACCAAGGCCCAAAGATGCTGATCTGTTCTAAAGCACATTGCTCACTGATGAGTAATGCTAGCTCTAAATGCAAGCAACACATTATAAATACTACTTGTATGAAAGATCTGTAACAGCCACCTCCACCAAACATTTATCCAGGGACTTCGATACTCCAGCTGCCACAAGGATCCCAAGAGAAGAGCGTGTCTGCATCACTGTGTTCAAGCGATCGCGGTCCAGTGAGGGAGCCAGGCGCGTAAAAGCTTAGAATATAGAGTAATAACAACATGATGGAAGGACTCACAAGAGGACTCTAGGGGGGCACATAATTCAGTGAGAGCAGAAGGGAAATGTCCCCTAGGATGTTGGTTCCTACTGACAGATCTGCGGGCCCTCTAGTAACAGGCAATGCATTTGCCCTTTTCCTTGTGTGAAATCCCAGCCCTGGGCACCTCCAAAGGAGCACTGACCTTTCCTTCTCCAGCCTCTCTCCTGGTCTGCAGGCACTGTGATGCTCTCTCTAGCACATTCTCCCACACTGGCACTCTTTGTTACCCTCCTTCTAACGTACGCTCTCACCTCTTACTCTTTCCTTCTCAGGCCTTTGCAAATGTTCCCTCCACCCTGTTCAGCACCCCTCACTGTCCTGGTTCGCTAATGTTGCCATTGTGCAAAATACCAGAAATGGATTGGCTTTTATAAAGGCGGTTTATTTGGCTACAAAGTTACAGCCGAAGAAAGGCCAATGGCATCCAGAAAACCTCTGTTAGCTGGGAAGGCATGTAGCTGGCATCTGCTGATCCCAGGTTGTGTTCCAGCTCCTCTCTCAGCTCCTGTGCATTCTTCAAAGTGTCTCTCTTGGCTGCAGCACCTCCTTCTGTCTAAGCACTTACAGGGCTCCAGTGATTTAATTAAGACCCATGCTGAATGGGCGGGGCCATACCTCCACGGAAATAATCTAATCAAAGGTATTACCCACAGTTGGGTGGGTCACATCTCCATGGAAACAAACTAATCCAAAGATTCCAACCTAATCAACACTAATATGTCTGCCCCCACAAGACTGCATCAAAGAACATGGTGTTTCGGGGGACATAATAAACCCAAACCAGCACACTCACCTAATCTATTGGAACGCTCAGTCTGGGACACCTTCTCTGTGACTCTCAGCATCCTCATCAACCCCATCCTCCCCCGTTTGCCCCCACCACAGCCGGGATGGCTCTGTGGTGGAGGGCTCCATACCACCAATGCCCAGCCCTGCTTCATAGGAGGGGCTCAACAAATGCTTGCAGATTTTAATGAATGGGTGAATGAATAGAAGCAACTTTTTAACAATCAAACTTCTGTGCTTCCACCTAAACAACTGCGCAAGCAGAATGGCAGGCCCCTTGAGTCCCATAACTCTTTATCTAAAATGCACATATTTACTGCATTGGTTTTTCAGTGGACCAATCACAAGAGACTAATTATTGCACTTAAATATTTGCCTGAGATACTGTAACATTCTCAAATCCATGGTTGCAATATTGTGACTCTTAGATCTAGGGGGTTTTTGTGGAACTGCTCTGTACCTGAATACTTTTTGAGGGAATTGAAATGCAACAGTAATGCTTTGCCATATGAGTTTTTAAAAGTAACTTGTTCAATTTACTTACATATTCTAAACATCTTCTTTCCATTCCATGTTCTGTATTTTAATACATGGCATATTTACAACTAGGTTCTATAATGCATGCTTTGAAATTTAATGTTTCTTAGTATACAGGAATTTTGCTTTTTGCACCTATTTCTTTTTACACCTATATGAACCACTGTGGAACAACTTAAATTTTGTGCCATAAAAATATTTTTGTGGTAAGGTACTACTTTTTTAGCTCTATGGATATAACAGCAAAAACACACCATACAATTTGAGATATAAAAATTAGTAAATAAATAAATAAAATTAAATGCCCATGACCAGGCATCAGGGCTCATTTGCCATCAGTACATTATATACACCAAGACTCCCTGAGTTCCCAAGCAGAGCAGGCAGTGAGCCCTCAGTCAGTTAGCTGTTATTACAAACACCACTGCTACTCTATTAGTAGGGATTTGTGCTTTCAAGTGGCAGGAAACCAATTCAAACTAGCTTAGGCAAGAAAAGGAAAAGGTTTGGCCCTGGAGATGACAAAACCCACAGCTCAAACTGCACACAAGGACTCTCTCTTTGTCTTTTTCCTCTTTTTCCCTTTAGTCAGTTTGATTCTCTTTGATGGGAGACGTGGGTGACAGATCCCCACTCTGGAGGGTCCCCAAGGGCCTCGATCGGCCCAGCTTGGTTCAGGTGCCCAGCTCTGTGGTGCTTCCATCACTGTGGACAGGGGGTGAGATCTCGGGAAGAGGGGTGTTCCCATTCAAGCCCTAAAAAGGGCAATTCCAGGAGGACATGAGGTGCTGTGCAGAGGCAGGGGTGCTCTTCACAGCAGATGAAACGATCAGTGTTGGTGGCCGCTTCCATCATCACCTTCTACAAAAGCATTTTTCATGGAATCCAGCCCCCTAGCTTCAAAAAAGTTTTCCTCATTTGTTCATCCTTTCATTTGTTCATACAACAAATATTTAATGATGTATCTAATAGTAGCCAGTCACTGTGCTACAAAGTGGGGTCCTAGAGATGAATGAGACACAACCACTGTGATGGTTTGAAGCTGTATGTACCTCAGAAAAGATCATGTTCAAAAGTTAATCCATTCCTGCAGGTGTAGACCTTTGGGGGAGGACCTTTTGATTAGTTTGTTTCATTTGGGGCATGCCCCAGGTGGGTCTTAATCATCTTACTGGAGTCCTTTATGAGAAGCTCAGGGAAAAAAGCCAGAGAAGATGACAGAGGACATACAGAAAACAGACAAAAATGACAGAAACAGAAAGGAAGCCACCAAAGCCAAAAGCCGGAAGCAACGAAACCCAGGAGAGAAGGGAGAGACCAGCAGACACCACTGTGGGCCTGGCCACGTCACAGTGGGGCTGAGGATCGCTGGCAGCCAGTCTTCAGGGAGAAAGCATCACCTGTTGATGCCTTAATTTGGACATTTTTCATGTCCAAATTAAAGCTTAAAGTTAATAAATCTCCATTGTAAAAGTCAACCCATTTCTAGTACACTGCATTTTGGCAACTTTAGTGAATGGAAACAACCACTCAAGATGCTGAATTTTGCTTTTTCTTTACAGCAAACTGTTTGGCTAAAACAAATGCAATACTGGTAAAGAAAGATCACTCACCCCAGAAGATTGACCCTGGCCTTACTCCCTTTGAGAAGAGAGAGAGAGAGAGAGAGAGAGAGAGAGAGCACAGTTGTCGTCCCACAGAAGGCATCTTCTCGAGCAGACAGCGAGTCCTGACAGCCCAGGGCAGCTGCCCCCGGACACAGGGTGACATCTCTCTGTGAACCCTTCTATAAATGGTGGTCAGGCAAGTGTGGGCATAACCTCACCATGAGTGAGTGCTGGGAATGTGGAGAAGAGTGACTTCAAAGCATTGAGCCCAAGCCTAGGACACACAGACAGCTGCAGAATCACGTTACGCCCGAGCGAGAAGCTGTGTGGAGGTCGTGCCAGGAAAGCCAGGGCACGGCCAGCTCCTCGCCTCTCTCCACGGGCCTGACTGCGTCCCTGCCCCCTGCTCGACCTTCTCCCGGCCTGTGTCTTCCTCTAGCCAAATTTATAGGGGTGTCAGCTAGTGCAAGCCCTGCCCTGGGCTCTAGGGACATAAAGAGAAATAGAGTAGACCCTGCCCCAGAAGTCTCATGAGAAAGGGAGTCAGTGTAACTGTCACAGTGATGGGGGATAAGAAGAACTGGGATCCTCTGCGGACTGCTGGGCAGGCGGCTCCGAGAGGCAGGGGAATGACTGCCTGTGCGTATCAGGGGGCAAGGAAAGACTTTTCAAAGTCCTCAAGAGGGGCTTTTGTACACCAAAAATATTACTGCAAGGTTATTTTAGTTTTAGAAATTAATATGCACTGGCATTGTGAGATTGAGAAAGGCTTCCTGACCGAAAGGGGGAAGAGAAATAAAATAAAGTTTCAGTGGCTGAGAGATTTCAAATGGAGTCAGAGGTCATTCTGGAGGTTATTCTTATGCATTATATAGATATCCCTTTTTAATTTTTAATGTACTAGAATAACTAGAAGGAAATACCTGAAACTGTTGAACTGCAACCCAGTAGCCTTGATTCTTGAAGATGATCATGTAACTATACAGGTTATATGGTGTGACTGTGATTGTGAAAACCTTGTGGCTCACACTCCCTTTATCCAGTGTATGGACAGATGAGTAGAAAAAAGGGGGACAAAAAGTGGGTAAATAATGGGGGAGGGAAGGAGTATGAGATGTTTTGGATGTTCTTTTTTACTTTTATTTTTGCTGTTATTCTTATTTTTTGGAGTAATGAAAATGTTCAAAAAATTGTGGTGATAAATGCACAGCTATGTGATGACACTGTGAACAATTGATTGCACACTTTGGATGACTGTATGGTGTGTGAATATATCTCAATAAAATTGCATTAAAAATTAATATTCATGTTCAGAAGACAGAGCAATAGATGATGGATGATAGGGAGGGAAGGAAGGAGGGAAAGAAAGAAAGAAATGGTGGTGTGACAGGATGTTCAAGTTGGTGGATCGGGGTATTGGGGGAGGGGTGTTGGGGTATGCTGGAGTTCTGTGTATGGGTTTTGTGTTGTTTTTGCAACTGTTCCTGTAAGTTTGAATTTATTTCAAAATAAAATTTAAAAAAAATTAATATTCATTTTATTAAAGTTACAAATGCTAAAATCTCATTTTTCCTTAGCTGTTAATCCAGTTCACAAATCTTATATTTTATGAAATAAATAGTATGACTCTAGCAAATTTGAGCAACCTCTAATAAGAGGGAACTTTTAAATCTTAATTAAATTGTCATAAAAATTTCAAAATTATTTATAAATGTAAAACATTCAACTTTTTCCTTTTAAGTGTTATAATTTAATAAACAAAATCCATCTTAACTGGATTCAACTCTAACAGTTGCATTAAGGGATCCGATTCTTCAGTCCTCTCTGTTCCTGGAGCAGAGGACTTTGTGGCTGTGCTGTCATTCTGCAGCCTTGACTCAGCCACGAGACTTGCTTTGCCAGTGCAATAGTAACAGATATGATGAAAATATAGTCTTGATGAAAAACAGGGACTTACACAGATATCTGTGCATCAGTGCTCACAGCAACATATTCACAATAGCCAAAAGGTATAAACAACCCAGGTAGACATCCACAGAGGAATGGATCAACAAAATGTGGTCTGCCCATACAATGGAATATTATTCCGCCATAAAAAGGAGTAGAGTTCTGATCCATGCTACAACAAGGATGAACCTTGACGACAACATGTTGTGTGAAGTAAGCTAGACACAGAAGGACGACTACTGTATGATTCCACTTAAATGAAATATCGGAAATAGGCAAATTCATAGAGACAGAATGCAGATTTCAGGTTACCAGGGGCTGGGCATGGGGCATGTGGGGAGGGACTGGGATGTTATTGCTTTATGGGTACAGAGTTTCTGTTTGGGGTGATGAAAAAATTTTGGTAATGGTTGGTGTGATGGAAACACAGCATTGTGAATGTAACTAATGCCACTGAATTGCACACTTAAAAATGGTTAAAATGGCAAATTTTGTGTCACATATATGTCACTGCAATACAATTTATAAAAAAACAAAAGCACAGGCTTGGAAAGTGTTTCTGTGGCTGGACTTGCACGCTGTGCTTGGGCCGTCACCAGGAGAAGGCCATGCCTGGACTGGCTGCTGGTCCCGAGGAGGGGACGGCAGATGTGTGGAGCACAGCGTGCCCCACTGGGGCACCCCAGTCAAGCCAAGCCCAGGCAGGGACCCCAGCCGACAGTCAGTGATTCTCATATTAATCCTCTGAGGTTTTGACTATTTGTTATGCAGGTATTCCCAGTCTATTACGCCAGGTTTTGAGGCTTTTTGAATCAGACTCTATTGTCCAGTGTATTCATAGTTCCTCCCAGCTTCATCTCACCCTAGTAGATGAGTAGAGTTGATTCTTGCTGTTGACAGTAGTTAATATCTATAAAGCTGCCAAACACTGTATTGACAAATGCTGGATCATTGCCCCTGGGTGAAACTCAGGGTTAGGCTCCCACGAGCCTCTGGTCACAATATTTTTGTCAATCAATCAATACACAAGCTTGTTTTATGTGTGTATTTAAAGATGACTTATTCAATATTTACTGTTAGTCTATTAGCACTGAACTCACCGCCAGCAGCACTGTGACTCGTGCCTGAACAAAGCTTACCTAACATGCGTATTCTCTCCATAAGGCACATGACAGCCTTCCTGAGCCTAGGGACACCACACAGCATTGAGCACTAGGCCTGGGGCCATTTAAAATAGTAAAGTCACCAATAAAAGCACAAGAAGGTGAAAAACGTGGCACTAAACAAATCTTGACAACGACACTTGTTTACAGTTTGAGAGCCGAAAAAATAAAACGAACATATGAAACAAAGAGAACACAAGATTTGGAGATAGCCAGACAAAAGTGGGTCTAAGTCTGAGCTCGACCACTTACCCACCACCTAACCTTAGGCTTCCTAGTTTATCTCACTGAGCCTCAGTTTTCTTGTTGGAAAAAAGAAAATAAAAATGCTAACCTCACAGGGTTGTTTAGAGCATATAACAGGTTTTTAAAGAGATTCTTACTTTCTTCCTCCTTTTCAGTAGAAACTGGGGTTGGTCCAACATAACTCATTCTGTGGTTGTGAACACATTAGAATCTGTCAAAAGACCTCCCTTCCTTTGCCTGCCATACCTGCTTTTGCTTTTTATAAAGCCAATTCTTTCTCTGTGTCCTGCACTTGCCATTGTTGAGTTTTATTCAGAGTTTTCAGGTCAATACTTATTCCAAAAAGAGAATGCAACCCTCTTCCTGAGCTAGCAAGGTGAAATGAAGTCAAATCATTACTTTTTGTTAGAAACAAAAGTCGAAAGTTGACAAACCAAAAAACAATTTCAGGAATTCCAAGTATAATAGAGGATGGAAAACTCATTTTCCAATTTTGGAAATCATGCCAACATTTTGGCTCTAAATTTAGAATTGAAGTCAACTTTTGAGCATGTAGGACTGCAACATTCCATAACAGCAGACTTTAAATAGCTGCTTTTGATCATTTATCAATATAGATAAAGATTACTAGTCACCAAGAAGGAATAACAATCATAAATATTTATGTACTTAACCATGGTGCCCCAAAACACATGAGGCAAAAACTAGCAAAACTGAAGGGAGAAATAGACACCTTGGAGACTGTCATCAATAGATAGAACATCTAGATGGAAGATCAATAAGGAAACAGAGAACTTGAAAAATACAACATATATAGAACATTGCAACCCCAAACTGTAGGATATACATTCTTCTCAAGTGCAAATGGATCATTCTCCAGGATAGGCAACATGTTGGATTACAAAATAAGTCTTGATAAACTTAAAAAGATTGAAATCATTCAAAGCATCTACTCTGACTATAATGGAATGAAGATGGAAATCAGTAACAGGCAGAGAACTGGAAAATCCATAAATACATGGAAGTTAAATAATACTCTCTTAAACAATCAGTGGGTCAAAGAAGAAATTGCAAGGAAAATCAGTGAATATCTTAAGATGAATGAAAACTAAACACAACATATCAAGACATATGGGATGCAGCGAAGGCAGTCCTCAGGGGGAAATTTATAGCCCTAAACACTTACATTTAAAAAGAAGAAAGACCTAAAATAAAAGACCTAACTGCACACCTGGAAGAACTTGCAAAAGAACAGCAGATTAAATCAAGGCAAGAAGGAAAGAAACAAGAAAGATTAGAGCAGAAACAAGTGAAATTGAGAAGAAAAAAAAATATGAAGAATTAGCAAAACCAAAAGTTGGTTCTACAAAAAGTTCAATAAAATTGACAAACCCTTAGCTACTCTGAAAAAGAAAAAAAAGGAAAGAAAACATGAATAAATAAAATCATAAATGACAGGGGACATTACTTTTGGCCCCACAGAAATAAAAAGGAACATAAGAGGATACTATGAGCAACAGTAACCAACAAAGTAGACAGCCTAGATGAAATGGACAAATCCCTAGAAACATGAACAATCTACACTGACTCTGAAAGAAGCAACATATCTCCACAGACCAATTTCAAGCAAAGAGATTGAATCAGTCATCAAAAACTTCCCAACAAAGAAAAGCCCAGGACCAGATGGCTTCACAGGTGATTTCTGCCAATCTTTCCAAGAAGAATTAATACCAATCCTGCTCAAAACATTCCAAAAAACCAAAGGGGAGGGAACACTACCTAACTCATTTTATGAAGCAAATATCATCCTAATACCAAAGCCAGATAAAGATACTACAAGAAAAGAAAATTAAAGACAAATTTCTCTAATGAATATGGGTGCGAAAATCCTAAACCAAATATTTGCAAATCAAATCAAACAGCAAATTAGAAAATTTATATACCATGATCAAGTGTGTTTTATTCCAGATATGCAACGGTGGTTCAACACAAGAAAATCGATTAATGTAATACATCACATTAACAAATCAAAGTGGAAAAACCACATGATCATTGCAATTGATGCAAAAAAGGAATTTGACAAAATCCAGCATCCTTTCTGAATAAAAACACTTATAAAAAAGAACACATGGAAACTTCCTCAACATGATAAAAGGCATATATGAAAAACCCACAGCTAACGTACTCAGTGGTGAATGACTGAGAGCCTTCCTTTTAAGATCTGGAACAAGACATGGATGCCTATTATCACCACTGTTATTCAACAATGTCCTGGAAGTTCTAGCCAGAGCAGTTAGGCAAGAAAAAGAAAGACAACCAATTTGGAAAGGAACAACTAAAACTTTCACTATTTGCAGATGACATGATCCTATATATAGAAGGTCCCAAGAAATCTACAACATAGTTATTAGAGCTAATGAAGGAATTCAGCAAAGTGGTGGGGTACAAGATCAACAAACAGAAATCAGTAGTGTTTTCACACGAGTAATGAGCAAGCTGAGGAGGAAATCAAGGAAAAAATTACATTTACAATAGCAACTAAAAGAATCAAATATCTCAGAACAAATGTAACTAAGGATGTCAAGGACTTGTACACAGAAAACTACAAAACATTGCTAAAAAATATCAAAGAAGATCTAAATAAATGGAAGGACATTTATCAAGATGTCAGTCCTACCCAAAATGATTTAAAGACTCAATACTATCCCAATCAAAATTCCCACAGCCTACTTTGCCGAAATGGAAAAGCCAATTATCAAATTTATTTGGAATGGTAAGGAACCCTGAATAACTAAAATCATCTTGGAAAAGAAGAATGAAGTTGGAGGACTCACATTTCCTGACTTCAAAGCATATTACAAAGCTATAGTGGTCAAAACAGCATGGTAGTTATAACTTAGCAGAAACTGGAGTGGTCAATGGTTGTGACTAAATGTACAAATACAGAAATGTTTTTACATGTGGGAGAACAAATGAATGTCAACCATGCAAATTATTGAAAAAGAGAAGGTATTGGGGAAAAAATACAATCAAAGCAAACTGGAGTCTATGGTCAACAGTAACATTGTAATATGCTTCCATTAAATGTAACAAAGGCAATATACCAAGTTTAATGTATATGAGAGGGGAATATAAGGGAGGGATATGGAATTCTTGGTAGTGGTGTTATTGTCTGAGCTTACTATTATATTGTATTGTATGATATTCTATTTTTATTTTTATTATCTTTTTTATTCTTCTTTTAAAAAAACTTTTTTTTGTAGTAATCAGTATGTTCAAGTGCTGACTGTGGTGATAAATGCACAACTATATGATGATACTGTGAACAACTGATTGTACACTGTGGATAATTGTATGGTATGTGAATATATCTCTATAAAATTGTAGGAAAAATATAAATAGGGATAAAAGTGCTGGAGAAAACATGGAGCAAGGGATGTACATATTTACTGTTGGTGAGGAGGCAGAATGGTGTAGCCTTTCTGGAGGACAGTGTGATGGTTCCACAAGTAGCTAAGTATGTGGGTGCCACAAGGTCCTGCAACCTCATAGTGGGGTATGTACTTGGAAGATATGAGAGCAGAGACATGAATCGACATTTGCACACCTGTGTTTGTGGAGGCAGTATTCATGATTTGCAACACGTGAAGGTGGCCGAATGGTACATCAACTGAGGAACAGAATGGTGAACTGTGGTGTATGCATACAATTGGAATATTGAGCAACTGCGAGAAGGAGTGAAGCTGTGAGACACACAGTGAGGTGAATGAGTCCTGTAGACAGCATTTTGAGTGAAGTATGCCAGAAACAAAAGCAAACATTATAATGCCTCACCAATATGGACTAACTACAATGTGTAAACTCAGAATTGAATCTTAGAGCACAGCTTATCAGGTGAACACTTATTGTAATGTCCCTAGATTGTAAGCTCTTACAGAAGTCACATCTATTCCTGAATTGTAATGGCTACCTCCAAATTCTGAGATGCTGATCCCTTTGTGTAAAACCTGATCAGTCTCTGGAATGTTGGGTATCTGTGTGACACCTGAAACTTAGAGCTAGAGCTCAGCAGATATGAATGTCCGTATTAGGTGCATAGAGCAACTGTTAAAAAAAGGCTGAAAAAGAGCTCAGACTTCTATTAGAGATACGAATGAAGCAGATCTGGTTAGTACTAGGGCAAATCGGGCCAAAGGGTAAAGAACAATACTGAACTTCAACTTCCACATGAGACCAAGGGAAGAGATGTTTATTTGGTGCAGGATCTATAGTTTCTGTGGTATACTAAACAATTTAACTTGTATAGTCAGTTTGTTCAAACATCATTAATTACATGGAACTTTGAATAGGAAGTGAGCTCTGGTAGGTTTGTATAGGTTAGTGTGAAATAGTGACACATCCCAAAGTAATTTGAGCAGAAAATAAAAATATATATTCAGGGCCCCCCTGAGGAACTGGGGGGAAATGTGGAAGTGTTGGACTTCCTCACCTGGGTTGTTGCTGATGTCCTCACAAACATTGAGGACTGACAGTTTGTTATGCTGAGCCCTCTATCTTGGGGCTTGCCCTAATGAAGCTCATTGCTGCAAAGGAGAGGCTAAACCTGCTTATAATTGTGCCTAAAAGGCCCCCCGCCGAGTGCCTCTTTGTTGCTCAGATGTAGCCTTCTCTCTCTAGCTAAGCCAACTCAGCAGGTGAACTCACTGCCCTCCCCTCTACATGGGACCTGACTCCCATGGGTGTAAATCTCCCTGGCATTTATGACTCCCGGGGATGAACCTGGACCCGACATCATGGGATTGAGAACATCTTCTTGACCAAAAGGGAGACGCAAAATGAAACAAAATAAAGTTTCAGCGGCCAAAAGATTTCAAATGGAGTCTAGAGGTCACTCTGGTGGGCATTCTTATGCTCTATATAGATATCCATTTTTAGGTTTTAATGTATCAGAATAGCTAGAAGTAAATACCTGAAACTATCAAACTCCAACCCAGTAGCCTTGACTCTTGAAGATGATTGTATAACTATGTAGCTTACAAGGGGTGACAGTGTGATTGAGAAAACCTTGTGGATCACACTCCCTTTATTCAGTGTATGGACAAATGAGTAGAAAAATGGAGACAAAAACTGAATGAAAAATAGGGTGGGATGGGGGAATGATTTGGGTGTTCTTTTTTACTTTTATTTTTTATTATTATTTTTATTCTTTCTGGTGTAAGGAAAATGTTCAAAAATAGATTGGGATGATGAATGCACAACTATATGATAGTACTATGAATACTTGATTGTACACCATGGATAATTGTATGGCATATGAATATATCTCAATAAAACTGAATTAAAAAAAAAAAAACAGCATGGTACTGGCACAAAGATAGATACATCACCAATGGAATTGAATTGAGAGAAATAGATCCTTATGCCTAAGGCCAATTGATTTTTGACAAGTCTACCAAGCCACTCAATTGGAAAAGAATAGTCTCTTCAACAAATGGTGCTGGAAGCATCTGGTATCCATCTGCAAAAGAATGAGAGAGGACCCCTGTCTCATGCCATATATAAAAATAAACTTAAAATGGATCAAAGACCCAAATATAAGAGTCAGGACTATAAAACCCATAGAAGAAAATGTAGGGAAGCATCCTTAGGATCTTGTGTTAGGTAATGGCTTCTTAGACTTTATACCCAAGGCACAAGAAATGAAAGACAAAATAGATAAATGGAACTCCTCAAAAACTTTTGCACATCAAAGGACTTAGTCATAAGAGTGGAAAGATAACATACTCAGTGGGAGAAAATATTTGGAAAACACATTTCCAATAAGGGTTTAAAATCCAGAATAAATAAACAAATCCCACAATTCAGCAATAAAAAGACAACCCAGTTTTAAAATGGGCAAAAAAATTTGAATAGACATTTCTCCAAAGAGGTTATACAAATGGCTAAAATGCAAATGAAAAGATGTTCAACTTTACTAGCTCTCAGAGAAATGCAAATCAAAACCACAATGAGATATCATTTCACACCCACTAGAATGCCTATGTTTAAAAAAACAGAAAATTACAAATATTGGAGAGGATGTAGAGAAATAGCCGGTGGGGATGTAAAATGGTGCAGCCACTGTGGAGGACAGTTTGGCAGTTCCTCAGGATTCTAAATATAGAATTACCTTATGACCTAGTAATTCACCTGGAAGAATTGAAAGCAGGACTCAAACAGATATTTGCTCACCGATGTTCATAGCAGTATTATCCACAATTGCCAAGAGATGTAAGCAACCCAAGTGTCCATTTACCAATGAATGAATAAACAAAATGTAGATATACATATGATGGAATATTATTCAGCTGTGAGAAGGAATGAAGTCCTGATGCATGTGACAACGTGGATGAACCTTGAAGACATTAGGCTGAGAGAAATAAGCCAGACACTAAAGGACAAATATTGTATGATCTCACTGGTAGGAACTAATTATGATAAGCAAACTCATAGAGTTAGAATCTAGAATATAGGTTACCAGGCAATAGATTGGAGGTAGAGAATGGGAAACTGATACTTAATTTGTACAGAATTTCTATTTAGGTTAATTGTAAAGGTTTGGAAAAGGTTGGTTGTAATGGTAGCACATTATTGTGAGTGTAATTGAAAGCACTGGATTATGTATGTGAAGGTGGTTGAAAGGGGAAGTTTTGGGTCACGTATATTACTAGAATGAAACATGGGACTATATAACACAGTGAACCCTGTTGTGCACAATGGACTGGGGTTAATAGTACAAGTATAAGGATGTTCTTTCATGCATTATAACAAATATTTGACACTAATACAATGTGTTAATAATATAATAATACACATAGGAAAAAATACACCTAATGTAAACTATGGACTAAAGTTAATAGTACTATTTTAATACTCTTTTATCATTTGTAACGAAGGTACCACTCTAATGCAAAGTGTCAACAATGGGGGTATATGGGAACATTGTAGTTACTTTTTTTTTTTCAGAAAAATCATTTTTTAATTTTGCAGTGTTTACTATATATATATACGTTAATACCAATCATTCAACCCTGAAAACAATCTTTACTTACACAATGTAAAAAAATTTTTTTCTTGACAATAAGTGACTAGAAATATTCCATTACCATAAAGCTAGAAATAGATATTTTGCTCCTCAGAGCAAGGTTAGGAGACCAAAAGTAATCATTATACCAGTGGAAATCACCAAGACAGAACTTTTTTGCGCTTAGGGCCTGATTGGTTATAGTTAAATATGACCTCTACCAATAGTAAGACTAGAATAACACCTTATTTGGAAAAAAAAAAAAAAAAAAAAGATAATAATACATACAGAGGTCTAGAAACAATGAAGAATGCCCACTTGAAACATAAAACAATAAACCCAATCATACTTTTTTTAACTAATGTGACATTCTCAAAATATATTCATGTCACTTTTCTTCCTCTTTAATTCACTTTATGCAATTATGATTGTGCCATTTCTGTTAATCTGTTGTCACACTAAAGCAAATACAGTAAATTATGTGGATTTGCTGTAACTATTACATCAGAGCTAGATCCTCTAGTTCAATCTTAATTGCAACTCATTCCAATTGGTGAAACAAATTATTTACTTATCTTTGTAATTTTTAAAAACCTGAGCCAGATGAGATAATGTGTGAAGTGTGTGTCTGTGTGTGTGTGAGACAGAAGAGTGACATATACAAGTTGTTTACACAATGGCCCAGCTAATCCCTGACAGGACTAGGCAGCCAGACACTGAATCAGACCCAAACAAACCTGAGGCTGTTCACTGGGGGAATTAATGGATCGGTCATGTCACTGAAGAATCAGTGACAGGTTTGGAAAACAAAGCCTAAAGTTGGATATACAGCCATGCTGGAAGTCACCAGGCAGTGACAGTGGCTTTCCAGGTGGGGTTCAGGGCTGACTTTGGCTGCCCCTGGAGGGATTCCCTGGGTTGGCAGCTGAGGATCCCTGGATCCTCCCCAAGGGGTCCTCTGTCTCCCTCTGGGAGAACGTGACAGGGATCCCAGAGTCTCAGCCCAGGAGTCTCTCCTCCGAGTCCCCATGCTTCTCTCAATGCAGTGCCACCCATGCTCTGCAAGCCCCTGCAGAGGCATGGCCCAACGAAGAACCATCACCACCTTCTCTTCCAACTCAGTCTGAGATGGGCATCCCTTTCTGTGCCCATGGGGGATCCCTGAGTTTGAGGCAATGCCAGCAAGCTGTATGCCATTTAGCAGTGACATATGGAGTCAGGCAGGCCACTCTAAATCTCAAGCAGTCAAAATTCAGTATTAGACAGTTCTTGTTATCTCAATAATACTTTTTAACAAAACAGTTTCTCCACATAACTTACAATATGTAGGGCCAAGAACAAAAGATAAATTTGCTGAAATGTGATAGAAAGATTTTTTAAAGCTCAGTGCTGAAATTCCTTAAAGGAAGTAAAAAGAAACATATTTCTTTTCCATTTCTGTTTCCTTGCCCTTGGCTTTGAGGTAAAAGAGCACTAAGGATCTGAGGTTTCTGTTAAGCCAGTTAAGGTGCCCCCTGCCCCTGGACCCATAGCAATCTCAGAAAATGCCCAGGCTGTCTACCCCCCAAACTTGAAATCATGCATCTGGGCATGTTGACACAGCTCTTAATTCAGTGTCCAAATCCACAGCATTTTTGAAACAAATGGTATGGTTGCGTTCTTTAAATGCCAGCCATGAAATCATCACTTAAAAAAAAAAAAGAAATTAGTCATGTTATATGTTCATAATCTAATAAAATTCTCTCCTTATTAAAAGGTACTTTATTTGGTCTGTTGAAGACATGCTTATGACTGTTTCTAAAAGCCCTTAGGAGGAGCCTCATACTGCATTACGCAGTTTGTTATTTGTTCCCATGTTCTCAGGTTCTCATAAGGACAACTTTTTTCCTGAAGATCCCCAAAATGGGCTCATTAGATACAGGGAAAAACTTTCATTTAGAATTCAGGGAATTTCTGTTGCATGAAAAACACTGGTCTAACCTGTCCAAACATGCAACTTCTCTTTATCTGACCCCATGAAATAAATTCCCTTTTATACAAATGGTCAGATTTGAGGATCAAATTAAAATTCATTGTTTCAAGTTAAACTCTGAGGGTTCTACACAATTATGACATGATTTTAAATTCATATTGGCATTCAGTTTTTTGTATTTTCCTATTTTTATCCTAAATAAGCTTTGTGGACCATAATATTTAGGAAGAAATTAAGAATTTTATATTACACTTTGAAGTTCCAATGAATTCTCAGTTTATCAGGATTTATCTCTCAGCTTAATGCCATACAACTTCTACACGATATAAGTATATGGATAAAAAGTATTTCAAATACAAAGTCCTTAGCTCTGTGTCATAAATAGATTTGGATAAAACCGCAAGCCTTCTACTGAGTCATCTCGGCAAAGATGGCCCATCTTCTCTGCAAGAAGCAACCGTTCTTTGGCCAGGAGGACAGACATTCCCACAAGCTTGGCAAACTCTTCTGATGTTAAGGATCCCTTCTCTGAAACTGTCTCTAGGGCCAAGGCCACCATTTCCTCCTCCCTGTGGGACTGACACTCAAGTACCATGACACCACTGTCAAAAACTCGGAGCCTGAGAGGTAATTTCAGTGCTTCTAGCATCTTGCATGCATTCACTAAATCTTCTGGTGAGAGCAATTCCATTCCTCGAGCACAGTTTACTAAACAGTACACCTCCGTCAGAGACATTATTTCTCCTCGTTCCTCTAAAGGTGCCTGTAGTATTCCAACCAGCTGTTTGGCCAGCTACATGTGGTACTGTGTGCCTGAGCTGTAGGTTTCCCTGGTAACTGGATTAGCTATTCCCATGCTTAGCAAGTAGGAGTTAAACCTGATAGTCTCATCTTCTGTGATGTCACCTTGTTTGTCTTTAATTTTATTCGCAATTGATTTTGATAACTCCACCATTTCCTTAGCCTTGATCATTGGCTTGCTGAGGTCCTCAAAGGCCTCAGAAATATTTTTGTCAGCTTCTTTTCTTTTTTCTTCCTGTTTCCTTTCAATAGCTACAATTTCTACAGCCCTTAATCTTCCTGGCTGGTGTCCTCTACTTGTTTGTACCGACTGGGAAACTGGCATATTCTCCCATCTTCTCTGTGTCATTTCCTCTGATAAAACACCTGTAGAACTCAATCTGGCCGTGTTCTTTGAAGGAGAGTTTGATATAGGAATTCTTACTATTTTGGAATGGCCCAGGTCCTTTGTTAGGAGGTGCTGGGTGAAGATGAACCACTATTTTGGCACTTTTCCCAATGCCAGCTGCCTGTTCTTCGATGAACACAATTTGGGAAAGAGGAATGGCCATGCAGCATTCATGGTTTTTCAGATCTCTCCAAATTAGTTGGTGTGTACTGAGAAGGGGGGCCCCAGCATCAAATTTTATCTTCTCCTCGCCGTCGTAGATGTGTACCCTGCGCTGCTGGATCACCAGGGTCTCGGTGATCTCCAGGAGGCTGCTGGTCCCGGGAACATTGTAGCTATTACATGACTTTTCTATAAACCTGCAACTTTTCCAATTAAAAACTAACAATAGAGAGAACCTAAGATGGTGGCTAGGAGAGACAGGGCAAAAAAACACCTCCATGAAAAATACTAGATAAAAGCCAGAAAGTGACCCAGAACACCAGTTCCAGCAATGCACCAGCTGGACAAGGTCTGTACTTCGTGAAACCGGGAGTCTGTGTTCTGATACGAGTGAGTAAGCCTGCTGGATATCTGGCAGCCACACTGCGGTGTGGGGAAACTGTGGGTTAGCATTTGGAGGTGGACTAGTTCTTTTATAAAAAACCCAAAAGCAGCTTCAAATATTGCAGCAAGAACTGCACAGTGAAGCATGACAGGAACGGGCTGTGTGAACGCCTCAATATCTGGCGTGGAAGATAGCCTTTTGCACACCTGCTGCTAATTGTCTCAGAGCAAGGAAGGCAGAGGTGAGCCAAAAGGGGAAAAATAACCACTCCCCTTGCAGCCATCTTCCCTGTGGCCTGGGAACACTCCTGCCCAGCGCCGGCGCCACAGCCCAGAGCCACGCCAAAAACCCAGTGTGACAGGAAGTGTTTCCAGCAACACGCACACATGCCACAATATCAGGCGTGGACAATAGACTTCCATGCACCCACAGCTAATTGTCCCAGAGCTAGAAAGGTGGAGCTGTGTGAAAAGAAGGAAATTAACATGCCCCATTCAGCCATCTTTACAGCAGGCAGGGAACGCACCTACATGGCCTGGAGGCCCAGAACTTCCCTTGAGGGATGGCGTGTACTTGTGATGTAGCACAACCTTCCTCCAGCAGAGGCCCTAGAAGGGCACAGCTTGGAAGAGGGAACCACTCGGAAGTCCCAGGGAC
Organism: Choloepus didactylus; assembly: GCF_015220235.1. Lineage (NCBI taxonomy): Eukaryota > Metazoa > Chordata > Mammalia > Pilosa > Megalonychidae > Choloepus > Choloepus didactylus. Next base: position 15,834,195 of record NC_051318.1, on the reverse strand, counting down.
CATATGCCAATACCAAGGACTTGTGGGTTAGCAGCAGAGACAATCTGTGGCGAGACTGAAATGAAGGTTTAGGCTCTTGCAATAGCATTAAATCTCCAGGAACACCTGGGAGGTTGATTATTAAAGCTGTCCTCCCTCCCTAACTGCTCAGACACACACCCCACATTCACGGCGGACAGCACCAACAACATACCCAAACTTGGTGCACCAGTTGAAACCCCACAAGAATCAGACCCCCACACACCACAAAGACAAAGTTGGGGAGAACTGACTTGAGGGGAATAGGGACTCATAGATGCCATCTGCTGATTAGTTAGAGAAAGTGTACACCACCAAACTATAGATCCTTTACAAATCCTTGGACAAATCAGAGATTAGTCTTCGAATAATCCTACAAACCCTAAAAGAACCCTATCAAGTAAAGCAAATGCCAAGGGGCCAAAAGCAACAGAAAATTTTAAAGCATATGATAAAACCAAACTATATGGTTAACCCAAACACAAACACCCAAATCAAAAGATCAGAGGAGACACAGTACTTGGAGCAATTTATCAAAGAACTAAAGATGAACAACTAGAGCATGGCACAGGATACAAAGGACATGAAGAAGACCCTAGAAGAGCATAAAGAAGAAATTGCAAGAGTAAATAAAAAAATATATGACCTTATGGAAATAAAAGAAACTGTTGACCAAATTTAAAAGATTCTGGATACTCATAGTACAAGACTAGAGGAAGCTGAACAATGAATCAGTGACCTCAAGGGCCACAGAATGGAAAATGAAAGAACAAAAGAAAGAATGGGGAAAAAATAAAAAAAAACAGAAATGGAGCTCAGGGATATGATAGATAAAATAAAATGTCCAAATTTAAGACTCATCAGTGTCCTGGAAGGGGAAGAGAAGGATAAAGGTCTAGAAAGAGTATTCAGAGAAATTGTTGGGGAAAACTTCCCAAACCTACACAATATAAATACACAAAGTATAAATGCCCAGCGAACTCCAAACAGAATAAATCCAAATAAACCCACTCCAAGACATATTCTGATCAGAGTGTCAAATACTGAAGAGAAGAAGCAAGTTCTGGAAGCAGCAAGAGAAAAGCAATTCACCACATACAAAGGAAACAACATAAGACTAAGTAGTGACTACTCAGCAGCCACCATGGAGGTGAGAAGGCAGTAGCATGACATATTTAAAATTCTGAGAGAGAAAAATTTCCAACCAAAAATACTTTATCCAGCAAAACTCTCCTTCAGATTTGAGGGAGAGCTTAAATTTTTCACAGACAAACAAATGCTGAGAGTTTGCTAATAAAAGACCTGCCCTACTTGAGATACTAAAGGGAGCCCTACTGACAGAGAAACAAAGAAAGAAGAGAGCGAGATAGAGAAAGGTTCAGTACTAAAGAGATTCAATATTGGTTCATTAAAGGACGATAAGAGAGGGAAAAAATATATCTGACAAACATAAACCAAAGGATAGGATGGCTGATTCAAGAAATGCCTTCACAGTAACAACATTGAATATAAATGGATTAAACTCCCCAATTAAAAGATACAGATTGGCAGAATGGATCAAAAAACAGGAACCATCAATATGTTACATGCAAGAGACTCATCTTAGACACAGAGACACAAAGAAATTGAAAGTGAAAGGATGGGAAAAAATATTTCATGCAAGCTACAGCCAAAAGAAAGCAGTAGTAGCAATATTAATTGCAGATAAAATAGACTTTAAATGCAAGGATGTTAGGAGAGACAAAGAAGGCCACTACATACTAATAAAAGGGGCAATTCAACAAGAAGAAATAACAATCATAAATGTTTATGCAGCCAGTCATGGTGCCACAAAATACATGAGACAAACACTGGCAAAACTAAAGGAAGCATTGGATGTTTCCCCAATAAATGTGGGGACTTCAACACATCACTCTCTCCTATAGATAGATCAACCAGACAGAAGACCAATAAGGAAACTGAAAACCTAAACAATCTGATAAATGAATTGGATTTAACAGACATATATAGAACATTACATCCCAAATCACCAGATACACATTCTTCTCTAGTGATCACAGAACCTTCTCCAGAATAGACCATACACTGGGACATTAAACAAGCCTCAATAAATTAAAAAAAAAAATCGAAATTATTCAAAGCACAGTCTCTGACCACAGTGGAATACAATTAGAAGTCAATAACCATCAGAGACTTAGAAAATTCACAAGCACCTGGAGGATAAACAACACACTCCTAAAATAAATGGTTTATAAGGTAGAATGTAGGGGAACTAGCAATAGAGAGCAATTAATGAAGGGGGAACAATAACCCAATAAGAACCCATTCTGGGAATGCCCAGGAATGACTATGGTTTGTTAATTTCTCATGGGTATGGTAGGAACAAGTTCACAGAAATGTTGCTATATTAGGTTATTTTCTTAGGGTAGAGTAGGAACATGTGGGAAGTAAAGTAGTTATTTTAGGTTAGTTGTCTTTTTCTTACTCCCTTGTTATGGTTTGTTTGAAATGTTTTTTTTACTGTACATCTTTTTAAAAAAAAATTTTTGATACAGTTAATTTAAAAAAAAGTTAATAAAAAAAGAACAATGAAAAAAATATGCAGAGCCTCCTCGAGGAGCTGGTGGAGAGTGCAGGGGTGTTGAGCTTCCCCACCTTGATGGTTGTTGATGTGCTCACAGACATAGGGGACTGGTGGTTTGATGGGCTGAGCCTTCTACCATGGGACTTGCCCTTGAGAAGACGGTTGCTGCAAAGGAGAGGCTAGGCCTCCCTATAATTGTGCCTAAGAGCCTCCTCCCAAATGCCTCTGTGTTGCTCAGATGTGGCCCTCTCTCTCTAGTTAAGCCAACTTGGCAGGTGAAATCACTGCCCTCTCCCCTGCATGGGATCTGACACCCAGGGGAGTGAATCTCCCTGGCAACATGGAATATGACTCTTGGGGAGGAATCTAGACCCGGCATCGTGGGATGGAGAACATCTTGACCAAAAGGGGGATGTAAAAGGAAATGAAATAAGCTTCAGTAGCTGAGAGATTCCAAAAGGAGCTGAGAGGTCACTCTGGTGGGCACTCTTGCACACAATATAGACTACCCTTTTTAGGTTCTAGTGAATTGGAATAGCTAGCAGTAAATACCTGAAACTATCAAACTACAACCCAGAACTCATGAATCTTGTAGACGATTGTATAAAAATGTAGTATATGAGGGGTGACAATGTGATTGGGAAAGCCATATGGACCACACTCCTCTTTGTCCAGTTTATGGATGGAGGAGTAGAAAAATGGGGGGAAAAAAGAAAAAAAAAAAAGGAAAGGCACCCAGTGTTCTTTTTTACTTTGGTTGTTCTTTTTCACTTTGGTTTTTATTCTTATTGTTTTTGTATGTGTGGTAATGAAAATGTCAAAAATTAATTTTGGTAATGAATGCACAACTATATAATGGTACTGTAAACAATTGAATGTATGCTTTGTTTTGTATGACTGCATGGTATGTAAATGTATCTCAATAAAAATGAATTAAAAAAATAAATAAAACTAGATGCTAAGGCTAATATATAAGCTATCATCCATAAATAGTGATTTCAAATTTTGGTGTTTATCAAAACAGGCTCATTGTTCTCATAATGTATAAATATTAAAAACTTGAACTTCTAAAATAAATTCATATTATCAAAAAAAAAACTAACAATAAATATTTTTTAAAAAACATTATGCACTCAGAAAGTAACCAGACACAAAGTGCTACATATTGTATGATTCCATTTATTAAAAATGTAAATATAAATAAATGTAATAGAGACAGAAATAGATTAGTGGTTATGTAGAGATGGGAAAGGTAAGAGGGATTGAGTGGTAACTGCTGAGGGTATGGGTTTTTTTCTTTTTGGAGTAATGAAAATGTTCTAAAATTGATTATAGTGATGAATGCACAACTCTGAATATACTAAAAGCCACTGACTGTACACTTTGGATGGATTGTGTGGTATATGAACATATCTCAATAAAACTGCTTTAAAAAAGAACATAATGAACTAAAACTTACAGGATTTGAAGAATAGAGTGCTCTCAATTCCCTCCTCTGTGGGATCATGGATACATATTTTAAAGTACAATGCAAAATGAGCACTGTAAGTTACTTACCCAGAGCTAAAGCATCATTCCCTTCCTGAACCCAAAAGATGATCATTTTTTAAGTCACATTGAGAAAAAAATAGCAGTAGCAATGGAGAGGAGTGAAATGATCTGAGAGATGTTTTGGAGGTGTGGTCAAGTAGGATTTGGTCAATGTTCAGATATGGGGAATAAGGGATAGGAAAGTGCCAAGCATGTATCCCATGTTTTTGTCTTGACTAATTAGAGGGATTTAGAAATCAGTGGGATGGGTTGTAGGGGTGAGATCATAAGATTTGCTTTAGCCATGTGCAGCTTGAGGTGGTCTATGACATACTAGTTGAGGTGGTGAACTGGATCTACGATCCTTGGAACTCACAGGAGAATTCTAGGATGGAGATAGAAACATGGGAATTATTGGCTTATAGATGGTAATTGAAGCCATGGAAGCATATAAATAATTTAGGATGGGAGGATACAATGAAGACAGGAAGTAGCTGTTCCGGTTTGCTAATGCTGCCATTATGCAAAATACCAGAAATGGATTGGCTTTTATAAAGGAGGTTATTTGGTTACAAATTTACAGTCTGAAGGCAATAAAAATGTCCAAAGTAAGGCACCAACATAAGTATACCTTCAGTGAAGGAAGGCCAATGGCATCCAGAAAACCTCTGTTAGCTGGGAAGTCACATGGCTGGCGTCTGCTGATCCCAGGTTGTGTTCCAGCTCCTCTTTCAGCTCCTGTGCTTTCTTCAGATTGTTGCTCTTGGGACATTTGTCCTCTCTTAGCTGCTTCAATGCAAACTCTGGGTTAGCATTTCCAAGGTGCTAGCAAAGTCTGCATTCGGTGGCTGTCTCCAAGATGTCTCTCTCAGCTGCAGCACCGAGCTCCTTCTGTCTGAGCTCTTATATAGGAATCCAAGGATTAAATCAAGATCCATGTTGAATGGGCGGGTCCACACCTCCATGGAAATAATTCAATCAGAGTTATCACCTACAGTTGGGTGGGTCACATCTGCATGGAAACAACTTAATCCAAAGATTCCAACCTAATCAACACTAATATGCCTGCCCCACAAGACTGCATTAAAGAACATGGTATTTTGGGGGACATAATACATCCAAACTGACACAGTAGCTCAGGTAATGAGGTACTATGACAAATTGGGAAAATGCTTGGATTCATTCCCAGCTGCACCATTTACTAGTTGTGTGACCTTGAACAGGTTGCTTAACCTCTCTAAACCTGTTTCCTCATCCGTAAAATGGAAATAGCAATACTACTATCCCATACAATGCTGGGAAGAATTGAAAGAATAGATACCTATGGAAACCTTAACACCTTGTAAACGCTCAAAAAAATCCGCTGGAAAAACCATTACTAATAAGATTAGTAATTAGTAAATGTACTTACAAATACATTTTATATAAGCTTTACAACAGAAATCAAGGCAAAGCTACAAGAGAAAGGAACTGGAAATAGAAATTATTGATCTCTCCTTTTAATAATTCTCAGTTAGGTACTTCAAAATGTTATCTTAACCTCTGTCCTCTTTCCATATTCCCTCCCCTTTCCACTTTTCCTTCCTCTCTCTTCTCTGAAACAGAAGTCTATATGCATGCTAAGGAAGGTCCATGGAGCTTTGATGAGATCAGGATATTGATATAATAGTAAATATCCCCTCCCCAAACACTAATCAAGTACAAAGTGGACAATGGTGACTTTATAATGGAAGAACTTGACAAACACTAACCTGACCATTTGATGAAGGTTAACATCATAGCAGTGGGTCAGGGTGACATTGTTGACCTTGAGAAGGACACATCTTCTGAGTATTCCTGCCAAGAATGTATGGACTGATTATGGTCATGAGGAAATATCAAAGGGACCCAGTTTGAGGATCATCTGACACACTGAAGAATCTGCACATTTTAAGACTCTCAAGGACATTGTGGAGCAGGTTGCTGCATGGTGCATCATGGGAGCACAGACTCAAGCACAACAGAAACTTTCAGCAAATGACAGTTTATCACTTACAGCACAAACGGTCCAAAGGATCAGGGGAAGAGAGCCCATCGTAGTTGCTCAGGCCTGGGTGGGTGGATGGCAACTCCGCAGGCCCCATTTTGAGTCAGAGAGGAGAGACAAATCTGTGCTGCCTGGGGGTGGGGGGTTTATCCATCCCAGGGGGAGGAGACCCAGCCACTGAGAGCCCTGACCTGATAAGCATCTGGGGCTTCTTGTACCCAGTTTCTGGTTTAAGGTATGTACAGTCAGGCCACTCCATTAGACCTAACAGCTTCCCTGGGCTGCAGATGAAGTATTGGAGCATCTGCACATGATAGAAAAGGAGGCAGGGCAGCTGAGGGCTGGGAGATGGCCACTAAGTGTGTCCATGACTTCCCCAGCAGACATGAAAAAGGAGCAAAGACTAAGGAACCGTTATAGATGGAAAGAAACTAATGGGATGTGACAACAAAGTGCAACACATGATCCTGATCCTGGATGGACCAAGAGAAAAAAAAAGTGCCTTGTTGGGACTGTAAGTGAAAATCGAATGGAGTCTAGGATCAGAGATGCTGAATTGATGCTGATTTCCTGATCGGGAGGGCTGTGTGGTAGTTATGTAAGATGGTGCCCTGGTTTTAGAGAGGCACCCGCTGAAGGGAGGTACACATGATACGTCATGTCAGAAAACAAACATCTGTAAATAAAAAGAGAGAGGGCAGTGGAACAAATGTGGTAAAATGCTAACAAATGGGAGATTTGGGAGGCAAGCACAGGAATTCTTTGTACTCTTCCTGAAGTTTCTCTGTAGGTTTGAAACTACTTTTTTTAAAAAAAAGGTTAAAAAACTATATATTCATTTTTACTTATCTCTTTATATATCTGCCTTTTCTTCCTAGCTAGATTATAAATCTCTTGGAGGTAGCAAAATGTCTTAAATCTATAGCATGTCTTGGAACCAAAAGCCAGGGCACATGATCTGATCAGTATGAATGAACTTACACGAACCAAACAACTGCATGTTTGAATGTGTGGCTGTCTGGAAAAACACAGAGTATGTGGTTGCCTTATTCCTCTCAATATTCCCCAGCATCTGTCACAGATACAGTGAGTGCTCAGTAAATGCCCATTTACGATGATGATAGGACCTCAAAGTCTCTTACCACCATCTCTTCCTCCTGGTGGAAGCTGAGTGTACACACTGAATTATGGCCATTCTTCTTCCAAGCTCAAAAGTGTCTGCAGCATCACATCCCGCTTTCGTCATTCATACTTGGACTAAAACCAAAGCTCCAGCTCTTCTTCTGCCATTTTTATCATTCTATGATGTTGGTAAGCTCCTCAGTGTTCACTAATCGTCATTACAGTGTTCCACAAAGGGGAGTCCATAAATATATCTGAAAACCTTATGACACAGGAGGAGATCTAGAACGTATCTACTGGCAGCTACTTTGCATTTGTTGTTTCGTTTAAGCCTCACAACAGACCACATTACTAAACCAGGCTGACTGTAGAGAAAAATGAAAGCTCACAGAGACTAAGTAACTTTCCCCAGGACACCCACCTAAAAAGTTGCAGAGTTGGAATTTGAACTGAGGTCTGCAAAGTCCATATTTTCCCATCTTACCACTGTGTCTCCAAGGGATCGATTAGTGGGCATACTTTACCTGGGAGATGACTGATGGTTGATAGACGATGTGAGCAGATATCAATGATTTTTACAGCTCTGGAGGTATTCAAACCAGTGGGTATGGGTGGCTCCATTAAAGGCACCGCCAGTAAACTTTAATATCAAGAGGGGGCAGCAATTTAGCAAATCCTGGCCTGGGGGGCCTATCTGAGTACTGATTCTACTAGAAAAAATGGCAACCAAGATGATTGTCAGGAAGGTGTAAGAATGCTGAGAAATTCTCAGAAGTAATTGAAAAGGCCTCAGTTTTCTGCTGGTCAAGAAGCGGAATTCAAAGTATCAGGATCTAGAATATTATTTGTAATGGTGGCCTCAAGATATTCCCAGGCTAGTGAAACCTGGGGCTTCCCAGTGATGCTTGGCAACCAAATTGTCTCTGTGATGATAAGGTGCTTTCGTGAGCACTCAATTTCTTTTATATACTTATCTTCATCTCTTTGGCTATTTATTCCAGGTCTACATTTCTTGCTGAGGGCTGTGATCATGAATAAACCGTTGAGTTACTCTACTTTCAACCACAGGAGGGCGTAGCAGTATCATTAAAAAAAAAAAATTATTCTCCCAGAAAGCTGCTGCTGAGATGATTTTCAGAAAAGGTATTTTTCATAACAGATTGTTCTCATAGAAACTCAAATGGGATTGTCCGACACGGAAGTCTGTTCCAACATGCCCTCGTTTTGCAAATGAGAAAACTAAGGCCAGAAGGGTTGATGACTTTTAATTATCCCAAGCAGCTGATCAGACCAGGCTTCTCCAAAAAGAGTCAGAGCATGACCTAACAAACATCGAGCGTGGAGGGAGGGGATCCGTTCCCCATTCAGAAAGGACACAAGTGCTCAGGGCACAGCAGTTCTAACACGACACGGACTCAGCTGTCACCTACCATTTCTTGAACCCCACTATGTAGAGAATTACAAAGAAGTCAGCCTTGTCCCAGGACACGAGGGGCTTTTGATCTAATGGAAAAATTAATGAGCAGGAAGCACTGGAAAAACAGATTGTGGAAACACATGGCATCCAGAAGGCCTTAACTAATTGCAGCTGTGCCGTTCAATGCACGGGGTGCCCAAGGGTGAGCTGAGCCGGGAACGCCAGCCATGCTAACTGAGGACACTCGGAGAAGGTTTCATGAAGGCTGCCTGGCTGCCTTTGCTTCCAAAGGTAGTGCCTTTGCCACACTCTAGACACCAGAAATCAACAAAGCGTGTTTCTGTTCTTGAGTGACCGATCAAGGCTCCAATTTAAATGATTAGTAAGAAAGCACAGGATCATGAGGGATGCTTGATGGGATTGGGTTTTATAGACAAAGAAGTATTACAGGATAACTAAGGGTCAGTGTGCCGGGTTACAGCATAATCCTGGTATTTAAGTGCAGAATTTCCATGCCCAGGATATAAAAGTAGTCGGCTTTAAATGCTAAGCTCCTAAGAGACAGAGCTGACCTTGGAAATTACCCCACAGACCACCCAGCTCAATGCTAGGGAGCCTTTTAAAAGCAAACCCACTAGTGGAATCTTGGTACTGATTATTTGGGCAAGTACTTTTCTAACATTTCACAGAGACATTCCCATTTTTTTATTCTACTTTATTACAATTTTGCTATACTCTGTCATGTGCACTTTTACCTGCTGTTGTCCGTGATTTTATTAAATATCTTTTATAAGGTAACAATCTTTTGTCCCTCTCCAGAGTACTGCAGTAAATAAAGAGGGCAAAGAATTTAGAGACTGCAAGCTGCCGAGAATACATAAAAGAGATTTCCTGGTTATCAAATGCAATCAAGGTCAGATTCTTCAGACATCACGATCAAAGCAGATGCTAGATCTTCTTGACCAAAAGGGGGATGTGAAAGGAAATGAAATAAGTTTCAGTGGCTGAGAGATTCCAAAAGGAGCCGAGAGGTCACTCTGATGGGCACTCTTACGCACAATATAGACAACCCTTTTTAGGTTCTAATGAATTGGAATAGGTAGCAGTAAATACCTGAAACTATCAAACTACAACCCAGAACCCATGAATCTTGAAGACAATTGTATGAAAATGTAGCTTATGAGGGGTGACAATGTGATTGGGAAAGCCATATGGAGCATACCCCCCTTTGTCTAGTTTATGGATGCATGAATAGAAAAATGGGGGAAGGAAAAAAAAGGGCACCCAGTGTTCTTTTTTACTTTAATTGTTCTTTTTCACTTTAATTTTTATTCTTATTATTTTTGTGTGCGTGGTAATGAAAATGTCAAAAATTAATTTTGATGATGAATGCACAACTATATAATGGTACTGTAAACAATTGAATGTGCACTTTGTATGACTGCATGGTATGTGAATATGTCTCAATAAAAATGAATTAAAAAAAAAAAAACAGATGCTAGATCCATAGCTAATTAAGAAGAAGCAAGCTATGTGATTGCCATTGATTTAAACACACAATCCATTTCTTCTAGAGGCATATGGCCTAAAACAAAGACCAGTTGGTTGGACAGAAAAGACAGATGCACTTCATTATTTATATAAACCCAGCCTTTCTCCAAAATGGTTTTATGAAAGCTTACAACAACAACAAAAAACATATAATAGGCTTAATAAAAGAAGAATGGAGTTGGGAACTAAGGATCAAGAGAAAAGAATATAGCAAATATGGTAATGTGGACATTTAACATAGTTTCTGTAATTGAGTATAACACTTGGCTCTGAGCTTCCCAGATGCCTAAGCAAAAGTGGAAACCAGATAAATGAACATCATTAACAGACAGGAGAAAGAATATGGATGTAGATCTTTCCCCAAAAACCAAATCTAAAAAGGATTGCTTTATATAAGGATTTGTATGTATGGCACGGAGTGAAGAAATGATGGACAACATCTTCCATAAGAGGATGTTTTGTACAGTTTGAAGGGATAGGAATTGATATCAAAGCACAACTCAGTAAAGTTAATCCCGGGAGGGGCCAGGAAAACATGAGCAAATTTCTGGAGAAAAATGTTGCATTTCAGAGAATGGAGTTGGGGATGAAAGTGCACGGAATGAGAGATGCCCGTTCTGTCCACTTCATTGTGTCTGGGTCAGGCCTGAATGTTGAAGCAGCTTGTTCTAATAGAAACTCAAATGGGATTGTGCAAAACAGGAGTCTGCAAGAAATCGCCGTCTTTGATTTGAAATGATGAATTCCTTCCATCATCATGCATCTGGTCCTTTGGCAGCCACCCCTTCGCAGATGCCAAGCTCATGGCCATGCCATCTGGCAGCTCAGGGCAGGAACAGAGAAAGTCTACATTGTGCATGTGTAACACAGCTTTCGTTCATAATTTCTGGATTGATTGTGAGCAGATGTGCATTGTTCTCTTTTTAAAGGTAAAAAGCATTGAAAAATGCTGTGGTTTTGAGAGCGCTTGAAAAATATCAGGTTTGTTAGGCTTTGAGCTTTGCCCTAAGTTTCTCTTCTTGGTGGCAAAATATTCAATTGAAAACTCAACACACCCACTGCCTATCACCTCCTTCAAAAAGAAAAGAAAAGAAAGAAAAAATGAAGGAAGGAAGGAAGGAAGGAAGGAAGGAAGGAAGGAAGGAAGGAAGGAATTTTGTAAAGTTTCCACCAATTGAAAGGGAGAAGTTCTTCACAATTTGCGTTTAATTTTGCAATTACAGGCTTTGCCTCTTTTTTATATATCTTTTTGCAATCTTAATAAATGAAACAATTTATTAGTTTTAATTAACCAAATTAATTACAATTAATTAACCAAATCAATTACAGTCAACCAGCTGTGTATTTATTTCTATTGTACCTATACCATGCCTTGCTATGAAAAATGATAAACTATCTTTTCTATTCCCAAGGTTATCACAATCTGGTTGGAGAGAGGAAACTAAAACGTAAGCAAGAGGACCAAAAGGTGCTAATATGTCAAATTATTAAGTGCATTAATCAAAGGAGTGGAAAGAGTGATCAGGGAAGAATAAGATTTCATGGTTTTTGCTTGTCACAATCATTCATCATGCCTAATAGAATAAGGAATATTTAAATATCTTATTTCTCTCCACTCTGCTCCAACCTAACAAATAGTTATCCAGATTCAAATTGACTCCCCAAGTTTCACTGTGACTCTTCTTGTCCTGTTAGCTCTATTTTTTAAAAAATCTTTGCTTAAAATGTTGACGCAAAGGCTGAATGAAGAGCAAGAATATCTTGGGTGTGACTAAGACACTGGGAACTGCACAGACCCGGTGCCAACTCATAAGCTCACCATCTCGCTAATGGATTCTTGAGCACATTCTCGCATTCTTTTCTTTTTAATCCTCCCTTGGCGAGCTTCCGCATAGGCATCATCTTTTGTGCAGAGAACCAGGCACGTTTCTCGTCGACATTAATCCTGTTTTCAGCCAGGTGCATAGCCAGAAAGCACCCAGACAGCAGCATGAGTTGAGCATTATGAAATGTGAGTTTGTGCCGTGGAACGACACCCTAGGCTTTTTGAGCTGCTAAGACATGGGCTGCACTGCAGTTTGACAGCCTATGATACACGAAGCTGGCTTGCAAATTGTGTGTGTCTACATGCCTGAGTACGTGTACACTTTAATGCACACACATCTACAATACACACACACCACACACTCACAATCAAATTGAGTGGTTATTAACAGGAAAGGACAATGAGTCTTTATGACTATGGTCTTGTTTGAACTTTTGCTCCATCAACGTGTAACCACCAACTAATGGAATCCTTAAAGGACGAATACTTTGATTTCTCCAGTTTTTTATGATAACCACTGAGGAAAGGCATGATCTCTGGAATTACTAAAAGAGGTGGTGGTTGGGTGGCTACCAGCTTCATTCACTTCCCAATCCCAGTGAGACCCAGAAGACACAGATGGGTCTGCAGCCACTGATCCAGAGATTTAATAGGTGAGACCTTTGATTCAATCAGTAGGTCTGCTACTGTCTCTGATTGCAGCCCCTCTCAGAAATTATAATACATTTTTGTATATTTCACGTACTAAATACCTGGGAGTCAAGACTAGTAATGATTAGTCTTCATTCATTTAATAAAGTGCTATCAAACACCAACTGTGGCCTTGTCCAAGGTGATTGGGACAGGATGATCAATAAATGGTCACTGTCCTTTTAGCCATCACCATCCTATTAGAGAACTCTAGAAGCAGTCAGGAAAGGAGGGCTTCGAGAGGATGGATCTTAAACTGAATAAGCCTTTAAAGTTAAATTGTTCAACAGAGCTGGAGGGAGCAGAGGGAAGATGGACATTTCGGAAAGAGCAAAAAACTTGAGCAAAGGCACGGGCACAAGAGTAGCCAGTGTTTGGAGGGTTGCAAACCTTTTGTAGGACTGAGTACAAGGAGCAAGAGAGAGCCTTCTGAGAGATACGGCGGGAGGGGTGATGAGGCGCCCGATCTTGTATCACACAAAGGACCCTCTTATGCCAGACAAAAGAAGTTTGGATTTTTGTCCCCCTTTAAGCATAAGGGAGTCATTGAAGGGTTTTAAGCAGACAGCAAATGTAATCAGATTTACTCTTTGGAAATAAGACCCTCAGATTAGTTAATGAGCTCGTGTGTCTTTTCTTCTACGTTGACCATTGTTCCATTGTTCGGTATTTAGACTCTATTAGTGATTGAAATACCAAAGTGGTGAGAATCGAGAAGCTGCACCACTTAACCTTCCCAAGTCTCAGTTTTCTCTGCTTTTAAAGTAGTGATTATAATATCTGCTTTACCGTATTAGTTTGATGTAAGATTAAAATAAGATAAAGGCAGAGAAACTACTTGTAGTACTATTTGTTATCAGCATGTCTGCTGATGGATCAGTTAATTGGTACCAAGCAAATTAGAGAAGAATTAAGATTTACAATTGTACCAGTTATGGGCAAAATCAGAAAATATTAGGTTTAGCATAAACTTTGTAAATCATTGACTCTTGTTTATCTGGATCCCACCCCCAGATATTCTGAGTTAATTTGTCAGGGGTGGGGGCCTGGGCTTTGGGAGGTTTAAAAGCTCTCCAAGTGATTCTGATGTTCAGTTAGGTTTCAGAACCATAGCTCTAGTCTTATGTGACTTTATAGGCAAGTTTTCCAAAATTCTCCAGCAATACATAATTCACTGCTATATAGACTGTACTAAAATATAGAGGGGGTAAAAATGAGGAGGCTATTGAGTTCATTTTATGTAGCAAGATCTATCCTAATAACAAAAAATAAAAATTTTTAAAAATGCATCCAAAGGCATTAAGCTATAAACTAATGTTTCTCTTAAATATAGGTATGAAACCTTAAATAAATATTTAAAATACTTCAACTCATTTAAAAAAAAATCCACTGCAGCCAAGTAGAATTTATACAAAGAATTAAAGGATGGTTTTATATTAGGACATTTGTTATTATAACACATTACCATTTTAATAATATTTATTGAAGATTATAAAGTGGGAGGCTCTGCAGTAGGTAATGAAGATATAAAATGAGCATCATCTCCACTCTTACAAATGTATTCTCTAGTGTCAAAGACAAATATCAGGTTAATTGTATATGTCAAAATGTAAAATAAGAAAAAATTTAATAAATGCCAAATGACATTGGATAAATTTCAACATGAAAACACTGTTAGAATAGGAATGGAAATACATATTTTTAGCTTGATAACAAAAAGAAATAAGAAATATAGTTCATACTAGCAACCAACAACTGGGAAAATCAGAAAGAAAAAAAAAAGGCTGCTGATGTCACTATGATTTATTATTGATCTGAATGCCCAGCCAACAGAAAAAAAAAAGGAGAAAAGGACTTGATTTTCTATCTAGAAAACCAAGGAGACTGGCTTTAAAGTGTTTTAGATTAATTTTTTAAAGTGTTGTTAAAACACAATAAAATAAAAATACAAATTCAGTACCTTTCTTACATGTATTTTAGGGATTAAAATTATTTTCTTCATTAATCACTTCCTCCACAGGCCATGCCCCTTTCTCAAAGAGTGTGTTCCAGTGACTACTCCCCAGTTTGAGGGGACAGCTGGCCAGGGAACCAGCCCCTAAGACTATAAAATGATAAAAAGAGGCAGCGAGTGAGGGTCAGGAGGAAGAGGACAAAGTGAAGTTATCTCTTTATGTGGGGACAAGGGAGTCAAAAGATATTGACAAAAGTTGATGGAACAACAACAACAAAAAAGAGTATTTTGCTTAATATAGCAAAAACAACCAACAAGAGATTTTAAAAATCATTACGTAATTATCAAATATTGGGAGAAATGGGAGTGGAGAAAGGGGATTCTGTATGTGAGATAAATCTGTATCTTTTGAATCAGAAAGCCAATGAATATTGTCTTATATTGATAGGTCATTTCCACTTCTACAAAATGTCCAGAATAGGCAAATCTCTGGAGCCAGGAAGTAGATTAGGAGTTGATTGGGACTGGGAGGGGGAAGAGGGAATGACTATAAATAGGAACCAGGCATCTCTTTGGAGTCATGGAAATGTTCTAAAATTGAACTGTGGAGATGCTTGCACAACTCAGTACATTTATTAAAAATTATTTAATTGTACACATAAAATAGGTGAATGTTATGGTACATAAATTATACATCAATAAAACTGTACTAAACAAAGAACTGATAGGAATTGATAGGTCAAGAAATGGATGCAAAAGCATCTTATTCCTAATTATGTAGGTGACAAAGGAAGAAGTAAAAATAGAAGTGTTTTCAAGTAATTATCTAAGAGTGGTGGGACAGGAGTGAGGAGGAATGCAGGCTGTCATTTATCATTTATGCTTTTCTATACTATTTTATTTGTTATCACTGTGTATACATCATAATTTTTACATCATAATTTTTAAAATATTCAGGTTTCTTATTTTAATCTAGAAGAGTTTAAATAGATATAATGATACCATCTGAATAAACAAGCAGAATTGATATTTCCCCTTAGAGATTAAAGCTATAAATCCCAAGTGGCAAACTCTTTTATGGGCTACCACTGTCGACTTGATGGAGGCAACAGATCAACTGAGCATAGTCAAAAGTCCATGCCACTACCGAAATAGAACCGTGTAATGGAGACGAAGAGACCGATAATCTCAAGAACAACGTTTGGTACAGCTGGGTGAAGTGGTTGCCATGGATTAATATACCAAACATAAATAATTTACAGGGAAGCAAGTGTCCTGGAGAAGCGAGATGGCAAGTGAAGTTGCTAATGTCATCAGCTGCATCCATCTGTTTATTTAAGAACACTGCCAAAGCAACCATCTATGAGACTTGGGTTTGAAGCCTCACAACACAGTCTCTGTAACATGAGTTGAGACTGCTTTGGTGTTGACTGTGGAAAGCAAATATTAAGAAAAGGTTTTTGAAATTTGAAGTAACATTGGATCATGAGGACTTAAAGCTATAAGCAGATAGTTAGTAATCAATATACTTGGTACCAAGTTTTCTACAACATGGGGGGAGGGTTTTTTCATTATAATTTTGTTCAGTAGCTGTATCAGTTTGCTAAAGCTTCCAGAATGCAATATACCAGAAATGGGTTGACTTTTTAAATTGGGTTTTATTAGGTTGCAAATTTACAGTTCTAAGTCCATGAAAATGTCCAAATTAAGGCATCAAGAGAAATATACCTTCTCTGAGGAAAGGCTGCTGGCATCTGGGGATCCTCTGTCACATGGGAAGGCACATGGCAACATCTGCTGGTCCTTCTCTCCTGGGCCCTGGTTTCAAAATGGCTCTGTCAGTTTCTGTAGGTCCTTTTTGCTTCTCCCTGAGTGTTTTCTTTTCTAAGCTCTCTCTCTCTGTGAGCCCTCTTAAAGGACTCCAGTAAGCAATTAAGACCCACCCTGAATGGGCTGGGTCACATCTCCATAGAAACAACCTAATCAAAAGGTCCCACCTACAATAGGTCTGCCCCCACAAGAATAGATTAAAGGAACATGGCATTTTCTGGGGTACATAAAATTTCCAAACTAGCACAGTAGCCAAAGGCTTTCAGACACTGACTCCGTTTAAAATAAAATGCTACGTTAACAGTGATAATAATAATAAATAAATGACAGTTATTCCACCCAGCCAAGCAGACACATGATTTTTACAGCTTTTCTAAACATGAAAGAACAATAGTTGGGAATATGCCTGCACTTCTGCCAAATCCACCCAAAAAAATATTTCAGGTGTAAAAGTGAAAATAGACTTTTCCTGGGTCTGCCAGCTGCTTGGGTGCCCTGAACTTACTTTTGGGTTTGAGGGACTGGTGGACATCTCATTAGCTAGTTGTACAAATGGAGAGCCCAGAAGGCACTGAGGATGGGTCCCTGCTCTGCCGAGGAGCCAGCTAACAACCACGTGGAGAGGAGCTACCTGGTGAGAAAAATGTAGGAGACAGAGAATACCCAACATCCATCACCCTAATTACCCATTCACACATTTATTGGCCAACCATAGTGAGGCTGGAGCAACAGCCAAGACGTACGAGTTAGGGAGAATGCCACCAGATCTCCCCAGACAAGAATGGAAGTAAAATTGTCACTTTTTCACTTACTTACTTGTATATTAAAACAAATCAAAGCAGAAAAAAGTGACCAAGAGCCATTCCACTCAGCTAGTACTATTGTTCATTGAGATTGAAGAAACGCACTACCTCATCGATGGGAGACACACATTATAAGACAAAGAGCTAAACATAAAATTATATTTGCAAGTCTTGATGCCATCATCAATAGTTGCTAATTGGTATTAGCTACCTAGACAAGAGTCAGATATTAATCTTTAAGTGCCATTTCCTATTTCAGCGGCTAAAGAATCCTGCAAGAAAGAATTTCTCACCAATAATTAAGTCAAAAGTCGCTGAACATTTCTTGTTGTGTCAAAATGCACACATTTGATTTTTGTAAGTAGAAATATACATGGGATGCATTTCTTTTCTGATAATATCATGAGATGTTTCTGGCAGAGACCTCATCCTGATCAGATCCAACCAACATTTCCTGTGGTCTTATTTCCATGTAGGTGTGTTGCAGACAGTAGATCACAGAAATCTCCATGGTTGAGTGTTCATGCTTTGGCCTTGAGTATAGTCAGGGTTGCTTGCCAGATTTGCCATTTCTGGCTGTGGGACCTGCCTTTAAATGTCAAGGCTTCATCTTCCATCTTTGCTGTACAGGGTGTCATGACGCCTAAATGAAAGGGCACATTGCCTGAAGCTTAGAACCTACTCAGCACACGTTAGCTTTCAAGTCAGATGGCAACACTGTGAAGTTGATACTTGTCCCCATTTCAGCAAAAAGAAAGCCAAGGCACAGGACAATTTAGTCACCTGCAAAACTGTTGTCATTAACAAGTAACCATGAAGAGCAGAGGCTCTGGAACCAAACTGCCTGGCTGCAGATGCCAGCTTTTCTGCTTACAGGGTATCCTTGAGCCACGTAACTTCTCTAAGCCTCAGTTCCTTGGACTGTGTTGAGGATAATAGCACTCACCTTGTAAGACTGTTGCACTCCTTAAATGAATTAATTCCTGCCAACACTTAGAAAAATCCCCTTTATGAACAAGCACTCAATAGAGATTGGCATTTTTATTAGGACTTCACTTGCTTCCATACTGACTAAGCCTTTTCCTTCATCTGACTTCAAGAATCAGAGCCTGCTTTAGAATTTCAATGTTGATCTCAAGGCTTACGTAACTGCTGAAAGGAAGGAACTTTGTGGAATTGGGTGTGACCCCAGCTCTGTTTGAGGAAGCACTCTAAGGAGCAAGTCAGCAGTGTATCGTCAAGGCATAAGTATGATGGAGCAGTCTCAAGTTTGATACCAGCTTCAGCAATTCCTAAGCAATGGCACTTGGGGCGGTTTCCTCATCCGTAACACAGGGATAAGGATGGCACCAACCTCCTAAGTTTGGGTGGGGATTTAATGAGGTAATTTACCTAAAGTGCCTCAGGCAGTGATAGTATATTACTATTAAACATCACCTATTATTATTCTCTTTATTATAGCATCTTAACCATAAGGCCATTACATTTGAAAAACTATGCCCACGGCAAAGCAAATAAAAGCAGATCTGAAAGGGTTGATGGCGACCTTGAATAATTCCAGGGGCAGGAGGAGGGTGCTCACCCTGTAACTCAGCCAGGGACTCATGGCATATCTGTCTTCCAAGGGCTTGCAAATCGACTCAAAGCAAGTCCCAGCTCCATTATCTCCACTTCTTTTGCACTAAAATGTGGGACATAATCTTATCAACTTTCTAAACATGAGCATTTTGCATTAAAAGGGTCATTTTCTGATTCTACTTTTGAACATGCTTATTTTCTTAGAAAAGGTCATTTTAATGAAGTTCCAGTGAAATACCAGGAACTTTGTTATGAAGAAGAAACCGTCAGAGTTAAAGAACAGTATCCAATTGCCATATACGTTTTCCTAATAACAGTCATAGTTCAGTTGCTTTTTTGGAATCCTAATTCCATTTGAAACTGTCCTTCAGCCAATTATGAAATGGAATCATAAATCAAAGGCCATTAGGAACCAGAGAAGTAGGAGCCTGATGTTTTCCTGGGTCTGTTAGTGGGATGGGGTGCGTTTCTTTCCCCTCCTCTGGGGCTAAAGCTGTGCACACAGTGGCCATCCTGGAACGCAGCTGTCCAGAGCTGCATTACAGCATCTGTGCCACCCCGACAACCCACATTGGCCTCTCAGTGCTCACCCTGTCCACTCTTTCAACTGCCTGTGCCAGTTTTCATCTTTATGTCACTGTGCTGGTTTGGATGTATTATGTTCCCCCAAATGCCATGTTCTCTGAGGCAGTCTTGTGGGGGCAGACCTATTAGTGTTGATTAGGTTGGAACCTACTGGTTCAGTGTTTCCATAGAGATGTGACTTAACCAACTATGGGTGAGATATTTTGATTAGATATTTTCCATGGAGGTGTGGACCCCACAAATTCAGGGTGGGTCTTGATTAGGTCACTGGAGTACATAAGAGAGCTCAAGGGCCAATACAGATGCAGATGCTTAGAGACACTTGGAGATGCAGACAGAAAGACATTTGGAGATGCTAGCCGAGTTTGCCCCAAAGAAGCTGTACCGGAAAAAGCCATATTCTTTGATGCAATCTTGTGGGGGCAGATGTATTAGTGTTGATTAGGTTGGAACCTATTGGTTTAGTGTTTCCATGGAGATGTGACTCAATCAACTGTGGGCGAGATCTTTCATTGGATTATTTCTATGGAGGTGTTGCCCCACCCATTCAGGGTGGGTCTTTATTGAATCACTGGAGTACTTTAAAAAGAGCCACACAGGCCCAGAGGAGCTGAAGCTGAGGCAGACATTTTGAAGATGGCCATTGGATGCTGACGCAGAACACCATTTTGAAATGCAACCTGGGAGCAAGCAGATGCCAGCCACGTGCCTTCCCAGCTAACAGAGGTTTTCCAGAGGCCAATAGCCTTTCTCCAGTGAAGGTACCCTATGGTTGATGCCTTACCTTAGACACTTTATGGCCTTTAGACTATGTCTTTCTAACCAAATAAACTCCCTTTAAAAAGCCAATCCATTTCTGGTGTTTTGCAAAACGGCAGCATTAGCAAACCAGAACAGTCACTTTCTGGAGGGAATTCTTCACATAATCAGTCTCTCATAATTGTTTACTAAAGTTCAAACTGATGATCTACCAAGAAAATGGAAGGGGGGAAAGAAAACCAAGATAACATTATGATGAATAGCATAGGAAAATCAACCCACTCCCTATATTAAAGTAAGTAGAAGAGGATTTCCTTAATAATATTAGTCCATCTAGAGAGCACTTTTCACTTACCTCTAGCTGACAAGTTATGTTCCTCCTGACTGATTATTGAGAAAACTTGTTGACATGCCAACTGGACATTGCTATCCCTTTTGGCTTTCTCTGAGAGATAAGTGGGAAATGTGTGGGATCATCATCACCTACAAATATTTATAGATACTTAAGTGAAATGCAATAGGCCAGATGCCATGCATTTTATGGTGCATGAAACAATGTCTTCCCTCTCAGAGGCTTAGTTACATAAGGTACATTAATAAAATGATAAATAATAAATAGCAATAACAAGTATAAAAAGTGTCAAATGGTGAGTATATGTGTGTGTATAATTTCCATGGATTCATGTGGATGTTGAGAATTTTTCAGTTTCACTTTGACTTGGGTTGTGTGAATCAGTCAGTGTGTGCATAACTGCGTCTATGTGTGTGTGAAAGGATGCTGGTGATGCTGAACATCTTAAACATCAAGAATTTGGAAAAATGAATATAAGAATAAATGACCATATTGCTCTCTCCTCACTCATTTATCCCCCTTTCTCCGACCCTTTTTCTGGCACCTCTCTTCATGTCAAGCCCCAGGTCAAGGTGATTATTGAATGCAAAGATTTAGCAAGCTCTCCCCGGATGACACCAGAGAGGTTGTACACCTTGACAATTCACCTAACCTAGCACCACTCAAGTTTCCTGTTGGAATGCATCAAAACTGTGAAGTCCCAACTGTGGGTAGAGGAAATGGTCTGTGTTCCTTGCACATCCGTTCCTCTGTCTCCCATATAAAGTTACTTAAAGATACTTAAAATCTCTCTTCACATTTATTTTGATTCTATCACTTTCTTCTGCAAGGAGAAGAATTAACACGAATTTCCCTGGATCCTATTTTCTTATGTTGACCTTCATTGGGCATAAAGCCATTTTCTGTTCTTCCATTTCTTTAATTGGGGATCTTTAAACAACAAGAATAAGTAAGGCATTCAATAATTTTTTTCCCTTTCCCTTGAAAGCAAGCAGTTGGATTTCCGTAAAAAATAAACAGAAAATGGGAATGAGGTCTCATCAAAAGAATGTCTCAGAACTGAGAATCATGAGTTTCTGGATTGAAAGGGCAAACCAAGTAGCCAAGCATTTAATGAAGCACAAACACATGAAAGCAATTGTCCTAAATTTTCCTAATTCTGGGGACAAAGAGAAGATGCTAAAAACTTGCAAAGATGAAAATAGAAAAAAAAAATGTCAGCATCTCAATACCAGCAATGGAAATCAAAAGGCCATGGATCAGGGGGATGTGAAAGGAAATGAAATAAGCTTCAGTGGCAGAGAGATTCCAAAAGGAGCCGAGAGGTCACTCTGGTGGGCACTCTTATGCACACTTTAGACAACCCTTTTTAGGTTCTAAAGAATTGGGGTAGGTGGTGGTGGATACCTGAAACTATCAAACTACAACCCAGAACCCATGAATCTCGAAGACAGTTGTATAAAAATGTAGCTTATGAGGGGTGACAGTGGGATTGGGAATGCCATAAGGACCAAACTCCACTTTGTCTAGTTTATGGATGGATGTGTAGAAAAGTAGGGGAAGCAAACAAACAGACAAAGGTACCTAGTGTTCTTTTTTACTTCAATTGCTCTTTTTCACTCTAATTATTATTCTTGTTATTTGTGTGTGTGTGCTAATGAAGGTGGCAGGGATTGATTTAGGTGATGAATGTACAACTATGTAATGGTACTGTAAACAATCAAAAGTACAAGTTGTTTTGTATGACTGCGTGGTATGTGAATATATCTCAATAAAATGATGATTAAAAAAAAAAAAAAAAAAAAAAGGCCATGGATCAATGTTTTCAAATTCTGTAGGAAAATGTTTTCCATCCTAGAATTATACACCAAATGCTACTATAAATCATTTGTGTGGGTATAATAGTGACATTTAAAAACACACAAGATCTCAAAAAAATGTCCCTTACACCATTTCACAGAAAGCTACCAGAAGATGCGTTCTACCAAAACAAAGGAGTGAATCAAGACAGAGTAAGACATGGAATAAAGGAAAGATGAAATCAGCACAGGAGGCACAGTTATTGAAGGGAAATCAGGAGGGCAGCTGGGCAGCAGGCATAGAGAACAAGCAGTCCAGATGCGAGCAAATTGAGAGGCTCTAGGAAAGAGCTCTCCAGAAAGACGAAATTGATGGAATGCCTGATGTATCGGAAAGTCTTGAGGGAAGACTTAGACGACTTGTGAAGAATCTGAAGTTGAATTAGGAAAAGGATGATGAAAAGAAAGGAAGAAAAGATGATTATTAACTCCAGGAAAAGCAAAACTTTGTGCATAAAAGGAAAAAGTAGCAATAATTTACTATATGGCTCAGCTATAAATATCACTTAGCCATGATACAGGTACTGAATATTGACCTAATTATTTTACAACATAAATGTATTAGAGTTCTCAGAGAAACCAAACTGATAGAATGTGTGTGTGTGTGTGTGTGTGTGTGTGTGTGTAAATATTAAGAGATTTATTATAGGAATTGTCTAACATGACCATAAGGATTGGTGAGTCTGAATTCTGTACAGGAGGCTGCAAGCTGGAAACTTCAGTGAAGGTGATCTTGAATTCCCCGTGAGAAGCTGGCTGGCTGAAAAACAGATAGAAATTCCTGTCTCCAACTGCTGAAATCTCAATTCTCACTTGAAAGCCTCCAACTGGTTGAATAAGAAGATTCCTCTCACTGCTGAAGGCAATATCCTTTGTTGATTGACTACTGATGTGAATCTATCTGTAAAATACCTTCACAGTAAACAATCAGGCCAGTGCTTTCTCTTTTTTTTTCTTCCAAAACGTTATTCAGACTGGGAGTATAGTCCATAACAGTGCCACAAGCACAAGAATTGCTCCTGACACTTCTAATTTTATATAGAAGAGTGGTTTGAAACACATTCAGGTGCTAATTTACTGATGGCAAATCTTGGTATGAAAACTTGAAAGTGAAAAACATTCTTCAATATGTCGTTTGGCAGGCCAGTGCTTTCTTGAGCAAACAACTGGACACCACAACCTAGCCAAGTTGACACATGAAATTAACCGTCACAATAATTATATTGGGAGTTGGGGGTATGGAAAGGGTCTGTATGAGTGGTAGTAGAGAAGGAAATATGGCTAAATAATCATCTTTTATAATGGGAAGATAACCTATAACTGAAAAGTTGAAAAGTAGAAATATCAGCATGTTCTTTAGAGAAATGGAGGTAAAAGCAAAATTATAAACTGAAACAAGTAAACGTGATTGTCTCAGAGAGTGGGAAATAAGGGCAGGAGGGTTTGGAGTCTGCTGAAATTTCATAACCAGCTTTTTGGCTTAAACTATAGGCATATATAACTTGGATAAAAATAAAAACTGAGACAAACATATACAAAAACTCAAACTAACAAAGGTGTTATCAATAAGAGGATTTGCTCCTGATACCAGAAAACCAGGCAAACCTGGAGCTTTTGTTGACAAATAATTCTCCAAATGGGCTTCAGGTGGTTAGAAGTTTAGAAGTTAGAAATTTAGAAATTACCAGTATTTTCTAGATTTACAGACTTATGGAGCTAATGAAAAAAAGTTATTAGAAGTGAAAAACAGTGACAGAGAGTTGAAACAGAGAGTTAACTTTAAAGAGTTCAGGTTATTTCAGGCAAATAAGTATCATTGTTTTTGGTTGGTTGATGGCTTTTGTATCTAAGAGCAAGCTTTTTCATATAAGACAAGCCATGCTATCCATGGTAAACAATAAACTTGCACCCAGATAATAAGGGGTGACATTGCTACTTAGGCTATATTGGATCATTCTCAAGTTTACTTCTAAGTGGAGGCTGGAGTTTATCTAAACTCCATGAGTGCCAAGAAGTTCTCAGCCTCAGTTTTTGAGAAAGTAAATTCAGTGAAAAAATTATACCTTGTAAGGAAACAATCTGGAGGAGGAGTCAGAAGCTATGGAGGAATCTCCGAAAGAAATCACCCAGGAAATGCAATCATTTGGGTGGCTGGCTGAGAAGAAAAGTCAGTACTAAGAAACTGTAATCCAAAATAAAAGATCAGAAATGAACTGCCTTATTATAAGGCATCTGAAACAAGAAACAAATGAGCGAATGAAAATCTGGCTCTAGACTACAGTGCATTCTGCTCCCATCTGTTTGGGTTTATTGAATTACACTTAGCCAGAAAAGTTGGGAAAATGGATAAAAAACAATTCTATCCCATCTCAGGCAGGCAGAGTAATCAGAAAGAGAATACAATCAACTAATTCATGGAAATGGTGGAGGAACATCCTGAAAAAACTCAAAGTGAACATATCTGAGCCAAGATTGACCTTCAATAAAATATTACTGAAATTCCCAAGACATTTTTCCCCCCAGAAGCATACCAACCCAAAATGCTTCTTGAAATAGTGTCCTGGACAAGTTTCCTAATCCCAAAAACTGCAGCAGATTATCCAGGGACAATCTTGTTGGAAATGCTAGATTTGATTCTTGGTTGATTTAATTCTAAATTTGATATGGAGTCAACTGCAACTATAAAATTAGCCATAAATCCTAATGCTGCCCCCCAATAACCAAAAAAAGATGTTCTTCAGTAAAGCATGCACTTCTTGGTTTCTCACAAATCATAACACTTGGGATCCTTATTTAAAATAGGTAAGTCTCTCTATTCTTCCTTTAATACCACACGTCATCCAGGCCTTCACCAGGAGAAGATGCAACCCTAACCGTTTCTGTATCAATCAGAATCCCAGCAGGAAACAGAAGACTCAGAGAACCCACTTCACACAATTTCAATGAAGGGACTCTTTATAGACACCCAGAGATTAGCAATATTATAAGCCATTATGGACTCTACCATGGAAGGAGTAAAGAAACTGTGTTTCCATAACCCGGCAGCTACAGTCTTGGAGGGACACAACTATTGCCTCGACTGTGGGACTGAAGCAGGGAGGGCAAGAGGCAGAAATGCCCAGAATTCTCTCTCCTCCTGCTCTCCAACCTTTTTTCATAACTTGACACTAGGTGACAAGGAGCTAGAAAATGAACTGTAAAGGAGTCATTCACCCAGGAATCAGACAAAGGTAGAGAAGAGTGAGAGATGGAAAATAACCAGCATACCTTGTATCTGAACCCAAATGGTTGCCTTAGACCACCCCTGATACTGATTCCTCAGAAGCTCATCATTATGTATTTGTATATGCACGTATATGTGTAATAATGAAATAGATTAATAGAGTTGCCATACACACACACACACACACACACACACACTCATAAGCTTTCTATATCTAAAGTGATCTTGGTTTTAAAATAGTCATGAAGACAAAACACTTCAGAACATCTCCTTACCCAAGATTCCCACTCAGCCTGAAATGATCGGATGATCGGTCCAGGTGTTTGTATTTTACCACAGCTCCATGATTATTTGATTCAAATTCTCAAAACCATTTCACTAGACTAGTATCAGTCATTTGCCTCTAAGGATAAATCCATTTAAGCAAATTATTTTCTTCCTAATAACTGGGCCATATCCTCACTAATTTAAAAAGAGAAAGGGAGGTTAAAAGCAAGTAAAGGTTTTGGAAAAAGGGTAGAAGGCAAGGAGAGGATAGAAAGTAATAGAAGTTCAAGGGAGGGAAGACAGATTCTGAAGAAAACAGGGAAAAGCAAAGGAGAGGAGGGGGTACAAATGGCAAGAAATAGGAACCAGAAATATATATTTGTGTGGCTGATAATATATTAGAAATCTTACATAGGGCCAATTTAAAACCATTTAAAACTCTAAGCACTCAAAAGATTATGGCTATCTGATAAGAAGACCTAGAAGTAATGACACCCACAACAACAAGTACACCCAACACCTATATCTTGGGTTCTAAATACCGTTCTCCAGTGAAAGAAACCAGGACTTCTTGGAGAAATGGCTGATTTAAGGGGGTATGCAAGATATACCTGTAGCATCTTGTCATGCCAGAAAGTGAAGAAGTGCTCAAAAAATAAAAAGAATGGGGCATGTCAAAGGAACACAGGAACTCACCTAAAAGAACTTCCAATGGACAAATATGGAGCAATTTGTGCAACAAATAAATAAATAGTATTGGTTTATAACCCAAAGTACAAAATAAAGAGACATGAGTCCATAACGATATAAATAAATAAATAAATAAATAAATAAATAAATAAATAACCAATTCTTTCTTATAGAAGAATTCCAAATGATAGATAGATAGATAGATAGATAAACTTCCCTCCATAGAAAGTGGAACTTAATCCTCCTCCTTTGACGGTGCGCTGGGTTTAGTGACTCACTTCCAAAGAATAGAGAATGGAAAGAGAAAACTAGTAACTTTACAGTGGAGAAACCTGGCAAACACATTGACCCAAGTGACCAAGATTTGCATCACTAGCGACATCATACCTGACATGATAGATGAGAAGGGCACTTCTCCTCTGTGTATTCTTTCCAGAAACCCAGAGACCCAGTCTAATTATGAGGAAAATACCAGACAAATCCAAATCAAGGGGCATTCAGCAAAACACTCAACTGGTACTCCTCAAAATTGTCAAGCTCAGGAAAAACAAGAAAAGACTGAGAAATTGTCACAGACCAAGACACCCTAAGGAAATATGACAATGAAATGTATTATGGTACCTACAATGTACTAATGCTGATTTCTTAGCTTTGACATATGCATCAGGGTGATATGACATGACAATATCATGGGAAAATGGTTGAGGGGGGATGTTCCAGTTTGCTAATGCTGCCATTTTGCAAAACACCAGAAATTGGCTTTTATAAAGGGGGCTTTTTGGTTAGAAAGTTACAGTCTTAAGGCCATAAAATGTCCAAGGTAAGGCATCAACCATAGGGTACCTTCACTGGAGAAAGGCTATTGGCATCTGAAAAACCTGTTAGATGGGAAGGCACATAGCTGGCATCTGCTTGCTCCCAGGTTGCATTTCAAAATGGTGTTTTACCATTGAGGACTGATGGCCTGGTATGCCGAACCCTCTATCTTGGGGCTTGCCCTTATGAAGCTCGATGTTGCAAAGGAGAGGCTAAACCTGCTTGTGATTGTGCCTGAGAGTCTCCCCCTAAGTGCCTCTTTGTTGCTCAGATGTGGCCCTCTCTCTCTAGCTAAGCTGCCTCGGTGGGTGAACTCACTGCCCTCCCTGCTACGTGGGACCTGATTCCCAGGGGTGTAAATCTCCCTGGCAATGCAGCATATGAATCTGGACCCAGCATCGTGGGATTGAGAACATCTTCTTGTCCAAAAGGGGGATGTGAAATGAAATGAAATAAAGTTTCAGTGGCTGAGAGATTTCAAATGGGGTCGAGAGGTCACTCTGTTGGACATTCTTATGCACTATATAGATAACACTTTTTAGGTTTTAATGTATTGAAATAGCTAGAAGTAAATACCTGAAACTATCAAACTCCAATCCAGTAGCTTTGACTCTTGAAGACAACTGTATAACAATGTAGCTTACAAGGAGTGTCAGTGTGATTGTGAAAACCTCGTGGAGCGCGCTCCCTTTATCCAGTGTATGGATGGATGAGTAGAAAAATGGGGACAGAAACTAAATAAAAAATAGGGTGGGATGGGGGGGATGATTTGGGTGTTCTTTTTCACTTTTATTTTTTATTCTTATTCTGATTCTTTCTGGTATAAGGAAAATGTTCAAAAGCAGATTGGGGTGATGAATGCATAACTATACGATGGTACTGTGAACAGTTGATTGTACACCATGGATGATTGTATGGTATGTGAATATATTTCAGTAAAACTGAATTTAATTTTTAAAAAATGGCGTTTTCCAAAATGTCAGTGTCAGTTTTCAATGGCCATCTTCAAAATGTCTCTTTAAGCTCCAGCTCTGAGGTCCTTTTCTTTGTCAGCTGTTTTAAATGGCTCCATTGATTTAATTAAGACACACCCTGAATGGATGGTGTAACACCTTCATGGAAATTATCCAATCAAAGGTCTTGCGCATAGTTGGTTGAGTCACATCTCCATGGAAACACTCAATCAATAGGTTCCAACCTAATCAACACCAGTTCATCTGCCCCTACAAGACTGCATTAAAGACTGCATTAAAGAACATGGCTCTTTCTAGGGTTTACAATATATCCAGACTGGCACAGGGGATATAGGAATGCTGTATTAATTTTTCAACTTTTCTATAAATCCAAAATTATTCCTAATTAATCTTTTCTAAAAAGATTATGTGATCAAAAATAACAGTGACTGTAAACTGTTAAATTTCAGAACATAAATGTATGCGGGGAATTGAAATGACTTCTTTCAAGTTAATTCTGAAAGAAAATTCAAAGTTTCTGGAAGCTCATATTTTTCTTTCTTTTTAAACACACCTAACAAAGGCTTGGTCTGCCTGTTTGCTCATCCCACACTGGCCACAGATGATACAGCTTTAGAAATAATACAAGATGTTAATCTTGAGGAATTTCAAAATTACAACTAGTGATACTTTCTTTAATTTCTAAAGCCAAGTTTTTAAGACATTGGCTTGAGGTCTAACTTCACTGAATTATACACCAGTTTTGGAAAACTAACATTGTGAAATCTATCTGGACCTTTCTGCTTCATTTTCTGTGCAGTGAACATCTGGGAGCATGTTTCCAATTACTGAATTGAAATCAGCTCATCCTCCAGGAAGCAAAAATTAACTATCATATGAATTCACTGGCAAAAACATCTACATAAATAAAAGCTCATGTAAAAATTATGAAATTTTCTTTGAACTTAAAATAAGCAAAATGAGTTATTGATGACTAGATTACTGATAAATTCACCCCAGGAAACATTCCAGAAGCTCTGGAGATAGTCATCTGCTTCCACATTAAATTTCATATTATTGCCCCATGGGGAATTTCACTCCTTAAAGTGACAAAAGGTTTTGACTAATGCGAAGGGTTCTGTTTAAAAGTTCAATAAGAAGGAAGTATTTGGATAATTTGAGGCACCATGAAAAAATTAGTAAAATGGCAAACAAGTTCACATGTTGGTGAATGATAACCATGTGCTCACACGAATTTATGGTGCTTTTTTCTTGATTGCCCTTAAAATCCTTAACACATAATAGTGACAACAAGTTACACACTTCTTTAGTCACCTCCCTCTGGAGTCTCTTCCTGATTCAGAATAGCTCTAGCAAGAACGAAATTACCCGGGGATAAATGCTCAGTAAATAAGTCTTTTCTTCTTTGAATCCTAATGATTCACCACCATTCCAATATAAGGGAAATTTACTAAGCAAAATATTTTCTGCATGTTTCTCATGGGTTAGCAAATGGTTTTGTGGGAGGGAGATCTAGTAAGCCCCCCTCCAGCAGCTGTTTCTCTCTCTATGGCTTTCTGAAGGGTTGAAGGACATAGCTATAAAGAGTTAGAGATGTCTAATGCCCCCACATACTAATACACTTTCTTCCAGAAGCCAAAATGTAAATGTAGTAGGGCATCCTGTAGCATCATACTTCTGTTTCATTCTTACAAAAATATAAATTTTAAATTTCATTCTAACCTAAATAGCAACTTTAGTTTGTTCTCTTTGGAAGATCTTTCTCTATTATGAACTGCCAAATCCTATGACCACAGGTATGAAACTCTCAAGTGCTGTTTTCATATCTCTCATCACTAACATGATTGAATATGGAAACATCCACGGCCAAGTCATCCTAGCAGACAACCTACAAGTGCAGAATCAGATATTCCTCAGGGGGTCATTACATGCTTTTTTGACCTACACAAATGCTTGGTGACATGTACACTGACAATTTTCTAGATCAAGGCTATCATTGCCATGTACTGTGGCAGGAATTCCAGTTTCAAATGAATCCTTGCCTAGATATTTGGGTGTAGTTGAGGCTTAACTTTGAGGAAAATCCCAAAGTCTGTCTACAGATGCCCCTAATAGCCCACGTTTGAGTTTGGATGGTTTGGGCTTCTGTTCCAGCTAGAACTCTGGTCAAACTTCTCAACAGTTGTGACAGAAGGTCACTGTTAACCATTAAGTATCAAAAACATGTTCATTCTCTTAACAACTAGATTGAAAGTTTTGAAGGAGCAGAGATTATGTTTTTACCCCTAGCATCTTACTCAGACCTAATCCATGATAGTTGCTCGATAAATGTTCATGGAACAAATGAA
The DNA here is from genome assembly GCF_015220235.1 of Choloepus didactylus. Classification (NCBI taxonomy): domain Eukaryota; kingdom Metazoa; phylum Chordata; class Mammalia; order Pilosa; family Megalonychidae; genus Choloepus; species Choloepus didactylus. Next base: position 15,803,394 of record NC_051318.1, on the reverse strand, counting down.
TGAACGATCAACACTATTTTATCCACCAAGGCCCACTGCATAAAGTCTAATGTGATCCCTACAGAATCTGGCACCAAGAAAATGTCTCTTTTAAGGAATTTATAAGCTTTCTACACTCAGAATTACTTAACCCACTAAATTTAGGTTTTTGCCCTGACCAAGAAGCTCTGAACCAAATTCCATTTTCAATCACAGTTAATTTATGAGTCCTCCTAGCTAGAATATTCTCTTTTCTTATTTTGGTCTATAAACTTATGGTTTAATCATATTTTATTCTAGGCTGCCTGAAATTTGGAAAGGTGTTAATTATTTTAAAAACAACAACAACATGGAAACATGGATTGCTTTGACAGATCCATGCTGCGGTGCTTGAATTTGAAAACATAATCCATTCTCTCACAGACTAGAGTTCAAAACTCTTTGCCTCATTTTACTAAGTAGTTATTTAAAACAAAAAAAAAAACACACTAGAAAGTGTATTTCACCTAGAAAATACAAAGCCCTTGCTGATTTTAAATTAACTTAAATTAAAGAAGCTAAAAATACAAATCAATCAATCTCAGTTTCCTGAGAATAAATTCTGATGTTGAAACACCCTTTAAACTTGAAGGTAACATTTTGTCTCATAATTTTTTTTGCGTGCTGGTCATCATGGGCAGAAGAACAGTAGAGTCAGAGGTAAATAGTAGTTGAGCCAGGAAATGTGCACACCTGTTCTTCCATCTAGTCATTAGCGTGTGTGTGTGTGTGTGTGTGTGTGTGTGTGTGTGTGTGTGTGGATGCGGGGAAGGGTTGGTTAAGACAGTCTAGTCAGGGGTTAAGCTGGGTTTGTTATCACTGTTGTTTTGATACATTCACTGCACTGCAGACTTCAATTCTTCCAGCTGTGGGCTGCCACTACCTTCCGTTCATAGTGCAGACTAGGATGCTGGAGTGTTTTTCTGTGTTCCTGCCCCACCTTCAACTCTGAGCAATCCCCAAAGCCTGTTGCCACAGACGGGGTCTCTCTGAGCCTGTTCCCCTACCCAGCAGTAGACCACTGGTTCTTGTAACCTGGTGCTAGGATTGGGGTGGGGGTCAGGAAGGCTCTTAGGCTCTGCCTTAGATTCCTAAGGCTGCCATAACAAAGTACCTCGAACTGGGTGGTTCAAAACCACAGAAATTTATTGTCTTACAGAACTGGAAGCTAGCAGTTCAAAATCAAGGTGTCGGCAGAGCCACAATTTCTCTTAAAGGGGAAACTCATCCCTGCCTCTCCCCTGGCTCTGGCAGGTGCCAGCAGTCCAAGGTGCTTGTGGCTTGTGGTAGCATCACTCAACCTCTGCCTCTGTCACACGGCCATCTTCCAAATTCCCTTTCCTTGTAAGGACACCGGCCCACCCTAATCCAGTTTGGCCTCATCTTAATTAATAACAGCTTCAAAGATCCCATTTCCAAGTAGGGTCACATTTCCTGGACCGGGGATTCAGACTTGAACATATATTTTGGAGTGACACAGTTCAGGCCATGACAGGCCCTGCACCTGGGCCATCCTTACCCCTCCTCCCCGTGGCAAACAATCTGTCTCGATTCTGGGACAGGTTCTGCTCGGGAAACGTCCTGAGCCTCCCCTGACAGCAGCAGACTTCCATGTTATAGAGGTGTAGGATACTGGGCTCAGGATGGTGCCTTATGTTCTAGGAGCAGCAGAGCTTTCTGTCCCTCTCCAGAAGGCAGCCGGGTTTTTATTTTACCCCTCCATAAGTAAAGGATCCTTGCCTGGGTCCTGGGGCCAGAGGGCTCCCTGCCCCTTACTTAATGTTTAAAGCTTCTGCTTGGCTGGAGAAAAGGGAAGTGGGTGGGTTTTATGCCAGCTCCCAGGGGCAGCCCATCACCTTCTGAAGCCTGCCATAAATGGGGCCTCTCCACAATTTTCTGACCTGCTTTGGTCTTTCCTGCAAGCACCTGATAGAGACCCATGGAAAATAGCTGTGATTGAGTGAGAACTTCTTTATGCCTGGCGCCCTCAGCTATTCCAAAGGGACATGATTGCCCACACATGGCCTTAAAATGTGTTAAAAGTTTACCTGATTCCTTCTTTTCCTGCTCATCTGGTGGCCACCTCTTCCTCGTGCTCTGCCAAAGGCAAGGAAGCAGTTGGTGCACCTTGGAAAGGCTTCTCAATCTGCAAATCAGTTCACTTGTTGCTTTGTGGCCTCAGCTCTCTGATGGGCTCAAGAAAATTTGCTGTTTTGTGTATTATCCAGTTTCTTGTTGTTGTAAGGGGGGAGCTGTGCTCTTGTACAGTTTTCTGCACCCTAAGGGGAAGTAAAACTCCCTGAAGGTGGCATTTTGAACTGCCAGTTGGGTGTGTGCATTGAGTTGGTTTGCTGCTACTACCTTGGCTCTAGGGGCCCCTCTCTTCACAGGCTGTTGCTTGCACTCCCTGCATCCAAAAGCACATATTGAAAGTAACTAGCCAAGTGTGGTGGATTGAATCATGTGCCCAAGTTTAGACATGTTCTTCATCTTAATCCACATCCCTGTAGGTGTGAACCCCTTGTAAATAAGACCTTTTGAAGATTTTATTTTTAGTTAAGTTGTGGCCAATCTAAACAGCGTGGGTCTTAGCCTGGGTTACTGGAGGCCTTGTCAAGAGAAAAGCACAAGGAGGAGGCAGAACCTGGAAGTCAAGGGAACCAGAAGAGAAAGGAAAGAACATTGCCATGTGACACAAGGTAGAGATACAAGCCAAGGAACCTCAAGGATCAGGGATGGCCAGCAACAGAAAGCTACAGTCTCTGGGGAGAGAAAGCATTGGCTTGCTGATGCCTCCAATTTGGATTTCTGATAGCCTCAAAACCATGAGCCAATAAATTCTTGTTGTTTAAGCCAACCCACTGTATGGTATTTGTCACAGCAGCCTGGCAAACGAAGACACCAAGGCTTTGATGTGGTGACAGGGTTCACGTACCGACCAAACCCACACCTGTGGTTTTTCTCTGTACCTTGCTTTCAGCTCCAGGCTAAGTAGCCACCCTGATGTTAAATGCATGTCTTGCCTAAATCAGATTATGAGATAGGAGTAGAAAATCTGAAACTCCTACACTGTTATCACTTTTCACATCAGGGTAGTATCTTGGCAAGACCGCATAAATTCTCACAACAGAGTATTTGAAGAGCAAGTACAAGTCCTATACAAAACAAAGTGAAATGGAGATTAATTATTTTAGTATTTAATAGTAAGTCATTTAATTAACATAGTCAAGCTGAATAATTTAAGCCTCTGTGATATTAGTTATCTTAAGATACCATATGCTTGGCTTGTGTGGATCAGCACTTAACAGATTTATACTTTGTCTTGAGTTTTGGGATTCGGGAAAATATATTTAGACTCCTATGGAAAATGGAGGATTGGTACCTTCTGGAAAATTATTTTATTTTTTCAAACCATGGAGGCCATTATAAAAATATCTTTACTCATAATCATGTTCTTATTATCTATTTTTTTTCTATGTTAACTTGCTGTCCTTGTATGGCTTATGTTTTTGGTTTGTATTATATCAGACCTGGAGAAAGCAAGTAAAAGAACTACTTGAGCTATTACACTATAGCAGTAAGATTAACACCAACTTTTATGCTAACTTGCTTGAGGATTGCACACTCCAAAATGATATTGTTAAAAGTTTTGAACCAAGTAGTCTTAAGTGTAAATAATTGCAGATGACTTGCTCTTCCTAATAAAAAGTGTTATAAATACAGTTACCGCATTGTAGGGACATATGCAGCAATTTTTTATAGTTCAAATTACAAGCACCAGAAGTCAAACTCTTATAATCAAAGCCTTGAATTTTGGCATCACAAATACTAGAATGCCAAACAGAGAGCATGTGCTTTTTCAGTTGAGTGTTATAGCTAGAGAAAGTGGGCAGAGCTCAGGGCAGGGCCTCATGTGGCTAAGACTTGTGGGGAGCTAGTTGGGCACTGGGCATGTTCCCACGAGCTGGATTCTGCCTGCCTGTCCTTCATGGGGAGAAACCGGGCTCAGATCTAAGGAAGACCAGCCCAAGACGGATCCTGTCTGATAGAGAAAGCACTCTCTTTTGAATTTATGATTCAGTGTTAGTGGAACAGGGAAAAGAATTTCTCAGGTGCTCAGCTTTGTGAATTTTCCTTTGCAATTAAGAATGATGGAGCTGGAACGTGCTGTCAAATCCCTCTCCAGAGAAGAGGTGAATCACAACTGTTTATCTAAATGAGAAGATGAGCCAATCCTTTGTTTAGATAGGAAACACATTTAGAAAGAAAAAAAAAAAAAAAAACAAGACTGGATGGACAAGGTGTTTTACCTAAACCAGACCATATCCCAAAATGTAACTTTTGGACAAGAATGTAATAAGCTTTCTTTAAGCATTTATAATAGATCATCCAATTTCACAATCTTATGTCTTATGCTAACTAATCCTTATCAATTAGCTGACTGCATATTTATTCTTTAATAAGTGTTAGTCTGAATGTAGATATATTTATTAATTATTAAAATTGTCTTTTCTCTTCCCTCAAACATTTTTTTCATTCATTTAAAAACACTGTTTTATTTGATCAGAGAATTTTTTATTGGACTAAAAATATAAAATATATTTTAAGAGAAGACATAGTCCTTGTAATTATTTAACTCCCATGTCAGAAAACTGTTCAGATTTCCAGTCACCTTTCGTTGTTCAGATTTGTATAAATGATTACAAAATCCTGTCACTTTTTGTATTAGTGCCTTTGTTTCCAAAAGCACCAACTATGAGTTCATTTACTTTTTATGCAATTGCTATTGAGTCATATTCCAATTTTTGAGATCTAAAACCCAAGCATTATTTCTAAAAGAAGCCACTTGTGTTTTAACATGGCAGGTTTGCTTCAAGCTGGCATCTTCAGTATCCTCTAGTCACATCTGTTTCATGGATTTATTTGGAAAACGAAAGGGCTGTGAGAGCCCGGAAGACACTGATGCTGCCACCAAACATGAACTCGATTCCTCAGTCTTTGAAACAGTGTCCCAAGACACACTCCATGAATTTTGTTCCATGTGGAACAGCTTAGGCAATCCAAGAGCGCTTCAAAATTAGATCAAAAATATATTTCCAGATGCCACTTTAAAATAACAAACAGTGGTTTATAGTTTACTTCCTTTTGTGGAGGCAACGTTTGAAACAACGCTTAACGTTAACAACTCCAGCTTTTGCTGATTAGAAACATCAGTCTGCTCTTTTCTAAAGACTACCGGAGGACTTTGTACCTGTCAAAAGAGGATTTTCACAGAGTCCATTAAAAGCTCCCACTCCTTCCATGTCCCTCTCCTGAGGCACCGAGCCTGTACTCTAGGAGAAAGGACCAGTGGCATGGAAAGGTAAGAGACTGACTCTGGAGATAATAGTTTCTTTAGAAAAAATAGGGATACAGAGAAGTCTGTTAGTAAGAATAAGGATTCAAGATACAGATTTCCTTTTAAACATTCTTGCTTGGTTCTCATCTGTAGGCCCTTCTCTAATTCATGCAGCCAAAGTGATCTGCCTCTCTTTGGCATTTCTGTGATATTTAAGTGTTCCTCCAAGAATGATATCATTCTAGTAAAAAGATTTTGAAGTCTTTTCTCCAAAACCAAGCTCTAGGGTTCTTTACGAGCGTGAACCACATTTTCATCTGTGCTTCCTCTAGTGTCTTCAAGTACTGAGCCTTTTATGTGGTAAACATTCAATAAATGTTTGTTGAGTTAAAGCGGAATGGAATGGAATGGAACAGAACAGAATGGTTAAAGAGGGTCTAAAACATGAAAATGGAAAGGAAGTTGGAGGCATTTATTCAAAATCAAAAGAAGTTCACAAAAATGTACTCAAAAGATAAAGACATTTGTTTTAATTATGCAGTGCAAATAAATTAGGAAATAGGGTGGCTATTCTTTTAAAGAAAAGTATTTGAGTTCGATCACATTTACTCATAAAACCATTTCCACCTCATACAAGCAAGGTTTGTGTGTGGAGAAGGGAGTGAGGGATGACTTCTGTTTGAACCCCAGGGGCACTTGCAGCATTTCTTGTATTTCTGTTCCCCAACCCTGACTTCCAGCCTTAGACAGTGGGAATAGTTCCCAGCCTACTTTGAAGTTCAAAGAGCAGTGGTAGAGGGGTTGACTCTAAAAAGGTTATGGGTGAAGTCTTTGAGATCTATTTGAGTCCCTATTAAATTAACTCAGACTTCTCATTCCTACCAAAAAAAAAAAAAAGAAAAAAGAAAAAAGAAGAGCCAAATTCCTTCCAGGTGGCAAGAAGAACCCAATGAAAATATCCTAATCTGTTCTCCAAAGCCTCACCCAAAAAACTCACTTCAAATACACAAGGTAGAACATAATACTCTTGGATTTTTCCAGAAGTGTTGCTCAATCATGACAATCTAAGGGACTCCTTGGCAATATACAAGTACATCAATAATGTTGCTTCAGCATTTTTAAATAGGAGTAGCTTGGAAATGCTTTCCAAAAAAAAGATTAGTCTGTGTTATGGACAGGTGTACAAGATCAAGATAAACTGTTTCTCTTAATCACTGAACATAATATTCCCTTTCCCACTAACTTAATCCAGAATAATCTTCTCATATTATTATGACACTTTTAGAAAGAACTCACCTGTGCATATCACCTGGCACAATTTAAAGCTTGTTAATAATGTGGTGACAAAGAATTGGACGCCAGTTAGCAGCGGTAGCAACATTTCCAATAAACGAAGTCAATTTTGATCTCCCCAATGCCTCACACACCAGCAATTTAAATCCATGTAATAGACTTTCCTCGGTGATAGGTAGAATCACTGTTCTTTGCCAGCAGGTGGTGCAAAAACCATATTGTACAAATACAGAAAAACAATAGTGTCTCTCAAGGTCTGCATGTGTGGTACACGTGGACTTTGCTTTTCTGGGAAGTGATGGCTCAGCTCCTTATTTAACACCAATTTAAGCTACTTCCAGAATGGATCTCCTCTGTCCCACCCTGACCATCATGCCAATTCAACACATTTGGTTGGACATAAAATTGCTGCATTTTAGTCATTAGAATGGCCCCAAATTTCCTATTTGTTAGCTCTCATCTCATCACCTCTCCTTTCCCCAGGTACCTGAAGTTGACTCCTGACCTGCACGAGAACATTAGCCATCCCCAAGGGAGGCAAGATATTTATGACTTGACTCCATGCTCTCTATACCTTTTTCCCACCCCAGACTGAGGGTTAAATCACAGTTCCCACATCTGATGTCCCGGAGCCTGCCCTGTTTATGGGCTTCTGCAGGCCAGTCTCCACCTCAGTCTCTGCTTCCAATCAGAGACACGAGCCAATGTAATTTACTGTTATTGTTTGGTGACAGAAATATTGGAGTGTGGGATGTGTTGTGGAGAATAAACAAGATCAATTCAAAAATGTAAAGCCTTTGTCAGTACAAATTACCATAGAAATTTTGAGTCGTTTTATTTACTTAAGATCTGCCTATTTCCTATATGCTCTCATTCAAATTCCTCAATTTTTCTGTACCTTGATTTATTTCTTTATTTAACAAGCATCATAGATTTTTGTCCCCTGACCAGAGAGGGTCTGGGGGAAGTCTCTTGAATTGTAAACACCAGAGGAAAAGGAATGAACTGGATCTAGATTTAACTGTTCCCTATAGCAGGCACTGTGCAGAGGACTTCCACAAACTTCAGTAAAACAGCTATTAAGTGGTAGTGCCAGAATTCGAATCCGAGTCTTCTATCTTCCAATGTGTTCCTCTTCCTCTTCATATTTTGACTCATCGATGCTAATTCAATTCTAAATTTCAGGCTTTAGAAGTCAGATCTGAGCGATCCCAGAGGTTAAAAGTGACATCCGATGCTTGGTTCTCCTCGGCAGCTGAGAGGGCTGTTACAGGGCTGCCCACCCGGGAGGGAGCACTCCCAACCCCACCCCTGTCCCCACCCCTACCCCCCCACACACACACACATTCAAGGGGTTCACTTCACAGTGCACTCTAACTGTACAGCACAAACACTGATCCTGGAAGGCCTGGACCTTCCATCTGAGGTCATAGACACAGCTGGCTGCCCGAAAATTGATCCTGTTTCCTTTCATCTTATATCACTCCAGGACTATAAACTCAGAACTCAAGTAGGAGACTAAACACATTTCTCCTTACTCCCCACCCTCCGGTGATAGAGATATCCTTGGTAACCCAGAGGCACCTGAAATGATCTCACTGCCACCAGGACCCCTTCCAAGATCCGCCTCTTCAGCTTCAAAGCCGACCCTTGCCTGCCCTCCCATCGCCCACTTCTCTTATCTACACCACATTCCAGTCTGTCCGACTGGCTCCAGGCAAACCCGTTTAACCTGCCCTCCTCCTGCGGTCTGTTTTCGTTCCTGGTGGACCTGAAACGGTCGCCCCAAGTCTCTTGACTCTCTGAGGTTCTCCTTGTCAAACCAGCCCCAACTTCATTGAGTTACGGTGTGTTACAGTGTGTTTATGTGCACTTACCTTCCACAAAGGATTTGTGGCAGCTCAGACTCACCCCCAAAAGTTACTTCCTCCAGCCCGATTCTGACGACACCCAAGAACCTGATATGCTCCATAAATGCAGTTTTCCTTTATTTACCTATAGTGTGAGTATAGGTCTTATCCATAAACCTATGAAATTGTGTGTACAGAGCATATTTTATATTGACTCACATTATCCCATTGACCCCTGTGATATTTGCAGATGACTTTATGCTCTAAAAATACATTCAAGGATATACATGTTTGACATGATAGATTTTTTATCCTTTACATTGCTAATTCTACCTGTGTCTAATTTGTCTACTCAGCATTTGCATTAAATTTATCAAATGAACCATCCATGTTATACCAGAACCACATATCATTGTTTTATTATTCAGTACATATTTATTAAGTATAGAATAAAGCACAGCTCTGGAGGAGAAAAAAAATGAAAAAGTGCCACTCCCAGTCCTCAAAGAATTTACTATGTAGTAAGGGGAAGACAGAGTACATCAACAAGCAACATGCAGAATAAGGTAAGACTGTCTCAGAAGCATCAGCACAAGTGGTCGAGAAACACAGAAGAGGGAGAGAAGAATTCTGGCAGAGTACAGGACTAGAGTTCAAAAACCCAATCAGAAAAGTAATCAAGGAGGGGTGCACTTGGTGCTGTTAGAGGATGGTAGCGTTCGCATTGGCCAAAATGTTTGGAGAGGATGTTCCAGAAGATCAGTCACAGAAGAGGAAAGGACATGGCACGTTCAGGAACTGTAATTAATTTGTTATTAAAGCACAGGGTGTGTGGTGGACAGAGGTGGATAATACCAATAGCCACTGGATTGAAAAGGAAGGTGTGGAGTCAATACACATTTAAAGGAAGACTTCTCAGAAGCTGACAGTTGATTGGTTATGAGGAGTAAATAGCACACCTATGTAGCTTTCTGTCAACCCTCCATCGCATTGCAATCTCTCTCTTTCTGTCTTCTCCTCTGGCCACTGCTTCTGTGTCCAATTTCCTTTGCTTGTAAAGACCTCAACCATATTGGTTTAAGGCCCACCCTCATTTAGTTTGGCCACACCTTAACTTATAACATCTTCAAATTCCCTATTTACAAATGGGTTCACACCCCCTAGGACCAGGAGTTGGGACTTGAACATATCTTTTGTGGGGAAGATTCAATCCCCAACATGTAGAAAAATGGGACTCACTGATAGATTTTGAGCCAGAATGGGCTAAGGCAATGCGGGGTGATAGGTAAGTGGGTGGGCTCTGGAGTCAGGCTGTCTGGGCTTGAATGCTGGCTCTGTTACCTACAAGATGTGTAAACTTGGGCAAATTACTAGGAGGATAATAATAGTCCTATCCAGTAAGGGTGTTGTGAGGACTAAATGAGTTAATACATGTAAAACATTCTGAGCAGGACCTGGTATGCCCTGAGTTTTCAGAGCTAGGCTCCAGGCAGGACAGAAAGCAGGTGTACAGGATGGGAAGAAACCAGGAAGGGGTGGGCATTTACCAGTCCCATGGAAGTTGTCTGTTGAGATGCTGTACTGAGGACATAAACTCGGATATAGCTACAGAAATGAAATGGGTGTTTCAGTTTGCTAATGCTGCCAGAATGCAAAACACCAGAAATGAATTGGCTTTTATAAAAGGGGGTTTATTTGGTTACACAGTTACAGTCTTAAGGCCATAAAGTGTCCAAGGTAACACATCAACAGTTGGGTACCTTCACTGGAGGATGGCCAATGGCATCCAGAAAACCTCTGTTAGCTGGGAAGGCACGTGGCTGGCATCTGCTCCAAAGTTCTGTTTTCAAAATGGCTTTCTCCCAGGACATTCCTCCCTAAGCTTCAGCTCCTCAAAAATGTCACTCTTAGTTGCTCTTGGGGCGTTTGTCCTCTCTTAGCTTCTCCAGAGCAAAAGTCTGCTTTCAAAGACCATCTCCAAAATGTCTCTATAAACTGAAGCTCCTCTCTCAGTTCCTGTGCTTTCTTCAAAGTGTCCCTCTTGGATGTAGCAAGTTCGCTCCTTCTGTCTGAGCTTATATAGTGCTCCAGTAAACTAATCAAGGTCCAAGCTAATGGGCAGGGTCACACCTCCATGGAAATTATCCAATCAGAGTTATCACCTACAGTTGGGTACATCACATCTCCATGGAAACACTCAATCAAGGAATTACAATCTAATCAGCACTAATATGTCTGCCCACACAGACTGCATCAAAAATAATAACATTTTGGAGGACACAATACATTCAAACTGGCACAGAGGATGTGGATTAAATGGACTTTTAATGGAAGAATTAGAATTCCCAGAATTTGATAACTAATTGGGTATGAGGGAAAAGGCAAGGATGATTTCTATCTCTAAGTCTAGAATACTGGGACAGTGAGGGTACCAACAACAGGTACAGGAAGTCCAAGGAAAGAACTGGTGTTTGGAGGAGTGTATGGGGTGGGGGGATGGTAGCAAAAAAGATAAAAGATAAGATAACGGTATGCTTAATGCAATTGCTAGAGGAATATCCAAGTAGAAATGTGTAGCAAGCAGTTTGAAATGCTCCCTAAAACACAGAAGAAGCAAAACTCTATGAGATTTACACTTTACCATGATCCCTGTGGGGGGATTTCTGCTCAGCCTTCAAGATGCACCTCAGAGGCCTCTGTGAAGACGCCCCTGACCCGGATGGGCTGACATCCGTTCCTTGCTTCTGGGGGTCCCCTAGACTTGGTTCACCCCACTATCAGGGCATTAATCAACTGGCACTGGCATTATTTGTTTGTACATCTGTCACACTGAGCTCCTTAAAGAAAGTAGTGGTATCTTGTTTGCATCTTTGTATTTATGCTCAGCAATATTTGGTTGAATTGGCAAATGAATATAAACATCATCTTTAGAGTTTTGCTAATTTAAGACATGGAGATGTATGAGGTTTCAAGGATCAGTGGAAAAAGAGAGGAAAGAGAAGACCAAAGAGAGGTCTCCCCTCAGTGGATACAGACATTTAAACAATGGGAGAAGGAGGGCATAGAGGGACAGAGAACAGAGCGGAAGGTGGAGAGTCGAGTTCTGCATCAGAGCAGCCAAAACAGAAGTCTTCCTAAAGGAGAGCTCAATGCCACCCTGTGCTGAGAGAGGGCTGGGAATGGAAGGTGCTTGGAAGTGGCTGGTACGAGTTAGAATAGGGGAAGTCAGTGACCAGCCAGGACTCGGTTCTGAGCAACTACTGACTCGGTGTATTCAAACTTCTTAATTTCCAAGGCAAGTCAGAATCTAGATTCTCATGTAAGTTATTCCACCTTAGCAACAAATTTAAGTTACGAAATAAAAAATGAAACATCACAGCCAATACCCGTGTGAGTCAAACTAGTCCTATCTGACCTGAAGTTTATGACTTCATTCAAGAAGGAAGGGGGGGCGACTGTTGGAAGTGGTGACTAAGTAGTTACTGATCTTCAAAACAAGACAGACTGGAAGCCGTCTTACAAACGGCTAAGTAGCAAGTTGGGTGTTGAGGAGATGGAGGCCCAGCACACAGAAGGTCACTCTCTCTCTGGGTCTCCTTGACTGCTGAACTGCCAGCGCTTTAATGGCCTTTCTGGAGAACCACTGCCTCAAAGGCAACAGCAGAACTCACTCAGAGAAGCACAAGTAGTTCCATTCACTCATTTGTGGAAAACTCTGGGCAGGCAGAGGGAGAAAAAAGACCTGAATATAAAACCTGTAGGGGTCAGATAGCTGTGACTGGATTTAATCAGTTCAGGTCATACCCATTAGTATCCATTAAAAGAGTTGCTATCAGTGGTGCCTTTTGAAGTCCTGCACGTCCCAGCAGATTCTTGCAAACCCTGAAGTGATTTTGTTCTGACTGTTGCCTGCTGGGAAGCCAAGATGTGAGCCCTAGGAGACTGAAAATGCGAAATATAAGCTGGGTCACTGCCATCCCTTCATAAATGCTGACAGTGGAAGAACTCTTAGCTGAATCTGTTCCTGAGGTTAGTTTTACTTTTCACTGTGCATTTGCTCGGTAAGGCATCACTGTTAGACCAGGGCACCTCGGTAACTCCACAGAGGACTAACTGAGTAACTAGGACTTGGTTATCCCTGCCATAAAAAAATGTAACTAATGATGGCATTGCAATGTGAAGTCTAATATCTAAGAACCAGGAGGTTTCATGTGTATATCATGGTGCAGTAGAAATTGAGTACTTAATGAATGTGTTGTTTTTACATTAAAAAAATTGAGATTTCTTTATCTTATTTTTGTCCATTGTCTCCAAATCAGAGAACAGACTGACATCATAGACTCACAGCCAATGTGCTATTTACAACCACCCTCTGCAGAATCTCTCTGGGAATATTCCCATTATTTTATTTCAAAGACAGTGATATTTAAAGGTTATGAAGCATCCTACTGGAAAAAGCTCTAATAAATTGATCTTATTTTTTTAATTCATTTTATTGAGATATATTTACATACCATGAAGTCATACAAAACAAATCGTACATTGGATTGTTCACAGTACCATTACATAGTTGTGCATTCATCACAACTTCAATCCCCGACACCTTCATTACCACACACACAAAAATAACAAGAACAATAATTAAAGTGAAAAAGAGCAATTAAAGTAAAAAAGAACACTGGGTGCCTTTGTTTGTTTGTTTGTTTGTTTTTTCCCTTCCCCCATTTTTCTACTTATCCATCCATAAACTAGACAAAGAGAAGTGTGGTCCATATGGTCTTCCCAATCACATTGTCAACCCTCATAAGCTACATTTTTATACAATCGTCTTCAAGATTCATGGGTTCTGGGCTGTAGTTTGATTGTTTCAGGTATCTACTGCCAGCTACCCTAACTGATTAGAACCTAAAAGGGTTGTCTATATTGGGCGTAAGAGTGCCCACCAGAGTGACCTCTCGGCCCCTTTTGGAATCTCTCTGCCACTGAAGCTTATTTCATTTCCTTTCACTTTCCACTTTTGGTCAAGAAGATGTTCTCTGTCCCACGATGCCAGGTCTACATTCCTCCCTGGGAGTCATATTCCACGTTGCCAGGGAGATTCACTCCCCTGGGTGTCTGATCCCACGTAGGGAGGAAGGCAGTGATTTCACCTTTCAAGTTGGCTTAGCTAGAGAGAGAGGCCACATCTGAGCAACAAAGAGGCATTCGGGAGGAGGCTCTTAGGCACAATTATAGGGAGGCCTAGCCTCTCCTTTGCAGCAACCGTCTTCCCAAGGGCAAGTCCTGTGGTAGAGGGCTCAACCCATCAAACCATCAGTCCCCCATGTCTGCGAGCACATCAGCATCCAAAACTGATCTTATTTTACTGAGCATTTCTGGAAAGTTCAGAATTATTCAAGATGGTACAGGACAGTTGTATGTCACTCAAAAGAAGCAAAGGGTAATTAAGTCGCTATGGGTTGAAACTAAAGAATGTTACCAAAACAAGGTAAAGAGTCTTGCTCAGGACATTGCAGTATCCAACAGTGATAATTCCCATTTTCAGGAAAGCTAAGTGCAACTTAGGGTTTCTAAAATTCTCTCCTAATGCACAGGTAGTTCACTTAATGTTTACTCTTTTCACTTCTTTGATGTCTAGATTCTTGGATTTTGTTAGTTTTGTTGGAAGGCACTCTATGATTATTTACTGAGCCCATTCTTGAAATCCTTGGCATTTTTAAAAACTACCTGTCACAGGTAATCACTAGGACCATCCCACCAAAAGATAATAATGGGATTAGAAAACCACACACATGCAAGGAATATCTAAGAATATAGTGGAGTCAATTTAAATATATACTAAATAGAGGATAAATGCTTTTAATGTGACCTAGATGCGAGATCATCCTAATCTTAGGCTTGTGTGTTCAAATCTTAGGCTTGCTGGTGGCAAAGAGCTGGCCATGGGTGGCCCTGGAGACACCTGTTTCCTTTTGAAAACTCTACCACAGGGAAAAGAGCTGGGTGAAAGTCACAAGCAACAGCACAGTGCTTTGACTGCAGGCTTAAGGGAAAATGTACATGGCATGTTTTCTGGGGGCAAAACTCTTCTGCCCTGAGGAAAATGCTCCTCACCTTTATGTGTACCCATAGTCCACTCCAAAGCAAGGGAGTGCCTTTGTAGTGACCAGTTTCAGGGATGGAGAGCCAGGTGAAGTTAACTCCTGAACCAGACTGTGCGTGGGAGGTTTTACAGATATCTCATTTGCCACTTTCCCATTGAAATGCCGAAAGTAGAGAGAAAACCATTCAGGTGTCTCTTAATCCTGGTTTTTCATACTCAGAATTATGACATGAATTAAACTCTACACTTCAAATACTTTGTGCATCTGAGCTTTTAAAATAAAAGGAAACTGACTTCCACAATGTCATTATGTTGTGATGATTGTTAAACAGCCCTATGTACATCTTAATAATATGCAAGGCACTTTCCTACATTTTAACTCATTCAAGGCTAGAACTGAGGTAACAAGGGCAGGTATCATTAGTACTGTGCTTATGTCACAGATGAGGAGACTGAGGTTCAGAGGAGTCCACAACTCATAAGTGGCAGAATCCTTACTATTCTGACATTCTAAAACTATTCTTTCCCACTCTTCCCTATTCTGCTATTTCAATATTTTATAGAATTATTCCTAGCATGGAGTTCAGGGGGCAAGTTAAGTTTGGTGCCCACTTCAACAGTAACACTAAGTCTAAATCCATTGCCCTGGAAGCCTGGATATCATCGGATCTTTCTAAAGGTGAATGGCACTCACTATAGCTGAAGGTTTAAGAGGTGGAGGCACCAAAGCCCCTTGCTACAGTATTGCTCTACCACAGTGCAGATGGGAAAACACCAGCTCTGGAGACAGAAGTAAAGAAACCACTGCAGTTTTCTCTTGCTACAGCAACTGGGTTCTCTGCAAGCTGTCTGCACCTGCACCTGGAGTAGCAGCTGCCATAAGGAAGTGGTCAGAACAGTTTAACTGCATGCTCGCAGAAATGTTATTTTTCTCTCACCAAGCACTGCTTAATGCTTGATTCGTTTAAATAGTGAACAACATGCACACGTTATTGAGCATACAATTATGTCCCCCCAAGAATAAACAAATATGTCAATTCATGAAGCATGTTTTCCCTCTTTGGATTGATTTGCATACCCGTAAGAGACCAGAATCCCCTCTCGGAGGCTGCGTATACCATGCCCCTGAAATCTCTCTGACTTCTCTATTTTTTTCTCTAATTTCTTTGCCTCAGTTCAATGGCTCCACAATGGTTTTTATTTGATTCTTTACCAAGCTGCTTCTGGAAAGGCAAACCACCCCTATTTTTTCTCAGGAAAACAGAAACTACCAAATGGAGTCACTGGCTTGACATAAATTAATCAAACGCTCATGGTTTCGATGAATGTTTTTTGAGCTCTTCCTCCCTACATGGCCAGACAGTTACCTGGTTACAATTGCTTTTTCTTGGTGGTCCTAGTAATACCCAACTTTCTTCTATAATTCATTAGTACCCTTTGCAAACATTTTCGAAACATTATAAATCTGTCCTCTTATTGAACGAGCTCAAAAATATTATTTCATGAGCCTAATCTGAAATGTGTGGTCTTTAGAGTACAGGCTCTCTAACAATCCTCTGCAATCTGAAGACTGGGGCAAGCAGTAGGTGGAGGAGGTAACTCTTGTGATTAGAAGTTGTTTCATCTGAAGAGAGAGAGAAAAAAGGCAAGGGAATTACTTAACTCTTTTCAGAATCTGTAAAATATGACCTTTCCTTAGTGGCAATGATTTAAAAGAGAGACAGAGAAAGAGAAGGAGAGAGTGAAAGGGTCTAATGCAGTGGTTCTCCAATGAGGGTGACCACCCTCCCCCACCCCCACCCCCAACCACTCCTGGAGACATTTCATTTGCAACGTCTGGAGATATTTTTCATCACCACAAGTGGGGAAGGAGGGCAGGATCTCCTGGCATCTAGTAAGTAGAGGCCAAGGATGCAGATAAGCATCTGACAACATACAAGACAGCTTCCCACAACAGAAAATTATCCTGTCCTAAATATCAGCAATGTCAAAGTTGAGAAACCTTGGTCCAAATTGTACCTGCAAGGACAAAAATTAGGTTGAAGGCATAGTTTCCTGACCACCACTTAGACACTGAAGGCCATCCCCAAGGGAATTTTACCAATCTTTTGGAACAGAGAAAACAAGGATTGGTGATGAGTGTTTGCATTCCATGTCACCAGCAGCTGATTCAGTGTAGTAATTACAAACTAACTTGAGATCCTTAATCACAGGATTGCACATACATGGATTCCTTTACAAGTTGCTCTTCTCTTTGACGAGATTTTGTGGAAAGCAGACTTGTAAAAGGTTTTTTGAAGAGCCATCCAACTTTAGAGCTTCTGATCTGGACTTCTCTTGTCCTCTTCCATATTCTGAACTGACTTGACCCCAGATTCAATGTTATATTTACTCTGGCTTCAGAGCCTAAAAGCCACGATAGCCAATTAGAGTATATGGTATGTTGTTTCATTTAATTATCACAATCATCATTAGATCTGAGATGTGGTCTATCTGCCCATTATGCCTTGAATTGTGGACTCCACAAAAACTAAATTTCACATTAAAATGTTTTCTGTGGAGTTTATATAACATGTTTTGACCTGTTCAGCCCAGCAGAAGGCAAGAACAGAAAATTGTAAAAACATTTAAAAAGTTTTTCAATTCAGTGCAAACAGTAATCCACACTCAGGGTTAAACCTTGAAATTCCAGAAAGATTTGAAGGTTTTATAAGGTTTACCCACCCATTAGGTTAACTTCTACCTCTTTTTTGGTATTCAACTTAAATGCTTTGTAAGGCAATTATCACAATGGCTGTTTGCTGTATTGGTTTTTTTTAAACCAAGATTTTGACAATATATTTTTATTTCTCTACTTTCAATCATTTGCTGTCTTTTGTGAATATTTTTTAAATAAACTATATTAAATGGTAATAAGATCTGCCAGGATGCTGTGTTAGATGGATAAGATTTCTCCAGTGGAACAAACTACATAGGACACTGTGCATCATAGCATTTAAAATACAGACACTGGTCAGATGGCCTGGGTTCAGATCCAGCCTGACAGCATCCTGTGTGGTGCTGGTGGGGGAGAGGGCGCCTTGTCAAGTTACTCAATCCTTCTATGCCTCAGTTTCCTTGCTTGTAAAATGGGAATAATAGTAGTACCTCCTCAAAGGCATTTGCCAAAATTAAATGAGTCATTCTTCAAGTGTGGTCCCCAAACCAGCAGAAACAGCACCTGGAGACTTGTCAGAAATGCAAATGTTCCTGCCTGAACTAGATTCTCCCAACAGAAGTTTGAGAACCCTTGAGTTACACCTTCTAAAGCATGTAAAATGTGCCTGATACAGGATTAGCGCTCACTAGATGTTAGCCTACTATTATCACCGCATCTCTGTAGGCTTCTCTTTGGTGATGTGTTTTGTATCTGTGTCTACTCTTTAGTTTTAAAACAGATCAGTTTTGCAATACCCCTGGCTCTCATTTAGCCCTGGTGTCATGGGTTGGATTGTGTCCCTCAGAAGTCATGTTCAAGTTCTTACCCCTGGTCTCGTCAATGTGACCCTGTTTTGAAAGAGGGTCTTTGAAGATGTGATTAGTTAAGATGGGGTCACACTGGATTAGGGTGGGCCCTGAGCCAATCTGTCTGGTGTCCCTATGAGAAGGGGAGGATTGGATACGGCCGGACAGAGGGGAGAAGTTGGCCTTGTGATGAAGCAGGATTGAGTTAAGCCACTGGCCACGGACCACCGGCCACCACCAGAACCCACACCTCCCCTTTATCTGCTCTCTGTTCATTCCCAGCTCCTCACGCTGGAATCTCCCAGAACTCTGTGCCTGCCCTCCACATCCTCCTGTGTTGGTCCTCTACACAATTGTGTTGCCTCAGAATCGGGCTCTCTCTTTGCTTTCCACAGTGATTATGTGAGGGAGTGCATATACCCTGATGCCGAAAGCACACAGGCATTTTAATGGTTTCCTCTGGGAAACAGACATTCAGCCTTCTTTGGTTATCTCACTGCACTACTCCAGGGGGCACCATTAATATTATACTCTATATAACTCTTCCCGGATGTTTAACACTAAAGGGAATTTTTTAGGACAAATAGGGAGGAAGGATGATGACATAATGGCCCCCAGAAGAATAGTTTTGGTCAAGTGGGGCCTCTCAGCACCCCCTTTCCCAGTGCTAACCTTGCTTGCGCAGTAGACCTGGAAAAAGCAAAATGGCTATGTCACACTAGAAAGGACCTGACAAAGAAAGCCTGGTCTGAAGGGCTCTGACACCAACGGAGTTCCTGTCCTCACTCTGAATCATAGATGAATGTAACCAACAGTATCACCTTTAAAAAGAGCAGCAAGCTTCCTTCCAAAGAAAGCAATATAGAAATTTGGGGAGGTAGGGGGTGGAGTAACTTTACAGTAGAGAAAGCTGATAAATAACCACCTCACACAGGTGATCTAAGTCAACATCAACAATGAGAAGGTATATTGATAATATGTACCTTTGATATGAAGTGATGAGAACAGCATTTGAGCTCTTGGGACTTCTTTCCAAAACCCACTAACCTCATTGGACAAATCCCAATCAGTTAATAATAATATATTGATATTGGCTCATTAATTTTGACAAATGTTAACAGTGGGGAAACAGGGTATGGGTTATATGGGAACTCTCTTCACATGCTTCACAATTTTTCTGTAAATCTGGAACTGTCCTCAAAATTAAAGCTTATAAAAGTAAGTCGACAAAAAGTAAGATGCAGAAGGGAAGAGTGTGACAGGAGGCATTATTGGCCATTATGTTTTAGGTTCCGCCTACCCTTTCAGCCTTAGCTCCTCTATTTAAACCTTATATGTCAGCCAATATGGCTATAACTTCCTTGAGGTTGGGATTTTACCATTTATGTCTAATCCCCACAAAATCTCACACACAGGAGGTGCTTAATTATTTGACAAATTTACAGAAGACAGGAGAGAAGAAGAAAGGAAGAGATATGAACTTTTGGAGAAATAAATGAAGTTTCCTAATTTTTCAGAAGATCCAGTAGATAAAGTTGAAATCATAAAGTACAAATTATGAAAAATTTCTACCTGAACAATCTTAGAAAACAGAGATCGGTGGTGAGGAAAAGGAGTGGTGTTTCATTTACTAAAAACAAGATGCAGCAAATCAATCTGGCCCGTTAGTTCTTTAAGATTCTACTTCAAAACATGAGCGCATTTCAAGATCCAGCGGTAGTGATGAAAACCAGTAGATGTAAAGACTACTGAAGCTCATCAGTTCAAATAAGGCTTTTTATGTGTGGATGTTTGTGTGTGTGGATATCCACAGGATGATATTGTATCAGATCTTGCTTATCTCACACATGAGAATCTTTAAAGGAGTGATGTTTTATTCTAGACATAGGTTGCAGATGTTGCTATTTGCCCTCTGTGGAACGGTGAATTATGCACCCCAACATAGACGTGTTCTTAATCTTAGTCCCCATTCCTGGGGGTGTGAACCCATTGTAAATAGGACCTCTTGAAGTTGTTATTTTTAGTTAAGTTGTGGCTGATTGAAACGAGGTGGGCCTTAATCTGGATAACTAGAGGCCTTACAGAGAGAACCCAGAAGTCACAGAAGCCAGAAAGGAAAGGACCATGCCATTCGACATGAGTCAGAGATGCAAACCAGAAGACCCCAAGGGTTGCAACAAGTCAGCACCAGAACACTACTGACCTTGGGAGGAAGCAAGTCTTCTAGCCTCCAAAACCATGAGACAATCAATTCCTGTTGTTGAAGCCACCCCATTGTATGCTGTTTGTATGCTGTTTGTCAGAGCAGCTGGGCAAACTAAGACGCTTACCCAACCATCACTCCCTATTCTTTCTTCAGAAGAAGCCGGCTTTGTTGACGTATCTTACAATGTGCTCAGGGAAGGTGGGTGCATTCCCAGGCCCAGGTGGTTAATCATCATTGTCTGAAGGCACCATGGTGATTCCATTTACCTTCACCAGTGATTGACTTAAGGGGGCGGGGCTACCCAGTTCTGCTCAATGATGTGAGAAAAGAAGTTTGTTGGAGGATTTATGAGGACAGGTTTATTTTCTCAATATGAGGGGATGCAAGGGGAAAAAGAGCCTTCTTAGGTTGGGCATTGTGTGGTCTGTATGTGACGCATGGAACTGGGCTGTTCTACAACTGGGAAGAGCCAACCCAACATGTCAAGCCACAGAAGAAAGCTGGAGAGAACTGGGGGCTTCATAATACCACTGAGCTGCTGAATTATCCATTTAACTGCCCAATTTCTGTATTCCTTGTTGTGGGAGACAATACTTTTTCCTCATAGTTCAATACATTGTTGATTAGCTATTGTATTGTTTGCAACCATAATCGTTCCTGGCTTAACTCTACTGTCCTAACCCCTTTAACTCTACTCGTGTCATTGTTTTATCTCTACCAATTTAAGAAATCATTTGAGCAGGGAAGGAAACTACCATATATTTTGGTTATGATTATTGTTTCATAGTTTAACATTTCTGAAATCATGATACATCTTACAATCAATGTGTACACTTAATATTAAAATGTTTCTTTTTTCCTGAAAATATATTATTGACTTGATGGTGCAGATTACAATTATGTCTTAGAATCTAAGAAATGTGGTAGTAGACTCAGCTTTATCCCAAAGAAAAGGGAACATACAGAAAAATGTCTAAAAATTCTGGCAGGAATATGTTCAATTTGAGAGCTTTTCAATCTGGGTAAATGAAAAATCTGGCAATTATTCAACTCAGTCACCTTTATTTCACACACACACACACACACACACACACATACACCTGTGTATTCACATTTAGACCCATAGAAAGACACACAATACTCAGTATAATTTCAGAATAGCAGGGCTGGAAGAGGCAAACAAAATCAAAGTGAATGCCCTCTTTTTACAGTAGAGAGGGAGCAGAAATATTAAATGGATTGACTAGAATTACACATGGTCAGTGTCAGAAGACAACCACAAATTTTGCTTTCTTCTTTTTGGAAAAAAAGATCTTTTCTAATGATTTTTATAAAACAGGATGTTTTGTAATTCCTACATTATAGTCATCACTAGGATGTATTTTCATTGATATATGGCAGAGAAATCATGTTATTTCAGGTCATTTACAATTATGTCTTTTTATGTAAGATTCCAGAGAGTTGCGCTGCAATGCTCCATTTTGGAACTTTGCTACCAAAGGATATAGAAAGGAAAAGGCCTAAAATAGCAAGATAACATTATGAACATCTGTATTTTATTACACATTGGAAAACTAACACAAAACACACAAATTCCTAGAAAAATGATCATAATTGACTCAAACATTTTAAAATCTCAAAAGAAAAACCCCATAGCCATTAAAGAAATCAAATCAGTGGAGAAGAAAAAAACCTACCAAAGACAGAAGCCCCAGGCCCTCCTCAGATGGTTCTATGAGTTCACTAAACCTCTAAGAAACTATCCATGAAACCACTACCACAATCAAGAACAGGTCCATCACCCCAAAAAGTTCTCTGTGCCCCTTTGTCATCAATTCCCCAGCAACAGCCAACCAATGATCAGCTTTCTCTTCCTCTAGAGCGGGTTTGCTGGTTCTAGAATTTTGTGTCAATGGATTCATGCAATATGAACTCCATCATGTCGGGCTTCCTTCACTCAGCACAATGCATTCATTACATACATTGGTATTTTGCTCCTTCTCATTGCTGAATACCATTCCATTGTATGGATGCACCACAATGTGTTTATCCACCCTCCAGACAAGGGACATTTGGGTCTTGGGGTTTTATTTTCAGGCTGGATTCTCCAGAAGCAGCTTAGGTAACGTTTGGGACACAAGGCATTTATTGGTGATCTGTGTTTATTTCAACACCTGTGGAAAGAAGGATGAGGAAGCAGGATTGGGTCGAGGGCAAAGCAAACAGTGAGGCGGGACTGACAAAATCTTGGTTCACGGGGCAGAGAGCTTGAGAGCAGGAAATTGGACACTAGAACTGGCCAGAGGTGGGCCAAAATGTCAGGGCCTTTATTCTCCCACCTGGCTCAGTCACAAAATAATGGTTATTCCAGGAGGGAATATATACTCCATTTGTTCAGACATTCTTTAATTACTCAAAGCAATGTTTTGAGTTTTCAGCATAGAGGGCTTGCAGTATTTTATTAAATTTATTCTTAGATACTTCATGTTTTGGGTGTCACTGTAAATGGTTAAAGACAGTTTTCCTGTTTTTTCAATCTTAGAGTTTTCTTTTCCCTGTCTTAATCTAGTAATGTGATTCATCTTATTAATAGATAAAAGGAGAAAATGAGTTTCTCATCTCAGAAGACATACTTATGATGTACAATTTCAAACAAATTCATGATTTAAAAGAAAATTTGGCAAACTAGAAATAGAAGGGAACTACTTGACTTGAAAAATTAAATAGTTCTATGAAAAGAAGTGAAAAGCAAAAAACAGTTTGTTTTACATATGACATTTATGTAATTCTAAAGAGCTAACTTTCCTAATCAATCAGTGAGAAAAGTATGAACTGTTAAACAAACTGTGCTCCTTTTGCTATCCAGAGGGAATTTGACACACGTTCTTTTTTTCCTATAGTAATCTAAAAGTCCTAGCAACCTTTGATAAAATACCTAACCTACTTTAATAGGAAGTCAAACAGACTAAATACTTCACCTCTAAATGGTAATACTGCAGATACATTCTATTGCTTGTTAATTGATACATTCTCTACGCTGGAACAATTGGCTGTCCCTTGAGGGAAAATAGACTGATTTTATTCCATATGCAAAAGTAAATTCCAAATGCATTTAAAAATTGAGGTATGAAAAGTAAAAGGTTGAAAAGTAGAAGAAAATACTGGAGAATATCTTTATGACCTTGGGACAGGGAAATATTATTTAAACAATAAATATTACTTAAACAAGATAGAAAAACAAATATCATAAGGATTGACAAATTTTATTACATTAATATTATTTAATGTCGGTATTGAAAAGACACCTTAGACAAAGATTAAAGATCATTGCTACACATATAACCAGCCACGAATTAGTATCAAAAATTTATACTTAACATTCAGCAAACCAACAAGTAAAAGACAAACCAAGGGGAAAACTGGCAAAATATATGCTCATAGAAGAAGAAATATAAACGGCTATTGTGCATTTGAAAAGATATTCAACTTTACTAGTAATGACTGGGAAATGCAAGCTAACAATAATGAAATGTTATTTCATACTCATTAGCTGCCCAAAGCTTAAATCCAAGCATTGGCCGGGGGCTGAAGAGAAATGAGATATAATGGAGCACTGGTAATCAGAGCAACCACTTTGGAGAGCAATTTGGCAATCTTGGCAATGGCTAGTAAACCCTTAAATTCTGCCTTAAGAATCACCCCAGTAAAATATTCATTTATGTACACTTAGAGGCATACATAAAGGTGCTTGGATGTCCACTGCAGCATTTTATAATAGTGAAAATCTGGGAGCACCCTAAATGCTCACCCACAAGGGAAATGAATGAACATCGAGATGCCAGCGGGCAGTGCTGTCTGTTTCGTTTTTCCTTACCTGAATCCTGCCACTTAGAACAATGCCTGACATGCAGTAGTAGGTGCTCAATAAACACTTGTCAAGGGTATAAATAAATGCATGTTATATTATTCAGACGATAAAACAATCTTCACCTACTGACACTGATGAGTCTCAAAGAATTAAAGAATTTCTGGAGTAGAACATCACATAGGCAAATTTGCCAAGCACACAAAATGATGATATATATTGTTCATGCAGACCTAGGGGCTATACAAACCCTCAAAACACACCAGAATTCAGCCATGTGGCTCCCAGTCCAAACCACCAGGCTGGCCGCTCTCATTTCTCCCCCGGCTCCTTTCCCCCTTGGCTGCTGATCCCTCTTCTGTAAAAGCCTTTGTCTCCTCTGCCAGCAACCACCACGGGCATGAGGCACCGGGACCCACAGCCTCCACAGCCACCTCTGCACGTGGAAAAGGGAGCAACCCCTGCCACAGCGGGCTTGACAGGTGCTTTAGAAGCAGAAACGTGCACCAAGGAGCAGACAGCAAAGAGTTCTGAGGATCCTGTGCCGTGGAGATC
Organism: Choloepus didactylus; assembly: GCF_015220235.1. NCBI lineage: Eukaryota > Metazoa > Chordata > Mammalia > Pilosa > Megalonychidae > Choloepus > Choloepus didactylus. Next base: position 15,778,662 of record NC_051318.1, on the reverse strand, counting down.
CTGCACAGTCAGCCTTGGAAAATACTGTCAATACAACATGCTCTAGACACAAGTTGGGCCCAGGACACACACTCACATTTTTAGAATAAATATTTTCGATTCTGCTTGAACAGAGGAGGCCAATTCTTTGGAGAATACTCTGCACATCAGCCTCAGGAAGAGCGATGGACGTAAACAGAACTTTTCCTGTTTGACGAGTGTGCTGAGAAGCGTGTGGCTCACGCAGAAGGTACAGGGAGGAAACGAGCGTTATGGTTGACGAACTCAGTGGGCTTAACATTCGGGCAGATCTACAGTCCAAATCATTGCCTGGGCCACAGAAAGAGGAGATGAAAATTAAAGTCATTACTTCACGGAGAGCGGGAAAACATATTCAAAGCTGAAAATAACACCTGCGGGTCCCTGCGGTATCAACCATACCAGCGGACTTTTCCACCTTGGCATTTCAATTTGGAATGGTGCAAATTTGTTCCATCCGGAGCCCTCATTTGCATGCTTACTGTCACCTCTATTTTGGTCACGCCTCCGTATTATTTAAGGACACATCTGTCTCTGCCATGAAATAAAAATTTATTTAAGGTCAGGGAGTGGTTTACACCCTCTGTATTGAGCACAATATTTTGCTTAATACATGTGTTTTAACTAACTAAACTTCTGATCACCCAGGAGACCAAGACACAAGCCTTTTCCTAAACATTGTATATGTGAAGAAGGATTCTTTCCACTTTAAGAACAAGGACCAATTCCTCTTGGAAAAATGCCCCTTTTCCAGGTGCAGCACATAAAATTTGCAGGATAAATGTGCTAGGAGAGAAAAGCATATTTCTAACTTCCAAACTTCTTAGAACAGCTTGTGTCTTTTAAAAATCCCGATCCTAAATACCAACCCCCACAACAGTCTGTCCATTTGCAGTTCCCAGAATGAATATTCCTTTGGGAATTTCTCTGCATCTCGCCCACAAACTTCAACAATTGCCTTAAGTAGCAATGTCTGCTTTGGAAAGTTAATCATGCAGAATTCTGGATTCTCTGGCCTCTAATAGAAGCTTTTTATTTTACTTCTGAGGGTAACTCAAAGGGGCTGATTTTAATCTACAAAGCTGTATTGTCTGGGTAACAAATGCCTTAGAGATCTCTGCTTTCCTGGGCACACTTTTTATGGCAATTAAGATGCTTATGCTGCAAAGATCTGAATTTCAGAGAACATGAAATGTCGACTTGAAGAAAAGAGTATCCTCTTACGAATATCCCAAGCATTAATTCAAATTAGGTTAAGCAGGCACAATTCTAACTGTCTGTCTTCTGGGAATGAATACGTAGGCTGGTGAAATTTTCACATGAAATTGAGGAGCATTGTAAAAAGCAGATAAGTTTGGAGAATAATGCCAAAGGATTTATAGAGAAAAACAGAGAAATTTTAGGAATAAAGGGAAATTTTAGAAAAAAAAGAATACGTGTTAATCTACCCATCAAAGGAGTAACAGAATCAAGGGGATCAAATTTAGAAACAGATAATTCCTAATACAAACTAGTCATTTATTTATTCAACAAGTATTTATTGAATGTCAATTGTGCCACATATCATATTAGATGCTGAGAATGGCTATTGATTTTTATGAAACATTGATCCTGAGATCAAAGGTAGGGCTAGACCCAAGCAAAATTAGGAAAAAACAATATTCACCTTCAGTTTTCTCACTCTTCTTTTTTAGTATAAACTTTTTTTTTATTAGAGACATTGTAGGTTTACATAAAAATCATGCAGAAAATGCCAAGTTCCCATATACTCCCCTATTAATGTCTTGCATTAGCATGGCAACTTTGTTATAATTGATTAAAGAATACTATTATAATTGTGCTATTAATTACAGTCCATGATTTACATTAGGGTTCACTGCATTGTACAGCCTATGGTATTTAAAATTTTTTAACCTGGCAACATATATACAACCTAAAATTTCCCCTTTCCCCACATTCAAATGTATAATTCAATGCTTTAATTACATTCACAATGTTCTGCTACCATCACTGCCATCCATTACCAAATCTCCTCCATTACCTACTCTTCTTTCTGCAAATTTCTGCCAGTCCTTTTCCACTGTCTGTGGCTTATTTTCCAAGTCTGGGCACCAGAGTTAAAAACTTATTCTAGAAATAGATGTATAGTTAGTGTCATTGCTTTTTAGTGGGAATGTAGGTCAGTGTCCACTCTGCCAATATTATTCATATTAGAAAGCTTACCTGTTTCAATTGAGACACTTAGTTGCCTCCAGCAAAGAAAATCAGAAAAAGGCAAAGACAAATCAATTAGCAGAAGAGGAATACAAAGGGCCTTTTCTGTTACCCTGAAATCACCCCCCAAGTAACAGTTTATTATTGCTAAGGACTTGAAGGGGTAGCTTATTTAACTGTAGACTTGAAACAACTTTAGTTATAGCCGAAAAGAGTCTCAGGTTGGGTCAAATACTCTACGGATTTACATCACGGAACAGTAAAGAAATATTTTCTTTGCAATCTGCTTCTCCAAAGACCACAGTTGGAATGCTCGGAACAATATTTGTTAACAGAAGTAAGTTGATATCGTTGAGGGGGTCCAGAGCAAGGCACCAAAAGGATCAAAAGAGAGGCTTGTGCATTAAGATTAAAAGATCTGGCCATGTGCTGATTGGCTGTGCAAAGGCTGAGGCACCCGATAAGAGTCTACAAATATTGAAAAGGTCTTTACACTGATGAAGGCAAGTCTTCATTTTGCCTGCTTAGCGGTGACATAATGTGAAACCATAAAGGTAAAACTAAAGAAAACTGGCCCTGGCAGCAAAGGATTGAAAATGCCTGCTTGACCAAAAGGGGAAAAAAGAAAGGTAACAAGCTGAGGTCACAGTGGCTAAGAGATCTCAAATAGAGTTGAGAGGCTATCCTGGAGGTTTCTCTTATGTAAGCTCCAGCTAGACACCCCAAATGGCCGCAGTATGCCTTGCCCTTACCAAAAGTGGTCTCCAAATACCTAGTTGCCCACCTGAGAGTCTATAAAAGATTCACTTGCTAAGTTTTATATTTCAGAAACTTAAATCCACTAGAGCGTTCCTATGCCAGACAAGTCCTAAAACCCAGAGGCAACAGCTTCTTTAAGATCAGCAATCAAGTGCAGCCCCCTTCTCCATACTGTCGACACCCCCTTTCAATATGAACAAATTAGGATGCTCACCGCACCCTTCAGACACCCCTGAAGACGGAGAAAGAGATTAAGTGAGAGGAAGGGATAGCAACAAACAAGATAAGATTTAGCAAAGGTCTATGAATACAGAAACTTTATATAAACATACATATTTTTTGGGTGCTGGGGTGTTGGAATAGCTGGAAGGAGGCAAATGACATGATGGAACTGTAACCTATAAGATCTTTTAAAATTTGCTCTACAGCTACTCATCGAATTGTGCTTTGAAAGTCTTCACCTTTCTGTATATACCTTGTATTGCATAGTAAGGAAAGAATTAAAACTGTGGAAATATAATGCATAACAATTTTTGAAATTACTTATATAACTGCTTGTTGAGCTGTAAATCAAAAGTTAACACCTTTCTGTATGTATGATATATTTTACAATAGTGGAAATAGCTGAAGTTGTGGAGTTGTGACCCATGACATTCTTTGAAATTTGTTCTCTACTAGTTAAATCATACTTTGAAAGTTATCACTGTTATATATATATGTTGGGGGTCACAATAAAAAAATTTTTTTTAATTAAAAAAAAAGAAAGAATAGCATAGCCAGAATATCAGGAATGTTTCCAACAAAGGATTATGAAGTTTTTGCAAAATCAGACAATATGAAGAAATTGACTCTGAGTAATTTTCCTTGTTGGCAAATCATTCTATGTCACTGCCTTTTTGTACTCTATTAACTCTCTTTGCCTTTATTAACCCACCCCCTTCTGCCCATTAACCAACTCTTTCACATCTTTATGGGTCCCAATGACATATACAAAGAGAGAAGCATTTGAATAATTGCCATCTCTGTATGTGTTCCATATGTAATGTCTTTGTTACCCAAGCAGTGCAGAGTTTCACATCATAGAGTTTGTTTGCTTTTTTTTTTTTTTTTGCTATAGAAAACACATATAATTTACTAGATGGACTCAAAAATCATCACAGATCAATTTTAGGCACTTCTTGAGTACAGACTACAGGAATTTTCTACCAAAGAACAGTATAACCAGCAGGCAACACCACAAAGATTTAAAGTTTAGTTTTTAGAACAATACATAAGGGCCAGACAACTGAAAATATTGCATAACTAACCCAACTGTATCCTCTTACATTTTTTGTAATTCCACACACAATTATAGAGCTTAGTAGAAAATCACCTTTTAGCATCCAAAGTTTTAAATCCTGACTCCCTTCCCTTTATTCCACATGATAGTCTTAAAATCATGTATCATACATTCTTTGAGGTAGCATGATATAGTTTTATTTTTGTACAAGTAGAGCTTTAAAGAAGTATTTTCTATATTATGCCTGCATCTACATAGAGTCAACACATGATAACTGACTATTTTGATGTCTTATAAAGCCCATTTCAACAGGTTTATTTTGTAAAAATAGGCTTCTTATTACTAATTTCTCTAGGCAACTAACTAATGTTTATCCTTGTTCTTTAAGTAAACATGAGGAAAGAATGGAATGTGGGCAATGGTTTTTAAAGATGTCTTTAGGTTAAACACAACATATAAATCTGGTTTGGCATCTTTTTACCAGTTTAAACTGTTTGCATTGGTATTCTTCAAAACTTGACCCATTCAAAGTAATGGAAAGATAATACACCTATTACTTAATCAGCTTTGTGCCTAAATAGTAGGTCAAGGAGCTGGCAGAGTCTGGGGGTAGTTCTCTTATTTTTCTGAATCTACTTCTTAGTGTATAAGGCTAAACTTAAGAAGCTTTAAAACATCAAATATAGTACAATTTAAAGGATTTTCCTACTACTGGCATGTATATACCGTACAAAAAGCAAACTGGTCTTTTGATGGACTCCACAACTCTTGATAATGCTCACAAATGACCAAGGTCCAAAGCAATGAGTCAAGCCAGTGGTGGGAAGATCGGAAGAACTGAAAAATCTACTTGGAAATGAGTGGTTTGGGAAACAAGGGATATTTTCAAAGTTAAGAATACCCCCAAGACTGACACGACATGTCTTCATTGATGGTGAATGAAAATATAGGAGAACAAGGGATAGCTGAGCTATGGGAAAGCCAATCCTGAAGCAAGGGAAGAAGTTTGGATGTACTTAGACAGTATGAGGGGTCAAAGTTAAGTCACGTGAAGAAAACGTGTCTCTACCCAGCTTTGTAAAAGGGATTGATGTAAGGATACAACTGGGAAATTGAGAGATCGCATCATCGACTTTAAAGAACCATAAGCAAACTCGAGGTGACCCCCTCTTAGAGAGGCAAGGTTACATCTTCAAAATGCACACAGCCAAGTGACTTGGCAAAGCCTAATTATCACCAGATGGCATTAACTTTTTCTTTCAAAAATGCAATACTATCTGGCTGTGTGTGACACGCTCACTTTCTGTTTTCTTGAAAGCTATGATTAGCGAATTTGAGGAATATTTTTCTTTGCAAAATTTCCAAATATCCACACTTTTGTTATTGCTTAGGATTGCTGTATTTTGAGTTGCAAACTAGATTTATTAATGGTATAGCTCTTACTCTGATGGAAGAATGACCTTGCAACAAGTCCTCCCCAGACTCAACCCATCTATTGTCTTTTGCACAGTGAGATGTTTGAACCGAGAGAGAAGGGCTTTTCCTCACACACAAGTAAGAAGCTCTGCTCAGCAGGACTTCTCTAGCTTGGGCCAGCTTCAAAGGGGGGACACAAGTCTGAAACAGGAAGACCTTGAGCTGCCGAGAACCACTATGCCATTCTAGCAATACTTTGGAACATTCATGCCAAACCAAGCTTTTTTCTAAAAGTTAGGATTATGGTTATTTCTTTTTTACCTAAAAACTTCAATAGTGGCAAGATTATTCATCATACAGTAATGAATGGTATGGTTCTGCCACTGAATACACACTTCATTAACTACCAATTTGGTCACAGCACTGAGTTAGACATGGCGGGGGGGCAGAAATGAGTGTGATGGTTAAGTCCATGTGTTAACTTGTCTAGGTTATGGTTTCCAGTTGTTTGGTCAAGCAAACACTGGTCTGATTGTTCCTGTGAGGGTATTTCATAGATAGACTTGCATTATTAATAAGTAGATTGCATCTATGGCTGATTGCATCTACAATCAACAAAGGATGCTGCCTCTTCATCCATTCAGACAGAGGTCTTAAAGTGAGAACTGAGGATTTTGGAAGTCAGGAAGAATTTCTGCCTCTACTTTAGCCAGTTAGCCTCTCCTGGGGAATTCAACCTTGCCTTCATCAGAGTTTCCAGCCTGTGACCTGCCCTGTGGGATTTTGACATGCCAATCCCCACTGTCACAGAAACCAATTCCCACAATAAATTCCTCTCTCTCTCCCTCTCTGTCTCACCTGTGCTGGCATGGCTCTGGGGAACTGGGGGTAGGGTGGGGGTCTGGATCTGACCCTGTCAAGGGAACTGGGGCCTTGTTCTCATCACTCTTTCCCAGTTCCTCTGTTTATGCTTATAAAATAAACAGGACTTGATCACACACACACACTCACACTCACACACATACATACACACACAGTATCTCCTATCGGTTCTATTTCTCTGGAGAACCCTGATTAATTCAGATGAGTATGACATAGTTTCTGCCTTCAAAGAGCACAGGATATAATATGTGAAATGGAAAGAGAAACCAGTTTATAAGACTCTAATAGGTGCTATGACAGGGCATTCCAGAGCAAAGAAAAGAGACACCATGCCCTAGCAAGTTTAGGGAAAGCATCCTACAAGAGGAGACTTTCTTTTGTTAAGAATGTTTTCTGTTCTACACACACACACACACACACACACACACACACACACACACAATAAATATTCACATGGAGACTCTAATGGGTTTATATCACACACATGTTATGCAACTTACTTTTTGAAAAATCTCAAAAAATATCATAGACATACACTGGAAACCCTTTCGTACATAAGCTAAATTACTCTGAAAGTGATTCAACAGCTGGATGTTGCTGTTAAAAACAAGAATAGCATACTTCAGCGACTTTAAGGTCTTCTGAGTCATCATACAAAATCTGGAAACCAGGGATAAAAGAAAATGAAAAAATTTTTCATTATTCATTGTTCCACAAAAGTAGATGCTGGGGAAGGGAATAAGGAATGAAATTAGAAATGAGAAAAGTAGGGGAAAATGTATAAAATACAATACAATGCAATGAAATAAAATAAATCAGAAGAGTCTGTGCACAGTAATAGTACATCATGAGCTGAGAATAATCAATTTGACTGATTGTGCTATGTGCATATACAAACACACACAAATTTGAGATTAAGCAGCAGAGCTGGAGACTGTTGCATATTTAATAGATAAATTATTAATATTTGTAATATAAAATAGCTGATTCAAATCAATCAGAAAATTATAAATAATAGAAAGAGATATAAAATCACAATAGTGGAAATACAAACAGCCTCAAACATGTTAAAAGTTCCTAACTACACATAAAATCTAGTAAGAAACGCAAATTAAAGCAATGAGATAATACATTCACCTAACTGACAAACAAATTTGAAAATACCTGAGAATTCAATGCTAGCAAAGGTGCAGCTTGGAGTAAACAGTGTATTTTCATTTTCATACACAGCTGACAATTGGTACAACTTTTGCACCAGGGAAATGTGGTGGAACATAAAACTTTAAATGTGTATATCATTTGACCTAGTAATCTTCCAGGAATCTTACCTACAGAAATGCAAGCACACACTAGCAAAGATATTAACTGTGCTATCCTATCTTTTAGAACAACAGTGTAAGAATAATTTAAAGACCACTGATAAGGGAATACTGTGCTAGCACTCTGATATATTTAGTTTAGAAAAAGTAAGCTATTAAGTAGTAGAGCAGAGTATAGCATAACCACCATTTTGTTTAAAAAAGATCCAAACCTGTGTGTGCATGTGTGCGTTCTGTGTGTTTGTGTGCATGCAGTTGTTTGGTATGCCTGTGCGTGTGTTTCTGCACAGAAAAACCTTTGAAGTTCTCCCATTACACTGCTGCACTGTTAGCCCTGTGTAATGGGATTAGAATGGAAATGAGCAAAGAAGGAGCTTCTTTACACTGTGCACATTTCGGTGCCCTTTGACTTTTTATGATGGATGCCTTCTGATGTTCTGATTTCTGAGTCATGTTTCTCTTTTTATGCTAGACCTTTAGAGAGGAAATGGTGTAATCTCCATTCTAATTCCAACATAAGAGATCTTTCTCTTGGGCACCTCATTTGAGGACAGCCTCTGAGTTTGCAGTCTTTCCACCAGGGTCCAGAGAAGTTCCAAATAAAGGGAGTGATTGTCGGAGAGGTTTGCTTCATAAAAGCAATTGCAAGACAAAGCAGCAGCAACACATTTCATGGATTAAATATCACACTACAGTAGCACTTCAGAGACCAACCAGAAGGTTAAATAAATAGGAGAGGAAGGACACCCTTGGCCGAAACCACAGGACGTTAGTGACCTTTTCCATACAGCATTTGCCAGTCATAAAAAGGGCATAAAGGCATACGTGAGAAGGGAGGGTTGATTGATGTTCGTTTTCTCAAATCAAAAGAGTATCTGTCCGGAAGTATGTCAACCAGCTGTTGACAGTTACTCCTGGAGGCTTTTGCTTCTTACTTTAATTATTTAAAACTTTATAGTATTTTTTTAAAGAAGAAGAAATTAGAAAATTACGGGTAATTTTTGTTTTACTTTTTTGTTTTTCTGTAATTATCTACTTTTCTAAAATAAATAAGCGTTGCTTTATAATCAGGAAAAAAAAAAGCCAGTACTTGAAATTTAACATTTTTACAAGGCAAGATTCTTCAGTCTCATGTTGGGGATTGCTGCGGCCGGAGAGACCTAGGTTAATTCACAAAGGCTATTAACACTTAGGTTGGCAGGGCTTCCTACTTGTGAAAATGAAAACAGCATTTAAAAAGATATTTAATGAACAGAAAACAACAGCGAAATGGTGTGATCTTGTGACAGGAACACCAGCTTTCGTGTCACATATCCCTGAGGATGATTTTAGCCACAAGACCCTGGAAAGCTACTTGGAGACTTTCTAGTCCTTAGTCCCCTCATCTGTGCCCCAGCCCTGGTTTGAAGAGAAACAGCCAGTAGCTGTGGGTAAGAGAGAGTGCCCTGGCTCCTCAGAATGCATATGAAAACTGGGAGCTCCACAGTATTTCCCAACCTCCTGGAAACCCAAAATGAGCTGCCAGACAATCAAGTCCTTTGAGAGAGAATGCTGGAAACATCCTGGTCTCCGCCACCAAGCCTCTCCTGCCCGTGTCCTGGGGGCGCTCTGCTTTGGCATCCTTGGCTTTTGATCACTGTCCTTACTTTTTCACCTGTTGAACTTCCTCCGCCTTTGACTCACTGGAGCCTTTGCCATTCACCGGCATCAGGGAAGGCCTTGGAGAGCGCCCCTCAGGCCTACTCCTCCTCAGCGTCTCGAGATTGCTGCCTCTATCTCTAGGGAGCCCACAGAACCCCAGGAGAGCAGAATCACAAAATGCAGACCTGCCCATTAGGCACACACATATGCACGTGTGCACACATGCATGCACACGCAGACCAGCCTCTATTGTGTCCCAAAGTTACTCCTCCCTGTCTCCATGGAGACGGCTCCTCTCTACAGCACCGTTAGTTGGGGACTGAACCTCCTTCTCTCTCTGGGGCTCTTGGACTCTCTGATGGTGACATGCCTCCTCACTATCTAGCTGTACCTGTACATGAAAGTCCTTGCCAATCATTGATGTTTAAACACACACACACATACATTTTCCTTCTTAATTCAAGAGAGTCTTATTTACACCCTTATAGGCTCATCTGCAGACTGGTGCATACTTCACCTTGAATTCTAGCATGAATAATGTATCCCCCTGAAAACTGTGATGACACACTTTGGATTTTTGACTGTATAGTACTGCAGTATCATGGTAGCAATTTAAAAAATCAAAGTTATCCTCTTTCAAATGCTACAAAACAGGTAGTTTGCCAAAATGCAAAATTGTCTTTTGGCTTTAACATGGGGAACACTTAGAAAAGGCAAGATAACAGGGTGCCTATCTCTTCAAAGAGAACTATATTTCTTACCAGTTACGATAAAAAATGGCATAGTTGTTTTTTTAGCAATGCTTTGAAAATCCGCGAGTTAAGGCATGTTCTGTAATTACTATGTGACAGGACTGTTCTAATACTCACAAGAATCTTAGGTGTAAGTGCTCTTACTATCCCCGTTTTAGAGAAAAGGAAGCTGAAGTTTAAAATGATTTATTCACACTCAGGAATTTATGGAGAAGTACTGGAGTTTGAGCCAAGGCAGCCTGGCACAAAAGGAGTCTGTGCATTAGAAGGCGGAAGGTTGACTGGGTTGCAAATTTCCTTAAATCTATTTCCAGCAATATGTGTATCTCCTATTTGCTTTTCAACGATCTGTGAAGCTGGAAAAGCAATAGAAACTAAACTCTAAGGCTCATGCAACACATGGGCTGGGACTTTTGAATAAAGTCAGGGAAGTTCCGTAATCCAGCCAGTGTCACCTTATACCAAAACCAGAAAAAGACATTACAAGAAAAGAAAACCAGCAATCACTATCTTTTATTAATATAGTTGCAAAAATCTTCAACAAAATGTTAGCATATTGAATCCAGCAACATATATAAAGGCTCATATATCATAATGAAGCCCCAGGAATGCAAGGCTAGTTCAACATTCAAAATTCAATCAATGCAAGTCACCATATTAATAAACTAAAGAAAAAACATATGATCCTAACAATAGATGCAGAAAAGGCATTTGACTAAAGTCACAAAGGTCATCTAAAAGTCAACATCCAAGATGAGAGAAGACTATTTTGCTTATTTTTGAAGAAAATATCTTTTAAAAGACACAAAAGGAAAGTGATGCACTGACTGCCTTTGAAGAGGGGAAAGTGGAGTGCGGATACAGTAAAAAGGGAATAACATTGTAGATTCTTAGATATAAGATGATAAAGAGAAGCCAGGCTTATGCCCCCAAATTATTCTCAATAGAACCCTCTTTCAATATCATATTTGTCCTGGTTTGTATGATAAATTATATGATCGACCACCTATGTACCTTGTGGATTTAGTATTATGTGAATGTATTACCTCTTCAAAAATAAAATATCAGCTAAATAAAAAAAGAATCAATATCCACTCATGATAAAGCCTTTCAGAAAAAATAGGAATAGAGAAGATCTTTCTTAAGCATATGAAAAATGTGCAATATATTAATCATTAGGTATAAGCAAGTTAAAAATCACAATGACATATCACTACCTACCTATTAGGATGGCTAGAATTTTTTTAAATTGGCAATAGCAAATGCTGGTAAGAATGTGGAACAACTAGTACCCTCATACAACACTTGAAGGAATGCAAAATGGCATAGCCATGTTGGGAAAGAGTTCGCAGCTTTTTATAAAACTAAGCATATACCTCTCATTTAACTCATCAACCCCACACCTAGCTATCTATACAAGAGAAATGAAATTTGTGTTCAAACAAAAAACTGTACATGAAAGTTCATAGCAGCTTCATTCATAATTGCCAAATACTGGAAACAGCAAAGATGTCCTACAACTGGAGAATGAATAAACAAACTGTGGTATATCCATTCAATGGTATACTACTCAGTAACAAAAATGAACAAGATACTGATACTTACAACAACATATATAAATCTTAAATGCATTTTGCTAAGTGAAACTAGCCAGACCCAAAGACAACAATATTGTCTTGGAAACTGTATGAGGGCCACGGGGAGTGTATGGGAAATCTCTGTACTACCTGCTTATTTTTTTGTATCAATCTAAAATTGCTCTAAAAAATAAAGTCTATATAAATTAAGCACTAGCATCAGTAAAATGTAAATTAAAACCATTCCATTTGAATGACTAAAATGATGAAGACTGACAATAATAAATGTCAATGAAGTAGAGCAAATCACATACACTGCCTGGTGAGGTTACAAAATGGTACAACCACTTTGGAAAACAGTGTGGCAGTTTCTTATAAAATTAAACTATAATCCAGCACTGGAGAGTGACTCATGTCCCCCAGAAAGGCATGTCTTAATACCTGTTTGTGTGGCTGTGAACACATTTGTATATAGGACTTTTGGAGATATTATTAGTTAAGGTGCGGAGTCATTTATGAATAGGATCTTCAAAGATCATATTTAGATGCAGCCAAATTGAATTAGTGTGGGCCTTGATCCATATGATAAGAGATCTTATAAACAGAGAATATTCAGTCACTGTGGGTCAGAAGAAACCAGAAGTCAGAAGAAGCCAGAAGTGGGAGCCAGAAGTCAGCAGAAATCAGAGGAGCAGACACAGGAGAGAGAGAGAGGGCCATGAGAGGGAGAACTGCCAGAATGCTAGTGTGGGAGAAAGCCAGCCTGCCAATACCTGATATTGCATTTCTAGCATTCAAAACCATGATACAATCAAGTCCCTGTTGCTTAAGCAACCAGTGTGTGCGGGATCTGTCATGGCAGCCCTGGCAAACTGAGACCCCCAGAAATTCTACTTCTAGGAATTTACCAAAGAGAAATGAAATGAAAATATACACCCACATCAAGGAATTTCTGACTCCAGAGTCCATGTTCCATTCATAACATTAAGCTACTTTACACACCCAAAAAGTGTTAAAATGAAACAAATTCTAAAATTATTCCTTTCGATTTAAGTACTGTATACAAAGCTGTGATTATCTGATATAATCTAGAATGTATCCTCTGAACAGAAAGCTTTGAAAAGATGGTATTAGAAAAGAGTTATAGTTAACTCCAAGAACTTTGAAACTTACAGAAAAAATAACGTGTATCACCTGAATCTATAACTCAGTCGAAGGAAGTTATGTGATCTTCTACCTACCGAGGTAAGAAACAAAGAAAGTATTCTCCAGGTTTTAGAAGGAAAATAGCACACAGAGGCAATTTTGGAGAATCAAGAATCTCAGGAATCCCCCCTCCCCTCTTTGATGTGAACAACTGAAGTTTTCTCAGTCTTAAGTGCTGTGATGATGCAGCATCAAATTCCCGCACTTTCTACCAGATTGCAGCCCCATTACAAAGCCAAGTGGCTGAAACACAATTTGGTGAAGAGTGTATTAAGATCAACCAATTATACTGTGGCATAGTGCTAGGAATAATCAACAAATACTGTAAGTTGGCGTTGTTTAAATGGATAGTTATGTAGAGTGTAGTTAGATTCCTTATCACCATAGCATCAGATTTCATGTCACTCATCTCAGCTGCTTGGAGAGAAAAGAGGAAAGCTTTATAGTAGCTCCTCTTCCTGGCGCTGTTCAGAAATAACAATGGTCTCTGCAGCACGTCGGTAATGAAGTGAGCTCCCTTTGGTGGAGCACGTTGCTAAGGAGCCCTGGGTCAGGAGTTCACTCCACGTGGAGCTGGGCGGGTTGACACCCCAGGCTCCCAGGCCACAGCTGGGGCCCTCGCCTCAGGCTGCTTTCATCTCACGCAGGAGGACACTTGGGTGCAAGATAATAATAGGAGATAAAATAATTTTTAGCTACTTGTTGAATAAACTCTTCCACTAGTGATGATATTGCACTGCTACATATATTTCCAACTATAAGCCTTCCTTGATGAGCTTTGTATAAATCGAGGATCATTTGATTCATTTTCCTTTGAGTCCCTGCATCCAAATTCTTCCCGCAAGCTTCCAGCGGATGTTCAGGATCCTAATTCCCTTCCTGGCCTATTTCTATGGGTATTGAAATTGATACATACTTGAGGGTCTACTTACTTATTCAAGGAACTTTACAGAGCATCTAGTTGTTACGATTTCATAGATCAGTACTCAGTAAATCTTATTCCTTCATTCATGTTGATGGAGTATTGACTTTATGCTGGGGCAGAGAAGAAATGCACCCAAAGCCTCTTGAAAATATTTCATCCTTTTAAATACTTCCTTTGTAGTCATAGTTTGTGGAGTGCAGGAAATGTTATCTGGTATCTAGGTATTACAAGAATTTTTCTGGTCTGCTTTAAAGATGTCATCTAGCATCACACCTGCCACTGAAACCCTATCTGGACTCTGTGAATCTTTGAGAAATGACGGGTGAAGTGGAAAAATTATAAAAGAAACACTGAGAAATAAGCTTGACTATTTATAGTTCATACTGAACTCATGAACTGTTCAAAGCAAATGCCGTGCTCCTAAAATTTGTACTAAAATCATGGAAGTCTGGAAATAAACACATCATAAACCACATTTTTCAGATATCACAACAGGAAAACTCAGATGAAAGTAACTAGGGAGGGAAGTACCATAAAGAAATGTTTGATTTCCACTGTCTTCTTTAAGTTTTGTGAAAATATTTTCAACCGATCTTCTAAAAGTTAATAGGTTTCCATTATAAAGTAGAAAAGTGTCCTTCCTTCCATGGAAGAATTGTCTGGAATTCAGAAATGCACTATACCCTGAATTGTAATGAAGATTACATTTCTTATTATTTTCTGTTTTACTAAATACTGCAAATAAAATAATCTTATTTAATGGAATCTGCCACTGTTAAGGAAAATGGTGAGAGAATTTTAAAGTGCAGCGGATTTAATTTAAAAATGTGGAGAGTTAGACTAAAGTGGTGATTTTTTAACTAAGTTGAGTCCAAACCATGGGACTTGGAAGAAAGAGTCCTTGCTTTGTGGGAAACACCCCTGTAAAAGATAAGAAGCACAGCTCCGGGGTAGTCATGGGGCAAATGCTTTCCCCTATATAGTTCCTTTCTTTTGAGAATGTAAAAATGCTTAACAAGTATTAATGAGTTATGCCTAAAAACAAAGTGTTTTCAAATCTAATTTTCAGATTCCCAGATTAAGACTAAGACTAAGATTGATTACGTCCATGCCTAAGGTCTTAAGTGAGATGTGGACAGTATCAAGACCCCTGGGGAATTCTTGGTTATCTGCGGGTTAACTACTTTAATTAAAGTGCCACCATTTGATTGGCAGTCAAATCCTAATAATCTGGGTTTCAAAGAAAAGACAGTTAACTTAAAATCATAAAAGACATGACACATTTAAAACAAAAATTTAAAATGTTATCCTGGCCATCTGGCAATGTCCCTGGGGAACTGGTTTATAAGGATATTTAGCTATTCTGAATATCTGCCACCCAGACTTTGTGAGAAATCGTGATCTTCATCAGTGAAGAGGCAATTACATGCTGTTATTTGGGAACAAGCTCCATCAGGGATCTTGTCACCCAGGAAACCTCTGGCAGCAGTTGCTGTCCTTTCCAGCTGGAAGACAGATAACAGAAACTGTCCAGTTTACGTGATTAGAAACCAAGCAAACCCTGGCTTCCCTGGAGCTGCACTCCCCCACAGGCTGAATTACAGCTCTCCTACTAGTCCCACAGCGCTGGATGATGTCATGGGATCTGCAGTTCAGTGAGATGAAAGGGATAAAGCAGAACCCGCTGGCACTAGGAAAAGCTTCCAACGCACACACAATCCACAGCACAGCTTGGGAACCAAGAGAGCTACAGATCCGGCCACTCAGTCCCAGCCTGGGAGAGCCCATCAGCATTCCCTCACTATAAAAAAAAAAAAAAAAAAAAAGAGGCGGAAAACAAGGAGAACCACGTCTAACAAAAGAATGTGTGGGTTAGGAGGCGGGAGGGTAGCTACCTGCTGAAAGTGAACTTTCTGGATATTCATGCATATATATAAACTGAGCCCTGCCTTTGATGTTCGGAACTGATCACCGATCAGATTACAGGCATTTCATCTCCCTGCTCCTCTGCCTTTGATCTGCATGGTTAATTTTATTTTCCGGGATTTGAAGTTTCGTCTGGGCTTGTGCTGACATACATGTTTGGGAAGGTAGAAGCATTCGGCATCTAAGTGCTGCCAAGGAGAAACTAAGTTGCTGAGAGGGCGAGTACTGGAAAGAGCTCAGCAAGTTACAGGTATTACATTTTATATTTCCTTGTACTTTTCACTGCACTTTTTGTGTGTCCTCAGAAAAAGATGGATTTAGTCAATTAAAAACAAGCTTTTCTGTATTTAAATAGTACATTATGCTACATGTATGCCTCAGACTAAATATAATACTCCATGCAGTTTTAGGACAAGAGGATTTGCAATCTGTCATGCAGAATTTACTTGTAAAGGGGTTGTTTAAACAGGACAAAACAGAAGAGGGCTAACTTTAGCGTGCAACCAGTACTTCAGACCCTGAAAGTTGTAAGCTGTAATTGCTCTAAGTATTTACATGTTACTTTATTTAGTCAACAGTCAGTGGAAGTTTACTTGATGCAAATACTTTCCTTTTTTTTTTTTCTTACATCAAAGGATAACTTGCAGCTCTTACAATACTGTTTATTTAGTTTATTCTCTTACTTCAAAGATGTAAACTGATTAAATACACTTCCCTATGCATTTTGTGTACTCAAGGAAAGCACAGAAAAGGCATTCAATTAAAGCCTTTTATGTGTAAAATTAAAGAATTTAAAAACAGCAAAGGCAAAGTTGCACAAAGTTTGGCTAAAAATACTGTGGTAATTCTCTGTAACCTTTGGAATTAACACCAACCTTATTTACAGAAACATTCACAACATTAATATTCCTTAATTAACATTTACCTTAAATTTATAGTGACAGCTGTTGTAAGTTAAAATATGCCTACTGTTTATGAAAAGTGTCTGAGTAATCAACACTTATTATGTTACACAAAGTTGTTTAGTCACATTTTCACTTTGGTTAATGCCCAGCACGGTATAACCAAATTACATTGCTGTACTGAATTTGAAAGTTAATTGTTAATTCTTGGTCAATTCAATGAGCACACACACACACACACACACACACACACACACAGACACAGACACAGAAAAATCTTTACATGGAGATGCAAGAGCTTATAAACTACAGTAGAAAATTAAGAACTCCATCATCATGCTGGTTCATTTTAATATTCTAGTGTGAAGTTTATTGGGGCAAAATATTTAGTTATTATCACAATAGCCTATTTCATGCTAGCGGAACCACAAGAAAATTGTAAGTGATAAGACCAGTTATCATTTAGTCTGAAATCCCGATTGAAACAAGAGGCATCTAATGAGTCTCATTTCATATGTAATTAATTTTTTAGAGCCAATTAATTAAAATTACTTTCTAAGTTTTCTTCCTGATATTAGGTGGAGGGTAATTAGCATTGTTTGCCTAATTTTAAAACATGGATAGTTAAATGGAGATTATTTAAAAACATGCTAAACTGACCATATTTTTAAAGTGTGCCAGTAAGAATCTAATCTAAAAGATTTAAATGTTGTTTTGACTCACGCCAAGAGAGGCATTTAAATTTTTATTCTACTAACAGTGCAAGAAATCATGTCCGTAATACCCTGGAGTATCAGATTAGGTTGATTTTTAATTTGTTTGTTTAACAAGTCCTCTTTAAATCACAAAAGCAGTATTAATGTTCTCATTCAGATAAAGAAAATTAACATTTTAAAGAAATGACTGGAGAAGATGCCTAAAGAAGTAGGGCGCTGAGAACCTCGGTCATTTGGTTTGTGTTTGGGATTTCCAAATTTTTAACATGATCATTTTATTCTGCTACTAGTTTCATTTTAACAAACACAGGCACTCCTCATCACCAAACAAAGGGGGAGAATTAGCAATTATCTGATTAATTTAAGCTTTGTAGAAACTAGCTTGGGCTAGTCAAGTCCTTGAAAAGCCACTTCAGGGTCTCAATCAACCCAGTTGATTGTTTACTCCTTGTGTCTCTGCTGAGAAATGAAACAGATTGTATTTGATTTTAAAATAAAGATAGCTATTGCTGAATGTGCAGGTACAGTCTCAAAAGGGATTTCTTCATTAATTGCCACAAGATGATCTTGATTGGGGTTTAAGTAGATATACTCCACAATAACTACAGAATGAAACCCTTCTATTACATTTTTCAAAGCACTTTCATATCTATTTTTTTCAATGGCAGCTTTGTTAAGGCAAAAAGCTCAACTCTTCAAAAGACTTTTATTTCTTGTCCTGATTCTGTCACTGATTAGCTATATGACCTTAAGCTAGTCACTTCAATACTCAGTTTTCTTATGTGTAAAATGAGGAAGTTGGTCAGATTATCTTTCTGAAATAAGCAGTGCTGGAATTTTTATAGCCATTTTACAGACGAGGAAACCGAGACTATAGAAAATAACTTGAGTCTTCTACCTGAGGTTGCATGACTAGTTTTCTAAGTCCTAGTCCAATGGTCTACTTTCCAAAAACTGCTTTAAAAATGCACAGTGTAGCTGACCAGAGGAAAAATGTTAGGTTGAAAGATAGAGCCACTTCCTATTGCAGTGTATCTTTTTGTTTCCATCTTAGATATGTCAGCCAACTGGATTAGTCTGATTATTTCCCAGCTGTCCCTCTTGCATCTACATTTCTAAACTGTCTAAATGCAATTAACGCTACACCTAATTTATAATAGTATATAAAATAATGTTCAAAAAATTTAATATATCAATGTAATTTGAGTTTATATATATTTGTGTGTCTCTGTGTATGTATATACGCATACATACATCTTTGTGTTTTCAGGGAATTAATATTTCCTTAGAAGTTGCCAATGGGGTCTATAAAAAATTTAATAGTTAATTAAAGGTCATTATTCCTCAAGGGGGATTTCAAGTGGGATTTTGTGAGATTCAATTTGCAAATTCTACATGGAGTGTGCACATCACATGGTATGTGTTTCATACTGTTTGATTATGTTAAGAATTCTTGGACCTGTGTCTAATAACTCTGTCTGTTTTTTTTCCTTTCTTGGAAAAAGTTAAATGTTTCTTGTGAAAATTTAAATTTAGTTGTTGATTATAAATTATACACTTATACACTGCTCTTGAAGCCAAATAGCTGTCACTTACAATGTCTTATCACTCCCCTAAAGATTTATCTAAAGATTTACAAAGATTCCAGTTTATAACTGAATGACATTCACTAATATTTGAGTACTTGAGTGCCAAATACTGCAACAGTAATTTCAAAACATTGTCTCATTTACATCCACCACAAATAAATTTGTCAACCCCATTCTATAGATGAGGCAAGTGAATCTCAGAGGGCCTAAACAATGTGTACAAGCTTCACAGGTGGCAAAACTAGATTTTATTCTCAGCCTACCTGATTTTAAGTCTGGGTTCTTTTGTTCTAGGGCCTGGCAACTAGTTCTTTCCGTCGTTAACAATCACATAGAGACTGTTAGCAAAAGTTATAGCCAAATTTTTGGGCAAAAAATGGGCTCCAATTTTTTTCTTTCAATATATTATTTGAAATCTACTGGGAATTCTTGATAGAGTTTTCTATCCGTTGGCCTAGAATCTTAAATCATAATGGAACTCAAGCCATAGTCCATTCTTCTTCTGCTTCAGGACTGGACCTAATTCAAGGATCCACCTTTGGTTTGGTTAGACAATTTCCCCTGTGATGTCGGGGCCAGTCCAAGATGCACTGGGCAAATTAATCATTTGGTTCCACTTTAACGAGTAATTCTTTAAAAATTTGTCAGTGGTGATTAGAGGAAGGGTCAAGCTCTATGAACAGAAGGCAGAAGGGGACTTCTGGGCAGCTGAGCCTCAGTTCTCCTCTTGTCACAAGCCATCCAGCTTTAGCAACAAAGTTGTCTCCCCACCCCACCAACCTGCTGAAACCACAAGTTACCAGAACTCCTGTCCTTAGACTTAGAAGGTAGTTAGCACCATCCATTGTGACGTAAATGTGCTCCTTTGTGAGAAGGGGGAGGGAGAGACCTGGTGAGGTTTCCAGCCACTTTGTCAAAGCTTTCCTTTCAACTTTGAGAGGAGTTGTGACAAGAAGGGCCTTCTCCGTCCTGTTAAATTTCCCCAATATTTTGGTAGCCCTACAGCCTAGCCACGTGAGCTCCTGCCAAGCGAGCCTGTTCCTTGAGTCACCTCTTGCAGCGCGTCCGCCATATTTACTGGAAGAAGAAGACAGTCAAGGGCTCCTCTCTACTCAGATAAAGCACATGAAGAGTCTGGCCAGCGAGGATGCTGGGGGCAAAGATGCCACACACTCAGAGGACCAGTGCAAGTGCTGCAATTTATAACAACTTCATCCTATAAATGTCAGAGTTTGGCATTACATAAACTAATTAGTAATCTCCTTGGCCTTTTCATGTCTGTGGGTTTGTGCACCACTGGCATGGTGAAGAGTCTGTTAGGATTCAGGGAGCCTGGATTTTGATACCAGCTTTATTAACTTAATGTGTGACCTCGAGCAAGTTGAATCGCTAGCTGTGCTACCTTACCTACCGGCTCTGTGCTGCGGGGCAATTCACCTGACCCTCTCTGAGCCTCAGTTTCCTTATCTGTAAAGTGAGGAATCCTATATAGTTGTCCTGAGGTTCACATAAGACCAGGCATATCATCTGTAAATCATTTGCACTTAAATTATTTTATGATTTGTTTTCTGGATGTGTTAAATTTGAAGTACACATCTTTGAGGTGTGACACTTGGAATGATATTTTTAACATACTTTTCACAAATTCCCAGTGCAGTATTACATAGTTTGTAGGCCAGGATCACGAGACGTGCTTACTGACAATTAAATCAATTCATTCATTCCTTCATTCATTCAACAAATATTTACTGAGGGCCTACTATGGGCCTTGGGATATAGAAAAGGAACACAGGACGTGGCACGCATCCCAGGAAACGTAGTTTAATTAGTAATATGAGGCCAACACCGCAAGGGACAAAGCATCCTGAGGGCGGTGGGGCGCGCAGGCCGAGGGGCGGGGCCTGACAGTCGAGGGGGCGGGGCGCCAGGAGGGGGCGGGACAGGCACGGCTAGGGGCGGGGCCGAGAAGCGGCGGCCGTTGCCGGGCTACGGGAGAGAGCGGAGCTGGCGGCGCCTACACTGTGTGGTGCGCTGCGGGAAGAGGACCCGCGCGCAGCTCCGCGCGTCCCAGCGCCTCCGACGCGGCCCGGAACTTGGGTGCAGGACGGGGCGCGCGGCCGGCAGAGCCTACCAGGTGACGCGGAAGGTAGGCGCCGGCTCTGGCCCGGGGCTGCGCAGCGCGGCGCGGGAATCTCCAGCCCTCGCCCTGGGAGATCCCTGCGGGATGGAAGCCGGAGAAGAGGCGACTGCCAGGCGCTGGGGAGAAGGGCGCGGGCCGGGGCTGTTTGCGGGTGGCGGAGGGGAGTAGGCGGGCGGCGCCGCGAGCTGGCGGCCGCAGGAGGGTGACAGCCGGGGCTGCCGGAGGGGGGGCCCGAGGGGATGCTGGAGTTGAGCACGTGGCGGGGCACAGGGATGCTGGAGCTGACCCGGGGAGGGGCGCAGGGATGCTGGAGCTGAGCCGGGCAGGGGCGCAGGAGATGTTGGAGCCGAGCCACAGAAGCTGGGGGACCAGAGGGTGTGAACGCCTAGTCCTGCTGGCGATGGGAATTACAGCACTTAGTCTTCTCTCCAGACCTTGTAAATAGAAAATCTGGTTGTAAGACAAAAATATGTGAGTATATAAATAGATCTGAAGGATGCTCAGCTCGGCTCTAAGTGATAGCTGGTGTCCCTTTGAGCCCGCGTGGCGTCGGGGACTGGAGCGCCCCTGGGTGGGTTCCGCGTTGGGCCAGCCTCCCATGAGGAGGGAACTGCAGGCCCAGGCTCTAGAGGAGGTGAAAAGAGAACATTTAAAAGATTTATAAGTAGCCCATAAACATATCCTTTCTGTGAGAAAAGAAAGTTTCATAAATGTCAGCAGTATTTATTAGTGCAGTGATGAGTAGAGCAGGTAATAGGTCAGCTCTCACAGGGCTTTTAAATTTTCTGATGCTATTTCATGGAGTAGAAATGTAGTTAATATACTCTTGGAGAAGAAGCTTGCCAAGATCAAAATTCTGTGATATTTTGTTGGTAGTGAACTTTTCATCAAGCCTACATTTACTGTTGTAAAAAAATCCATGTCACTTTCTTTTGCATTTTAATAAAGGGCTCAGTCTGCGGACAAATAAAACGGTAACCATTGGTCCAGTATTTCTTTAATTAAAACAGTTTAAAGATATTTATGAAGTTGTAGTTTTTACTCCAGAGACAGCTTTTCTTGATTCGAAGGCAATTTCTTTATATAAACAGGAAACAGATATTGTTAAATGTGACTTATGCAAACAGAAGAATTTATTTTAATGTTATTTCATGATCAGATGCTTATATGCAAAAGAGATTATATTGCATTAGTTCAGGATTTATTCAATACGTTTTCTGTTGTGTAGTTTCACCTTAGACTTTTATGCCGATGCTACTTTCATGTGGTTT
This sequence comes from Choloepus didactylus, assembly GCF_015220235.1. Classification (NCBI taxonomy): domain Eukaryota; kingdom Metazoa; phylum Chordata; class Mammalia; order Pilosa; family Megalonychidae; genus Choloepus; species Choloepus didactylus. The sequence goes on along the minus strand of NC_051318.1, from coordinate 15,756,130 downwards.
TAAAAGGTACTCTTTTTCAAGCACTACTTACTATCCAATTTAAAGTATGTAACTAAAGAGATGTTTGTATCTTGAATTGAGTCTCACTGTGGAAGACAGTTATTGACATTAATTATTCAGAGATGTGATTACTTTAAAATAATTTTTCTTTGCATAATGTTTATCAAGTTGTTCTGAAAATAATACAAACCAGAGAAATGCAACTTCATTTTGAAAATATTGCCTTAATGTTAATACAAGGATGTGTATTTGAGTTCTGTAAGTTTTTTTTTTTTTCTTTTTACTTTATACTCTACAGAAATGACTTGACGTCTGCTTTATTCCCATAAGCTATGTGCCTGTATTGACTTCAGAAATTTTTTTCCATACTAAATGTGAGTTCTGGGGTGTTGTGTTGGTCTTTTCTGGGACAGTCATGGAAGTTGTTTGGTTCTTTGACAGCAGTGCCTTAATTAAGACTTTATCTTGAGGCTGGACTTTGATTTTGAAGTTAGGGGTCTATGAAAACTCTATGCACTTGTAGTTGCAGTGTAAAGTGCCCTCTCTATTCAGAAGACTTGAATAAGTAACATTGCGAACGTCTATGTAGCTATAGAAGAGGTGTTTAAAAAGAACAGAAAATTAAATATTTTACTTCAGATGATTTACATATATTTTAGAGTAGAAAATGAATTGAGACATGTAATAGTCACATAATGACCTAATATACTAATTTGTCATAGCTCTATCATATGAAATTAGGGCATTTTGGGGACTTTTAAAACATAAGTAAGGCATTCTTAGAACACTCATGAAGAGAAGTTTGTTCTCTTTTTTCATACCTATTTAAATCTCCGAACCCAAGCTTAACCCAATCCCCTGTGACCAGTTCTACCCTTCAAACATTAAAACACACAGGCATGCACAGACACACACACACACATACACAAACTCCAGACATCTTTAATACATGGAAAAAGTCAGCCCCTTTTAAATCTGATGAACCAATATTTGAGGTCAAACATTTAAACTTCTGGAAAAGGCCAGCATGTGTTGACTACGGATTGAATAAGTATACACACCTTAAATAAATGTATACTCCAAATAAATAAGTTGACAGCTGCCTATGTGATAAGAGATGTGTACATTAAATACATTTGTCTCATGGCAACAGATTATTAAATGTTCATAGGCTTCTTAAAGATACCTTCTAGCTGAAAAAAAAAGGAAAGTAAGGCAGTATGAACAAACTTGCTGTTCATAATTTACTGGTTGAGCAGCATCGTATTTTATCTGTCTAAAATGTTGACACTTGAAAGATGTTTAAACAGGATTGTGTTATCTCTTAGTTCACACATCACTTAATACATACCTTTCAAACTGAAGTTTTTAAACCTGGACAACAACCACCCATCAGCAATTATACAAGACGAGGGAACTTGTCTATCTGAAGATTGCATGTGATGTAGCCTCATTGCAGTCTGCTGGGATGGGTCTAATACAAGGAAAACTCTAAAAGAATGGAGGCTGCTTACACTGGAGAAGAACATTACAAATGGTATAAAACATGGTTTTGGAATCTATCCAGACTTCCTTCTAAAATAAAAATTTAAACAGCTGTATTTTAGAGATGGTGATGCAAAATTCTCTGCAGACGTGTGGCTGTTGGAGGCCTCCTTTGCCCCTGATGATACAACTGGTCTGTTTTTCTCTATCCTAAAATAAAAACATTCTTTATTTTAGGAGGAGGTAGATTTAAAAGTTTTGGAAAAGGTTCCCATAGGCTGATTGAGTTTACAACTCAGAAAAATAAATAGAATTAGTCTTGGAAAACCCTATCCCACTTTAATCCTGCTTAAAAAAAAAAAAAAACTAGGAGCCTGACATTAACCCTTAATGTTTTTGAACTTTTGGGGAATTGAAGCTATTGTATTTGGCAGCAGAAAATTTTAAGGCTTTTGGAGTTTTTAGTAGAAAATATTTCATGATTTAAAAAAAAGGAAATCATTTTCATTTCACAGCCAACAGCATGTTAGATTCTTATTACAACACACCTCTGTGAGCTTCTTTGCTTACAAAAAGGACTGCCAACTCTACTATCTAAGAAGAATGTTTGGCAGAATATAGTGAAGTGAAGGCTAAGAAGCAGTATAGATAGAAGCTAAAGGTTATAGTCCTTTGTAGAAATAGGAGAATTCTACATTGCTAGTTAATCTTTCATTCTCTTAGCATGTAGGACTCACATTATGTTTAATTTATTATCATGTTCTAGCATTAAAGCATAAAAGACTGTATTTATAACATTACACTGGCTTTATTTCAGTGCTGGTTTTATAAATTGTAAGCCTGCCAGGTTACTTTAGTGTTAACTATTTTTAAATGTTTCAGGTTGTTGCATATTGGAAAATGTATGGGTTGACTGTAGCTTCGTTACATAATGCCAACACGTATTTCATGCACTACATCTGTTGGATAATAAATCAAATAGCTTTTAAGGGCAGGAAAAATAAAGAAAATTAAATCATTATTACTGAAAAAATGATCAAGATTGTTTGAATTATTCCAAGATCCATATGTTTGGGGCATTTTCAAGACCAAAAATAAAGATCATTCTCAAGAAAGTTTACTAAATAGTTAATATTAGAAAGATAAAGATCAGTCTTCCTCCTTGGTCATCTTTGTCACTATTAGAGCATGACTTTCAGGGTCCTAATCTGAAATTTGTTCTCCCACAGTAACTTATATTTCAATCTCAAGTTATAATTACACACATACTTCACATATATTGATTCAGCCCTCACAGCAGCCCTAAGAGGTAAAACATTACTCCTAAATAATGAATGAATGAATTCATTCAACATTTATTGGGGACCTATTTTGAGTGTGTGACAGTTCTGGAGAGAAATCACAGTTCTTGTCTGTAAGTACTCAAAGTGGGATGATCCTAAAATGTGGGAAGGCACCCAGATTGAGGCGTTAGGGAGTGGTGGCGGTTGGGGGGGTACCACAAATGGTCTATTCTTCATGCAACGAACAGCTGACACTCAGCTCTAGCTAATTGTTGCCGACTCGGGGGTTTAGACTGCATCCTCTCTATTTTGTGTGCCTAGTTCCCCTAATAGCATCAGCTGTGCTTCTAGAGTGCACTAAACAAGGCATTATCAGCCTTCTCAACCGCTTAGCTACAGCCAGTTTCTCTGCACACATTTTGCAAAATTGGATGCTAGGTTGTTGGTACATGTTGTATAGTCTGGATATTTTAGCAAAATTTAGAACCTCCCGACCCCAGTGAGCCCATTGTACATATCTCAGTAACTTGTATGCCTCATGCTTGATAAATCATCCCCAAAGAAATAGAACACCGAAGCTTATAGAGGCATTTTTCTGTCTTTAGGCCAGACCTTAAATGCCCAGAAGTTAAAAGCAATCTTAATAAATAACCTTTTTATTGCTTTATTTTTATTTTAAATATTATTACTCAAATGCTTAAGTTATTTCATTAAATTTTCCTGCTTTTTATGAATGCCAAAGAATTTCATAGGGTATTTAATTTTATTCCAGGAAATTCAAGGTCACAGTTATAACACTCCATCAGCTAAACTGTTTATTTCTAAAATATCCTTTGGCTAGGATATATTAAAAAAATATTTATGAGATTATCACTCCTGCTGAAGTATAAGCCCCTTACCTACAATTTTTCAGGCACCTAATCCCTGTAATAAAAGTTTGTGGAACAAATGTATAAATCATTACATAGATCATTTTATTACATACTTGTCATCAGTTTTGTTGGTGTAGTCCTGCTCTCCCTAAATGGAAGGAGTCATTGGATGCTGCCATGAATAAGACATAGCCCTAAGCCAATGTGTCCTACTGGTTAAGAGCCCTGTTTGGGGGTCACCCAGGCATGGATTAGGACTCGTTCTTCACCAGTTCTAAGATGAATGTCCTTTGATCCTCAGTTTTCTCTCCCATCCTATCAGGATGAATATGAGTATGTTGGTCAAGGGAAAAAGTTATCATTGTCATAAAGCATTTAAGATGATACTCACCATTAGAAATGCTTAGTTCAAACTTGCAAACTATTTTTAGTCTTTGCACGATTCCTGTAGGCATTGGGCCTGGAGATCTGGGGTGCTGCCTAATACTTGACTGTGACCATCTAAATATTGTCTCTCATTGGTCTAATGGTCACAGATTTCAAGGAGCATCACATATGTTGGATCATTTGCTCCTCACTAATAATAGCATTCAACACAGCAACAATAATTGCTAGCACTTACATAGCATTTGCTTTGTCCCCGAAATGGTTTCTATCAATTAACTTCTTAATAGACATGAATGGTTTTCAACCAGTTAACTCATTTAGTCTTCATGCAATCTCAGGAGGGAGGTACTATTACTACGCCCACTTTAGAAATGAAGAGCTGAGATGTAGGTTTGGTAACTTAGCCAAGTTCACACAGCTCGTAAGTGGTGTTTTCAATACCATCAACTGCAGCATCAGGAGCTATCATCTGCTGGGCTCTGATTGGTTCCAAGCACTGGGCAGAGCCCTTTCTATGCATTAGCCCAGTTAGCTCTCACAACATCCCTATGAGCTGGAGGTGCTATTGCTACCTCCCTTTTACAGATGTGCACTCTTAGAGTGACATTGCCAAGAAATGGTGGAAATGGGTCTGAACACCCGCGTCCTCTGGTTTCCATGTTCCCCTGACAATTCCCAATAAAACCCAGGCAATTTTTACCCATATTGGATTTGAGTGCAGAAAATTCTCAGAACCTGGTCATCAGAAATGGACTTTCAGTCTTCCCAGCTTCTTGAGGCCTGTCTACACAGGCTAAACTATTCCTGGTATAAGAAGCCCCATTAAGAGAGAAATCACAGGAAAGAGAGTGATGTATTTCTGCGGCACATGTAGATCTCCAGCTCCTAACGTAAGAAATCTGTAAAGGAACTGCTCTCGTTTTTAAAACAAGTTAGTATTTTTTTTAAATACATCACTGTCATTTAATGCTATCTACTAACCTAATGCACAAAATATCTTGACGATGCAACCACCTAGTTTATATGCATCCAAAACAGAATGTTTATTCTGTTCTGTACACAAGAATTAAGTCTGTTAGGTGCAACTAAATCTCACTTGTTTCTCACAGCATATTCTTTTTCTGGTGCTTCTTCACTCACTTTGTTAATTCAGCATTTATTAAGCATCTTTATGTGCCAGGTGTTATGTTAGACACTGGGGGTGCAAAGAGTAAAAACAGCACTGTCCTTGTTTCAAAGGAGTGTACAACCTGGTGAACATAACTTATGTATAAGTAAAGAAAATGCTCTGTAAGGTGCTAAATGCCGCACAGAAGCATAGAAGGGGCTGGAGGACGACAAGGGGCCACTCCCTCCTCTGAGGCTTGGTCCTGGAAGGCTTCTTGGCAGGGGTGACAGTTGAGCTGGTTCTGGAAGAAATCTAGTAGGAAAAAGGCTCTTAGACCAAAAACTGTGCAAGAGGAAAGGTCTTGGATGCTCAGGAGATCCATGAGTATTTTGGTGTGGCTGAGTGAGAGGGCAATGAGAGAAATGAGCAGTGATGGGAATAGGTAGAGAAGACAAAGGGCTTAGGTACCAGGCTACAGTGTTTACAAGATGATTTGGGCAGACCCACCTGTTCCCCTGAAAATTGAAGAATAGAATGGGTAATTTTGTATTTGCCATTCAAAATATTCAATTTAGCATGTGTGCTGGAGGAATAATACAAATCAGCACCTAGGCTATAATTCCATTAATTTTTTTCTACCCTGTCATCTAAAAAACATCTCTTTATAAAGCAAACATCATTCTATTTTGTTGCATTTCTTCCTTTGACAGTTTTTTTTTTTGTCATTACCTCTTCTAATTTCTAAACTTTTCAAGGAACAGCACTATGTCACTTACCTTTTTGCCCCAAACATTATGCATATTTTTTCAGTATTAATCAGATATATAAACTATGAAGAATCTTTAGGAAAATGAGGGGAAAAAAATTGACCCAGAATTCTGCCATATGAACCCAACCACTGTTAATATTTTGGTATATTTTCTTTTTGTTCATAAAAGTGGTATATCTTGTGGAGTCAAAATCATATTGCCATGACTTAAAAAAAATTTTTTTTTACTAAATTCAGTGTTTTTGAAATATATTCACATACCCTACAGTCATCCATGGTGTACAATCAACTGTTCACAGTACCATCATATAGTTGTGCATTCATCATCCCAATCTATTTTTGAACATTTTCCTTACACCAGAAAGAATAAGAATAACAATAAAAAATAAAAGTAAAAAAGAACACCCAAATCATCCCCCCCATCCCACCCCAATCTTCATTTAGTCCCTGTCCCCATTTTTCTACTCATCCATCCTTACATTGGGTAAAGGGAGTGCCATCCACAAGGTTTTCACAACCACACTGTCACCCCTTGTAAGCTACATAGTTATACAGTCGTCTTCAAGGGTCAAGCCACTGGTTTGGAGTTTGATAGTTTCAGGTACTTACTTCTAGCAATTCCAATTCACTAAAACCTAGAAAGGGATATCTATATAGCGCACAAGAATGCCCACCAGAGTGACCTCTTGACGCGCTTTGAAATCTCTCAGTCATTGAATCTTTATTTTGTTTCATTCCGCTTCCCCCTTTTGGTCAAGAAGATTTTCTCAATCCCACGATGTTGGGTCCAGATTCATCCCTGGGAGTCATATCCTGTGTTGCCAGGGAGATTTACACCCCCATGTAGGCGGGAGGACAGTGAGTTCACCTGCCTAGTTTTGCTATGACTTTAAACGTGGTATGCATATCCATGATTGCCTTTAAAGAAAGATACTAATTGTCTTCTCTCCACAGTACTTGGGATAGTATCCCCAGTGGAGCGTTCTGTCCAAACTCTTGTGTGATTACGCTATGTGCTGACGGACCCTTTTTTCTCATATTTTGTGTAAATGCTTTGGCACTATAGTCTTTTCCATTTTAGTTTAGTTCTGTATATATTATACACTTTTACTTTCAACAACTAATAACCATTTTAAAAATTTAGGACTATGAATATCACTTTGCTCCTCCTAAATCCAAGTCAGGAGGAGATAACCTGGAGCCTACCTTTCAGGGAGTGCGATTTTATCTTCTGACCACAAGCCTGAATCTCCACGAGCAGTAAATTGCATGGTTGGGTAATTGCAGGATGATTTTGAGATATGTAGGACCAAAAGCTCTGACCAAGAAGCTGGAAAAGCAAAAAAGAAAAAGCCACTTGAATTCACTCAAAATGGGTCATTCATTCAACAGACATAAAATCATGGCCGCCTGCCTTGGTCACTGGTCCTGCTAAGACAGCTAGAGGGATTCATCTGGGTTTGAACAAATTCTGTGCTGTCTGTGGGCTCAACCCCAGGCACTGCTCAACCAGCAGTTGAAACAGCAGGCCTGCCCTCCTGGCTTCTTTGTTATTGCTTTTCTTGAGCTATTTGGCCATTGGTTCTCTGCTCTGGTTTCTTTCTAAGTGGTCAGATTATCCACTCTGGGTCTCTGTTAGTTTTGGAAGAATCAACTTTAAAGGGAAACTGAACTGTTGTTTCTCTACCTACTAGATGGAGCCACCAGACGATACTTGTTTTTGTATGTTTGTTTGTTTTTTCTCTTAAATAAATTTATTTTCTTGCTATTATGTGGATCTGTTAAAAGGAAACAAAAAACACAACCAGATTTGCTTCTACATTTTAGGTCATTTCTGGTGAAAAAGAATAGGCTTGGTTTTTCTTATGTTGGAATGTCAGATCAGTGCCTCAGATTTCATCATTTGTAAATGATCTTTAGATGTTTTTAAAGGATGCTTATGTTTCTGCTAAGAGAAAATGTGCACTGTGTACTAGTTCCAGGAAGAAATCACAAATGCCCACAGGTCAGCTGTCTGCTTCTTAGTGGAGATGAGAACCCTGTTCCGGGCATCCTTTTAAACAGTTTTGCAGGGTGTGTGTGGCCCAGGCTGTGTAAGAACAGGGACACTGGACCCAGACCAACTGGGTTTGAATCCCACCTCTGCGTCTTCTCCAGGGTGACCTTGAAGCAACTTCCTTCATCCTCTCTGAGCCTCCGTTTCCTCATCCTTAAACTGGGGTTAACTCCTCATACCCTACCTTCTGGAGGAGTTGTGAGGATTAAATGAGTTAACATGCTAAGAATAGTGCCTGGCAAATAGTAGTGCTTAGTACGTGTTAATTGCCCTTTTATCGCTATGATTATCCTGTTGGCATGGTCTAAACCCAGATAAATGGAAAGTTTATGTAGTCACTGTTTGAGAGCAGTTCTCTACCATGCTGTCGTTGCTTGAGTAATTGAATCTAGGCTTCAACAGCCTGGGAATTCAGCGCCAGCTTCAATTCTCAAAATCTAAATTTTAAAAGAATTATTTGTTATTTGTCTCTTGTATCTTTCAAAAAGGTAGTTCTTTTAGAACATAGATACTATTTATGACCTAGCATATATGGTAACGGGCAACATTATAGAATAAACAGCACACAGCCATTCCTGCTTTTTAATGTGAACTGTATCTTCTCTTTGATTCAGATCTCTTACTAAATACACTGACCAAGAGCCATGGCTTTACAAGTGTCACTAGAACAAGAGAAGACATTTTTCACTGTTGCAGTTTTACTAGCCTACTTGGTAAGTAAATTCCTCTTTTCTTTCATAAAAACTATGGTGGAAGAATGAACAAAAATACCCAAACTGCCTTCTATTTCTGATCCCGTATTGTTTATTTCCTTCAAATTCCATTTTATCATTTTTGCATTTATAACTAAATGCAAACTGTTGCTCAGTCTTGACTTTTGTAACAATTGCCAAAATAATATTATTTAAATTTAGAGGAAGTCATAAAATTGCAACATTACTTGTAGGACAAGTAATGACAGTGATGTTATTTTGGATTTATAGGCATATATTTCATATAACACATCCTAAACCCCACAAGACTGTACATTTTACTTCTGGGCCCATGACTTGCATGGTGTGTGGAGAATTTAGAATAGATTTTTTTAGAGCAATTATTTTTTATAGTTATTCATATCCTTCTTGTTACAAAAAAAAAAAGAGTTTAAAGACAAATGGAGAATTTTAATGTTTGAAAGTTTGACACAGGTGACCCATGAATGCATTCAAAAAGAACTAAAAGAATTTAAAAAAAAAAGAAATTTATTTAATCTGGAGATAAAATAATGATCTATAACTATATTGACTATTTACACTGAAGACGGTACTGAAAATCTTCGAAGGCAAAGTAAGAGAAAATAGGGTGAAATTGGAGTCTGGGATCCAGATATATATATGGAAAACTTCCCTTCTGCCAATTAAGGTTGTTAAATATTGGAATGAAGAAATCTGGGAAGGAGGTTGTGGAATTTCTTTTTCAAAGAGATTATAATCTCTTTGTGGGGGAAAGGGAATCTACAGCTTCCCTTTAAATAAAATCAGACTTCTCCAAGATTGGTGGTTAAGGAGGCGTTAGGGAGGTGGGAAGAGATTATTAGACCATAGTCCTAAATAATTTGGAGTCCCAGACTTCACCTTGAATTCTCCTGCCTGCCCTAGAGGTTAACAGGTATTGCTTTTATTTAAGGAAGTTGACAGATATCATTATAGGTATCCCTACTTCAAGGTGGTGGTAGTTTGTACTGAATAATTGCTCATTATTTTAATCATAAAAAATAATTCACTGTGCAACTTTGTGTACATAAAGCTGCGGTAAGGTAACACACATTAACAGCAGTTTCTGTTCGCCCAGTGCTCCCTGTTTTCAGCTTTCAATTTGGAAAACAGAAGTATAGTCAGAAATGTATAGTCAAAAATATGAGGGTGAACTGAATGCCTTCACCAATTCTGAGATTCTATTAATACCAATATTTTTCATGAAATACTCTCTGTTAAGAGGTGGATAAACACAGTTTCGTAGGATGATAGTATATAAGGCGAACATGTCATCATTTTTAGATAAAATAAGAAAAAAAGCTATATTTTGGAAAATGGCTTACAAGCTTTGTTTTTGCCAAAGCATAATCTTTCCATTTAAGCCCTTTGCTAAGAACCAAAGTATACTACTGTTGGATCCCAGTAATTGATTAAATGGTAATCAGTAAGAATGTTACCTCATATTTATATGGTACTTTTACTTTGAAGAGTTCAGAGAGTTTGGCCACTGTGGTTGTCATCATCATCAAGAATGTTACTGATCTTGTGATTGTCAGAAGGTATTTTTTTTGAAAGAAATGTAGTTCGGCTTGAAAAGGCTGAAACTTCTACATCAAAACTTCTACATCAAACTTTGGGCATATGTAGCCATGCTCAAGATGTGTCTGAAGGATAATTGCAAAGTTCCTGTGGCTCTACTAATCTCTTCCATTTATTTATTCAGTCCCTTATACATGCACATGTTTATGTTTCTTGAAGATCAAAAAATACTTTTGAATTCAGAAATGTTCAGATAGTGAAAGAACCTTGGGGTCTCTGCATTTCTCATGCATCCTCTTAGGGAAGGAGCCACAGCCCCTATGGCATCAGGAGAGTGTCAGGGGAAGATAGCAGTTAATGTCAGGAAGAAGGGAGACTTTGTGATCATGCAAATAATACTGAAGATGTTGTTCCTTTCTCACAAACAAATATAAAGTACTTTAGGGTAACGTTTTGTGAAACGTTTTTTTCTAGTCATGTAAAGTGATTTGTGAAACGGGAGACTGCAGACAACAAGAATTCAGGGATCGGTCTGGAAATTGCGTTCTCTGCCAACAGTGTGGCCCAGGCATGGAGCTGTCTAAGGTACGTGGGCCTGGGGGGCACGTGGTGTAGTGGAGCGTCCTATTTCTACAGTGCGTTCCCTTCAACTAAACTCTTGTTGTGAATTACTAGTGATCTTAGGCGACTAGGACAGAATTCTCTTTTTTAAAATTCAGTTTTATTGAGATATTTTCATATACCCTGCAATCATCTACCGTGTACAATCAACTTTTCACAGTACCATCAGATAATGTGCATTCTTCCCCAAAATAAATTTTTGAGCATTTTCATTACTCCAAAAAAACAAAAATAATAATAAAATAAAAAATTGAAAACAAGAATAAAAATACAAGTAAAGAAGAACACCCAAAATATCCTATCCCCCATCTCCCCTATTATTCATTTAATTTTTGTTCCCATTTTTCTACTCATCTGTAGGACAGAATTCTTGGTTCATTATGTCACATTAGCCAAATATGATACAATTCCTTTTCAATACTTTTGATTCATTTGTCTTACTGAGATAAGAGAAGTAGATTCTAATAACCAGAATTCAACAAATGCCATTTTTTATGTAGTTTAACATTTGTAGTATTTCATTAAAAGAATCAAGTTTTTGAAGTTTATTTGCATTAATTAAAAAGAATCCATATTCCACTGAAAATTGAAAAATAAAGCATTGCTAACAGAAATGCCACCACTGATCAGAGCTCCTTTCCCTTAAAATGGATATTACTATCCCTGGTCAAGAAGTCAAGAGGACAATTGGTTGTAAGTAAAGAAGCTTCAAAATGCAGTTCTTTTCTGAACCAGAGTTTTGAATGTTCCTTTGACAATTCTAGTCTTATTAGTCTGTACACATTGAGTTTAAGGTACTCCCAGGAACACTTTAAATATATTCCTATTTTAAAAAAAGTATTTTAAATCAGGACATGTATTACAGTTCTTAGATAGTCTTGGGAGCTAGCTTCCCTATTTTAAAATAATCTCCAAAGCTATATATTCAGTTGCTTTACTTTCTGATCTTTTGAAGATGTTACTAGTTGTGGAGAATTTGATGTACTAAAGAAAGGATCAAAGTCTTGTCAGAAAAGGAACAATAGATTTTTGTTTTGATTTAAAGTGACTTTTAAAAGCGAAGTCCTTTCTCTACGCAGCCCACCATTATCTAAAGTTGAGTTTTGTCATTCATAGAGTTTTGATCAATGATCTACAAGCAGCAGGAAACAAAGTTATGCATTCAGTGAGTGGATTCCTGCTAGAGGGCCTCTTTGGTGGTTGTGTTCACCAAGTGCTAAGTTGTGAGTACACTGGGATTTGCATTTGGATTAAAACTGGCTGACCCTTGAACTCCATGTGATACCTGATTTTAACTATAGCATCTCAACAGATATTTTCCAATTCCTGTTGATTGCAGTAGTATGCATGTTCAGACAAATGCTTTGCTATGTTAGGTATGAGAAGATCCATTTATAGCCCATCTACATAACGAGGGATCAATGAGCAAAGTAGTTGGAAATGTGACAGTGCCCATGAGGAAAACAGATCTTGAATTTTCTACTCCTCAAATGTCCTCCTTTTCCCAAATCTCTGTGAAAATCTGGATGAAACATCACAGATTCTGAAAGATGAAGAAATCATTTCTAAGGAATTCCTCCCTTACCCTTCATCCTTGAATATAGACAACATTATCTCAAAAGAAATTCTGTAGACACAGAAGAAAAAATGAAGGTCCTATCAGCTTTAATTTTTTTAAAATTAAAAAAAAACCATCTTCCGAGAACATTATCTGTTAGCAATTTCTGCATTCATAATTTCCCATGGATATCCAGAAGAAATATTTTTCTTTAAATAGCAGTTTTCCCTAAGTATTAAAATACTGTCCAACTCTATTACATTGAAAGCAACCAAAGAGAAGTAATTCTAGTTATCTGCCCTTATGCATTTAATTTATTTATTAATATTTCTGTTTCAATTTTTATTATTGTCTTCATTAAAAGTAAAGATGAGGACAAATTGAATGAGTTGGAGTAAAAGTAAAGGTAATGATATTGCTTAAAAATTTGATTCTTCTGACCCACTCAGATGCACAGATATAAACCACAGTACTGCATGTTTTGATGTTTCCACTCTGAGGGCTGGCAGCTCATCTTATTCAGCTTTGAATCCCTAAAACCTAACATAATGCCTACCTCCTGATGAGTACATGGCACAAGATTGCTGAAGAAATCAATCAATCTCAGGTATATTTTGAAAACAAAAAAGGTGACAAATCTAATCTAGTAATAAAGAAGTTAATGAGTGTGTGTATGTGTTTGCGTGTGTGTATGTATCACAAATAATATATTTACTTTACGACTTTTGTCTTGGTTTTAGCTCATAATGAATAAAATTAGAGACTGAGCCTTGCTCCAAGATGCAAAAACATAAGAGGGGCAAAAAAAAAAAAGCAAGCCTACAAAGGAAAATATAAATATAAGCTTATTTCCCAAGTAGCTGATCAAGGCAAAGAGAGCTTGAGATTTTTATAAGCAATTACTTTGGGGACTAGAAATTTCAAAACTTCTCATTTATCAACTGGCAGTTCCTCCCTTCCAGGCTGCCTATATTCAGTCTTTAGCAATAACATAGATCTTTCAGAGGAAAAAAAAGTGAGTTCGGGGCATATTAAAATTAGACAAATCACTTAAATGAACAAATATATTCAGCTTGGTTAATCATCACCTCCAAGCTTTACAAATCAAGAGAAAATTTATTCTTTTGACAAAGAGTAACCTTTTTTTTAGTTCCCTGCCAGATAATTTTTTTTTCACTTGGAATACTAAATGTATAGTTTTGAGAGATACCTGTTAATTTGTAATGAAAGGATGAGGCTTATGATTTTGGTTACCCCGTGTGTTTCAAATCTTGAAAGCACGGTAAACAGTAAACATTCTGAAGTTAGCTATGAAAAAGTAGAAATGCTAGGTCAAATTAACTGATATTCCCTACTAAAGTGGGTTTTATATCAAGAGTTAAAAAAAGTGCATTTCACCAGCTAAAAAAGCTTTTAAATAACCTTTATCCTAAATGTTATTGTTCCGCTTTGCTAAACATAACTTGAAACGTCTGTCCATTTTTCTATTATCAGGTCTCTATCTAAAATAGCAAATTCTAGCCATGGACATTAGTGCTCAGAGGTTCTCTGAATTACAAACATGTATCTGTGTCTTAAAACTAAAGCTGGGGAGTGCTTTGGGTAAGCAGGTACAGTTAAAATTTCCTTCTGTGGTTTTATTACTCCTAATTATTATTTTCTCTGGAAGTTGTTCAGCTCTTTTTTTCTCAAGGTGTCTGGGCTTAATTCCCCACTGTTAAGTCTCAGCATTTAAAACATGCAGTGGGAGCTTGCTGGAAGGTGCAGGGGCAGAGTTCCTGGAAATGGGGTGAGCTTTGGCATGTCACTGTGTGTGGTCAGCGGTTCCCCCATCATCTTTTTACTTCCTTTAAAGTGTTAGATAATAAGACATCTGAAGAGCAGCTCCAGGTCCAATAATATCATGTTGTTTATTTAGACAAATACCCTCCCCTCCTTTGGCTCTTCTTTCAAATGTTTGCCTTTTTTTTTTTTTAACCTTTCAGCTTTGATACTTTGGGTTATGTTCATTTGAAGGATATCTCTTTACATAACAAATATGAATGCTGTTAATTTTTATTCGGTATCTAGATATCATGAAACCAGAGTAGAAATATTGGCTAACATTTATCATAACGAACCAGGTACTCTCTTCGTATTCTTCATATATTAAATAATGGATATCTTACAACACAGCATTCTTCCTAAATAGTACGATTATCTCCATTTACTAGATGGGGAAACTGGGACACAAAGAGGTTAATTGATTTGTCCATTGTCACTGCTAATAAGGGGCAGTGTCGGGGGTATTTTGGTGGGGCTCCTTGGGGGTAATGAGCCATTTCTTATTTTGTTAATGCTCCAGTTCTGTGTTGTCCAGTTGAACTTTCCGCAGTGATGGAAATGGTCTATACTTGCTCTGTCCAATATGGCAGCCACTAGCCACACGTGGTTATTGAGCATTTGACATGTAGCTAGTGTCAATGAGGAACTGAGTATTTAATTTCACTTAATTAAATTTAAATTTAGCTATGCGTGACTACGGCTATTGTATTGAAGAGTGCAGATCCAGAATGATGGATGTTCCCCAAGAAATTCTGTCTCAGGACCAGCTTCTAAAACAAAGCAATATTCAAATCATGTTGACCCAGCTACCCTTGCAGCACGGGAGCTGTCTCCCTGGCCAGCCTTCTTCCTTGCCTTCTTCCTGCTGCCGCCCTTGCCTTGTCCCCAGTTTGCAAACACGCATCTGTTTCTGAACCCGGGACCCCTCGCCTTCCTCACGCTCAGCGGTACCCCCTGCCCCTCACATGTCACTGTCTTCACCACCAACCAGGGTCCTCCCTGAGAGCCCCAAGCATCATTTCTTCTCATTTAGGGTCTTTTTAGTAATTCAGCTTAATGAACAGGTTAATTTTCCTTTGTATCTTTAGAAAAGTGTATTACAGGTTGCTGAGCCATTTGGAGTCTGCTTTGGAGGATTTTTTTTTTTCCCATTGGGCCATATTTAGTCTCTCTTTCAAGACAGTGTTTAGTTGTTGAGATTCTGTGAGAAAAATAATTAAGAATGGCTTTTTCCTATTTCTGAGGCAAAAATACAAAATATTGTTTCTGTTGCTACATAAAGAGGGTACCCTGGGCATTTTGAGCCTGCTTCCACAGCTTGAACTTTACACAGCCTTTAGCATCCTTTCGATTCGTAAAGATAAACATCTCATCAGGATCTGTGGGAGAGGATGGTTTTTGTTTTCCTGAAGTAACCACATTAGACTTTTAATTTTTACTGTCTAGAATTTGCCCAGCCATGGCTCCACCTCCTTACCACGAATCAATGCCAACAACGTGCTTTAAACATGATTGCCTCACAGCAGTACATCAGGAAACTAGTTTTTGCATGAACCACTTGAAACAGGCTTCAAGTCTCTGGCACAGTATTCAAAGTAAGCTTTTCTAACCAATTATTGGGATGACTTTTGTTAAGGTGAAGAACTTACTCTTATAAACAACATCCTTTCCTCCACCTGGAGGCATGTCCAGCTTCATATTTTTAAAGATGACTACTTTTCACAAAACCGTTTTGTCCCTCTGAAGAAATTTATGAAAACTTAATGTAATTCATAAGCATAAAAACGATTTATTTCTGCCATTTAATTAGAGTTGCTCACTTTATGTTTAATTATACCCAATAGAGCTCACAATGTTTGGCAGATACTAACAAGCTCTAGCTTGTCATTTGTCTTTTAAAAACTCAACTACAGATTTTCGTAAACTGAAAGTTGGGGGGAGGGGCAGAAATATCGCTTTGGTGTCGTTTTATTAAAGGAAATTAAAAAGCTGATATTTAAACACTGGTGACTTAAAGCTAATTTGCCATTTCCATTTATGGGCCCTAGATTTTCCCCACCAATGACTTCTTCTCTGTCCAAATTTGAAATTTAACATCTAACTTTTAAAGCTCAGAGAACCCAAGTTAATAACTTATTGGCTGTACAAATAAATAGTGTTTAGAGCAGAGGGCCTGGAGTGGGTTCCAGGGACAACTGATGGCCTGTGAGGTTCCCTCCTGTGGTCTGTGGACTTGCTCTAAAGTGGACGTGGGAGTCTGCTAGTGTTTTTGTTAAGTGCTGGATTTGCAGAGGGAAGAGAGAGAGAGAGAAGGGGATTTAGGGACTGTTTACTTTGAGTCATTTCGCTACTGGAAAGCCACCAAACGTGGCTTAAAAATATTGGGCAGCGTGACAGAACTACCACTGCCGCCAGCTTGGGTGGAAGCAGTCCAGCTGGATCCAGCCCCTCCTGCCTTGGGACCAAGGTGGGGATGGCTGTTCTGCAGCCCCCAGCCCACCCCCAGCCCAGGAGAACCATGCCAGGAGACCGGCTGGCCTGCCCACACAGCCACTGCTGGAGGCCTTACAGACTTTTGCTCCCTGGCATAAAAAATAAATAAAACTTTAGAAATACTGTCTTCAACAGTATTTGTCCATCCATGTGTGTATTCAGCAAGCATTTACTTATTGCTTATTAGCCTGTTATGTACCAGATACTACGTGGGCTTTTGGGAAGGAGAGATGAAGGGAGGCAGGCGTCAGATATCAAGGATTGTTGCTTTATTGTACGATTTTAGGAATTAAGTGGGAACCTTAAAAAATCACAATGCATTTAAATATTTTTCCATCTCAGATTTTATTTTAAAAAGGGCTTCTCAGTGACTCAGGGACACCCTACCTTCTTCCTTCTGGCTTTTAAAGTTCAGGTCATAATTTCAGAAATAAAGACTAGAGTAGTTTAAACCCCAAATGCATGTCTGCCACTAATTTAATGGTAGACCATGTTCTATGAAAAGAAAATACATCTATCTAATTTTGATGCCCAGGCCATGTGACTCGCTTAGTCTTTCCCAAGTCCCCCTTCACTCCATTACCTTTTTATTCCCGGTCCCCCTCAGCCAAGCACGCGCATGCACACACACACACACACACACACACACACACACACACACACACACACATATACAATCCTGCTAATAAAATAATGGAAGGTGTGCACCCAGGGCAACCTGTAAGGGCTAAACCCAAACGCAGTCAGCATTATTAGCTTGGCCTCTCCTTCTCTAAGTGCTCTTTGTTTTACGTCACCAAAAATCCATTCATACCTTTTTTCTATTTCCAAATGTCCCCTACCAGCTTGTTGAGGAAAATTCTATGCCTGGGGAAATTGTCCCTTTTTACCTAAAACTTATGGAGAAAAGATTCACAAGATTTTATGCTCTTTTCACCAGATGCACTATTTCATCATCTGATCAATGCCAAGTGCAACTCAACAAACGTTTCTGGATGCTTTCTCCGTTCCAGAACAGGTCCAGTAAAGAAATGAGACTATATCAGTCCGAGGGGAAGCTTCATGGGGTTCTCTCCATGTCCTGCCATAGAACACTCCCCAAGAGGCATAGAGTGGGGTGAAAACTAAAAGTAGGTGCAGAACAGTAAACACACACACATGCGTACACACACACACATACACAGGAATAGAAAATTTCTCTCAGGTTACCCCAAAACCTGGTAACAGTGTTTGCCTATGTGGAGGGGGTAGGAGTTGGGGACCAGTAGTAGGAAGAAGGGAGCACTGTTTGATTATTTTAAGAAACAAACAGCCAATCTTGTGTGTAGTTATTTTTTTAATATAAAAAGTGATCAAAAAGAAAAGGGGAAAAGAATGGTCTATTGCCAGAATGGTGGAACAAGTTTGTGAACACACTGTTCCCATCTATGCTATTAAGTATTGTGATGGACAGAAAGCTGTTATCATTGGGTCTTTTTCTCTTGGTGGTTACTTACTGAATTTAACGGGGGCAATTTCAAAGCATTTTAACTGCCCACTTTTACTGAATGATATAAAAACATATCAAAGCAGACATTTATATTGGGAGCAATTTAATGTTTATGTGCTGTTTACTTTATAACCTGGATTTAAAATAATTACAGTCTCTATGTTTATGATGCTTTAGAAATGTGACAGTCGGCTCTAAAAGTGGTTGCTGCCATCGACACTATACTGTAATTTAACTCCTTGGAAAAAGCTTCTCAATTTCTAGTTAAAGGATTGTATGAACAGGTAGAATGGTCACTTCATGAATTTCTTAGAATATCACAAACTGCAAGCTATTTTTAGTGTTTAAAAATATTATTAGGCTAGGTTTCTAATATAATCTTTCTGAAAATGGCAAATGCTTTAGGGAAAATATACTATAGGTAAAATTCTCCCAAATTAAGCATTCTCTATCATCAAGTCTCCAGGAGAGTGTATCGTTCATAGTACATGGTCAATAAACCTTAGCACTATTTTGCAACACTAATCTCACCCCAACTAAACCCACCCCAAAGAAAATTACCATTGCTTCCACAAAAACATCTAAACTCTAGGTAGAAATAGTTAATATCCAGATAATGGCAGTAAAATATGAAGCATTTGGAGTCTGGCTTTGTTTTCTTTCTTTGCATGGATTTGCTATTATAGATGGATTAAAAGAAAAAGTTTCATAAATGCTCATTCTACAAAATGCAGTGACATGTAATGACACAGAACCACATAAGGCAAAAACACAGTGATCAGAATAGTCCACATGTTCAGTATAAACTCTAGAATGCTGTCGGGAATCAAAAAATAAGCACAAAGACCGCCCTGACACTAAGGTGTATGTTCTTTTTCAAAAGAGATGAGGTCACTGAAACTCCTGTATTTATTTCTTTGAAGTTCATTTTTAGTTGGATCATTTATCTAGTGTCTCAGGAATGGAGGGTGGAAGCAACTCTTGGGGACAACCAGACTCTAGGAGCAAGGAATGATCGTCGCCTGCCTCCCTGGCAGGGGATTAAAACAGGAGAACTCCAGTGTGGACACAAGGGTTCCATCATTTTTTGTATTATAGTCCAATGCAGTAGTTGATTCACCAAGGTGAGGTTAAATGATATTTTGTTCACCTCTTTTAAGAAGGTGCTTAGTTGTGATTTATCTTAAAAATGAAAGATTTTTATTCTGTAAAAATATTTTACATGGAAAGTGATATGTTTCAACCCTAGAAAATTTGGGTCTGAAACTCCCTTTGTCCCCAGTGAGGCTTAATTACATTTGATTCAGAAAAGGTGGTTTATTGGGTATAGAGGATCCAAAATAATAACTATCGGTGTATTTGTTTACTGAGTGCCTGCTCTGTGCTTGTCTTGTAGTTTAGGGGCTCTATATGTTCTCCCATTTAATCCTCAAAACCACCAGGTATTATGATCCCCATTTCACAGATGAAGAGACTAAGATTCAGAGTTCCCCAGATAACTTAGCCAACAAGTGGTAGAGCTGACATTCAAACTCATGCGTGTTTGGCTCCAATATCAAAAAATACAGTTTTTGTCCTGCATCAGGCTAGCTTGAAAAAAACAATTCAGACACCATTTACTCCCAGCTAATACACATTTCTTCTGCTTTCTCCTTTCTTTCACTTTGCTTCCCCTTCTTGTACTCTTCCTTCTTCCTTTCCTGTTTTGTTGCATTGTAACTTGTACATGCAGCTCTCAGAGCCCAAGCTGCCTGGATCAAAGCGCAATTTTGAAACATTCTGCTCTTGCAAGAAAGAGCCTTTGCTACAGAGGTAGCTAGCATGTCAGCGGTGATTCCCCCACCCCCAGAACGTCCCTTGTACCCCGCTTTGATCCTGGAATGCTTACTTTGTGAGTGAGAGGCTTTCTCACTCAAAGGAAGTCTTTGGCTGCACACATAGCTCTCTCAGCAACCAAAGTACTCAGCAAAACCACAAATCTGTCTCAGTTCAGAACCACGTCGCCCATGTGTGATGCTTCCCAACAGTAACAGTGACCTTCCCGCAAAGACCAAGTACATTTCCAAAGAAACTCTTTCTTATATGTATCTTTATGGTTCTCCTGCTTATGGGAGAAATAATGCTTATTGTGAAAATTAAATCATTTCAGAATCACAAAATTTGGAAATGCCTCATAATTCCACTCCCCACCCCCACCCCAAGAGATAATCCCTGTTAACAGTTTTAAAGAAATTCTGATTTGTGAATTGGTTTTTGAAATCAGATCTTTTTGTTGTTGTTGTTTTTGTTCGTTTGTTTTTTTTCCCACCCTGATTGTGCCTTTAGCTTAGGACATTGCCTAACTGGGACATGGTGAAGATTTTGGGATTTGTCTTTTTTTAACTCCCTACCCCTTTGTTATGCATTTTCAAGATACACACTTTTAACTGAGAGGACAAAAGTTCAGATCACTCTTCCAAAATGCACATGAGTTAATTTTGGTAAAACATCTAGATTGAAATGATATTACCCAATTGAAACTGAGGAACTACTATCCTTTATGTCAGTTCTGATTTAACTTTTGGCCAATAAGCACTTCTTAGTTGATTTTATATGTAAGTATGTGAAAAGAAATTAAAATATACACATTTTGCAGAAAAAAGGGAATTGAGACCTAGTTGAGACTTGCTTTCTGGCATCCCTAGTTTATAGATGAAGACACTGAGGCACTGAGAGATGTTTCTGTCCACACCCGCCCCTCCTCTGTGGCCGTGAGCCTACGTTTGTGGACTTGCTCGGCAAGCCACCTACAGAGATGCCCTTTTGGTGGGTCTTAAACTGCCGTCCATTTTGTTCGATGACCAAGCAGCACATGTTTTATAAAAAACATCACAAAGTACGGATAACCAGTGTTAACATTTTGTGCACGTAACCTTTCAGGCATCTTGCTGTGTTAAATAGAACCTATATATATACTGGAAATAGGGCCCTTTAATATTGATGTACAGATTTTCTGCCTTGATGTTTAGATTCTGAACATTCACATGACTGCCTTAAGTAGAAAAGAAGAAAGCACCATAAACTGGCCATAAGTAGGTAGTAACGCAGCAATGGGGGTCCCTCGAGACCCTTTGTCACTCAGATACTCACAGCTACTTGACTGCAGTGGCTTTCAGAAGCCGCATGGGAACGTGCTGATAGAGCTGCCTTTGGATCTGGCATGGCCCTCACTCCACCATCATCCCCCCAGGTCTCCCACGGACCCGGCAGTCCTTCCTTCTTCACCCTTGCAGTGACTGAACAGCTTTCTATTGTCTGTTAATCCCCCAGGAATGTGGCTTTGGCTACGGGGAGGACGCCCAGTGCGTGGCGTGCCGGCCGCACAGGTTCAAGGAGGACTGGGGCTTTCAGAAGTGCAAGCCGTGCCTAGACTGTGCCCTGGGCAACCGCTTCCAGAAAGCGAACTGCTCTCAGACCAGTGACGCCGTCTGTGGGGACTGCCTGCCCGGGTACGTCAGACCATCTCTCTTCCCTCCTAATCACTTCATGGGGTGATTTTTTGAAAGGCATTATTTTTTTCTTGTTCTGTTCTGCACATGAATAACACTCCTACTGACCCTGAGATATCTGTCAAGGGTTTCTGTCTTCTCTCAGTCTTTACTCACTAGATCGTTTGTGGCTGCTATGTGGCATGCACCCTGCCAGGCTCTGATTATAAAATAAAACAAATAAGCAGGTCAACAGAGGATTAGTGTTGTGAAAAAGTAAAAAGCTCCTGCAAATCAATAAAAAAGAAAAATATGGACAGAGGGACAAAGGAATGGTCAGGCAGTTCACAGAAGAGGAAATCATATGCCCCATAATCATCTGAGCATGTGCATCCTCATCAGTGATCAGAGAAGTGCAAATCACATCCCCTCAACTGTTTCAACCAATAACTGTGGAGCTGCAAATCGGCATTGTTTTAGGTGCTTGAGACATGCCAGGGAATAAAAGAAGCAAAGATCCTAGGCCAGGAGGAGCTTATCTTCAGTAGGATTTTAAAAATCCTAAGCAGTCAATAATAAATAAGTAAATTATGTAGGCTGGTAGGAGATGATAACTGCTATGAGAAAAAGAAAACTAAGAGCAGAGAAGGGGCATCAGAGTGCCCATGGTGGTGAGCAGGCAAGTTCCAGCATTCAACTGGGTGAGCAGGGTGGCCGTTATTGGGAGATCTGAGTGAAGACCTGAGGAAGGTGAGGCAATTAGCCATGATGTCTGGGGGAAGAACGTGGTTGGCAGAAGGACCAGGTCTAAGGTAGAGACAGGTCTAAGGTGGGCACAGGGCAAAGAGACCAGGGGTGCTGTAGGAGAAGGGAAGAGTCAAAGACAGGATGTGCCGGTTTGAATGTATTATGTCTCCCAGAAAAGGCCATATTCTTGGATGCAGTCTTGTGGGGCAGACGTTTTGGTGCTGATTAGATTTGCTTGGAAATCCACCCCACCCAGCTGTAGGTGATAATTCTGATGAGATATTCCCATGGAGGTGTGGCCCCACCCATTCAGGGTGGGCCTTGTAATCAGTGGAGCCATATAAATGAGCTGACAAACAGAAGGAACTCAGTGCAGCTGAAACTGATGTTTTGAAGAGGAGCTACAGCCAAGAGGGACACTTGAAGAAAGCACAGGAGCTGCAGATGAGAGACAGTTTGAAGACGGCCATTGAAAGCAGACTCTTGCTCCGGAGAGCTGAGAGAGGACAAATATCCCAAGTGGCAACTAAGAGTGACATTTTTGAGGAACTCTGCAGCCTAGAGATGGAACATCCTGAGAGAAGAAAGCCATTTTGAAACCAGAACTTTGAAGCAGACGCCAAAGCCATGTGCCTTCCCAGCTAACAGAAGTTTTCTGGACACCATTGGCCATCCACCAGTGAAGGTTACCTGCTTGTTTGATGCATTACCTTGACACTTTATGGCCTAAGACTGTAAACTGTGTGACAAATAAACCCCCTTTTATAAAAGCCAGTCCGTCTCTGGTGTTTTGCATTCCAGCAGCATTAGCAAACTAGAACACAGTGGGTAAAAGGTAGTGGATATGTGGATATGTGCATGTTGAAAATGTACCCAGGCCATGGGTATACACCTGGGCCCAGGTGGAAGGGTGAAACCTGGGGGGAGAGCTTCTGAGTGGCCGAGGGACCAAGATGCCTTGAAAACCAGACTGTTGAAGGCCAGAATCTGTCTGAGGAGCTGGACTCAGGGCCGCAGGGGGACATCAGGTAAGGAGTGAAGTGGCATTGTTGCTCTGGGTGCAGAAGGAAGTGCTCAGCAGAAGACCATGATAATTGATTCATTTAATGGTTATATACTGGGCAGAAAAGAGGACCAAAACAGAAGAGAGAGAAGAACCAGAATTCCCAGGGCCACAGCAGCCAGACTTTATTACCAAGTAAGAAATAACCAGAAACAACAACATTGTAGGAGCAGCAAACATTTATGGACTATTGTATTGTTCCAGGTACTAACCTGAGTACATCAGAATGCATGCTTTCAGTCCCTGTGGACAAAGGCCTCTCACTGGAGTTGACCAGAACATGCTCACAAGATCAGGGTGGTCTTGACTAGTTCCAGGGCCTTGTAGAAGGCAGAGGGGGGTGATCAAATCTCAGCCCGAAGGGAAGAAAGAGGGTAGGAAGTACCTGTGGATCAACTGGTCTTATGCAAAGACCCTATATCTAAGGAGGTGAAAAAGAAATGAACTAACACCAAAAACGTAAGTAAGAAAAAAAATAGCTATGTTACACTTCATCAAGAGTATAAACTATTGTGCTTCAAAGAGCACCATCAAAAAAGTGAAAAGGCATTCAACTTGTAGACAGCTGTTCATAGCAGCATTACTCATAATATCCAAAAGGTGGAAGCAACCCAAATGTCCATCCACGGAGGAATGGATAAACAAAAATGTGGTCTGTCCAGGCACTGGAATATTATTCATCCATAAAAGAAATGAAATTCTGAAACATGCGACAATATGGGTGAACCTTGAAGACATTATGCCAGCTGAAAGAAGCCAGTCACAGAAGACCACATATAATAGGATTTTATTTATATGAAATGTCCAGCAGAGACAAATCCATAGCGACAGAGAGCAGATTAGTTGTTGCTTGGGTTCAGCCTTTCGATAAGTACTTACAGATGCAGGAAAGTAATAAATGAGTAAATAGTTGAATGATATTTAACAGTTTATGTATGCAATTACTTTTATACTTTTTCAGCTTGTCTACATTTCTGTCAAGAAGGCAAATGTTCGAAACCCATTTTGCAGACAAGGAAACCGAGGCATAAAGAAAATAAGCAAATTGTATATTGCTCCCATCAAAATGCCAATGCCAGGCATAAGGTGGCATTGTTACTTCTGGTGTCTCTCCTGCCTTCTGCAGCTTCGACCTCACTACGATAAGGATCTTCTGCTACCCATGGCTCAGCCCCAACAAGATGAATCCTATCTGCCTTCTTCCCAAGAGCAAGTGGGGTGCGAAAATAGTCTGTTATTAGACAGAGCCAGTAGCCTTGTTCCTGAGCACATTCAATGACTTCAATTTCTCTGACACCTACTCTTCTCACCTGTAAATCTATCATCTGATAATAACACCGACCTGCAGAATTGCTGGAAGAATTAAAAATATAGTGCATATAAAGGGCCTTGCAGAGTGCCTAGCCCATAGTAAGTGCTCAGTAAATATTTGACAGTATTACCAATTCATGTGAAAGATTTGCACGACTGTTTCTTCAGACTGTGGCCAGTGGACCCACAGCCTCCTCTGCCTAACCCCAATGCATCGGTCCCTTCTCTGCTAAGCAGAGCTGGAACCCAGTCCCAAAAGAATAACCTGGCTCCTGCCAGTTCTTTGCTGCTTCTCGTAATGATGATAGCTGACATTTATTGAGCAATGTGATGGTTAATTTCATGTGTCAACTGGGCTAGGTGATGGTGTCCAGTTGTTTGATCAAGCAAACTCTGGCCTGATTGTGAGGGTTAGGGAATTCCATAGATGGATTTACATCATTAGTCAGTCTACTGATCTACAGTCAACAAAGAACACTGCCTTTAGCAATGAGGGAGTCTCTTCATCCAGTCAGCTAGAGGCCTTAAAGCAGAACTGAGGATTTAGAAGTCAGGGAGAAGAATTCCTGCTTTCTTCTTCTGGAGAAATTAACATCACCTTTATTGGAGTTTCTAACTTGCGGCTTCTGGGAAATTCATGTCACTTTCATTGAGTTTCTAATTTGCAGCCTGCCCTAAGAAATTCAGACTTGTCAATCCCCCCATGGTTGCGTGAGCCCATTTCTGTAATAAATTTCTTAATAGTCACACACACACACACACACACACACACACACACACACACACACACACACACACACACACACATCCTGTTGGTTCTGTTTCCTTGGAGAACCCTAGCTAATACAAGCACTTACTATGCACCGAGAACTTTACTATGCAGATTAGTTTATTTAATCACCTAAACCACTTTGTAAAGTAGGGGTTCATCTTAGCCTCTCTTTAGCATGGCAGAGATTGATCCTTAGGTTAGATAAACAACTTGCCCAAAATCGCACAGCTTATATGTCTCAGAACTGGAATTCACCCCTAGGTAGCCTGATGCAGAGCTTAACCACATGTCTAATTTCACAGGGGGCCTCAACTAGGGCTTCCCTGACTGGTGACCAGGTCACAAGAACCGCCTCTGTCCATCTGTGCCCCTTTCCCATTCCTCAGCTCCCTGGGATCCTGACAACCACCTGAATCTCCATGGTCAACTTTCTCCATCCTCTTGCTCAGTTCCCCATGGCCCATTCCTGGGGTGCCTTCCAGCAGCCACCACACCATTGGTGAAATCACTCTTACCCTAATGATGCGGCTTTTCATTAACACTGGTTGAATTTCAAATAAGGCGCCAAAGCAGCAGATGGCTGAGAAACAAGAGCAGCCAGCTACCCGATCAATAAGAAGCAATGTATGAGCAAGAGTCCTGGAAGAATGAAGTTGTCTCCAGTATCTAATACAGGCACTTGATTGCAATGACCAGGATGTGGCAACTGCATTCAAAATGAATGAAGCAGGGCGTTCCAGTTTGCTAATGCTGCCAGAATACAAAACACCAGAAATGGATTGGCTTTTAGAAAGGAGGTTTATTTGGTTACAAAGTTACAGTCTTAAGGCCATAAAATGTCACTGAAGGATGGCCACTGGTGTCCGGAAAACCTCTGTTAGCTTTGAAAGCACATGGCTGGCTTCTGCTTGCTCCCAAGTGTTGCTCTTGGGTGTTTTATTCTTTCTTAGCTGCAGCTGCTCTGCGTCTGGGCCTGTGTGGCTCTTTTTAAAGTACTCCAGTGATCCAATAAAGACCCACCCAGAATGGGTGAGGCAACACCTCCATGGAAATAATACAATGAAAGGTCTCACCCACAGTTGATTGAGTCACATCTCCATGGAAACACTAAACCAATAGGTTCCAACCTAGTCAACACTAATACATCTACCCCCACAAGACCGCATCAAAGAACATGGCATTTTGGGGGACACAGTACATTCAAACTGGCACACAGGGTCATCATGAGACCAGAGCAGGACTACTTTATGTCACACTTGCTGAAATGCTCTCACTGGTTGAAGAATTGATGGTCTTACATTCACACTATATTAAAATAATGGTTTGAAGAAACCTTCTGTAGACTTACCAAAGTAGTTTTCAAACATGGTGTTCATTAGGCTAATCAGTGTTATTTGGATTCAGTTCAATTAAAAATTCCTCTTCAAATTAAAATTTATATTATTTATAATATATTATTTATGTTCCAAGATGCAAATTATTTATATGCTGTCTTTCATCAGGGATTAAGTAAAATCCAATGTAGTTTCCTTTGTCTTTTTGCACTTTTGCATCTGAAAGCCCAGAGTAAATTTAAAGTTCAGCTATAGAGACCATTTTATTATAAAAATTGTGTCCTGTCTTACTTGATATTTTGGTTTGCTAAAGCTTCTGAATGCAATATACCAGAAATGGGTTGGCTTTTTCAATGGGGATTGATTTGGTTGCAAATTTACAGTTCTAAGGCCATGAAAATGTCCAAATTAAGGCATCAAGAGGAAGATACCTTCTCTGAGGAAAGGCTGATGGCATCCAGGTTCCTCTATCACAGGGGAAGGCACATGGTGATGTCTGCTAGTCTTCTTCTCCTGGGTTTTGGTTTCAAAATGGCTCTCTCTCTCTCTCCAAAATGTCTCTGGATGTTTTCTCTCTAAGCGTCTCTGAGCTCTCTCCAAAATGTCTCTGCCTTTTATCCTCTCATAGAAGACACCAGCAAGAGGATTAAGACCCACCTTGAATGGGCAGGGTCACATCACCATGGAAACAACCTAATCAAAAGGTCCCACCCACCATAGGTCTGCCTCCACAAGAATGGATTAAAAGAACATCATCTTTTCTGGGGTATATAACAGCTGCAAACCAGCACACTTGGGCAGGAGCAGAGTTGCAAATATTACTATGTTTCAAAAACTACAGTTGTATTAACAAAATAAAGAGAAAGTAGAATAATTTTAAAAGATACATAGATTTCTTTATCCAGCTAAGTCTTTTAAAGTCACATTTTGAACTCTGATTTCAGTATCTTCATCTTCAAGTTGTAATCACCATAGATTGTGATAATTTTCAGGGACATGAATTTAAAAAAAGAAACAATGTCTTTGATCATTAGTACATAATTGGTAGTTTAATCATTATCCTATTCTTAAAGATTCTGATCTTATTCTTTGTATTGAGTGAAAAAGTTAGATTCACTTGATGGTTTGGAAAATCTTATAGCAGTTATATAAAGTTCTTAGATTCAGCCATCAAGTCATTGGAACAAAGAACAAACAGAACAGGTTCTGAATGCTTCTGTATAATCTGTACAGCAGCTGACAGCTGTCATAGTCCCACCAATACATCACTACTTGGGATTCCCATGAATTGTACTTACTGTACAATGTCCACTGTTTCCAGTTAGTTTCTAATGGTCATTTAAAGCATGACATGATTTGCTCATCTTGTGCAGGGGTCCTCAAATCATCATAGTATATTTTAATACATATATTTTGAGCAAATATATTCTGTTTGATTGTCAGGGAAAGCGTAGAACATAGAACTGTTTTGGCACAAGTAGATCTCCTTATTTAAAAATATTAACAGCTACATTTGAATCCCAATACCTTATATTTCCCCAATTTTTAAAGTTTTCATTTGTGTATTTTTAAATCTTCAGTATTTACTGTTTAAAATTGTTGGATATTATAATACTTCCCAGTTCACTTTTTGCTTTGCTTGTATACATATAAAGAGTTTTTATTTATAAAAATACTATTTTAGACTTTTTCTATATTTAATATGATCAACTTATAATTTGGCACGTTTTCAGGCTTTGAGTATAAAAAAAATACTGGTCTGTGTATGTTACCATGTTTA
Organism: Choloepus didactylus; assembly: GCF_015220235.1. Taxonomy (NCBI): domain Eukaryota; kingdom Metazoa; phylum Chordata; class Mammalia; order Pilosa; family Megalonychidae; genus Choloepus; species Choloepus didactylus. Next base: position 15,727,438 of record NC_051318.1, on the reverse strand, counting down.
GCACAACATACATCTTAAAGAAGAACTTTCCCTTATATTTTTCATATGTCCTATGATTTTTACTTTATAAAGCCCCAAATAATTTTTATTTAAAGTCTGATGGGAAGTCAGTCACCTTATTGCTTATCTTTTGGACAGATTTTTATAGTCAAATTAAAATGGAAGGTTGAACAATTACTGAGTGTTTCTGGGCATTTAAGGTAACTTAACCTGGTTGTTTCAAATTTGTGCAAATATGGTTTCAACCATAAATTATACAGATTGGCTACCTACATTATCCAGTTTCACAAACTGATTGCATCTACCTTTCCTCTGTAGACTTGATCTGTGAATTATTCTCCATATCACTGTTTTTGCCGTAGAAAAGTTGGAAATTCTATAGAAGAAAAAAAGAAAAAAGAAAAAGAAAATCACTTGAGTTATTACCATCTAGAAATAATCACTGTTAATATTTAGTATAAATATCCTTCCAAACTTTTTTCAATGCAAATATATATATGTGAATTTTTTTATTTGCATTGGTAATAATCTGAAAGAAACTATACCTAAGTGTGCATTTTTACAAAATGTAATCGCATTATATACATTTCTTCTTTTTTTACCCAATACTATTTCTTGAATTAAATATTTATATGGTAAATTTGCCTTGTCATTTCTAGTGGCTATTTTGTTAACCATTGCATTGGGTTGGTCATTTTTACTGTCAGATACTAGGATTGTTCCCAAGTGGTGTTTTTTTTTCTTTCATAAACAGTCTTGTGAATGCATTCTTGTACATACACCTTTACACACTTAATTTCTCTAGGATAAATTTCAAAAAGTGGGGGATAAAAGATGTAAGCTATTTTATTAAGTTCTGATGACACAGCATCACTTTTTATTACCACTGGCAATATATACGAGTGCTTATTTGCCTACACTCGAACCAACACTGGTAAAAGACATTACTTTATTCTTTCCCAATTGTCTAAGCAAAGATGGTATATTTTCATTTCAAATTGCATTTATTTGGTTAGTAGTGAGGCTATACATTTTAATGTTAAATTTAAAAATTTTAATTGCATCATGATTTTAGTTTGAATGATGAAAAAGTTAAATTATGAAATGTTCTTCATTTGGGAGTTAGCATCCGTTGCCTAATTTTCAATTGCAGTGTTAACTTTAGCCATAATGATTTTGAAATTTTAAGTTATTGACTATAACAGTACTAGGATTAGAAATATTTTTCACTTTTCTTTCGCCTGTCAACTGTGTTGATGATGCTTTAATTTACTTATCTATTTGCTCTTCAGATGTCATAAAATTTTTTGTGAGTGGGCAAAGCTGTTAATTTCTTCCCCCTGCCTCCAGAGTTTCTTGTCATACTTAGAAAGACTTCCCCATATCAAGATTGGATACATATCTCCCCACATATATCCTTTGCTTTTTTGGTTTCCTTGGCTTTTTTGTTTCCTGAATTCCAAATGTTAAAAGCTAGCACTTGATTTGTAAGAAGTTTTGAAGTTTAAATTTCAATATAAATGGCAAAGACCACTGATTTCCTATTTCCTCACCAGTCCCCAACCCCAATATAGAAAAAGTGGAGACTTAATACAATCTGCAAAATTGTGTTTAGTGGAATTGGTATTTATAAAGTGTTTGCTGCATGTCCGGGAAGGCTTTATCAAGGAAATGTCTATTTAAGATCTACTCTTTTTTAACCCCTTGAGTACCTGTTTTTTTTAAGCAATAGAACTGGTCATGGAGCTTACCGGTAATTTATGACATAAATCTGTGTACTACAACGGTGAAGTCTGATGAAAGAGCTAACATGTATCATTGTCCTTTCTCTTCTAGATTTTACAGGAAGACAAAGCTTGTTGGTTTTCAAGACATGGAGTGTGTACCATGTGGAGATCCTCCTCCTCCTTATGAACCACACTGTGAGTGAACTCTATCTAAACACAGTGGAAGGGATTCTTGGCCTTTTTTTTTCTTTTTTAACCTTTGTTCAATAGGCAAATGGTGTAAAATCCATCTCCACTGTGTAGCTGAACAGTGCACAGTCCTTTTATCAAGCTTTCTCGCAGGACATACAGCCCCATTGTGGGGTGCTTCAGGCAGCAGACTAGGTTCACTGATTTGAATCCCAAAGTGAAACACAGATATCTAGTTGCCACTAGCACCATGTGCGTCTCATCCTTCATTCTAGATAACTCACACAGGCCACTCCAGTTAAGTCCGTGGTCCAAACCATGACACATAAAGTCTTCGTGATGTGACCCCACAATTTTCTCCTCTTAATCCCCAGACACTTGATTCTGGTGGCTTGTCAGGCTTTTCCAGAGACATTTCTCTCCGTGAATCACCTAATTAATTGTATTGTTAAGTGAATTTTAGTTTATTTCATTCATTTGTTCATTTTCTCATCTAACAATTGAGAGCAGAGAAGCCATTGCCTGCTTGGGATGCAGCTGTAAATGAGAAAATTGTGCCATTTCCTCTTTATATTAGCGTTCATCTATGACTGTTTTTCCTCAGATGTAAAAGTTATTGGTTACAAGTTATTATCAACCTGCATTGATTTTTGTATCAACAGTGGCTTCTCACTCTTCTGAAGCCTAGGTATGAAAAGCCAAAGGTGAGGGAAAGGAAAGGAATCAGCAGGTGGGCTCACTGGTGTTCTCAGGACATGCCCCTGTGTGTCTGAGGGGGGTTTGGGGGGCTGTGCTCAGTCCAGGAGGCAGGTTGGGGGAAGGTGGTTTGTCCCATGTCCGGGCTGCATGTGTGTCTCTGGGAGCACTGAAAGTGAATATGGACATCTGTATCTACGGTTGTCATGATGCAGTTTTCTATGTGTTTGATCTGTCTTCATGCTTCTTTCTAATATGAAAGCCCCCTCTGAACTAGTGGAAAGTTACTGCATTATTTAATAAGGACGCTTATACATCTCTTTCCAAGAACATTGTGGAATTTTGCAGCCCATTTTATTATATCCTTTACCAAAGTGCATTCCTTTCTATTCTTTATTTGAAGGCAAAAAAAACAAAGACTAATATTGATAGAATGTATAGTGACCCTCATTTTTATCATATGTGAACATTTGCTCTATATTCATCACAATTATCAAATAAAATATCATATGAAATATCAATACCTATTGTGTGTCAGGCATAATACAGGCACCTTATCTATTCTGATTTACTTAATTTTCTCAGTAATCCTATTTGTCAGTGAGACTCTAGCTGAGAGGTATGACTTTCCATTGTTGGCTGCTAAGTGACAGAGTATTCAAACCCAGGCCTGTCTCACTTCAAGTGTCCTGCTGTTTCCACCACCTTCTACTGTCTCCTTGAGAAAAATCAAACTCCCTAATCCATCCTTTGTTAGCTGATATACCACATGTTGACTTTCTCTCATATTGTTTGCTTTGACGTTTGCCATTTAATGAAGTCTCTAAAAGTTTAAAATATAGGAGATACTGAGAGAGCCTCTTGACACTACACAGTCCACAAAAGGACATCCCCTGCTTGCCAACTAAAACTGGGCAGCAACATCGTCCTACCCAGGTGTCAACTCAGCTACCTTTTTGTACAGAATGCAGTTTAAAATTATGAACTGCATCCCAACCTACCTTGATGAGATTTAGTTAAGAAATTGAAATTGCCCAGTATAAAGTTGGAAAGATCTAGGGTTTAATTTATTGCATTTAAATTTAATATATTCTAGTCAAAAGTCTGAGGCATTGGAATGTTTCGCCTAAGGGGTTCTGGCTAAGCTCGGACATCATATATTACCCTTTGAACACAGAATTCACATGTTAACTTTCATGTGAAGCCCTTAGTAAGTTATGATTTTGAAATGAAAATTAACTAGTTTAATTTCTGTAGATATATACTTCTTGATATATGAAACTTTTTAGAAGGCAAAGAAAAAGAAATTATTTGTCAAAGTCAGAAATGCAGTTTACACAGTAACCTTTCGAATCATAAATTCAGTCAGTCTGGGGGTCTTGAGTGAGCAGTAATCCTTATCTCTGAAAAGAAAAGTTTGCTGCCTTTGGCACCATCTTTGGGAATAATTCCAGAGCACAACTAATCTCTTCAAAAGAGATCTTGAAGCCTTTTGGGGAAATTATGTAAGGCGCCTTATGTTTGTTTTCCTTTCTTCTACTTTGGGCTTTTCAACCCTCCACACAAAGAACTGCTTCTTTAGTGACTTTTTTTTCCTGAAGAGTCCCTGTATTATTTAGACTCTCAGCTATTAGAAAGAGACACCACTCAAGCTACCTCAGGCAATAGGTTTTATTTCAGGGATATACGTGGTAGTGAGAGAGACCAGAACCTTCCAGAACCTGGAACCTCCTGGTACCTAAAGCAGCCTTTACTCAGGATCCAAGGCAGCTCTGGAGTCTGGGAGATTCTAACTTGCTGTAGCAGGAGGCCCTAAGCCCTTCCTGGTGCTCGGCCCTCGATGTATCTTTGGGACTTTCATATATTTTAGGTCCTCCTTACACCTCCAACATCCTGTGTTGGTCTGTACTTCCTGTCCACTCTCCTGAAGGAGAGGATCTGATGGACCTACTTAAATACTATCATCCGGTGTAGCAAGGCCTCTTTCCTCTGCCAGTTGAACAAGTATTTGATTGCCTATGGGATGCCAAGCACAGTGCTGGGTCCTTGGAGCATGACAGGGAGGGCAGACCCTTGTCCTTGAGTTGTTGAGTAACAACTCAGAATTAAAACAGCATTCAGATAATTCACAAAAAGATGCGAAATTGTGACCAGGCTTTCCTGAACAAGTGACTTTTGAGCCGTCATTTGAAGCATCAGTTAGAGGAGGATGAGCCCCAAAAGAGGGCCCTGTGAACTAGGGAGTCCAGGAGTCACCTGTAGCATGTGATGCTGAATGCTGTTAGCAAGGCAAGTAGATCAGCACTGGCGATGTCCTTTGGATTTAGCACCATGGAGGCCTCTGATGACCTTAACAAAAGCCATTTCGGTTGATGATGGAAATGGAAGCCAAATTATAATGAAATGAGATGTTGGTGAAAAGGGAAGAATGGAGGTGGCAGTTATGGACAGCTCTGCCTGATTGAAGAAGGAATAGGGTGACGGAGGGAGCTGTGTAGATGAGGGAGGGTTTTTGTTTTATTTTGTTTTTGAGGTGAGAGAAGACATATCTGCATGTTTGAAGGTTGAAGGGAAGGATCCAGTTGAGAGAGGTTGACCATTTGATATGAGAGAACAAATGAAGAATCAGTAGCATGATGTTCCCGAGTGGGCCGTTGGGGAAGACGTGGGTGGCGGGTGTGGCCTTAGGTGGAAGGGGTCTCTCAGGGTCTCTTACCAGAGGGAGGGGGCGGTGGGTGGGGGCAGATGAACAGGGTGTGTACGGTCAGTGGCAGGAGTTGAAGCAGTTCTTGGAGATGGCGCCTGTTTCTGTGAAGTGGGAGGTGAGGGGTTCTACCGAGGTGAGGCTGGAGGAGCGCACGTTTGAGGTTCTCCTTACAGAGAGTGGGAGGCAAAGTGGATGAGAGAAAATAGTGGCGTTCCCCATGACATCAAGGATCCAGGGGAAGTCTGTGATCTTGGCTAACTACTGGTTTGTTTCTTGTGTGACCGTCTCTAGGAGCCTCCACTGCTGGGGCGAATCAGTCCCCACAGAGGATGCCCCCAAGACATACTTAACTTATACCTAAGTGTGCAGCCTATAACAAGCTGTAAACAAATTTTTAAAAAGGAGGGCTGTCTCAGTGTTCATAACACAAGAATGGTTAAGTGAATGTGAATACATTTTCTTACATTTATATAATACCTGCTGCAAACCAAAATGACAACAGAAAATAAGAGATTGAAAACTTCCTGAGTTTCTGTCAACTCTGCAAGGTTGCACCTCAATTCCAAACTTGCTTGTGGCTGGTGTGAGTTTGGCAAGTTACCTAAGTCCTCTAGGGTGGGGTTTCTTCCTCTGTGAAGTGGGTAATGCCACCTCCTAAGGTGGCTGGAAGATTAAATGAGTTAGTATGTATAAATTGCCTAGGGAGGTGTCTGACAACCAGCAGGGTCGCATGTATGTTGACTCCCTTTCTTGCTCCTTCTAGCATGCAGGGCCCCTGGGATGCTTAGATCTTATCTCACAGCATTTGGAGGAGTTGCTGACTTGGGAAATGGCTGGTGACAGCACAGGACTTGTGGATCAGGGACAGCAGTGAAGCCCCTCATGGGATCTGCTCCACTCAACAGGAAGAGCAGCATGGGAAATGGGTTAAAATTCAGTTATCATATATCAGACAAGTTCTCTACAGTTTAAATTTGTAATAATGAACATCTACATTTTCTCTCTTTGTAGGGTGTGCCTGTATTTCCTATAAAGTGATTTGAAAAACAAGAAAGAAGTTTGCCCTCATGATTCTTTCTGTTTGTATGAATGTTTGTATAAAAGCCCAGTCTAGAAAAGTCCTCAAAAAGTTGGTGTTTACTGGAGGCAATAGAATAAAAAACAGCCTGGGACCTGCCTTAGTTTCCTTGGGCTGCCAAAACAAGCACCACAAACTGGGTGGCTTAAAACAACCAGTTTGTCTCACAGTTCTGGAGGCCAGAGGTCAGAAATCTGTAGGATAGAACAATTGCTTGCATCTTCCTAGTTTGCTGGCAATTCTTGGGTTTCAGTCTCTGCCTCAGGTGTCACGTGGCTTTTTTCCCTCTCTCTGTCGCTGTGTCCAAATGTCCTCTTCTTGTAAGGACACTTGTCGTATTGGGTTAACTTGCCTCATTCCATCAGCGGTGACCCTCTTTCCAGACAAGGTCACATTCCGAGGTCCTGGGGATTAGGACTTCAGCGTGTCTTTTGGGGAGTCACAATTCAACCCACAATGAGATCTGTTGCCAGAAGTTTTGGCTTCAAATTTTGATTCTGCCATCATAATGACTGGATCACTGTGGATGAACCACCCCACCTCTTTGAACCTTCAGTTACCCTCATGGGGGATAATAATACTCATGTCTGCAGACTTTGGAAAAACTTAAATGAGATAGTCTCTGGTGTCATGACACCCACCACAGAACAAGCTCGGTAGTTGTCATCCACCCTGGGCTGGCCGTCTTCCACACTATGGCTCCATGCTGGCTTCTGTCCCTCACGCCCTCCTGATGCCAGCTGTGCTCTTCGGGGTCGGGCGGTTGGGAGTCGACTGGTACTTGAAGGTTCTTGTGATGCTTTGTGGTTTGTCTTGCTGGCCCTTCACCTCCATTGGTGGGGAAGCAATGAAGGATGCCTAGAAAGGAGCTGTAGTGTATTTTTGTGTTGATTACCTCAAATGTTTAGAATACCAGGTTGAAGAGACCCTACTTGGTGGGTTAGTGGGCTGATCTCCTTCCTCTCTATCCCATTGCCCTAGGCTTTCCCATGCCCAAAAGATATGAGCTTTATGGACCGCTCCCCAAATAATGGTTGCATGTGTGATAACAATCGTCCAGTCCATCCATGACTTCTTTGTCACATTAATTTGTAGAAGTACCTGGTTGGGCATGGAACTTGGAACATGATTAGTGTCTACCTAAACTGCAGCTAAATAAAAGACCCTTTATATGGAAATCACTGCTTCTGGCTTCTGCTCCTCATTGTGCCTTTACTTCCTAATAAAATGGGCCCATTTAGAACATTAAGGAGAAATAGGGAAAAATACATCAGAAATGTTAGAAGTACTCTATCCTGCCCTGGGTCTGATAAGAAATACAGTTTTTGTGTGATTTCTTTTAGCAGTGTTTACTTTATTTGGAACAAATCTGTGGTTGAAACAAGTTGGTTTTGGAAAAATTCAAAGTGGTTTTCACCAGAGTACGGCATTATTTAAGGGCATTTAACCTAGATGTTTGCTTTCTCCCACGGGGCTTTGTAAAACAAGCCACGTGATTCTAAAGAGATAAGTGAACAAATAAATTGCATTGTGCTGGAGAAAGAAAAGCTATGAGCTATATTGACCTGTAGCAATTTAGGAATTTTACATGGCTTAATACAATCAGGAAACATTTAAAAGTCCTTTGTACCAATAAAGTAATAAATCACATTATTAAAAAATAATTATTTCCTCTTTGTGAGAAGATTTGCCCTCTTTTCCACTAAGAACTTCAAGATAGAAAGAAATTATTATTTTCACAGGAAATTCAAAATGTCTTCTGAATAAAGAATAAAAGCAATTTGACAAAAAACATTGAAAAGTTTTAAAAGTATTTGCTCATTAATGATAATTTTAAAATCCAGTAGCAAAAAGCACCTAAACAAAGGAGCATTTTGGAATTTTTCTTTCCAGTCTTTTTTCTATCCATAGCACTGACTTGTTAAATAGATATAATTATGCGGTATATACTATTTGTATCATTTTTCTACTTAAGTTATAAATATTTTATGTACTATTCATAAGCATTATTTTAATGACATTATTGAGTAAAAGTATCAAATGGGTATTTTACTACTTTTGGACTTTTAAGTTTGCCTCTAGGCTTTGCCGCCGTGCACGTTATCTGTGCAGGGCACTTTTCCGTATTTGTGCACTTGCAGATCGATTCCTGTAAGGCAGCTTTATATGTCCAGGGGTGCTAATATCTTTGTCCCTTGGCATGCAATGCTAAATTATTTTAACTTAAGACAGCCTGGTAAACACCTCTTTTAAAGGAAACAAAAACAGCAAATTTAAAAGGAAATAAATTGAGGGTGTTTGGAAACCATTACCAATATGGGATTTCGGGTTTTATTTAAGGAGGGGGAGCAAGAGGGAGTGTCATGCAGCAAGTGACTCATGGGAATTGCAAGCTGGCTTTAGCCTTTATCTGAAGATTTTCTCCTCTTGAACTCCTGAGGTTGAGGAATCAGTTCCTGGCATTTACCCAACACCTAGTTCTCTCCATCCAGCAGCACTCAGGCATTTACTGAAATTGATAAGAGTAAATACTGTATAATGGGGTGCAGAAGACATATAGCTATAATCCAAGAATCTTTTAAATTTGGCAGTGGCAGCATCTTGAGATTTTTATGGTATATGGTATATTTTTTTGTTCATGGACTTTCTTTTTTTTTGTTTCTGCCCCAGACTTCTTCTTGAGTTTGCTAGTAGTTTGCCTGGTTTTCCAGAGTACTTCCTGGATCCTCAGTGGGATGGCCCACAGAGTGCTATGTACTAATTAAGGGTTCCGTTTACTGAGGGTTTTCAAGTGGTCTGCGGTCCTCAGGCCAAGGTGCTTGTATTGGGGGTTGCTAGCTTGGATTTTGTTTATGGAGCCTTGCTTTGAGGATCGTTTGAGGAAGAGATGAGTGCCACTGTACATTTTAAATAAATCTCTAATGCAATAGAGAAGGGGAGCTTCTTATAGAAGGGTCTTGAAAAGGTAGCTGTTTCCAGAAATTTCAGGCTAGGGATTAGGAGTACAGCTCAGTGTGGACAAAACATTCCATGGTGTGTGGGAGACAGATGACAACCCAGCCTTCCACCCCAGCATCTGAAGCAGAGATTCCCTCTATTACTTGCCAATTTATTTTCTGATTTAGGGTTCTATTGCTCCTTCTTCTCTTCCTTCCATTGTCTATAGTTCCCCACTTTTATTTGATATCTTTCTTTCTTTTTGCCAACATTATGTAATTTAATTAATTTATTGAAAAATATGCTAAAATACTAGCGGTCAAAGGTTGGTTATGTGGAACTAAATGAATGCAGCTGAAAATGCAAAAATCAACCAAGTCTGCACTGAAACTCGCTTTACTGAGAGGTCAGCCTTTTAAGGCCTCCCTTTGGAGCCTATTTAGTTCTATTGTAAACATGGCTGGAACGAGCCAAAGCAGCGGTGGAGAAGAGCGTAAGTCAGGGAATCAGCTAATAGAAGCAGCTAGATGCACACAGCAAGAAGCAAAAGGGAAGCCTGCAGGTCAGCAGGAAAGAGGCAGGAAAACCACAAAAGGCGGCTGCAAGAGCTCAAAACACACTGTAATTTTGTGTCATTTAGTGTTGAACAAACAGACGCGTCCCTCCTGACTGACCCCGAGGTTTTCCCTCTGATTCCACTCAGGAAGATAATTACAGTTCTCGTTATTATTCTGGACTCTAAAAAGGGGTGCGGGGGCTGATCAAATTCCGTTTGTTGAAGTCTTTTTAAGATAGCAGAAAACACTAATTCATTTTGGAGTGATTAATCCTCTTTTTTTTTTTTAGCGTATTTACTTATTGAAGTAAACAACTGTGATCTGAAAATATGTTGAAAATTTGTTATATAAAACTCCTTATTTTCTGAGGATGCTGAAAAAATAGCTGGGCAACTTGAATTTCTTGTCCTCTTTAGAGAAAAATTGCACCATAAATGTAATTACCACCTCTGTTTGTTTAGCTCTTTCCAACATTTGTCCTCCAAGTGTCTTTCCTTGGCCCTAGCTTCTAGCTGATGAAAGCTTTAGAAATTTGGAAATTCCTAAAAGAGAAAGTTTCTTAAACGTATGTGCTCTACATTCATTTTTCTTTTCCAATATGAAATTGCATAAATATTTTCAAGCCATCAACTTTGTCTGTTACAAATTTTAAAAAACAAAAACAAAAATAGAAACACTGAAATGCTTCGACTCAGTCCTAAGTTGACAGCATCCTTTGGATCTGGAGATGTTTGGGGAGGTCTTGTTTGCCTGTGACTGTCAGGAAGAGGGTCAGTCGTCCTGAACCGAAGGTTCAGAGGGAGACCACGAGACTTTGATCTGGACCTCTGAAAACCAGTAGCAGTTGATTATTACCCAGTTAGCCATAAATCTAACTTCTCTGGCTTTTATCTCCCATCTCTTTGAGTCATTTAAAGCCAATGAGCTGGCTTAAATATTTACTCCTGAAGAAACAGGTTGTTTGTTAAAGGTGATCATTAAATTCAATGAATTTTAGATTGTCTAGTTTATTTAAAAAATGTGAAATCCAGCAGGCCTATTTCTTGAAGTTGTGGACTTTTTACAGATTGACCAGTGATTTGTGTGTGTACCTATTAAATGCTTCAGAGAAATGAATGTGAGCTGATGGGAAAAAACAGTCTAACAGTTTATGCCAAATCTGTAGTGGAAACACTCACATTTTAGGCTCAGCGAGCATTCTTTTTCACCCAGCAGAGCACTCACTGATCACGAGATGGTTATTTGAGGACTCCCGTTGAGCCAGGAGACAAACTCTTTGAACTCTGTGGATTCACATCCGAAAGGGAAGTCGAGTATGTGACCTGAGCCCATCGACTGGAATGCCTTTATTTTCAAATGGCAGTGTCTGGCCTTCCTTGGTCAGATGCCTAAGGAAGGGGTTTGAATTGGAGAAACTGCATTTTGAAGGGGAAAAGAGAATAACCTGGAGAGTTGAGAAAAGCAGTATTTCTAGAATTCTGAAATGTGCCAGACACTGCATCTGCACCTTTTTTTTTTTTTTTTTTTTGCTGGGCCAGAGGAGCTTTATTCAGCCAGGGAGGGGCCAAATACAGACCTCCCAGTGATTCTCTGTCATTCTCTGTGGTGTGGATACATTAATGCCCTCACTTCACGGCTGAGGAGACTTGACTGACTCGTGGAAGAGGAGATGGGATTCTAACCCACATCTATCTGACAGCAGAGAAGTGCTGAGCTCAAGGGGAACTCAGAAGGACTAGGAACAAGAGACTTTACAAATTGAAAAAAGAAAATACAAAATAAAGTAAAATATAATTGGATCATCCTACTTGAAAAAATGGTGTAAGATAACTCATAAGTTTGAAAAGATATTAGAAAGTAAAAAAAAAAATGGAAGCTTGAAGTCAAATTTCAAAAAAAAAAATATTTTTTAAGGTAATATCCCACTTAGGGTTTTTAAACATAAAATCTTAGTTTAACTGTTCCATTTACTCCTTTCGCCATCACACAGAAACTATGTTAAGTACTCATGAGAGTTTGATCTACATTATGAATTATGTAGCCCTTTTCTTAATTAAATATTCAAGAAACATCTTTTTCTTGATACTAGTTTAATTGTAATTAAAGAGAGGAAATGATTTTTAAATTCTTGACTTTCTTGGAGTAGCCTCTGGGTACTCTTTATAAACTGTCTTGAAGATATGGTTTGGACATCTTTTTGTTCTCTTGCATTTAAAAAAAATATATGTATATATTATTGTTTCCTATCCACGTTTCATTTTCTACCAAGAGACCAAAGGCTATGAAATTTTGTCTTCAAATGATTTTCTGCAAAATCTTGACCATTGCACTTAAAAGTGCAACTGAAAATCAGTAGTTTCTGAAGAGTTTGTCATTGGTCATAGGGTGTGTGCTTTCCTTTAAAGTGAGAAAATTACTTTGGAAATTCTTGATGGTAGGCCGTCTAACTCAGGAAGCATGTTGTGGAGGACCTCTGGAGTGCCTAGGGCTAGTCTAGATATCAGGACAGTGCTTCATAAAAGCATCGCTCCATGTGGTAAATTATCTGCATATGAGCTGGTATTCTCAATAATTAACAAATATAGCTACCGCCTACTATGTTCTGAGCACTATGTAAAACGAATTAAATTCCCAGCCCTCAGGAACTGACATTCTACTGCCTGAGGATGCTAAGAGGGGTGTTATTCAAAACAAGGTGATCCTGGAAGGCCTCCTAATAAGGCGGGTCTTGAGCGGGGCCCTGAGCGGGGTGGGAGCAAGAATGTTCCAGGCAGCAGCTGCTCTCACCAAGGCTGGGGCAGAGCAAGTGCGTAGGTGAATTTGGGGAGGGGGCTGTAGATCAGGTGCAGCTGGACGGAGGCCAGTGTCAGGACCCCGGTTTTCACTCTGAATGAGATGAGAAGTGTTTAATACAGGAGTGATGTGATCCAACTTAGTTTAAGAAGATCCTTCTGGTTGCTGTTGAGAAGAGACGTCAGCAGGCTAAAGGAAGAGGTAGGGGAACTAGGTAAGCACAGTGTTTTTAGTGGATACAAAATAAATGTATGCAGTTTGAAGAACAGGCTTTCCACCTCTTTCTCAAGAGTTATTGGATAGGTTTATATTTTATTGTGCTGTCAATAAAAATTATGGAAGAATAGCTTTTGGTTGATTTTTTCTCAACTCTGGCAAGCACAAATTTGGAAGAGATTAACTTAACTCATTTTATATCATCATCAATGTTTCCTATTACTTTAGGCCCCAGGGACTCAGATGAAGAACTGAAAAAGAGGAAAATGTCTCTCTAGTCTTTAATACTAATTAGTATCAAAAGGATACTTTCGCATAACAACCTCATTTATTTATCCCAAGGCCAATAGGAGCCAATATTCACTTGATGCTTTTCATGGATTAGCTCATTTAATCTTCACTGTGAAGAAGGCTTGATTTAAGTCTTGTTCCATCCAAGAGCAGTGTGACTTTCAGACAAGTTGTTTCATAAGTTATTTAATTGCTCCAATTTCTTCAAGTCCTAAAAGAAGATCCTAAGAATTTCAAGAGAGGCATTAAAGCATAGATTAAATTCCTGAGTTAGCTTCATGTTCCAAGCCTACAGAGAAGTGACTCTTTCTGTCCTAACCCATAGTGTTTCTCTTTACTGTATGTCCTGGCAACTGTAAAGTTATAAATAAATTAATAGTGGTGTCAGTTCTTCTGGAATAGGGGATAGCAAGAAACTCAATCTAAACCCAGATTTTCTTTTCTATCTGGACCGGATCAGCCAAATTAAACTGTGCATAGTCATACACACAATTTTTCCTTAGTTGGAAGCTAATGGGCAGAAATAATTTGACTTTCATCATCTTAGAATAATTTCACAGAAGATTACTCCTTTAAATACTATGGTGAGGTAAATACGAATTATCCTACTTTACTAATGACAGGGAGCTGGAGAATTACAGGACGCCGGGTACTTAGGTGAGAGTGTGCCTCTCCACGGTGCCTTCTCCAAAGATCAGGTAAAGGAAGGAAGGCTCTGCTTTCATGAAGCCCAGGGCCACAAATGGAGACTGGCGCCCAAAGGGTTAAGGAGAGGCAGGCACAGGGGACTGGCAGGGCAGTGGCCCAAGTTTCATATCTTTGTTCCTTTCCCAAGTGGCCATCCTGTTTGTCCCAATTGAAGCAAAACTATTTTTGAGCTTGCATATGCCTCAGCACAGATGTTTGGGGCCATAATAACATATTTCTTTTATGGTGTCCTTTCTGTTTCTTGGTGTAGAAGTTTAAAAGCTTCATTGTTTCATCAGACAAATAAACACAGCCGGACCTTCCAGGACTGGAAAAATATAAAAGAAGGAAAATATCATTGAAAGGAGGAAAAACCCATTTACTTTGCCATCTTTGCAGAGAGCTGTTGTAGACAATCTGCTGTTTGGGGGCTCATAATTTTTTAAGTGTTAATTATGGTATTTATGGTAATTAAAGTACAAAAATTAAACTGTTCTCCCTATTATCCACCAAGTGCTGAAGTTAGAGCTACAAAGAAGCTAAAGCAGTGATCTCCCTCTTGGCATTATAGAGCATCTTTGAACTGCACCAGTCAGCCCCCTGGGCAGGATTGTGGGTGCAAGCTTGCTGTTCACCTCCCTGCCAGGGCCACCTCTCCCCTGGTAATTGCATTCTTTGCCTTCCTTTCTTTTCCTTCTTTTTCCCCTCAAAGACATGCATGGTGGTATTTGACCTACATAATCCTAGCAAGAAACTGAGTATAGAGACTTCTGTTTAGCAGTTCTCTAGGCCAAATGATCTGGACGCAAGATAAAGAACAGCAGAAACCCTCTGAGTTTAAGTCATTTATGAGCATGAAGACCACTTGCAGAATCAGGAAGAAAAGTCTTTGTGAGTATGCATGCATCGAAACATGCTTTGGAAAAGAAAAATGCAAAACAAACCCCAGGCCTTGAAGAATAGTTTATCTTACTCTTTGCATCCACACTATGGTTCCCAGCCTCCAATGAAAAAAGCACGCCTCTTTGGAAGGTGGGGGAAAACCTGGCTTTGTCCTATGCTTCCCCTTCTCGTTGCTGCCCCTATTTGCATCCCATGTTTTCCAGGGAATTGGCACCAGCCCTCAACTTCCTGGAAGACATCGCTGTTCCTGAGTAGTCCGTCTCCCACCTTGGATTTCTTCCATTCTGAAAACTCTTTAGCTCCTGGCTGAACTTCAGGATCCCCCTCTGTGAGCTCCAGGCCCTGGGGTCACACTCCTTCTGCCCCGTGGAGTGAATGCCCTTGTCCTGCCCTGCCGCTCTCTCCCGGGGCTTCTAGATCTATCTCCATCTCTGCCCAGCCCGAGTCCCATCACCGCTCACTTCAGCAACTCTCCTAACAATACTTGTGATGTCTTTTCCCCCAACTTCCCATCACACTCACCCCAGTCCTGCCTCTGGGCTGCCGAGGACTGTTAAATCCCATCTTCCTTTAGATTAATTATGACCTCACGTTGGCGTTTCCGGTGGTGGGCTTGATGGTACAACTGTGTTATGGGAGCAGAAAACTCTTGTCTCTCTCATGTCCATCTATATTTTCTTCGGTCATGTTGAGAAGAAATAGTATCTGTTCATTTCAGCTCTTCATAAATACCAATTAATTTTCAGTTTTCAGCATAAATATTCACATTGTTTATTAATAAATAAAATCCAAAGCCAAGTTTAGAGAATTACAAAACAGTCTTTACCATTGACAGGTGATAATAGATTCAAGGATTCATGGGCAGTCGTCCACGCTCTTGAGTGAGGACAGGCGTGGTGGGGTGGGGCTCAGCTCTCAGCCTGTCCCTCCCTGTCGTCCCTGGAGGGGGAAGTGGTGAGTGAGAACCATGGCAGTAAGGTACAGAAGGGAGAAGAGGAGAGACATTCAAGAAAAGTGTGTGGAAAGACTATTTACACGGCAGCATACACTGCTGGATTTGAAAGGATATGCTAAAATCATCCTTTATTTTTCTAGTGATTGAAGCACAAAGTTCTTATTACTGCAATCAGAATGAATGACGATACTGTGGTTTTTTTGTCTAAGACCAAAACAAAGCTACATTGGCATGGTAACAATGCTCTGTCTTAAGCTGTGCTGTCAAGTTACCTGATAGTCTTCAGGCAGCCTGACACCACTCGAAGACACTGGGTGGTGGCGAATGCACAGTGGTGGGAGATGTGGGTGGTGCTGTCCCAAAGAAGAAAAGAGCGTGGCTGCCCAAGGGACTCTGTTAAAACATGCTCTGGGGGGCAGTTCCTTCCGTTAGAGGAGGTCTGCAGTGGAAACGAATGGTTCCAGTTGACAGGGAACCAAGCCCATATCTACACACACAAAGTAGAGACTTGGTAATTTATGGATTAATAAATTAAGTCCCAGAGAGAAATATCGTATGTCCAGTGAACTGGTCTCTTTTTCTGCCATAGTTTTGCAGTAAGGGAGACCATTTAAATATGGACAGAAGAACCAGAAAAATATACTGATGAGACCGAGAAGATTCCTTCTGTGTCTTCCTTTCAGACCGTAATTTCTATCAATCTCTTGTCCTTCAGTGCCTTTTTATGTGCATGCAACTTAAACATGTACTGTCACTTAGCTTAGTGTTTGTCTACATTTTTACTTATTTGCCACTATGTAGTTAATAAGTCCACATTACTCTCTTAGTGCTCAAGCAGGTAGGGATGAAAGAATCGTATTGCTTTAGACCATTCTATCCAAATATCTATACCAACAATACTTAATAAAAGCTTTTTAAACACAATTTTTAAAAAAGAAAGAGCAACTAAAGAGACAGGACAATTAAATGCAACACACAATCCTGGAAGGGATCTAATAATGGAGAAAAGGCTCAAAAGGACATTATTGGGACATTTGAAAAAAATGCCATATAGACTGAAGGCTTTTTATTAGTGTTAAAGTTCTTGAACTTGCTAACCATACTTAATGTGGTTATATAAGCGAATATCCTTGCTCTTAGGAAATGTACCTGGAAGTATTACATTTTAAGGCACATGATGTATACAACCTACTCTCAAATGTTTAGAAAATTCATAGATAGATGGAAGGATGGATAGATGTATGGATGTATGGATGAATAGATGGAATGACACATCAAATGTGGTAAAATGTTAACATTGATGGATTTGAGTATCTTGGGGAGGGGTATGTTGTAATTCTCTGTGTGGGTTTTATGTTATTTTTACAACTGTCCTGTAAGTTTGAAATTATTTCAAAATAAAAAGTTTAAGGAAAAAAACCTTTGAAAAAGATTTGGAAATCTTGTTCAAAAATTATGCTCAATTATGGTACCACCAGCTTGCATCTCATCCATGCTGAATTCTCTAAAAGTATTTAAGGAAAAGTAAAGGCAGGTACTATGGCTTGTCTTGCCTACTCCTTAAACAGAGAGGTTTCTTTAAAGAATTAGCAAAGTGTGCCTCTGCTATGTCTCCTAAAAGCTATCTGTAATGGACAAATAATTACAATTTTTTCTTATTTGTCTATCAAAGATATTTTTCTAAAAGATTTTGTTACTAATGGCTTTAGCATTTCTTTAACCAAATTCCCTGATGTTTCATTATTTTGCTGATTGTTGCTTATTGTTACATAACAGTGCTTGATGTTCCCAATTAGATCATGTTGGTAAATCCCTTTGAGTTACTTAGAGGAAAGTTGGTGTGGCTGTCTTTTAGAGGAAATGAATCTGTGCTTCTGGAAAGAACCATTTTGGTTTTTTTATTATTCATTTTCCTTCTTACTTTCCAGTGCTTTAGGGATGTGTTATGAGGGCACACGTGTGCACAATCAATTGCAAGTAACTCATCCCATCAATTTATTCAGTGGCCTGCCTCCTATGTAGGAGATTTCTATTGCGTTAAGAGATACTCCATGTGGTTCCTAATAATAGTGAGGGAAAGAATGGCTAGCATTTATGGAGGTTTAATATGTGCCAGGTACCGTGCTTAACCCTTTACATGCATTACTTCATTCAGTTCCCACAAAAATCCTATGGAGTAAGTACTATTATTTCATGGGCTTACTGATAAGGAAACTGAGGCTGGAGACTGTCTTTTGCCTGTGATAGATAACACAGCTAGTAAATAGCAAAGCCAGGATTTGAACCCAGACTGTTTACTACAAAGCTCTTAACCATTACAGTGTGCACCGTTTCAAAGCCAGGAAGATGACAGCTAGGTGATATTCATGGATCCAGTGGAGCTAAGCGTCTACCTTAACCCTTTTAAAAATTTAATCCATGATCCTTCAGAAGCAAAGATCAGTGAGCAAAGATTCCAATTTAAGCAGTGTCTCCCTATAAAAGAGCACCAAAAAAAGTTACCACCAGTTTTTTGGATTATGTGTTTTTGAGATTTTACTCCTCACTTAGTAAAATCAGGTTCATGCAAACACAGCTTTAATATGTTTTACATATATGAACTGTATACCACATAGTATCTGCTAATTCAGATTGTTATTATGTATATTATGTATCTGGACAGTTACTGCTACCATTTTCTACTTCCTCAGTAGGTCTAATTAAAAGCAACTATTCTTCCATATAATGAAAATATCCATACTACATCTTTATTTTTGACCTTTTGCTTTGTAATAGTGTTCTATCATTACCAAATGATTATTAGTCAGCTACCTATTTCTCTCTCTGAGTCATAATTTTAAGCCACTGACTTTAATATTTTCCAAGAGCAGAGATGACATAGCAGATAAGAACTGAAAGGGTAAGAAGCTGCCATTCCAAGAAGTTTCTACTTTTTCTTACAGTGTGTCTCTATTGTTATATGCAATTCAGCAAACTATTTTGATGGCTTTGATTCATATAATGAGTACATTAATTGCAAGATTTGGACCTTTCCTTCTATAATTCAAAAGATTATAATGGGATAACGGGAACCATTTTAGAACACTGGCTATAATTCTATCTTTTTAAATGTCTTTTGTAACAGAGAGTAATGTTTACTAACAATCTAAAGGGAATATATTTTAAGCGACTCCTCATATAATAGGAGAACAAATACAAATATGAAGGCTGCTCCTTAGTGCTTCACATTTGAGAATGGCTATAAATATAACCACCCCCACCCCCCAACTTTTCTTCTTGAGTGTTTCAAGAAGGACGTTTCACATTTTCTTCAGTGACAGGCAGGCTGCCAGGAGAAAACCAGAACTTGATAAAATCAGAATTGCTGGATGGAGAAAGAACTCAAAGGTCTTCCTGAAGGTATTGTTCTAAATGGCCTCCATCCCATAATACAAGACTCGGGACCCTAAAAGTGCCATTGCCATATTATGCATTTCTTTTCTTCCAGGGATATTGCTTCAGCTTTTACAATTTCACTTTATTTACATTCAGTGCCTAGCCCTTAGATACAATGTGACAAAAATAATCCAAGTGAGAAAAAAGACATAAAAGTTTCTTAGGGATGGGCTCTGCTCAGAATAAAAGCATTTACTTGTGAGTCTTCTGAATTAGTGTTAAAACCAAGGAAAGCTGGGACAACCTCGGGGGTCTGCCTTCATTCACTTAGATTTAAATCATCAAAGGACAGCCACGGTAATTAGGCAGTGCCTGAGATGGGAACTTAAAAAGAAGAATCAACTCAGAAGGCCTTTATTTATAAACAAATGTTACAACATTTCTCAACCACAGATGTACTTTTTATTGATGTGCTCTCGGTTCAAAAAAAATAAACAAAATAAAAACAGCATAGGGCACTAACTCAGAGCACATTTGAAACTGTGATCTGACATGACAACCTATTCCATGCCCGCAGCTGGCATCCTGGGCACAGACATTGGAAAATAGTCTCTCCAACGTTTGCCAGTTACAGATGCTGGTACAGAGATGTCAGATCAAAAGTATCTATCTGTCTATGTATATTTATTTGGGGGATGCTTCCAAAGTAAGGTCAAAATGACTCTTAGGAAAAAGGTGCAAATATTAGTATCATCCTTCCACTTTCATTCACTTGAAAAATGTTATTTTCTTAATTTAAGTACTTAATCTTGCTTAAATAATAGATCATGTTTAGTATTTATTATAAATGTACACTAGGCTTCGTTCCTTTCGCTCTACCTGTGGCATCACAATCCCAAACCACATTTGAAATTTTAATGTTTTATTTTATTTTTTATTTTAATTTTAATGTTTACTTAAAAAATAAATATTTGTAAGCAGCTACAATGGGCAGGTCACTATTTTTTTAAAATCACAGATTGATCTTCCCGAATGTTGAAATTTGCTTTCTGTAACTAATTCCCAAAATAAAATATCCTGATGTATCCTAGTTATTTAATAATCAGAAGAATTCCGTTAAGTTTCGGTTTCCTTCTTCTCTACGTCTTTTTCCAGGCATCCTTGGCACTCCCTGCCTAATTTTTTCCTATCTCAGAGGCTGGCTCTTCCTCTTCTATCTAATTTCCTAATTTCAGAGTGTACCTGAGTTCTGTCCTAGCTCCTCTTCTCTGTCGACCCTCGACGTCTGCATGGATTTGTATTTATCCATGTCAAAGTGCTTGGTATAAAGTGGATACAAAATCTATTTTGTTTATTGGCAGGCTTCTTTTGTGACACATCTGGAATTCATATGTTGAGTGTTGCCATAGCTATTTTTGCTTAACCAGTTTTGATTAGCAAGATAAAGTTTATACTCCAGAACTATAACCTTGCAACGGTTAAGACTGCAAAGAGCCTTTTGTTAATATTTTTTATTAAAGAATATGACTAGTATAATGGATTCATCAGGTTTTAATTTTGTTTAACTTTTATTAGATATGGGTGGTTTTGTTGTTGTTATTGTTGGAAGAGCACAGAAAGCAATGGCTTGTAGTTTATTGAAATAAATACGAATGTCAAGGATAAAAAATTTTAGTGCAAAATGCTAGAAAATGTCTGCGTTGCATATTTATATCTCAATTAATTTTTAATTCAATTTCATGTGCAAAACATGGCCATCCAGGAGTAAAAATGCTCACATTTCCTATTATGTTGGAATTTCCAAGGTGATATGTCATACAGCAGAAAACTAGATGTATTAATTATGTTCATGTGCTCATACCTCTGATCAAAACGCAAACCATTAGTAAAATCTTGAAAATAGAAGCCCAGACAAGCATAACTTATTTATGACTTGTTCTTCCCTACTATAGTTACTAGATGTTCCGCTTCTTGATTGGATGATTCTCTATTAAATAACTTTTTATAATACTTAGGGTTTTCCATTTTCTTTCATAAATATTCATTCCATCATTTAACATATATTTATTGGGCACCAACTATGTGCAAGGAACTATGATTGACATTATAAATGTAATACTGAATAAAACTGACAAAGGTCCCTAGTCCTGGTGGGACCTGTGTTTTAATGCGAGATGTGCTGGGGTGAGGTAAAGGCTAAGCTGCTGTAACAAAAAGACCCCGAAATATTGAGGCCTAAATAAGATAGAATTCCATCCTTCCTTTATATAATAGTCCAGCCAGTGCAGCCTGGGTGAGCAGCTCTGCTTCGGGGTGCTGCTCAGAGACCCAGGGCCCCCTCCTCGTCTGCCTTGCCAGCCTTTGGCTGTCTTCCTCATCTTAGCATCCGGGCTGGGCTGCTGAGACTCCCAGCTTCCAGCTCATGGTGAAAGGCAAGTCTGGGGCAAGCAACGTATTCCTCAATTGGAGATGACCCAGAAGTTGCGCCCATCACTTCTGCTCACCCCTGTTGACTCTACCTTGATCATGTTGGCTCACATAGCTGCAAAGGAGGCTGGGAAATGTGGCCTCTTGCTGGGCCCCGCTTAACCTCAAGGCAGGTGGGCGTGTTGGAGAAGGGGGGCGGGTTCTATTACTCCCCCCCTACCGGAGGATGACAGTGAACCAAAGGAGTAAAATCTCTAAGATGCCAGATGGTGATAAGTGCAATGGGGAAAAAAGCAGGCAGGGAAGGGGGTAGGGAGCATTGGAGAGAGAACACAATTTTAAATAGTTTGGTGGGGAAGCCTCACTGAATCAGGGATGTTTGAGGAAAGACCTACAGTAATCCACGCGGCAATCTGGGAATCATGTGGCAGGCAGAGGCAATGGCAGGACTTTGGCTTTTACGTCTGGGTAAGGCAGGAAAGATCTGTGGGTGGAGCAAGGATTTGCAGGGGGTGGGAGACAAGGTTGAATGGGGAGCTAATTTTTTGGACAAGTTTAAAATACTTGACATCCAAGTGGACATATCCAGTAGGCGGCAGGATATATGAGTATCAAGAAAGTAATTCTGGCTGGAAAGATAAATTTCGGGGTAGTGAAATACAGCATCCTATATAATCTTCATCTTGAATGTAAAGGTGATGTTCATTTCTGTAGGGAGAAATGAGCTAGGTCATTGAGAGATCCTGGGACCTCCTTAACTAAATCCTGAGCTGCGGACACGGAAGCTAGTCCCGCGTGAGGTGATCTGCCCTGAGAGAAGGTTTCGGTGGCGCGGCTGCCTCACTGTGGATCTTGTGTCTGAATCATGATATACTGTTTGGTCTTCCCAATAACCCTGTGAGGAAACTGAGATTCGCGAGGTGAAAGGCCTTGTTCCTGGAAAGTGGTGAGAGTCCAAGTTTCCCTTCCTCCCAAACCACACCTTCCTGAGCAGAGCCCTTTGTGAGAAGCACGCTCTGGTAAAAACATCACTGACGGTGTTAGCCATGTACGTAGATCCAAAAGCATACAGAAGTCTGTGGGAGCACATGTGCACATTTTGGTCAATTCTGTGCCTGCAAATGTGTAGCTCATTTGCACCATCTGCGGTGTTCTCTTGTACGGCTTCTCCACTGCTAGGCCCAGTCCACGGTGGCACTGGAGAAGATGAGGGTGTTGCTTTCCCGCTGCACCCGTCTCTCTGATGTCTCTCCAGCCACATTCCAAAGCTCTGGGGGGACCGGGGGTGGGGGTGGGGTAAACTGAGAGGAAAGCATCTCTGCAATTTGGATTTCTGTGTGACTCCAAAGAAGGTAAAAACAGACTTTATAAAAAAACTTGCCAAACCTAGCCAGTGACCTCTGTTTTCTATTCTTTTATTCAGATCCTCATTCAACTTCAATGAACTTGTAGGATATCTCACTCATAATAGGTACTCAGTATGTGATTGTTCAACTGGTTTTTTTTTTTTTTTTTTTTTTTAATCATCATTTTATTGAGATATATTCACATACCACGCAGTCATACAAAACAAATCGTACTTTCGATTGTTTACAGTACCATTACATAGTTGTACATTCATCACCTAAATCAATCCCTGACACCTTCATTAGCACACACACAAAAATAACAAGAATAATAATTAGAGTGAAAAAGAGCAATTGAAGTAAAAAAGAACACTAGGTACCTTTGTCTGTTTGTTTGCTTCCCCTACTTTTCTACACATCGATCCATAAACTAGACAAAGTGGAGTTTGGTCCTTATGGCATTCCCAATCCCACTGTCACCCCTCATAAGCTACATTTTTATACAACTGTCTTCGAGATTCATGGGTTCTGGGTTGTAGTTTAATAGTTTCAGGTATCCACCACCAGCTACCCCAATTCTTTAGAACCTAAAAAAGGTTGTCTAAAGTGTGCGTAAGAGTGCCCACCAGAGTGATCTCTCGGCTCGTTTTGGAATCTCTCTGCCACTGAAGCTTATTTCATTTCCTTTCACATCCCCCTTTTGGTCAAGAAGATGTTCTCCATCCCACGATGCCGGGTCTACATTCCTCCCCGGGAGTCATATTCCACGTTGCCAGGGAGATTCACTTCCCTGGGTGTCTGATCCCACGTAGGGGGGAGGGCAGTGATTTCACCTTTCAAGTTGGCTTAGCCAGAGAGAGAGGGCCACATCTGAGCAACAAAGAGGCATTCAGGAGGAGACTCTTACGCACAAATACAGGGAGGCCTAGCCTCTCCTTTGCCGCAACCGTCTTCCCAAGGGTAAAACTTATGGTAGAGGGCTCAACCCATCAAACCACCAGTCCCCTATGTCTGTGGTCATGTTAGCAACCATGGAGGTGGGGTAGGCGAATACCCCTGCATTCTCCACAGGCTCCTCAAGGGGGCACTACATCGTTTTTTTTTTTTTTTTTTTTTTTCCTTGTTTGTCTTTTTTCTTTTTTTTTTTTTTTAACTTTCCCTTCTTTTTTCAAATCAACTGTATGAAAAAAAAAGTTAAAAAGAAAACAAACATACAATAAAAGAACATTTCAAAGAGACCATAGCAAGGGAGTAAGAAAAAGACAACTAACCTAAGATAACTGCTTAACTTCCAACATGTTCCTACTTTACCCCAAGAAAGTTACATACTATAGCAACATTTCAGTGAACTTGTTCCTACTACATCCATCAGAAATTAACAGACCATAGTCATTTCTGGGCATCCCCAGAACGTTAAATAGCTTATCTGTTCTTCTTGGATTATTGTTCCCCCTTCCTTAATTGCTCTCTACTGCTAGTTCCCCTACATTCTACATTATAAATCATTTGTTTTACATTTTTCAAAGTTCACATTAGTGGTAGCATATAATATTTCTCTTTTTGTGCCTGGCTTATTTCGCTCAGCATTATGTCTTCAAGGTTCATCCATGTTGTCATATGTTTCACCAGATCGTTCCTTCTTACTGCCGCGTAGTATTCCATCGTGTGTATATACCACATTTTATTTATCCACTCATCTGTTGATGGACATTTGGGTTGTTTCCATCTCTTGGCAATTGTGAATAATGCTGCTATGAACATTGGCGTGCAGATATCTGTTCGTGTCACTGCTTTCCGATCTTCCGGGTATATACCGAGAAGTGCAATCGCTGGATCGAATGGTAGCTCTATCTCTAGTTTTCTAAGGAACTGCCAGACTGACTTCCAGAGTGGCTGAACCATTATACAGTCCCACCAACAATGAATAAGAGTTCCAATTTCTCCACATCCCCTCCAGCATTTGTAGTTTCCTGTTTGTTTAATGGCAGCCATTCTAACCGGTGTTAGATGGTATCTCATTGTGGTCTTAATTTGCATCTCTCTAATAGCTAGTGAAGCTGAACATTTTTTCATGTGTTTCTTGGCCATTTGTATTTCCTCTTCAGAGAACTGTCTTTTCATATCTTTTGCCCATTTTATAATTGGGCTGTCTGTACTATTGTCATTGAGTTGTAGGATTTCTTTATATATGCAAGATATCAGTCTTTTGTCAGATACATGGTTTCCAAAAATTTTTTCCCATTGAGTTGGCTGCCTCTTTACCTTTTTGAGAAATTCCTTTGAGGTGCAGAAACTTCTAAGCTTGAGGAGTTCCCATTTATCGATTTTCTCTTTTGTTGCTTGTGCTTTGGGTGTAAAGTCTAGGAAGTGGCCTCCTAATACAAGGTCTTGAAGATGTTTTCCTACATTATCTTCTAGGAGTTTAATGGTACTTTCTTTTATATTGAGATCTTTGGTCCATTTTGAGTTAATTTTTGTGTAGGGGGTGAGGTAGGGGTCCTCTTTCATTCTTTTGGATATGGATATCCAACTCTCCCAGCCCCATTTGTTGAAAAGACCATTATGGCTCAGTTCGGTGACTTTGGGGGCCTTATCAAAGATCAGTCGGCCATAGATCTGAGGGTCTATCTCTGAATTCTCAATTCGATTCCATTGATCTATATGTCTATCTTTGTGCCAGTACCATGCTGTTTTGACAACTGTGGCTTTATAATAAGCTTCAAAGTCAGGGAGTGTAAGTCCTCCCACTTCGTTTTTCTTTTTTAAAGTGTCTTTAGCAATTCGAGGCATCTTCCCTTTCCAAATAAATTTGATAACTAGCTTTTCCAAGTCTGCAAAGTAGGTTGTTGGAATTTTGATTGGGATTGCATTGAATCTGTAGATGAGTTTGGGTAGAATTGACATCTTAATGACATTTAGCCTTCCTATCCATGAACATGGAATATTTTTCCATCTTTTAAGGTCCCCTTCTATTTCTTTTAGTAGAGTTATGTAGTTTTCTTTGTATAGGTCTTTTACATCTTTGGTTAAGTTTATTCCTAGGTACTTGATTTTTTAGTTGCTATTGAAAATGGTATCTTTTTCTTGAGTGTCTCTTCAGTTTGTTCATTTCTAGCATATAGAAACATTACTGACTTATGTGCATTAATCTTGTATCCCGCTACTTTGCTAAATTTGTTTATTAGCTCTAGTAGGTGTATCGTTGATTTCTCAGGGTTTTCTAGATATAAGATCATATCATCTGCAAACAATGACAGTTTTACTTCTTCTTTTCCAATTTGGATGCCTTTTATTTCTTTGTCTTGCCGGATTGCCCTGGCTAGCACTTCCAGCACAATGTTGAATAACAGTGGTGACAGCGGGCATCCTTGTCTTGTTCCTGATCTTAGAGGGAAGGCTTTCAGTCTCTCACCATTGACTACTATGCTGGCTGTGGGTTTTTCATATATGCTCTTTATCATGTTGAGGAAGTTTCCTTCAATTCCTACCTTTTGAAGTGTTTTTATCAAAAACGGATGTTGGATTTTGTCAAATGCTTTTTCAGCATCTATTGAGATGATCAATTGATTTTTCCCTTTCGAGTTTTTAATGTGTTGTAATACATTGATTGTTTTTCTTATGTTGAACCATCCTTGCATGCCTGGAATGAACCCCACTTGGTCATGGTGTATGATTTTTTTAATGTGTCTTTGGATTCGATTTGCAAGTATTTTGTTGAGGATTTTTGCATCTATATTCATTAGGGAGATTGGCCGGTAGTTTTCCTTTTTTGTAGCATCTTTGCCTGGTTTTGGTATTAGATTGATGTTAGCTTCATAAAATGAATTAGGTAGTGTTCCATTTTTTTCAATGTTTTGAAAGAGTTTGAGTAAGATTGGTGTCAGTTCTTTCTGGAAAGTTTGGTAGAATTCCCCTGTGAAGCCATCTGGCCCTGGGCATTTATTTGTGGGAAGATTTTTGATGACTGATTGGATCTCTTTGCTTGTGATGGGTTGGTTGAGGTCTTCTATTTCTTCTCTGGTCAGTCTAGGTTGTTCATATGTTTCCAGGAAATTGTCCATTTCTTCTACATTATCCAGTTTGTTGCCATACAGTTGTTCATAATATCCTCTTATAATTTTTTTAATTTCTTCAGGATCTGCAGTTATGTCACCTTTTTCATTCATTATTTTGTTTATATGGGTCTTCTCTCTTTTTGATTTTGTCAGTCTAGCTAGGGGCTTGTCAATCTTGTTGATCTTCTCAAAGAACCAACTTTTGGTGATATTTATCCTTTCTATTGTTTTTTTTGTTCTCTATGTCATTTATTTCTGCTTTAATCCTTGTTATTTCTTTTCTTGTACTTGGTTTAGGATTGGTTTGCTGTTCATTTTCTAGCTTCTTCAGTTGATCCATTAGTTCTTTGATTTTGGCTCTTTCTTCCTTTTTAATATATGCGTTTAGTGCTATAAATTTTCCCCTTAGCACTGCTTTTGCTGCATCCCATAGGTTTTGGTATGTTGTGTTCTCATTTTCATTCTTCTCTATATATTTAGCAATTTCTCTTGCTATTTCTTCTTTAACCCACTGATTGTTTAGGAGTGTGTTGTTTAACCTCCAGGTATTTGTGAATTTTCTAAGTCTCTGATGGTTATTGACTTCTAATTGTATTCCATTGTGGTCAGAGAATGTGCTTTGAATAATTTCAATCTTTTTAAATTTATTGAGGCTTGTTTTATGTCCCAGCATATGATCTATTCTGGAGAAAGTTCCGTGAGCACTAGAAAAGTATGTGTATCCTGGTGATTTGGGATGTAATGTCCTGTAGATGTCTGTTAAATCTAATTCATTTATCAGATTGTTTAGGTTTTCAATTTCCTTATTGGTCTTCTGTCTGGTTGATCTATCTATAGGAGAGAGTGATGTGTTGAAGTCTCCCACAATTATTGTGGAAACATCAATTGCTTCCTTTAGTTTTGCCAATGTTTCTCTCATGTATTTTGTGGCACCTTGATTGGGTGCATAGACATTTACGATTGTTATTTCTTCTTGCTGAATTGCCCCTTTTATTAGTATGTAGTGGCCTTCTTTGTCTCTCAAAACATCCCTGCATTTGAAGTCTATTTTATCTGAGATTAATATTGCTACACCTGCTTTCTTTTGGCTGTAGCTTGCATGAAATATTTTTTCCATCCTTTCACTTTCAGTTTCTTTGTGTCCCTGTGTCTAAGATGAGTCTCTTGTATGCAACATATTGATGGTTCATTTTTTTTGATCCATTCTGCGAATCTATATCTTTTAATTGGGGAGTTTAATCCATTACATTCAACGTTAAAACCGTGAAGGCATTTCTTGAATCGGCCATCTTATCCTTTGGATTATGTTTGCCATATTTTTCCCTCTCTCTATTAATATCCTTTATTGTACCCATACCGAATCTCTTTAGTACTGAACCTTTCTCCAAGTCTCTCTGTCCTGTCTTTGTTTCTCTGTCTGTAGGGCTCCCTTTAGTATCTCCAGTAGGGCAGGTCTCTTGTTAGCAAATTCTCTCAGCATTTCTTTGTCTGTGAAAAATTTAAGCTCTCCCTCAAATTTGAAGGAGAGCTTTGCTGGATAAAGTATTCTTGGCTGGAAATTCCTCTCACTCAGAATTTTAAATATATCGTGCCACTGCCTTCTCGCCTCCATGGTGGCTGCTGAGTAGTCACTACTTAGTCTTATGCTGTTTCCTTTGTATGTGGTGAATTGCTTTTCTCTTGCTGCTTTCAGAACTTGCTCCTTCTCTTCTATGTTTGACAGTGTGATCAGTATATGTCTCGGAGTGGGTTTTTTTTGGATTTATTCTATTTGGAGTTCGCTGAGCATTTATGATTTGTGTATTTATGTTGTTTAGGAGATTTGGGAAGTTTTCCCCAACAATTTCTTTGAATACTCTTCCTAGACCTTTACCCTTTTCTTCCCCTTCTGGGACACCAATGAGTCTTATATTCGGACGTTTCATATTATCTATCATATCCCTGAGGTCCATTTCGAGTTTTTCAATTTTTTTCCCCATTCTTTCTTTTATGTTTTCATTTTCCATTCTGTCATCTTCCAGGTCACTGATTCGTTGTTCAACTTCCTCTAGTCTTGTACTATGAGTGTCCAGAATCTTTTTAATTTGGTCAACAGTTTCTTTAATTTCCATAAGATCATCCATTTTTTTATTTAGTCTTGCAATGTCTTCTTTATGCTCTTCTAGGGTCTTCTTGATTTCCTTCATATCCCGTACTAGGGTCTCATTGTTCATCTTTAGTTCTTTGAGTAGCTGCTCTAGGTGTGTCTCTTCTGGTCTTTTGATTTGGGTGCTTGGGCTTGGGTTATCCATATCGTCTGGTTTTTTCATATGCTTTATAATTTTCTGTTGTTTTTGGCCTCGTGGCATTTGCTGACCTTGATAGGGTTCTTTTAGGGTTTGTAGACCAGTTGAAGTCCTTATCTCTAATTTATCAGATCTACAGCTTCGTGGAGTACACTTTCTCTAACTAACCAGCAGGTGGCGTCCACGAGCCACCTGTTCTCCACAAGCCAGATCTCCCCTGCTTAGCCTTTTTGGTGAGTGGGGGAGTGAGTCTTGTGGGGCCCAACTGGTGTCCCAAGCTTGCGTGTGTAGTTGGTGTTGCCTGCCCTGTATGTGGGGCGTGTTTCTGGGCAGTCGGGGAGGGGGGGTGGCCCTAACAATCAAATCTCCCTGATGATCCTAGAGTTTTAAAGCTACTGCAATAGTCTAATCCTTCAGTTCAGTCCTGCCACAGTTTGTCTCTGCCACTGACCCACAAGTCTTTGGTATTGGCGTATGGCTCCTGAGACTTGCAAGTGGGCCCCTCTTCCAGGCTGTGCACCCCGGGTCCTCTGTTGAGGGATGACTGTGCTATGTCACAGGTGAGTGCCGTCCCCCCAGGGCAGTTCTGGGCTGCTGGGCTGTGTTGGGAGGCTCCCAGTCTGCTCAAATGATGGCTGAATGGGGCTCTGTTAATTCACACTGCTCCCCCTTCCCAGCTCTGGGACATTCAGCTGAGGTTGCAGGGAAGGCTAATGTCCACGCCCAGTTTTGTGGTGTGTGCCTGTTATTTGAAGCACTTCCGTCACACTGGGTTGTCTGGGGCAGCTCTGGGCTATGGGGCTGGCGATGGGCAGGAGTGTTTCCTGTCCACCAGGATGGTGGCTGTGAGCGGACACCCCCCTTTTCTTGGGAAGTTGTGTTGTTTAGTGAATTTTCTCAGCCACTGGATTATTGCCTTTTGTCTCAGAGCTCTCTTAGTTCTGCTCTTGACTTGACGTGCCCAAATTTCAATTCTTTGAAGCTTTCTGTATTGAGCTTCTTAGAGTAATTGTTTTAGAAAAAGCAAAAAGGATTTAAAAAAAAAAAAAAAAAAAAAAAACGGCCCTCCTCAGAGATCTAATGGGTTATTGAAATGCTAATAGACAAAGCAACCAGGGCCATTAAGGAAAGGTGCACAGGGCAGAGAGATCAGCCTTGCTTCGGGATTTGCATATGCGCCTCAAGGCCTGATCTCCGCCCTTCCCCTTTCTGTGTTCACCAGAACTCCAAAAATCCTCTGCTTTTATTTTGGAGTTTTTCGTGTTGTTTTTTTTCTATGCCTGTCTCCTCTCTGCTGGGCTGGCTGCTCTCAGAGTCTCTGGTGTCTGGTCTCAGTCTATCTATGGTTGGAGTTTGAATCAGTAGAATGAGTTTCCGGTAAGAGCAGCCACTGCAATTCTCCCTTCTCCTTCCTGGAGCTGACAGCCCCTCCTCCCCCGGGACTGAGCCTGGCAGGGAGGGGCGCGGGTCCCCTGGCCGCAAAAACTTACAGATTTCGCTGATCTCAGCAGTTCCACGTTTTCATGAGTGTTGTATGAAGTATGCCCAAAGACAGATTGCTCTGTGGTGTCCAGTCCACGCAGTTCCTGGCTTTTTACCTACTTTCCTGGAGGAGTAACTAAAACATACAGCTCACCAGTCTGCCATCTTGCCCCGCCCTCAACTGGTTTTTGAACTCCCAAGGAAACATATAATATAAAATCGAAGCTATGTAATGTATGGGATGGAATGTAAAGTCACAGCTAAGGGACTAGTTCTTGCTCTGAAGTCAACTACCAAAGCATAGTGCTAAGATTATGGTAGACTATAATAACATGTTTGGCTATGGTGAGAGATATCTTTGTGTGCTGGAAAAGTTAAAAACTTTCCAAAGAATGTGAATAGTCCTATTCCTGATTCTTCTAAGTACGGTCAGAATCCTAATAATGAGGTATGAGGAGAATTCCTGTCAGGCATTCCGTATGCCCAGGGAACTGTGGACAGGGAATTCAGTCATGGCAAACAGTTATAAAGAATCTTTATCTCAGTATCATGCAACAGCCACACACCAGGTCAGTGCTTTTTCGTTTGTGGTAGATAAGTCCTTTTTGAGGAATTCTCAGTCAACCAACAGCTTAGTTAACCAGAATTTAATAGAGTGCAAATCAATTCATCTAGCCGGAAACACCGTGTCATGTCCTCTTTTACTGCTCAAGTCTAAAATGAATCTTTAAAAACAGGCTTTTATCAGGAATGTATGTGAGAATTTTGGGGAATGTTCTAGAATCAAATGATATTCAGCCCAATCTCCCATAGCTTCCATATTTATGTCTATATTGCTGTATATGAGAAGTAAAGCTAAGAGAGATGAGCCCACTTACTCTAAAAAAGATTACATTCACTGTAAGTGTCAGAAGCTGGTGCCTATAAACAAGAATTCCAAATGCTAGTTCCAGAGTTCTGCTTCCCATGAGGACTCTCTGAGAAGGTTACTGAGTGAACGAGATATTTTTTCTTAAATAGGTGTCCAAGAATTGAGAGAGAAAGCTTCTGGATCTTTCTTGTTTGGGGAGATGTTTAGAGAAGGAGAATATTGGATGTACTCTCCTTTAAAGATGATGTTATTATGGCAATTAGATATCACTGAAATTACAACCTCAGCACCCTACCTCAGAAAGAAATGCATTAAAAAGACTTCTGTGTTTATAGTCTTGGAGAAAATAAATCCTGAGTCATAAACCACCAAATTAAAAATAAAAGCCCCACTTGAGGATATTTATAAGTTGGGAACAATTCCTTTTATATTAACGCAAATAGATTAACACATTTCAGAAAGAGTTTAAAGAATGAGAATTTAAATTAAAGGACTCCAATCACAATTCCACTTGAACCTGAAATCCTTATGCTTACTCGGGTTTTTCTGAATCTATAATGCTTTATCAGTGGGTGACCCTAACTTAATAGTTACAACAGTTAGGAACTTGGAGCTCTTCCACTCAAATCATGTAGTGTGCCTCATTTTGATGGAAGCCATTCGAAAACCCTGTATTGAGTGGGGCTGGGTTATTTGACTGAAAATTTAAGCTAAAGAAACCAGTTCTCAGCCTGAAATAAACTGCCTTTCTCACAAGCATCAAAGCAGCAGCAGTTTTTTACAACTTTATCATTTGGTCCAAAAAGGTAATCTTCCATTTTCCAAGTCACTCCCCCCCACCCCCACAACGTAGCCTGCTGTGTTACTTGCATGGGATATAAATTCCTATTTAGTTACTTATTTGTCTGTGTTTGTACAGCTGTGCCTGTCTTCGTACATCCTATTGTGAATTTGTCCACTGATGGAGACTATTTTAGATTTTAATCTGCATCAGGTCAGGGACCTAATTTGTTTAACTTGCTGTATGAAGAGATGAACATTTAATGTGCACTATCTGATTATTATAATAATATCTCTGCATAGCTCTAAGTGATAAAATACATTTTATAAATATTAAACATGTTTACAAATAAATGTCATTTAAAATGTGTGACTGGATTGTGATTCCTATTTATCCAAGCCCAAGGCATATGCTTATGTGCCTTTCCAGGTGTCAGTCAAGAACTCTTATCAGTGTGGCCCTGAATCACTGAGCCTAGAAAACCAAAACTCACATTCCAAGATGACGACTTTGCAAGCTCCTACTACCCTATTTTTATGATGAAATAATATCAATCTGAAAGTTCCCCTTCTGGTTCTAGCCTCCATACATACAGTGGAGACATATCTTATTTGGTGGTAAAGGTGGAGTCAGGGACAAGGAGAAAGACACCAAACAACAAGCCATGTTGCACAGATATAGGTACAAGTCTCTAATCTCTGGAGTTGCAATGTCCAATTTGATAGCCGTTAGCCACAGGTGGCTCTCATGCACTTGAAATGTGACTAGTCCACATTGAGATGTGCTATGAGTATATTTTGAAATGTTAGTATGCCATAAAGAATGTAAAATACCTAATTAAGACATGTTGAAATGATAATATGTTAGATATTTTGGGTTAAGTAAAATATTAAAATTAATTTTTCCTGCTTTTTAGTGTTTTTGTTTGTTTGTTTGTTTTTAATGTGGCACCTTAACAACTTAGAATTACATTTCTATCAGCCAGCGCTGGTCTGGAGTAACCCTCAGCAGAGTGGAAGGTTCATGGCCTGTGAGCTCAACAAGACGCTGAGAGCAGCTGAAGCAGAAAGAGGTCCCACCTCAGCTCACTGTGGGTCACCTTCCAGTTGGGTGGAAAAAAAGCCATAATCGCCCTCTATACAAATTCCATTTCTCTCTCAAACTCATTTGGTGTTAATTGAATAGGACGTGATGTGACTCCACTGAATATAGATTTCTGATTTAAACAAGGTTGTTCATCTCAGTACCCTTAAAGAGAATGCAAATGCTAATCATAATCACTATCACTGCTGTAGCTAATGATTATTTAGCACTCTCAGGACAACTCATTTAACCCTCTCGACTGCCAGAAGAGGCAGGGATATCATCATCTCCATGGCGACAGACGCCCATATGGAGACCCAAAGAGATTAAGTAATTGGCTCAAGGGCTCCCATCTCATGGTGGGCTCAGGCAAGAGGCTTCAGAATCTCTGCTCTTAACCCCGACATTATATCACCCTCCAAAATAGTGCCTTTTTCTAGACTTTCTTCTTCTCACAGTACCATGCCTGCCTCTCCATATTATAACAAGTCTTTTCTCCAAAAGTTAGATGTTTTTTTAGTAATTTTACAGCTAAGGCATTCAAAAATGTTTACTGTCTGAGATATTGGGGGCCTACTGTAGGGTCGTGAAGGAGCCAGCTCGTTTTTCCTAAAGTTACCCAAAATGGCATATCTTAAAAGCTTATCTATCTTAGTCTGATTCCAATTAAATCAGAAATAGTAAGCACATACTGTGTGCCAGGCACTGTACTCAGTGCTGAGGATACAAGGATGGAGATGACAAATTCCCAGCTCTCAAAGAATTTCTGGTCTAGTGAACCTAAAAGCGAATTACCGCAATACAACATATTAAGGGCTGTATGTCCCAAGTGTTGAGGGAAGAGAAGAGGCATATCCAACACATTTTGGGGTAAAGGTACAGAGGCAGAGAAGGCTGTGAATGAACCATCTTAAAACACCCAGCACTCTTTTTTCTCGGTTTTTATTTATATCACACAAAGGCCATTACTAAAGGTGACCATCCTTTTGGGTCTAAGCCCTGCATCTCCTGGATTGTTCAGAGCCTGCTGATTCCTTCCTGTGGTTCTCAGGTACCATCAAGGTCAACCTGGTGAAGATCCCATCCACGGCCTCCAGCCCGCGGGACACAGCCCTGGCCGCTGTCATCTGCAGTGCCCTGGCCACCGTCCTGCTGGCCCTGCTCATTCTCTGTGTCATCTACTGCAAGAGGCAGTTCATGGAGAAGAAACCCAGCTGTGAGTTTTGAGCTCTTTATATTTCTTAGTATTTTGGTGAAGGGAGTTTATCATCACTGCCATTCAAGTTTGACCAGAAACTTAAGAGGAGGTTCAGTGAGCTGGTGGAGGACCAAGGCGCACGTGGGCATAAACTCGCAGCCCTTCTGGGGAGAAGGACTGAGGGGTGGCGTGACTTTAAAAGGATATGAAACCAGCTGTGATGTCCCAGTACCACCAGATAAAAATAAAAAACTTTCTAAGTTCTGGCCACATAAGTACCCTACATTTGGAGCTCTCTTAATAAATTATTTCCCTAACTGTGCCTCAATATAAGAAGAAATATGAAGAAATTTGAATGACAGGCATCTTTTTTCTTTAAAACTTAAAAGTTGGAAGGCTACGGGTCTGCGTTGTGATATTGGTGGGTGTTCCTTGGTAAAGAAGCCTGTGTCCACTGACAGAATTCTCTTCCTGTCCTTTAGGGTCTGTGAGATCACAGGACATTCGGTACAACAGTTCCGAGCTGTCATGTTTTGACAGGCCTAGGCTCAACGAGTACGGCCCGAGAACGTGCTGTCAGTGCCGCTGGGACTCAGCGCAGACCTGTGGTAGGTTCATTCGGGTTATGGGCCTGCTAGAGGAACAAAAGGAACTGAGAAATCTGAGCGACAAAGAACTCTTCTCATTCTTCTCCCAGCTAGGTTGCTATGCCTGGTTTTCTAGTCAAAGCCAATCTTGTTAAAATATTCTCTTCTGTCCATCAATAGGTTGGGTGTTTTGAGTCTCTTCTAAGTATTAAAATGAAAATAAGCATCTCATGAACATTCTAGAATTTTTTGATAACTTTTTAGACAAGCTTGCCTCCATTGTTTTGAGTCAGTTGATTAAAAATAATATTAACTGTCTGTAGTGTAGAAGTTTGTAGCCTTTGTTCTTTGTTGGATTCCAACTGAAAATTAATGTGTGCATTTTCAAGTCTTTTTTGATTTGAATAAAAGAGAGGAGGGAGGTCTCTGCCACAGTTTTCCATAAACCATCCTTGCCTCTTGGGCTATCAGCAGAAATGAAGGTTGGGAAAAGTAGTTGGAAATGGGCTTCTAACTCAGGCAAAGAAGGGCAAAGGTAATACAAACTTTCTTTGCCACTTTTTATATTCAACAACACAAGGTAGAAATTTCATTTACACTTCTCACTCCTATCCCCACTATAATGAATCATCCTTCTCCACAACATGGCCAACAACCCCTCCTAAACATCTTCCTGAAGTCCTGGCCGTAAAAAAAAAAAAGGGGGTGTGTGTGTTCGATTAAAGGGTGTGACTGTTTTTCTCTGGTCTTTGTTTTATGCCTGGACCACTCAACAGAGACGTTTTACCATTTGCACCACCATCAGCAGTGCACAAGAGTCTTATTTCACATGCATTCTCACTGGCTCAATTATTACCAAACATTAAACCTCCTACCCCCTCCCCCTCCCAAAAAGCCAGCCAAAGGAAAATAGCTAGCTTTTCAAAAAGAAGAATGTTGCAGTCCTATTAAAGGGAAAGTTCCTAAAGAAAAGGCTTGTGTTTAAAACCCATGTTGGCCTCTGCAGGGCCTGTGCATCTGATTCCGTCCCTGGGCCAGGAGGAGGCCTGCAGCTCAGACCGGCCACCGGGCTGTGCCGTGCATCCCCAGGCCATGCTCCAGGACAGGTAACGGTGGTTTTTTCATCAGCTGGATTTCAGATTCCTTGACCTTCTACTTGCTTACCAATTTTCATGCAAAACTCTGAGGACTTCAGTGCACTGATGGTGATTTTTTTTTTAATATTGTTAATGACATTCTGGATTTGGGGGCATTGGCAAGAATTAAGTAGGTCTCTCGAGGTTGCTGATAATCCAAAGAACATTCTTTACACTTTCCTCTCCAGGAATATTATTTTCCCTCATATTCATGATCTGTGACACATCTGTCATCAGTAAGGAACTTTTAACACATCCTGGTCTCATAGACTTTTAAAACTGCAATCAAGGAAACTTAGTTGTGACATAGTAAATGCTTTAGATTAGATTAAGTATAACTATAATAATTAGAAATGGGTATAAAAAATCAGTTTAAAAGTAAATTGGGTAATTTAACTTATTGTGTTAAGGCAAGTTTTTAACAACGGGAAGCCATAGAATTCCTTCTCAATAAATTACTATTTTATCTGGAAGACGTAACATTATAGTTGAAATGCTGCTTTGCAGTCGTGCTTTTCTTCTCTGTACACTGTGTAAAGATGTCTTTGAAATGTGTCCAGACCCGCAGGCCCAGTGGGGGAGATGATGCCAACGTTCTTCGGGTCCCTCTCGCCCTCCATCGGGGGTGAATTTTCAGACGCCTGGCCGCTGATGCGAAGTCCCATCTGTGGAGACAGCATCTCTTTTTGTGAATCTTATCCTGAACTCACCGGAGAAGATATCAGTGCTCTCAATGCAGAAAATGAAACCGCAACATCTTTGGATTCAGACAGTAGTCAGGATTTGGTTGGCAGAGCTGCTCCAATTCAAACTCGTTCTGAAAACCTAACAGAAACAACTGATGTATCAAAAAATAACACACTGGCAGAACCAGCACAAACCCAGGACATACTAACCACTAGAAGCCAGCAAGGTCACGACTGTGAAGAGATCACTAACCTAACTGTTCAGACTCCCCTCCAGGTAAGGCACCGAATGACGACTGTGTGAACCAGCACTGGCTTAGGGTAGACCCTGGGAAATGGACATTCTTTTCCCACCCTTAAAATTTGGGGGAACCTAATGAGAAGGGTTTCCATCTTCTGTAGCTTCTATGGTATAAGAAGACATTTTTAATAGATTTGTAGTCTCTCTGTCTCTTTTTTAAAAAACTGAGCTGATCTGTAAGGCCATAAAGGGTGGCTACATTCTTTGATTCTTCTTTGTAAATACAACCACCCAGCACAGTGGCACCTGCCTCCTTCCCTGATTGAGAGAGATGAATTACTGGAGCATCTTGCAGACAACTCCTAATCTTCATTCTCCCAAGTTATTTGGAATTTAGATCTCCTCAGTGGATTCCTTCCTCCCTCTTGTGCTGTTGTCTGCTGGATCTCTGCTTTGACTGACGGATCAGTTTGTGATTGGTGGCTATGATCCTGGGACCAAATGTGACATAAGAACCTTCCAGGTAGAATGGCTTCAAGTCAGAGTCAGGGGGAGGTGGTGGAAGGCAGAGAGATGGGGGCTTTCTGGCCTGCTGCAGAGCTGAAGGCACTGAGCTCTTAGGGATCCTTGGACACCATGTCTTTCTTCTCCTCCAGATGAGGGTATGGCCTTAAGAACCAGGAGAGCACATTGTCCATAAATACTTCCTTAAATGGAAGCACATGTACTGTCAGTATAAGTTCTCCTGGGAAGAACAAGATCAGCCCTGAGTATAAAAGGGTAGAGTGTCAGCAACAAGTCAGCTCACAGGTCCCTCAAGGCCCTCCCCTGCGCAGATCGTGCTGTTCTCCTTGCTTGCTCCTCCCTGCCCCAGATCAGGGTCCCAGGCTGCTCAGGCAGCTCCAAACCCTGCTGCATGGACACCTGTCCCGAGGGGGCCTCTGCTTCCACTGGATTTTATATCCGTAGCTGATTGGACCAGAAACTGAATCTAAAGTGTGAGTGCGGATATGTTCTTTTTAGATCAATACATACGTTACGTATGGATCTCAATTCTGCAGTACTTTTTTTTTAATTATTAAAAAAATTTCCATTATTGTTTGAAGCTTGGAAATAAATTTTAATACCCAACAGGATAAGCCCTCCTTATCCTGGATATTCTTGCACACTTATTTCTCAGATGAACTTTAGGATCATTTATACTTCTGTGTGCCCTAAATATTCCAAATCTTTATTTCCTCCAAATATTCCTTTAGAATTTTTAAGTGGGATTATGCTAAATCTATGGATTAATTTGGGGAGAATTAAAGAGACTTGGGCATGGTTTTATGCTGCTTGTCGAAATATAAATGGTTCCGATTTTCTGGAGTTCAACTCCGCAAGGGGATCCAGAACTCTAAAAATATAAACACCCTGAGACACAGCAATTCCAATTTTCATTATCAGTTCTAAGTAAATAATTAAAGACATGTTCAAATAGTGTCTATAGAGATCTTAATTGTAGTTTGTAATGTGAAAATATTGGCAAAACATAAATGTCCATAGCAGGAGATTGGTTGAATAAACCATGGAGTATCCATATAATGAAATTCAGTAGAAATAAAGTAAATAACATGAAAAAAAAAGTTCCATTGAGAAACAGTAGAGAATTGTATCAAAAAAAACATTTCGTTGGTTTTGTTCTCAAAATTAGGGAAAGGGAAAGGAAGTAAGTGAAGAGAGGAAAGACAAGCGAATTAGGCTGTTATAAAACATAAAATATGTATCTCTGAGCTCACCTTCTAGTAAGGAAAGATTGTTTACTAATCTTGTTCTTTGGAGCCATCCTTTAATTTTATTACTTTAGATTGTTTCATAAGTAGAAGAAGCAAAGATTAAGAATTGGGCTGGTTGAGCTTAAGTCTGAAGGATGGACCGTGCCAGATAAAACTGAGGGACCAAGAAAACCCAGCAGCCCAGTGCAGGTGACAGTCCTGCCCAACACAGGGCGGAAACTTAAAGGCGAGAGAAAAGCAGAGCCCGGGATGAAGGCAGCTTTCTCCCCCTTCAGCAAGTGACCCCGGAAGAGCAACTGGATGCCTTGCTAACGACTCTAACATGAATTCATTTTCATTGCACAGATGCTGTAGTTCCTTAGATATCAAGTGACCAGCAGTTGATTTTGATGAAAAACGTGCTTGTGTTACCTGCATGCACATTGGTTGCATCTTCCTGCACCTGTATTCTTAGGGCAAGGTGTGAATAACTAGGATTACTGGGCCACCAGCTGACTAACCACAGTTTTTCAGTGTATTGTCAGTAAATAGAATTACCTCTTAGCATAATCTTGTAGCCTGTCTCCAAGTTTGTGATGTAAATTGTAATACAAAGGAATGAAACATCTTGATGCTAAGTCATATCAGTACAAGCTCATTCACCATGTTTTTCTGTTTATTTTTATTTTTGGTGTGGGAAGCCTTTATAAACACTATCATCATAGCTATATGTATGTAAAACTTTAGAAATACATTTAGTATGTAAGTATATAATGATATGGCATATTAATTTCTTTACAAAGACAGTTGTCAAGGGATTAAGATCTTAGTAAAGGTACTTTCAACTCAAATTATTATGAAAAGAAAGTTTATAATTACATATAAAATGAATCTGATGAGCAGGCACACAGTATAATTCATTAGTGCATAATAGAGTTCAAGTTGTGCAATATAACTTATTAAAGAACAGCTGTATTAACTTTCTGAGATAAGTATTATCTTCTAATTATTTAGGTAAATCTAAATATGACATTCTGAAGTCATGAAAGGAACTGCTAAAATATAAATAATTTCAATTTCCCTCCGACAATTAAAAACAGCAAAAACAAGCCCCATTTTAAGAGATCATCTCTTCCAGATTCTGAAAAGCACTTTCTCTTCAGTTGAATTTACTGTGTGAGAGTTGGTGAATGAACCTCAAGCTTCAGAAGAAAATAGCTGGGGGTCTCAGCCTTCTTCTTTATTTCAAGGGTCCACCAATGTTTAACTCAGCTAGTCCCCCCACCCCCCAGTCTACTATGTTCCAAAAAGCAATTCAGATCTCCCCCTACCAGGCTGATTTTCCAAGGTGGAGAATACCTTTATGCCTCATAAAGGAACTGATTTCAGCAACTTGCTATTATAAACCAACTTGCTATTATAAACCAAAGCCAAAAAGCTTCTAGTTAATTTTGTCCACTCCTTAAGTTCATGCTGAGTTAGCATGGCTCCATGACCAGGGCTCATTCCTAATTCAAGAAAGCCCTCCCTGTATTTATGTCTGGGAGATACACAAGGGGTAGCAATAGCCGTGACTGCTCTTGTGTCTTTGCTTGATGTGAGGCTGCAATTTGTAATGCATGATGCATTTGTTTCCCAAAACTGTATTTTTACATACCAGTTTTCTTGTGGGTGGTTAAGACCGCCTGGAATCTGATAATGATATTCATGGTTCAGAATAAAGCAAATAGATGTGAGAGCCTTCTTGAGTCTATATGACTCAATTTTAATCAAGCTCCATTTCAACTTTATTAAAATCAATCAAAATGTAATCAAATCAGTTTACTTTTAAATAAATCAATTATTCAAATATCTCCCAACGGGAACAGAACTGAGATATTTGAGATATCATTTGCTGAGATATCTGAGAGAAAGAAGACAGCCTATTTACTTAAAAAAATTTCTTTTGGTTGTTTTTTTAATCCAACGTTTTCAATTTCAACCTGAAAGAATGGAAAGAACATTAGAAAAGATACCAGACGACCTGGATTCTAGTTTCTTAATCTTTTGAAATGTCTACTTACTTAACTGCAAAATGAGGATCGTTTGCCTGTCACAGTAGGTTAATGTGGTTATTATTGTCATGTCAGTTGATCAGCATATTTGATAAAATGATCTCCTATTATCAAGAGTACTTTGGAAGCTCTTATTTCCAGGAAATCTCCTTGATCTAGGAAAAAAATTGCTTTCATAAACTAAGTCTTATGTGATATGTCAGCAATGCCAGATTAGTGGTGAGTGAGTTCAGGAAGGTTTACTGCATTAAACAATTAAGGTTTTACTCACTCTCGGTGATGCGAGTTGGCTGACGCCTTGTCACCTCCCAAAGTGAGGTCTGTGCCCTTTTTCACAAGGATGTGCCCAGTTGGCCCCACTTTGCTGAGGGTAGCTGCCCCATGATGACTGCCTATGTTCCGGTGAGTTCACTGTAAGAGAAATCCCATTCCCAGACTATTTCCAAACTTTTACCAATTATTTAATGGAATTCTAAATTCAAAGACTTTTGGCGTTTAAGAATGGCATGATTCATCAATCTTAGTTCTTTGAAAAGAGGGTTGAAAGAATTCTAAAATCTTCACCTACAAATGCTTTACAGCAGCATAACACATAAACAAGCTTTGAATAGGACACTTTGCATGAGGTTGAAAAGTAGTAAAATTATTTTTTGTTTATAGTTTGTTTGTAGTGGGTTATAACATCATCTCTTAAGAACTAATTGCAGATAGTGGGTGACTTGATAGTGGTTGTTAGGAAAACTTTAATTTTATTCTCAGAGTACAGGGGTGCGGGTAGCTGAGCTTGTGCCTCGACTTACCAGGCCTGGGCCAGGGGACTTGATATCACCCCCTGGGGAGGGTAGTAGGTACGGGCGTGAGTGCCCTCTGCAGCCCCCCCGAGCCTGAGGAGCGAGGTCAAGGCAGCTCCCTTTTCCTCACCCAAAATGCCACTGGCAGGGGAGGCTTGCCGGAGGAAACCGCCTTTCTCCCAACTGCCCTTTCCCCACTTCCTTATCTTACCCACATGCTCCCTTGTGCCAAGGCCACTCCTGCCACCGCCAGCGCGCATGCACCGTGGCCAGAACAACCCCCGCCCGCTGCAACGGCTCCTGCGTCCTCTCAGAACCAATCCTAGCCCCTCTCCCTTCAATATTGCCATTTTAGGCTACTTCACCTCCTTTCCAGCCCTGCCCCTCTTACCAGCCTATATAACCTGTAATCACCCCTGAATAAATCTCTTTGGCGCATACCCCTACTGGATGAAGAGTGTTTTTGTCCTTATCGCCGCCCTCCTTGCACGCCTCTCGCCGAGGACTCTGGCCAACGTCCTCCGCCTCGCCCTCGCCTCCGGGAAAGAGCCCCCGCCGCCGGTAACCTTTAAGCAGCCCCGAGAGCTGAGGGCTCGGCTACCGGCCGCCACTCCCCCTAGAAGCAGTAACCCCGACCGCAACTGGTGCCCCCGTGTGAGGAACGTCTCCACACGACAGTTTGGCAGGTCACCCGCTCGCCCGGATGCCCCTCCAGCTTCCCGTTTCCTCGCCTGCAAGGTAGGGCCGCCTCTCCCTCGCCGCTTCCGGAGCCGTGTGAGGTTCTTTGCTCCGAAGCCGCTCCTCCCTTCCCCCACGCTCTCTTCATCCAGTAGGAACTCCTCCCTTCCCCCACGCTCTCTTCGTCCTCTTGTATGCGCACTTCTATGACCCCCGTTCCTCCTAACACTCTCCCTCTTCCCCTCCATTACTTTGCTGTAGTTCTTTGTATCTTTATTTCCTCATTTGGTGCCGTGTGCCTCTTTGCAACCGCCCCCCCCCTGACTGCTCTCGTTGCCAAAGGGCACTGCTTTCCGCTCTCGCAGTCTCCTTCGGCCTTGCAGCCACAGTTTATCTCATTCTCTCTGCTCGATAAACAACTCCTCCTTCTCCTCCCTGCCAGCCGGCCGGCCCGGCTCGGGAGCAACTCCCCCTCCTCTCCCCTCAGCTATGGGTAATCGTATATCTACATGTCAGGCACCTCAAGTTCGTGCTCTGGCTGGTCTCCTAGATACGCATAGCTGTAAAGTGTCTGTCCGGCAGCTGCAGATATACTGGGATCTCCTGCTGCCCTTTAACCCATGGCTCACCACTTGCCATCTTTGGGACCCTGTTACTTATGATCGCCTTATTGATCGAGTCACTAACTCCATGGAACATGAGAGCAAGCGCTTCCCTCCCGGCTTGCTCCCCACTCTGATAACCATCCGCTCCTGCCTTCAAGGCTCCCTCCCCCCTGATAGAGGCCCCGTTAAATCCAAAGAGGCCCTATCAACCCAGCCAACAGACTCAGATAGCGATACTAATTCAAATCATGACTCAGACACGGAGTCCTTAGTCGAGCAGATTAACAACGCGCTCGAGGTGACTCCCAAAAAGCAAAATAACACTGCGCCACGCCAAGATGGCGAACTTCCTCCTTCTTCTTCCATCGGGGGGAGGAAATGCTCCGGCGATGACATCAGCCCTAAGCTGGACCGGAAACCGCATATGCTTTACCCCGCCCTTCCACAGGGCGGAGCTAGTCCACCATCTTATGCCTTGGGCCCCACC
Organism: Choloepus didactylus; assembly: GCF_015220235.1. NCBI lineage: Eukaryota > Metazoa > Chordata > Mammalia > Pilosa > Megalonychidae > Choloepus > Choloepus didactylus. The sequence goes on along the minus strand of NC_051318.1, from coordinate 15,683,780 downwards.
CTTTCACAGGGCGGGGCTGATCCACCATCTTGTGTCTTAGCCACGCCTACCGCGCCGCCATCTTGCGACGCTTGGGGCCTCCCACTCCCGCCTCTCCCTCCGGCGAGCTCCCCTTCGGAGCCGCTACCGGCAGCTGCCGCCGCTCCTCCCACCCTGCAGACTAACAACCCCTGGCTGCCTTCTACACCTCAAGGCAACCCTTGGGGCAACGCTCCCCCTACCCCCACTCCCGCGTCAAGTCCTCTGCAAGCGTGTCCTCCTTTCTCTCGTGCTTTTCGCTGTTTTCCTCTTAACCTTGCCCCCACCCCACAGAGGCCGCATGACTGGTATCCCATTGACTTAGATACTATCAAGCAGCTTCGCAAGGCCGTCAAGGAGGACGGGTTAGGTAGCCCATATGCTTCCCAAATACTACAGGATCTCGCCATGAACTATTGCATCCCCCAAGACTGGGCCTCGCTTGCCCGTTCAATTTTTAACCCCGGTCAGTTTGTTGACTGGCGTGCTCACTTCCAGACAGAAGCAGCTAAGCAAAGTGAGCAAAACGCAGCCCTTGGAGTCTATCATCCCCCTGAAGCCTATTTAGGCACTAGAGCATTTCTAAATGCATCTGCTTATATTAATGCCCCTGCTGCCTTCTGGACTGTCCTCAGAGGCATCGCCTTACGCACGTTTGCCAATTGCTCTGCCTGTCCGCCTAATAAATTCACCAAGCTTTTCCAGGAACCGAGTAAGCCTTTCGCCACCTTTGTCTCCAGAGTCGAAGAAACCTGCGCTCAAAAGGTAAGTGATCCCCAAGCCCAATATTACATGTGCCCATCCTCAAATCCTGAAAAATCATACTGTAATTCCCCCAACAAGTACCACTGTGCATACTGGGGGTATGAAACACTAACCACTAATTGGAAGCCTCCTGTTCCTGATCATTACCTTACCCTAAAGTGGGCCCCTACAGGGTGCAAACTCCCTACTGTTAACTGGCTCGGCCAAGAAAGTAAGGGATCCTGCACACATCTTAATCTTACAGTGCAGCTCCCCACTAATCCCTCCTGGTTACTCGGTCAAACTTGGGGCTTCAAAATCTATGAGAAAGGAGCCAACCGAGAATCACTTATTCTTACAAAAAAGGAGGCTGTAAGCCAACCATGCCAAAATACTGCATTAAAAACACCCTCTAGCATAGGTTCCAACCAAGTCATTAAACCCCTTTTTCCACAGCCCTCCAGCCGCACTTCAAGTACAAGCAGCGCATCCGGAGGCCGCACCTCAGCTGCAAACAGCGCATCGCCAACCCCACCACCCCAGCTTCCTCTGCCCCCTTCTCGTTATTCCTCTCCCCTCCTCAGCCTCATCCAAGCCGCCTTTGCCTCAGTGAACTCCTCCAACCCCAATTTTACCTCCTCCTGCTGGCTCTGCCTCTCCATCTCTTCCTCACTGTACGAGCCCGTTGCCTCCAACCTCTCCTTTTCAGAAAGCACAGAAGACAGCCCCTCGGAATGCAGTTGGAATACCTCTGCCGTCCCCCTGACCTTTCATTCAGTCTCCTATACAGGAAAGTGCGTCCGCCCTCGCTCCAGTAACTCTCCCGACCTCACTGCCTGTGCCAGCTACTCATCTCCCAGTAGCTCGGCAAAATTTCTCATTCCTCATAACTCCTCCCAATGGCTCTGCTCCTCTACAGGACTTACCCCCTGTCTCAGCACGAATATCATCAGCGAATATAAAGAAACTTGCCTCCTAATTGTCCTTATCCCTAGGGTCTTATATCACAGCGAAGAAGACTTCTTCCTCCGTCTGGAAAGAACTGCAGCTCCTGCCCTTCTGCAAAAGCGAGAGCCCATCACCGTCCTTACAATTGCCTCCCTCCTAGGTCTTGCCGGCGCTGGCACCGGAATCGCTGCACTAGCCAGTCAAGGCTCCGCCCTAACTCACCTCAGGGCGGCTGTTGACGAGGACATTCGTCACCTACAAAACGCTATTTACCATCTAAAAAATTCTGTCAATTCCCTCTCTGAAGTCGTGCTCCAAAACCGCCGAGGTCTTGACCTTCTCCTCCTCAAAGAAGGAGGCCTCTGCGCCGCCCTAGGAGAAGAGTGCTGTGTTTATGCCAATTCCACAGGTCTCGTCGAGGACAGTCTGAAAAGGGTCCGAGAGGGACTGGAAAAGCGTAAAAGAGATCGTGAAGCCACCAATTATTGGTCCAGTTTTTTCACTCCCATCCTCCCATACATCCTTCCTTTTCTTGGCCCCCTATTAATAATTATTCTAGCTCTCATCTTAGGACCCTGCATCATCCGCAAAATTGTCCAGCTTGTAAGAAAACAAACAGATGCCCTTTTTTCCTCGTTCGTGCAAATCCAGTATCAGCGACTCGCCACCTCTGACGCCCCCCACTCCAAGATGACAGTCAACCCTCCGCGACCTCAACGCCACCGGTCGACCCGCCGACCGCGAGGCCCTTCTCAATCACCTGAACATCGCTCTCACCTCGAGTTCCAGCTTCTCTGAACCCCTGAACTTTAAACCCCTGAACTTTAAACCCCTCACCTTCTCCCAGCCCGCTGCAGCGGAGCCATTGTCAAGCGCCCGGGCACCACACCAACACTAAGCTCCAGCCTCGCTGAACCACCGTCAACCCCTTTTTCCCTTCCCTGACCTCCCCCTTCCCTCACCCTTAGCGGGACTCTCCGGTAAAGCCTCTTCCTCTAATTAGAAAAGAAAGGGGAATTGCGGGTAGCTGAGCTTGTGCCTCGACTTACCAGGCCTGGGCCAGGGGACTTGATATCACCCCCTGGGGAGGGTAGTAGGTACGGGCGTGAGTGCCCTCTGCAGCCCCCCCGAGCCTGAGGAGCGAGGTCAAGGCAGCTCCCTTTTCCTCACCCAAAATGCCACTGGCAGGGGAGGCTTGCCGGAGGAAACCGCCTTTCTCCCAACTGCCCTTTCCCCACTTCCTTATCTTACCCACATGCTCCCTTGTGCCAAGGCCACTCCTGCCACCGCCAGCGCGCATGCACCGTGGCCAGAACAACCCCCGCCCGCTGCAACGGCTCCTGCGTCCTCTCAGAACCAATCCTAGCCCCTCTCCCTTCAATATTGCCATTTTAGGCTACTTCACCTCCTTTCCAGCCCTGCCCCTCTTACCAGCCTATATAACCTGTAATCACCCCTGAATAAATCTCTTTGGCGCATACCCCTACTGGATGAAGAGTGTTTTTGTCCTTATCGCCGCCCTCCTTGCACGCCTCTCGCCGAGGACTCTGGCCAACGTCCTCCGCCTCGCCCTCGCCTCCGGGAAAGAGCCCCCGCCGCCGGTAACCTTTAAGCAGCCCCGAGAGCTGAGGGCTCGGCTACCGGCCGCCACTCCCCCTAGAAGCAGTAACCCCGACCGCACAGGGGTACCTGGATATTTGAACACCGTGGGATGAGCTTCTTGTCCACTGCTACCTGTAGTGGACTTTTTGTCCATATACTAGTAAAAGTTATGCATAATTACTTTTTTTTTACAAATAGAATTTAAGAGCCTCAATTTGTAAGGAATTGTTTCTAAAGCTTTCTTTCTATTGACATTTTAGGAAGCTTAAAGGACTGTCATTTTTCCACAATAGAAATGTACGGATCCAAACGGCACTCCTCTCTAAGGCTTATGGACAGAGCTTGGTCTGGGCCTTGCATGGCTTCTGGGGACAAAAAGTCTGAATCAAATCGACAGCATGTTCAGCCTTTCAACCAGTTGCATCTGAGCCAGACCAGCTGTAAGCTGAAACCTCAAGGAGTAATGAGGAAAGACTCCAGACAGATTCATGATACTTTTCATCTTTCCTAAACAAGAAATTTCTGTGCTACAAGAGTGACTTCAAAGCCTGATGGGTTGAGTTTGCAGCCTAGAAGATTATGGACGTATAACAAGAAACAAATGCATCTGTGCTTATTCCTGTTGAATGTGGTTTTACAAGACTGAAGACCCAGAGGATAAATTTTCGTTTGCATTTTCTTTTCAGAAAGAATTTCATATAGCCAATTATCTAACTAAAAGCTGACATCATATTACCTGACTTGGTTTTTATGTTGAATGGGTTCAAAAGTGAGCGTTTCTCTTTGACGAAGGTCACTTTTTCATCATCTAAGCTGAATAGTTTAGGTGACTGGAAGTGACTTTAGACTGTCTGCTTAAATCTAGGGTTTACTGGATTAAGTTAACTGGCCTAAATAGAACTCAAAGGGGAATGCCTTTTTTTCCAGGAACTGCATTTCTAATCTTAGCCTGTGATTCACAAACACAGTTAGAGAACGTGGTAGGACAGGGTGGCCTATCACCCTGAGCTGAAAACCACTTAATATCCAGATCCACTAATTAGTTGAGACTTGTTTGCAAAAATTAGCATATTTTGGTGAAAATTAGTTGATATGGAGGCATTTATTGCATCTCTCCTTGTAACTGAGCTTAGAAACTCCAGAATTTCTCTTTCATAGAAAGGTGGTGTCCATAAAGATAATTATCTTCTCTTTTGCATTGTAGCTTATATGCAGGCCTTTAAAAATTATAACATATCAGGTTCCCTCACTATTGAAGTATAACAGAGGCGAGTACCCTTTAGTGATTGCCCTATGTTTTAGGACCAGTGGAAAAAGGCACACTTTGTAGGCAGCGTTGGGGTAAGCAGTTTGTGATTGCCAGAGAGCACTTGGCTCAGCATGTGATAAGTGTTCCCTCCAGTCTTGTAAAATTAGCTAACACGTAACCTCCTATTGGAGCCAGATGGTGTTGGATTTCAGAGCAGGTGCCTCGTCCCCTACCACCTTGGGCTTATCTCTAGGACTAAGAGAGAAATGAACCCAGTTCAGTCAGGAAGCAGTGAATGGCCCATTTGCTCTTAATCTTTATGCCCTGGAGAGGAATTAATTTAGGGGGATTTTTTTTTCCCCCTGCTTGAACCTATGTGATCAGATCTGGCCTTTGTCTTTTAACTGGTTACTATTGACTGTCACACTTGGTCTTTAAAAAAAGCAAACTTGTAAAAGTATGTGAGAGTGCACCAAGATATGTTGTTTAGGAATTACCCTTCCGAAACCAGCATTTTGTGCCTAACCGAACATTACAAATCTATCCAACCTAGGATATTTTTCTCTTCTCATTTATTACCCCATGGTTTTCTTTCTTCACTAGACATTAGTAAAATGTGGCTGTTTCTCTGTGTCCTGATATATGTATATTAGCTCGGCTGTGATTGGAACTCCTCATTACCTGAATCCCTTTCAGTGAATAGGAAATCAGTGTGTCTCATAGAAACCCAATCTTTCATGGCTACCTAGTGAAAACCATAGTTGGTTGACTTTTTCCTAGTCTCACCCTTTTTTTTTTTTTTTAGTATAAACAATAATATTACCAACTCTTAGGAGGATTGCCTTTAGGAAACTCACCAAAATATTTGGGAATTGACCACAAGATGCCTGTAAGAAAATGCAAGTTGAGTTTCCTTGAGTGTCTTGACTATAATTCATATGTGTGTGCCGTTGTTTGCAATCTGATCATTTTTGTTATGACAAAGGGATGATCAAAGTATGCCAGGGTTGTGTTCCTTTGTGTGACCTGAATATATTTTCCATATGTAGAGCCCTGTAACTTCAAAGACAGACACATGCTGGAGAAAGCTAGATCGATGGGCACAAGACTTTGTCCAAAAGTCCTGAAACATCACTTTTGATCACTGGAGAATTTCATTCGATACTACATTTGAAAAACCCTGGGTTATTTTTTATCAAGATGAAGACATTTTACCACCACATACCATAGAAATATACAATAATGTTATAACCTACACTCTTTGTAAACACTTGAGAAAACAAATCCAATTTGCATTTCCTGTTGTAATATCCTACAGCACTCAATGGACTAAGCTGCTGGGGGGCCTGTGCCAGAAAATTGCATCGGATAATGTGGCTGAGTGTGTGTGTGATCACTGTGGCTTCTTAACACTGTAGAAGCTCTTCGACAAGAATGAGACGCGGATCTGGAGAGCAATCAAGAAAAGGCATCAGCTTGTTAATCTTTGTGTATATGGAATATACTTTTTAAATATGGATTTTTCTACTTTGGATAAAGTGTTAATGTCGATATTACCTGGGTTAAGCACTATTGTCTGTGCTAGTTAAAAAAAAAAAAAAAGAAAAAGAAAAGGAAAAAAAAATCTATCACGGCTGTAGAACACTCAGCTTGAGTCAATATTTAGATTTCATCTTTACCATGTTGCATACTGGATTTTTTAATCTGTAAATTATCGTTTCCTTACACAATAGTTTTGTAATGCCTTTTTTAAAACTTGTGAATAAAAGTGTTACCTGGTATCTTTATGTGTCTGATGAAAAAAATGATTTTATGTTGCATAAGTATATGGTTACAGACAGGTTTTCCTTCCTTGCCAGCATAAAGGTCTCACAAAGTTCTCCTCCTTCTGATATAACCCTCTCTGGCCTCTCAAACTTTAGAGGGTGGTTTGAAATCCTCACTAGTGACCTGGCAATATTTCTCAGACATTGTCGTGCTACTGAAAAATGCTGTGAATTACTCACCATGAGAAGCTTGTGGTACCAAGATTTTATGATCCATTATTTTTTTCCTTCACTTTATGACATGAAGAGAGAAGACTGTATTCATTCTTTTTGAAAGTCATAGGGTGTTTTCCTGCATTGGAGTGGACAAGAGGAAGGAAGGAAAGCACTTCCACAGAGCAACAGAAGTCCTTTTTCCTTCCTATCTTCCTTTCAAGGGATTTCTTCCCTCCCTTCCTTGGCCTCAATAAAACTTATAACGACATTGTTAGATTTTGAGAGAGGACTTTAAACTTCCTGGGGGAAAGTGATTTTAAAGTGACCACAGTGTCCTCTCAGCTTTAGCCTGAGAGTCCATGAGAGAAAAAAATAACTTTTCCCTCTTCCACATACCACGGTACCCACACCCGCCCCTTGGTTCAGGTGTCAGTGGAGAGTGGTTGAGCTCATGAACATCTCAGAACAAATCCATCAGCTCTCCTAGAAGGTAACTCCAAGCTTTTGAGGCTTTAGTGGGAAATGTGAATTATTATATAGTAACATAAGCAACATATTTTCATTATCACTATTATGAAGGTGTCTGCAGGTGGCTAGATGTCCTTTTGATTTTGTGTGTTTTCATTTCTGAAAGTATTGTCCAATTTGATTTTTAACAAATTTGGCACACAATAAGGTCTGTTTATCGTTCATCTTGAAACTAAGCAGTAGTCAGAATTTCCAAAAATCTTCTGTACTATCTAACAAATTTCAATAAAGCCTGGACTGTGGCTATAGAGATATGATTATACTGAGTCTAGTCAGCAATTCACAGTAATATTAGTTTTGTCACATTTCAGCCAAAGGAAGGTCATAAGGTTTCCTCTATAGAGATGGAGCAGGCCAGGGGCAGGTCATTTCATAAACCTGCAGTGGCATCTGAATTAGTGTGATTTATGGCTGCTTTCAAATTAGCCTCTCCAAAAGACTGAATTTAAAGAACTCACCAGCAAAACTGCTGGCTATGGAATCATGGGTGGTCCTCCAAAGCAGGTTTCAATTATTAGTCTATAAAGACAAAGGACTCTTTTATTAAATTTCTAATGACATTTGCCATTCTGACTTAAAACAGAAATCGCTGTCTTCTGTAAGTTTTGTTTGGGGTTGTACTTAGCTAAGAGAATTGTGCAGGGGATTTTCCTTACCTAGGATGATTATTTACAGTAAACAGAAGATCTACAAAACACTCCCCTGGCAATCTTTTAATAGCAGGTTAGGGGAGTAGGCCCTACGCTGTAGCCCAACATCCCCACCTCCATATATTAGATATGACTTTGTTTCCCTTGAAGTCCTAAACACCAGTCTAAATCCTCTCAGAAGACACATTCTAATAAGAGGCTGATTCCTACATCAACCCTTAATTTATTCATTCAACATGCATTTATATAGAACTCTGGAGTATTTAGTTTGTTCCAAATGCAATGCCAGGGCTAAAAGCAGATACTGTGAAATAGGAGGGAGACCAACTACTTAAGTATTTATTTTATTTGTTTAAGTACAATTAAGACCCAATTTTAAGTAAAATAGGGTCTTAATTGCAAAGACATGAATGCGTATTCTGTGACTTTCCGGGGAGGTCAGAAGAAGGCCCAGAAGGGAGGTGACATTTGCACTAGGCCACGAAGGATTACTTGGAGTTCACCAGGCAGGTGGGGGGGGGGGGAGGGCATCTGAAAAGGCCCAGCTTGTTCTGTGAATGGAGCAGAAAAGGGACCAAGCTCCAGCTCGCCAAGTGTCTAGTAGGTCCCGCCAAGGAGTTTGAACTTAATCTTGCAGGGAAATTACTTCCTTTGATGTAAAAGAGTGACATGGCATGAAAACTCTGAAGTCTCTAGTCTTTCAGAAGCTTGGAAGTTTCAATAGCAGGCGAGTTAGACCTCTCTCCAGAAACAGAGCAACCTCAAATAACTTGGGAGGAAGTGGCTGCCCACGTGGCGGCAAAAGCAGACAGCTGGTCTCCTGTCTGCAGGTACTGAGCCCAAGATCATTTCAGCGTGTGGGTCACCCTTGGTTCACTTGTGATTTCAAATTCAAATACATATCTAGAACTTGGCTGACCCACCCACTGACATCAAGCCAGAATTCCACCAGCGTCCCTGAGAAGACAAGTCAGGAGTGGCACGTCCATGCCACAGGTGCAGCTGCTCCCCTTCCTGAGCCGGTGGAAGGCATCACAACTGTGGCCTCCTCCTTCTCCACCTGGACTCCAGCTCATGGGCCCGCTCACCCCTGAGCCCCAGGCAACCCTGAGCTCCCAATCTGAGTGGATACTCAAGGTGAAATATTGTCAACTCATTTCTAAATCTCACTCAACCACCTTTACCTACGAACTAAAATCTTGCCAGATATATATATGTTCTAACCTGATGCATTTGTCTTAGAAATGCTGGTGCTTTGCTGTTTGTCCCTCCCATGGCTGAATTATCATTAGCCTTCCCATGGGAAATCTGTAAGGCAAGAAGGCTGGCCCCTGGCTTGGGGAGGGTGGCAGCACTGCCGCAGCCCGTGCTGGTTGCTTTTTTCTCTGCTTCCTCGCCTTATAAAGTCATCCTTTGCCCTGGCTGAAATCCATCTTGGTCTGTCTGTTCCCCAGCACTGTGGCATTACTGAAGTTACAGAAGGATTCTGGCCACATTGGAGAGATTTTCCACAGATCTCAACCACAAATAAGTGTACTGAGAGTCAACTAGGTTAAAAAATAACCAGCTGGAGGTGGATCCCAAGCATAAAACTGGGGGAAGAATCATCCAGAGAACCCAAGACCCCTGGGCAACCCCAACTCAGAATCCTGTTATTACACTTCAGAAAATTCTAATTCTCTCTCTGTGCTCTCTAAGAGCCTAGAATGAATAAATAGCAGCACCACACCAATGTGACCAGAGGATTACGTCTTTCTGTAGAAAGAAATTGTTAAAGCTAATGTGGCTAAAAACTAGTACTGGGTCTTGAGAGATAAGGAAGTTAAGGAAAATAGGATCTACAGTGTTTTCTCAAATGCAAGATTCAGTAAGTCAGGGTTTGCCAGGGGTTGGGAGGGGTGGTGTGGAATTAGAATCAGCACTTATAGAAAGGAATTTTCTCCTCTTCCCTCTATTCCCCTTCACAGCCTTCTCCAATTATCTGAAGACTTAAAATCTTGATCTCTAGCTTTCTAGTAATATGGGTCCAAATTTGGGGGCTTGACTTCCCAATTGTTTGACAACCACTGATCAGATTCCCATAGCAGTATAAAAAATGAAAATTAGAAAAGGCAACCCAGGAGTTTATCAAAGTCACATCTTACTGTAGACTTTGTACTGCTTTGGGAAATCTCAAATTTAATAAATCTAATGGGAATATCTGAGTTTGGTGTGCAAACCAGATAACAAAAGGCAAGTTTGCATATGTACTTGTCTGAAGCAGGTGTCTGGGGAAAAAGGTTATGGAAGTTCAGGTCCCTGCTGATATCTCTTTGGAGGGTGGGGGGGGCCTCTTCTCCCAGTTTATAAACCAAATACCCAGAATTTTATGGATTCTTGGTCACTCTCTGTGCCGGTTTGAATGTATTATGGTCCCCCAGGAAAAGCCATATTCTTTGATGCAGTCTTGTGGGGCAGACATTTTAGTGCTGATTAAATTGGAATTCTTTGAGTGTTTCCATGGAGATGGGCCCCACCCAAGTGTAGGTGATAACTCTGATGAGATATTTCTGTTTAGGCATGGCCCCACCCATTAAGGATGGGCCTTGATCAGTGGAGCCATATAAATAAGCTGACAAACAAAAGGAACTCAGTGCAGCTGAGAGTGGCATTTTGAAGAGGAGCTACAGCCAAGAGGGACACTTTGAAGAAAGCACAGGAGCTGCAGATGAGAGACAGTTTGAAGATGGCCATTGAAAGCAGACTCGTACTCCAGAGAAGCTGAGAGAGGGCAAATATCCCAAGTGCAACTAAGGGTGACATTTTTGTGGATCTGCAGCCTAGAGAGGAATGTCCTGGGAGAAAGCCATTTTGAAACCAGAACTTTGGAGCAGACGCCAGCCACATGCCTTCCCAGCTAACAGAGGTTTTCTGGACACCACTGGCCATCCTCCAGTGAATGTATCCAATTGCTGATGTGTTTGTTACCTTGGACACTTTATGGCCTTAAGACTGTAACTGTGTAACCAAATAAACCCCTTTATAAAAGCCAATCCATTTCTGGTGTTTTCTATTCCAGCAGCATTAGCAAACTAGAACACTCTCTGACTGGATCCCAGCTAGATATTGTGTAGGGGACTAGAAAACAAACAAATGAAAACAAATACAACTCCCGAGCTAACTAGACACCAATTGTCAAAACCTATGGAATAGCACATGAATGAAATGTTCACTGCAAGGAAAACCAGTGAATCTCAAGGGGCTCAAGAATTTTTTCAGAGCCCAAATCACTTAACTCAGAAGTAATCAGCATGTCCGTCTGAAATGAATGGAACACCTCGGCTTTTTCTTCAGTTCAGGCAGGGATCCCTTTGTACACCTTCCCCTTTCCTACCTTCTAGTAATCCAGACTGAGGTCTTAACTCTCTACTCTACTTTACTGTGTAGACTGTGCCTCCAAGATGAAATTCTCCATTAAGGGAAAGTCATGCTCAAGTTGGTTTTGGTATGATGTTCAGGCATTAGATCCATGAGAGTAAGGGAAAGAAAGTTGCGGAAAAAAAGCCAAAATGATTCCTTTTGAGGTGAGCCCTCAACACACTATTGTCATTTATCATTAGACATGCAAAGGAGCCTGTAAACATGAGTTCTGCTGACAGCTATCCAGACCTTTTAATTAGTCTAGCTTTTTGGCAGTCGAGGAAGTGGGAGTCACATTCTTGTAAAGAGAATAATGCTCAGAAAGAGCCGGAGGACTCCCAGTGACTCAGAGAAAGAATCAAAGGAAGAGGCCTGCCTTCCACCATTCCCAAGCACCATCTTCATAAGTCCAGTAGGAACTTGTTCCCTAGATCCAAAGCAGAGTCCATGCCCAGCATAACCTCTTCTCTCCCCCAACAGCCAACTCACTGACAAACTGTTAACTTGTGTCCCTCCAAAGAAGGCAGGTTCAAGTCCTAACCCCTGGTCCTGTGAATGTGACCTATTTGGAAATAGGGTTTTTGAAGATGTGATTAGTTAAGATGAGGCCAAACTGTATTAAGGTGGGCCCAAACCAATATGACTCAGATCCTTACACAGAAAGGAAGTTTAGACCCAACACACTGAGACCCAGGGAAGAATCCATGTGACGATGAAGGTAGAGGTTGAAATGCTGCTGCCACAAGCCAAGAAACACAGGTCTCAGTTGGCAAAGGCCTGCTGGCACCTTGACTTTGAGCTTCAGCCTCCAGAACTGTGAGAGAATAAATGTCAGAGGTTTTAAGTGACTAAAGTCATGGGACTTTGTTACAGCAGCCCTAAGAAACAGGAACACCCACCTATGCAATCTCATAAATCACATGTGGGGATCAATTTTCATTCTAAAAACGTGCTGAAATTGCTCTCTAACTTTGGGATTTCAGGTTCTAGAAAGGGATTTTTCTTATTGTTCTAGAGGCCCAAATGACATTTCATAAGCAAACCAATATAGTTATTTTCCTCACTTCTTCAAACAAATGGAAAAATTGTTAGTGTAAGACCAGAAGCCTTGAAAAATCATTATTAAAAAGCCCAGTAGAATTTACCACACAAGAAAACAAACTCATTACATTGAATATATTCCTCCTTGTTTTTAAACACATTTGAGTTATTTAATTGGATTGGCCCCTATATTCACAAGCTAGAGCTCTCTAGGTATAATTACTGGTTTTTTACCAAACTTCAATCCAACCAATGAATAAAGATATCACCAAGGGTATCCTAGCTTTGGAGATAGTGCCAAAAGCTAAGTTCTAAAGAAGTTTTAAGTAACAGCAACATTATTGGAATAACGGATTGCTGAACAAGGAATATCTTTGAAGATAATGAGATTTATCTTAGTATTCAAGGTTTGTTTGTTACAAAACAATCTCAATACTTTGAAGCTAGACCTGGCACCCTGGATGTTTCTGTCAGAAGTGATGATTGGACTCAAAACCAGATTCCTCCCACACGTGAGGCTCTGCCAATGATGATATGTAACATTTGAAAATAATCCATCTCTCATTGAGCACTTTTACATACCTTATTTCATTTGACCTCCACAACTGTCCCGTGAGTGGTGCTATTAACTTCATCTTATAAATGAGAAAATAGATTTGTGTAGTAAAGAATTTAACCTCATCCAAGGAGAATTTTGGCCTTTGCCCTGGCTTCTGGGAGGTAATCTGTCTTTGTTTGCCTGGGGGTCTTGGGTCACACCGGATAGTCTAACAGCATCATTTAGGGTGAGGGCTTTGGATCATGTAAAAGCAGCTTGACCTACAGAAGACAGGAGACTGAAATCAGCCATATGGGTGACCAGCCATGTCCATGTGGACACTAAGCCTCAGGTGAGCTTTCCTGGTTGGCAATACTCTGTGTGTTTTGTCACAGACAGATAACAGAAAAGTAACAGTGCCCATGACTCCATGGGAGATGATAATGGAAGCTTGCATTTGGAACCTTCTTGGACTCTACCCTATGTATCTCTTCTCTTGGTTGATTTTAATCTGTATCCTTTGGTTGTAATAAACTGTGACCATGAGTATAATAGCTCTCAGTGAGTTCTGTGAGTCCTTCTAATGAATTATCAAAACTAAGTGTGGTCTCGAGAACGCTGAACTTGCAATTGGTGACGGAAGTGAGGGCAGTTTTGTGGACTGTTCCCTAACTTTACAAGACTCAAAGAGATTAAATGACCAAACCTAAATTAGCCAGTAAGTGGTAGAGCTGTGATTTGAACCCTGGATTTCTGACTCCCTCTTATGATCTTTCTGCCATGCTATGCTGTTAAAAACTGACTTTTCACATTGAAGGAAGGGCCACAGGAAGTGAGAGAGAGGCCTGGAAGGGGAGGAAGTGGTGGATGTCAGCCTGACTCCAAACAGGAGCATTAACATATTTATTTTGCAGTGGAGAAAACTGGACCTAGAGAATCTCAATTTCATCCTCGGTCTCCCAGCTCCAAATCCACTGATCTTCCTCCCATCCCAGGCTGAATTTCATCCTAATGTCCCAATCTTCTCAGTTAGTAGGGGGTCAAGTGCTGGATACCTGGAGTCACTTGGCCTACCCATGTGCTTTCTGGGAGAGCCACGAGGAAAAGGAGCACAGCGTCTCTGCTTATTGTGAGCACGCACCATCACCGAGGGCTACAAGACCGACTGGCTTCAAAGGGACTCAGTCCTCAGCATAACGACCAGATAGATGACCGAACTACCAGAGACCCAGGGACAGACAGTTCTGTTCCACAGTCCATAGCACCTCTGCACATGGGCTTTCTGATGTGCAGGTATGATTTTGTACCTCCCACTCCAACTCTTCCATGCCGCTCCATCTTTACAACATTAAGTCCAAACTCCTCAGCAGGGAAAACAAGGCTATTCCTGACCTGGCCCCTGTCACCAACTCAGCTTGTCTCTCTCAGGCTCCTGTTCCCTCTCAGTCTCTTACTTCCTACTCCCCTGTCCCCAACCTATGCTCCAGGCTTATGGAAATGGCTGAGTTTCCCAAATTACTCCTTGCTTTCCCAAGTTTGTGCACAGAATAACTGCTCTGCTCACAGTATCCTCACCAACCTCTCACCGCCTGATCACCCTGAGCAATCCAAACTTCACATCATTAGCCAATTCCTATGTGATGTTTTCTCTAAACACTTTGTCAAACCTCTATTCTAGCAATTTTTAAATATTATTTCATAATTGTTTGTGTGCTTGTCTTTCTTCCCACCAGATTTTGAGCAGGGATTTTTGTCTTATCATCTTTGTATTCCTAGCCTACAATAGTGCTTGGCACACAGTGAGTCTTTAACATATATTTACTTGGTGAATGAATGAGTCTCAGATCCCTCAACACCTCATGGTTCCTGAAATACGTTACAACCCTTTGTCTGGCCTAAAGTTCCCATCGGATTCATTTCTGACCTCTCCATGCTCATCTCACTCTGCTCGCCTGGGCTCTGTCCTGCCATGCTGGCTCTTTTCTTTTCTGATGGGAGCATTTGCACTTGTTCTGCATCCAATGAATATCTGGCTCATTCTCATCCCAGGACTTCAGCTCAACTGGCATCTCCTCAGAGTGGCTTTCCCTACCACCCTTATCTAAAGTGCTGCCTGCACCATCCCCACCACCTAACTTATATCCATCACAATGCTCAGCATTTATTAATGTATAATGCATAATGTTTACTGTTTGCTCACCATCTGCAATAATAATGATGATGGTAATAAGAAAACTCAATATCATTAAGCTCCACATAGGGAAGGTCCTTGCCTGTCTTGTTCATCATTACATTTCCAGGCACCTAGTAGATGCTTAATAAATATTTGTTGAGTAAATGGTTAGTGAGGCAGGGCATCTGGGGTTTACTGAGCTGCTAGTTTCTTGTGGCCTACCCCTGACCCCTGACACATTTATTTCTGCTCTTCACTGACACCTTCAGAAATTGTTCCAACATCAGGCTAGACAATATGTGTGCCCTTTGTATGTGAAGATGACCTAGTGAAGATTTTTCCCCTGGGGAGGGATATAGTTTTACAAAGATAATATAAAACAGTGGCTAAAAGCTTGGGCTCTGCAGTCAGAGGGCCTCAATGTGAACCCCCCTGTAGCCCTCCACAGCCTCATGGCCCTGTTGGAGTTACCTTGTCTCTTTGAGCAATAGGCTCCTCCATTACCAAGGGGAGACGATAAATGTACCTTCCTTGTAGCACTGTTTTGAGGATTAAATGAGAATTTAATGCACAAAAGCCCATAGCTAATATTTGAAAATTTTCCATTATTATTATATATATTTCCCCAGTGGGCAATAGCTTGAGGAAAAAAGGCTCTATGACTAAGCACAAAGAGATGACATTCTCATCTGAGCTCTGCCACCAGTAGTGAGTGAGCTCGAGCACATCTCTTCACATCTCTGGGCCTCATTTTTCTTATTCTTTAAAATAAAGGAGTCAGATTTCACAAACTCTTTCAGGTCCTTAGGTCTGGATCCAGAATCTTAGGTTATGGAGGGTCTGGCGTGCTACACACAGGGGAAAGCTGTCCCATCTCCTGCGTGGTTCCACCTCTTTCTGCCAAGCTCACCTTCCCCAGGTGCCATGGGCCAGTTGGGGGCTAGTTTCCTGTTCAAGTCCTAGGACACAGCCGGCCTCACCCTTCTTTAATTATTATTCCAGGAAAGCAGGAGAAACTGGCTGTGATTTGTACCCACACCCACCATCCCTAGGGATGTTGGAGCAGAAATATTCCAGACTCCTCAAAAAGCTTGCAGACTACAGAATGCTAGAGTTACTGGAGGCCCCTGGGAAGTCATCTAACTCTTTCTTGCTCTCTCTCTTTCTCAAAAAAAAAAAAAAAAAAAAAAAAAAAATAGGCCATTAGCTAAATCAGGACTCCCTGGGTCCAGCCCAGACAGACTGAGGGACAATCTCCAGGCAGGGCCCCAGAAGCTGCCTTCAAACAAGCTCCCCAAGGGATTTCAATAAAACTGAAGAATGAGGACGACTTATCCATCCCCTCATTTTATAAATGAAAAGACTGAGGCCAGAAAGCCTGAGCCATTTTCCTGAGGCCATACAGCAGGCTGGAGAGACCCCCAGTCCAACACTCGTCTCTGCAAGCACATTTGTTCCCGACACTGTGCCAAGAAATTTGGATTTGGGGACATGGCTCCACAAAGGAGCAAGGAGAAGAGCTGGGAATGGCCAGCCAGAACAGAAGGTGGTGGGGCAGCCTCCCGCCGTGTTACTCATTAATATCCCAAGTATGCTCTAGGCAGAAGTTAGGCTGGATCATGACTGTGGCTGCGGCTTATTAAGACTGCTGCTGCAGAGAGCTCGATTTTCCTCGGAGACAGGGAGCTGACAATAGGGCTTTGTTGCAATAAAACCTTAAACCTTAGCAGGAAAAAGGAAAAAGAACAGCCACGTCCAACTTCGCTTGCTCTGTTTCCCATCAAACGAGCCCGGTGGAATTTTGAAGGGGAAGCTAAATTGGGAGCTGTCAGTGGGCTCTGCTGTGGTGTGTGTCTGCAGCCCCCAACCTGCCCTCCAGATTTGGGAAAGACGGAGACTGTTGCTGAGCAGGGGACTGCAGGCAGGGGTTGCACCGAGCAGGGGCTGCAGGCAGGGGTTGCACTGGCACTGAGGCTGTGGGGGAAAGATCAGAAGGACAGGCTGCTCTGTGCTGTATCCCAGGTGACCCCTTCTCAGGCGATTGCAGGCATCAACTGAGCAATGTGTGGGCCAGATTCAGGCTCCCTGGACCTGAAACGCATTTGGCTTTCCAGAATCTCTCAATCTCAATCGGAGCCATTCTAGGCCCACTGTGGAATGCGTCAGTCACAAAGGGGCTCAGGGGGACCTAGGTTCCTGGGAACACAAAGAGCCCAGCAGTAGAAGCCAAGCATATCCTCTGGCATTGGGGGTCTCCTTTTAGGGTCCGTAGTGAGATACTCTGTTGAGCAGTCTCCTCCCCCCGCACCTCGCTCCCACCTATTACTCCATTTAGCTTGGGTTAAATTAGCCCTAACCCAACTCTAATTATTTAAAAACAGACTACTTTTCTATTGTATTTATAATCAACTATTCGCTGGTTTAATCAACATAACTGATCCTACTAGGGTGTCAAGCTCTGTGCTAGACTCTGAAACAGAGATGAGTAGGAGAGCCCTATTATTAAGGAGCCCTGTGGGAGAGAGAGAGACTGGTAAACTTAAAATTACAAAACAGTGTGATGGTGAGCTGGCAGGGGTTTATGAATAGGGTGCAGGCTAGGGGTCAGACAGGCTTGGCCTCTTACTCAATGCAAGTAACCTTGAGCAAGTCATTTAAGTCTCTGATCTTTTTAATTGCTCATGGGCAACATGGTGGCAATTTTAACTTTCCTGATGCAATATAGTAAGAATCAGAGATAAAATATACGAAGTTCTGTCACAGAGCAGGTGCTCAGGAAATGGAAGACGTATAAACTGATTAGCATCAACGATCAGTTGACTTATGAAAAAGACTACCCTCAATAATGTGGGTTGGCCTCTTCCAATCAGTTGAAGGCTTTAAGAGCAAAAAACCTGAGGTTTCCCGGAGAGAAAGGACTCAAGACAGCAGCATAGGAATCCTGCCTGCGTTTCCAGCCTACTGGCCTGCCCTACAGATTTCAGACTTGCAAAGCCTCACAGTTGCATGATCCAATTCCTTAACATAAATCTTATGAGATAGATGGATGGATGGATAGATACATAGAGCAATCGGTCCTACTGGTTCTGTTTCTCTGAAGAAACCTAATATGTAAGGTGTGGAAAAATTCTGCAAGCAAAATGGAAGGAGTCAAACCTGCCTATTGCGGTTTGTGAGGAGGTAACCATGAGGGGGTAATTTGAGAAGCTTCCCACAGCAATGTGGAGGTGGGAGGAATAGTATAACCAGGTTGTAGTCTGGGGGCCCAGCCTCATTCTCTCCAAGGAAGTGCATATATGGATAGGTATGAGGTGGAGGGTGTCAGGATGTTTCATACCTAGGCCTGTGGTGGATTTCCAAATTGGAGTCAGTGACCCCAATACTAGTGCAAGAAACTCCACTGGACCAGCACCAGGCCCTGGTGCCAGGCTTTCTGCCATAATTTAGAAGTGCAGGGAAAAACAAGGTAGCAGTGAGAGGGTGTAACTCCATGGGCTGTGAGAGGGGGTGGTGAGGCTCCCCAGGGGAATCATCCAGTGTCTGGTGACAATGAAAGCCACTGCTTTTGGGTGTTCTGTTGGTCCCAGATCGGTAGGCATGGGGAAGGCAGCAAGAGTCAGCAGAAAAGTGGGCAGCACCTGAGAAATAGGTGGTGGCATATAAGCTATCATAACCTGAGCCATGTAGCATTTTGTGTTTTCCCAAATCCTCATTTGGAAATTGATGTGGGAATCTACCAGACATATTTGATAAAGCTACATACTCTCCCTCAAGGAAAGAAAATTGGCTTAGGAAAAACTAGTTACTAGGGAATGCTCAGAGAGGCAGGGAATACAGGTGTTATGTAACTTACCTCAAGCTGAAGATCTGTCCATACAAACATGCTGGAGAGTTCCATTTGCAGGGACAGAGGTGTGTCTGAGAAAAGAACCAAGGGGAAAAAAAGATGTCAGATTGGGCAATCTAAGAAAGACAAGCACAAAACCATCCTGCCCCATCTTCCACCAAAGTGTCTTACAAAAGGAAACTGGCCACCATGAGCAAAAATCAGCAGACACAATAGAGGACAGGATTTGATATCCAAGAACTTGCTATAATAGATCCACAATCTGGAAGTGAATATAGAATGCCTTTTTCAAGTTATTAAAGATATATAAAAAAATAAAAAAAAATTATAGGGGAAAAAGACAAGCAGATTTGGGATTTTTTTTAAAAACCAGAATTTTTAAAAAGGAAAAAAATATAATAATTGAAATTTAAAACTCAGTGGATGATTCTGATTCTTTCTTGATAAGGAAAATGTTCAAAAATAGATCGGGGAGGCGGGGCAAGATGGCAGACTGGTGAGCTGTATGTTTTAGTTACTCCTCCAGGAAAGTAGGTAAAAAGCCAGGAACTGCGTGGACTGGACACCACAGAGCAATCTGTCTTTGGGCATACTTCATACAACACTCATGAAAACGTGGAACTGCTGAGATCAGCGAAATCTGTAAGTTTTTGCGGCCAGGGGACCCACGCCCCTCCCTGCCAGGCTCAGTCCCGGGGGAGGAGGGGCTGTCAGCTCCAGGAAGGAGAAGGGAGAATTGCAGTGGCTGCTCTTATGGGAAACTCATTCTACTGATTCAAACTCCAACCATAGATAGACTGAGACCAGACACCAGAGACTCTCAGAGCAGCCAGCCCAGCAGAGAGGAGACAGGCATAGAAAAAAAACAACACGAAAAACTCCAAAATAAAAGCAGAGGATTTTTGGAGTTCTGGTGAACACAGAAAGGGGAAGGGCGGAGATCAGGCCTTGAGGCACATATGCAAATCCCGAAGCAAGGCTGATCTCTCTGCCCTGTGCACCTTTCCTTAATGGCCCTGGTTGCTTTGTCTATTAGCATTTCAATAACCCATTAGATCTCTGAGGAGGGCCGTTTTTTTTTTTTTTTTTTTTTTTAAATCCTTTTTGCTTTTTCTAAAACAATTACTCTAAGAAGCTCAATACAGAAAGCTTCAAAGAATTGCAATTTGGGCACGTCAAGTCAAGAGCAGAACTAAGAGAGCTCTGAGACAAAAGGCAATAATCCAGTGGCTGAAAAAATTCACTAAACAACACAACTTCCCAAGAAAAGGGGGGTGTCCGCTCACAGCCACCATCCTGGTGGACAGGAAACACTCCTGCCCATCGCCAGCCCCATAGCCCAGAGCTGCCCCAGACAACCCAGTGTGACGGAAGTGCTTCAAATAACAGGCACACACCACAAAACTGGGCGTGGACATTAGCCTTCCCTGCAACCTCAGCTGAATGTCCCAGAGCTGGGAAGGGGGAGCAGTGTGAATTAACAGAGCCCCATTCAGCCATCATTTGAGCAGACTGGGAGCCTCCCAACACAGCCCAGCAGCCCAGAACTGCCCTGGGGGGACGGCACTCACCTGTGACATAGCACAGTCATCCCTCAACAGAGGACCCGGGGTGCACAGCCTGGAAGAGGGGCCCACTTGCAAGTCTCAGGAGACATACGCCAATACCAAAGACTTGTGGGTCAGTGGCAGAGACAAACTGTGGCAGGACTGAACTGAAGGATTAGACTATTGCAGTAGCTTTAAAACTCTAGGATCATCAGGGAGATTTGACTGTTAGGGCCACGCCCCCTCCCCGACTGCCCAGAAACACGCCCCACATACAGGGCAGGCAACACCAACTACACACGCAAGCTTGGTACACCAATTGGGCCCCACAAGACTCACTCCCCCACTCACCAAAAAGGCTAAGCAGGGGAGATCTGGCTTGTGGAGAACAGGTGGCTCGTGGACGCCACCTGCTGGTTAGTTAGAGAAAGTGTACTCCACGAAGCTGTAGATCTGATAAATTAGAGATAAGGACTTCAACTGGTTTACAAACCCTAAAAGAACCCTATCAAGTTCAGCAAATGCCACGAGGCCAAAAACAACAGAAAATTATAAAGCATATGAAAAAACCAGACGATATGGATAACCCAAGCCCAAGCACCCAAATCAAAAGACCAGAAGAGACACACCTAGAGCAGCTACTCAAAGAACTAAAGATGAACAATGAGACCATAGTACGGGATATGAAGGAAATCAAGAAGACCCTAGAAGAGCATAAAGAAGACATTGCAAGACTAAATAAAAAAATGGATGATCTTATGGAAATTAAAGAAACTGTTGACCAAATTAAAAAGATTCTGGACACTCATAGTACAAGACTAGAGGAAGTTGAACAACGAATCAGTGACCTGGAAGATGACAGAATGGAAAATGAAAGCATAAAAGAAAGAATGGGGAAAAAAATTGAAAAACTCGAAATGGACCTCAGGGATATGATAGATAATATGAAACGTCCGAATATAAGACTCATTGGTGTCCCAGAAGGGGAAGAAAAGGGTAAAGGTCTAGGAAGAGTATTCAAAGAAATTGTTGGGGAAAACTTCCCAAATCTTCTAAACAACATAAATACACAAATCATAAATGCTCAGCGAACTCCAAATAGAATAAATCCAAAAAAACCCACTCCGAGACATATACTGATCACACTGTCAAACATAGAAGAGAAGGAGCAAGTTCTGAAAGCAGCAAGAGAAAAGCAATTCACCACATACAAAGGAAACAGCATAAGACTAAGTAGTGACTACTCAGCAGCCACCATGGAGGCGAGAAGGCAGTGGCACGATATATTTAAAATTCTGAGTGAGAGGAATTTCCAGCCAAGAATACTTTATCCAGCAAAGCTCTCCTTCAAATTTGAGGCAGAGCTTAAATTTTTCACAGACAAAGAAATGCTGAGAGAATTTGCTAACAAGAGACCTGCCCTACTGGAGATACTAAAGGGAGCCCTACAGACAGAGAAACAAAGACAGGACAGAGAGACCTGGAGAAAGGTTCAGTACTAAAGAGATTCGGTATGGGTACAATAAAGGATATTAATAGAGAGAGGGAAAAATATGGCAAACATAATCCAAAGGATAAGATGGCCGATTCAAGAAATGCCTTCACGGTTTTAACGTTGAATGTAAATGGATTAAACTCCCCAATTAAAAGATATAGATTCGCAGAATGGATCAAAAAAAATGAACCATCAATATGTTGCATACAAGAGACTCATCTTAGACACAGGGACACAAAGAAACTGAAAGTGAAAGGATGGAAAAAAATATTTCATGCAAGCTACAGCCAAAAGAAAGCAGGTGTAGCAATATTAATCTCAGATAAAATAGACTTCAAATGCAGGGATGTTTTGAGAGACAAAGAAGGCCACTACATACTAATAAAAGGGGCAATTCAGCAAGAAGAAATAACAATCGTAAATGTCTATGCACCCAATCAAGGTGCCACAAAATACATGAGAGAAACATTGGCAAAACTAAAGGAAGCAATTGATGTTTCCACAATAATTGTGGGAGACTTCAACACATCACTCTCTCCTATAGATAGATCAACCAGACAGAAGACCAATAAGGAAATTGAAAACCTAAACAATCTGATAAATGAATTAGATTTAACAGACATCTACAGGACATTACATCCCAAATCACCAGGATACACATACTTTTCTAGTGCTCACGGAACTTTCTCCAGAATAGATCATATGCTGGGACATAAAACAAGCCTCAATAAATTTAAAAAGATTGAAATTATTCAAAGCACATTCTCTGACCACAATGGAATACAATTAGAAGTCAATAACCATCAGAGACTTAGAAAATTCACAAATACCTGGAGGTTAAACAACACACTCCTAAACAATCAGTGGGTTAAAGAAGAAATAGCAAGAGAAATTGCTAAATATATAGAGAAGAATGAAAATGAGAACACAACATACCAAAACCTATGGGATGCAGCAAAAGCAGTGCTAAGGGGGAAATTTATAGCACTAAACGCATATATTAAAAAGGAAGAAAGAGCCAAAATCAAAGAACTAATGGATCAACTGAAGAAGCTAGAAAATGAACAGCAAACCAATCCTAAACCAAGTACAAGAAAAGAAATAACAAGGATTAAAGCAGAAATAAATGACATAGAGAACAAAAAAACAATAGAAAGGATAAATATCACCAAAAGTTGGTTCTTTGAGAAGATCAACAAGATTGACAAGCCCCTAGCTAGACTGACAAAATCAAAAAGAGAGAAGACCCATATAAACAAAATAATGAATGAAAAAGGTGACATAACTGCAGATCCTGAAGAAATTAAAAAAATTATAAGAGGATATTATGAACAACTGTATGGCAACAAACTGGATAATGTAGAAGAAATGGACAATTTCCTGGAAACATATGAACAACCTAGACTGACCAGAGAAGAAATAGAAGACCTCAACCAACCCATCACAAGCAAAGAGATCCAATCAGTCATCAAAAATCTTCCCACAAATAAATGCCCAGGGCCAGATGGCTTCACAGGGGAATTCTACCAAACTTTCCAGAAAGAACTGACACCAATCTTACTCAAACTCTTTCAAAACATTGAAAAAAATGGAACACTACCTAACTCATTTTATGAAGCTAACATCAATCTAATACCAAAACCAGGCAAAGATGCTACAAAAAAGGAAAACTACCGGCCAATCTCCCTAATGAATATAGATGCAAAAATCCTCAACAAAATACTTGCAAATCGAATCCAAAGACACATTAAAAAAATCATACACCATGACCAAGTGGGGTTCATTCCAGGCATGCAAGGATGGTTCAACATAAGAAAAACAATCAATGTATTACAACACATTAAAAACTCGAAAGGGAAAAATCAATTGATCATCTCAATAGATGCTGAAAAAGCATTTGACAAAATCCAACATCCCTTTTTGATAAAAACACTTCAAAAGGTAGGAATTGAAGGAAACTTCCTCAACATGATAAAGAGCATATATGAAAAACCCACAGCCAGCATAGTACTCAATGGTGAGAGACTGAAAGCCTTCCCTCTAAGATCAGGAACAAGACAAGGATGCCCGCTGTCACCACTGTTATTCAACATTGTGCTGGAAGTGCTAGCCAGGGCAATCCGGCAAGACAAAGAAATAAAAGGCATCCAAATTGGAAAAGAAGAAGTAAAACTGTCATTGTTTGCAGATGATATGATCTTATATCTAGAAAACCCTGAGAAATCAACGATACACCTACTAGAGCTAATAAACAAATTTAGCAAAGTAGCGGGATACAAGATTAATGCACATAAGTCAGTAATGTTTCTATATGCTAGAAATGAACAAACTGAAGAGACACTCAAGAAAAAGATACCATTTTCAATAGCAACTAAAAAAATCAATTACCTAGGAATAAACTTAACCAAAGATGTAAAAGACCTATACAAAGAAAACTACATAACTCTACTAAAAGAAATAGAAGGGGACCTTAAAAGATGGAAAAATATTCCATGTTCATGGATAGGAAGGCTGAATGTCATTAAGATGTCAATTCTACCCAAACTCATCTACAGATTCAATGCAATCCCAATCAAAATTCCAACAACCTACTTTGCAGACTTGGAAAAGCTAGTTATCAAATTTATTTGGAAAGGGAAGATGCCTCGAATTGCTAAAGACACTCTAAAAAAGAAAAACGAAGTGGGAGGACTTACACTCCCTGACTTTGAAGCTTATTATAAAGCCACAGTTGCCAAAACAGCATGGTACTGGCACAAAGATAGACATATAGATCAATGGAATCGAATTGAGAATTCAGAGATAGACCCTCAGATCTATGGCCAACTGATCTTTGATAAGGCCCCTAAAGTCACCGAACTGAGCCATAATGGTCTTTTCAACAAATGGGGCTGGGAGAGTTGGATATCCATATCCAAAAGAATGAAAGAGGACCCCTACCTCACCCCCTACACAAAAATTAACTCAAAATGGACCAAAGATCTCAATATAAAAGAAAGTACCATAAAACTCCTAGAAGATAATGTAGGAAAACATCTTCAAGACCTTGTATTAGGAGGCCACTTCCTAGACTTTACACCCAAAGCACAAGCAACAAAAGAGAAAATAGATAAATGGGAACTCCTCAAGCTTAGAAGTTTCTGCACCTCAAAGGAATTTCTCAAAAAGGTAAAGAGGCAGCCAACTCAATGGGAAAAAAATTTTTGGAAACCATGTATCTGACAAAAGACTGATATCTTGCATATACAAAGAAATCCTACAACTCAATGACAATAGTACAGACAGCCCAATTATAAAATGGGCAAAAGATATGAA
Organism: Choloepus didactylus; assembly: GCF_015220235.1. NCBI lineage: Eukaryota > Metazoa > Chordata > Mammalia > Pilosa > Megalonychidae > Choloepus > Choloepus didactylus. The sequence continues at coordinate 15,658,704 of NC_051318.1, read as the reverse complement.
AAGACAGTTCTCTGAAGAGGAAATACAAATGGCCAAGAAACACATGAAAAAATGTTCAGCTTCACTAGCTATTAGAGAGATGCAAATTAAGACCACAATGAGATACCATCTAACACCGGTTAGAATGGCTGCCATTAAACAAACAGGAAACTACAAATGCTGGAGGGGATGTGGAGAAATTGGAACTCTTATTCATTGTTGGTGGGACTGTATAATGGTTCAGCCTCTCTGGAAGTCAGTCTGGCAGTTCCTTAGAAAACTAGATATAGAGCTACCATTCGATCCAGCGATTGCACTTCTCGGTATATACCCGGAAGATCGGAAAGCAGTGACACGAACAGATATCTGCACGCCAATGTTCATAGCAGCATTATTCACAATTGCCAAGAGATGGAAACAACCCAAATGTCCTTCAACAGATGAGTGGATAAATAAAATGTGGTATATACACACGATGGAATACTACGCGGCAGTAAGAAGGAACGATCTGGTGAAACATATGACAACATGGATGAACCTTGAAGACATAATGCTGAGCGAAATAAGCCAGGCACAAAAAGAGAAATATTATATGCTACCACTAATGTGAACTTTGAAAAATGTAAAACAAATGGTTTATAATGTAGAATGTAGGGGAACTAGCAGTAGAGAGCAATTAAGGAAGGGGGAACAATAATCCAAGAAGAACAGATAAGCTATTTAATGTTCTGGGGATGCCCAGAAATGACTATGGTCTGTTAATTTCTGATGGATGTAGTAGGAACTAGTTCACTGAAATGTTGCTATATTATGTAACTTTCTTGGGGTAAAGTAGGAACATGTTGGAAGTTAAGCAGTTATCTTAGGTTAGTTGTCTTTTTCTTACTCCCTTGCTATGGTCTCTTTGAAATGTTCTTTTATTGTATGTTTGTTTTCTTTTTAACTTTTTTTTCATACAGTTAATTTGAAAAAAGAAGGGAAAGTTAAAAAAAAAAAAAGAAAAGAAAAAAGACAAACAAGGAAAAAAAAAAAAAAAGATGTAGTGCCCCCTTGAGGAGCCTGTGGAGAATGCAGGGGTATTCGCCTACCCCACCTCCATGGTTGCTAACATGACCACAGACATAGGGGACTGGTGGTTTGATGGGTTGAGCCCTCTACCATAAGTTTTACCCTTGGGAAGACGGCTGCTGCAAAGGAGAGGCTAGGCCTCCCTGTATTTGTGCCTAAGAGTCTCCTCCTGAATGCCTCTTTGTTGCTCAGATGTGGCCCTGTCTCTCTGGCTAAGCCAACTTGAAAGGTGAAATCACTGCCCTCCCCCCTACGTGGGATCAGACACCCAGGGAAGCGAATCTCCCTGGCAACGTGGAATATGACTCCCGGGGAGGAATGTAGACCCGGCATTGTGGGATGGAGAACATCTTCTTGACCAAAAGGGGGATGTGAAAGGAAATGAAATAAGCTTCAGTGGCAGAGAGATTCCAAAACGAGCCGAGAGATCACTCTGGTGGGCACTCTTACGCACACTTTAGACAACCTTTTTTAGGTTCTAAAGAATTGGGGTAGCTGGTGGTGGATACCTGAAACTATTAAACTACAACCCAGAACCCATGAATCTCGAAGACAGTTGTATAAAAATGTAGCTTATGAGGGGTGACAGTGGGATTGGGAATGCCATAAGGACCAAACTCCACTTTGTCTAGTTTATGGATGGATGTGTAGAAAAGTAGGGGAAGCAAACAAACAGACAAAGGTACCCAGTGTTCTTTTTTACTTCAATTGCTCTTTTTCACTCTAATTATTATTCTTGTTATCTTTGTGTGTGTGCTAATGAAGGTGTCAGGGATTGATTTAGGTGATGAATGTACAACTATTTAATGGTACTGTAAACAATCGAAAGTACAATTTGTTTTGTATGACTGCGTGGTATGTGAATATATCTCAATAAAATGATGATTAAAAAAAAATAGATCGGGGTGATGAACGCATAACTATATGATGGTACTATGAACAGTTGATTGTACACCATAGATGATTGTATGGTATGTGAATATATATCAGTAAGACTGAATTTAATTAAAAAAAGACTCAGTAGATGGTTAAAAACCAGAAGAGACGCAGTCAAAAGAGAATTAGTGAACTGGAAATGGAAGGGTTGTATGACAGAATGCATGAAGATAAAATGAGAAAGTCCAACATATATCTAATAGGAGTTACAGAAATAAAGAATACAGAACATTTCCAGGACTAAGTAGCTAGATATATTGTGATGGTTAGGTTCATGTGTCAATTTGGCCAGGTAATGGTGCCCGGTTGTTAGTAACTGGCCTAATTGTTACTGCAAGGACATTTCGTGGATATAAATCATCAGAAAGTTGATTGTATTTATGGATTATTATATCTACAATCAACTAAGAAGAGTATCTTCAGCAATGAGAGATGTTTCATCCAATAAGTAGACGGCTTTTAAAAGGAGAAGTGATGACTTCAGCTGTCAGAAGAGAGAACATTCATCTCTACTTCTGCCAGCCGGCTTCTTCTGGGAAATTCGTCGAAAACCTTCATCAGAGTTTCCAGCTTACAGCCTGCCCTATGGGATTTGGATGTGTACATCCCCAAAATTGCATGAGACACTTTTATAAAATCTCATAATATTTATAGGTATCTCCTGTAGGTTCTGTTTCCCTAGAGAAACCTGACTAATACACATATACAGTACTGCTAAAATATGTTGGGGTACTTGGACCCTGGCAAGCAGGAACCATCCCTTGAACTCATACCTCAGGGAGTCCCACTGCTTTGAAGTGTCTTCCTCAAAATTTTCTAAATCTCCCTCCAATGACTAAGACTGAGCTGGGCTGGCAGTGTTTTGGGTGGAGTGCTCAGAGCCTGAAATAAAAAACTGGGTGGACCACAGTCCTTTTTCTCCCTTTTGGGGCACTCTTTGCATCTCTATCTGACTTATGGGCACAACCAGATGCCCCCAAATATCCTTGGGTCTTGCATATATGAACTTGTCTACAGGCTCTGTGGTTTGGCCCTGGATCCAGGAAAGTCGTCTGATGAGTGATCTCTCCTACCGGCCAAAGCAGAATGTCTCCATGGAATTGCACATAACTGGGCTTTGAGAATGACACTGACACACTGATTTTTTGGTGACTCAAAATGTAGATATAGATAAGAACACCACAAATAGTATTAGCTCAGGGCTCCACACATCCTGTCATATACCAGTAATACATAGATCAGTACTAACATATCAATTATAATAAATTTCCTTAAGTAAAAACACTGAATGAATATATAGACCATAGAGTAGTTCTTTATGGAAAGCACAGAGGAAAAACAGCATGCCTACAAAGGAATAACTGTTGCCATTAAAACAGTGCCCACTACAGCAATAGAGGCAAGGAGATTGGGAAACAATACTTTAAAAATGCTACAGGAAGCTGTCTACCTAGAATTCTATATTCAGATAAAACGTCATTCAGATCTGAGGGTAAAATAAAAACATCTTAGCATAAAGACTGAATGAAATTACCACTCACAAAATCTCACTGAAGGAACCAAAGATTTTTATTCTAGAAGAAAGAAATTAACCTAGATGGAAAGAGTAAGGGGCAAAAAGTAAAGGCAAGTAAATAAATAATCACCTGCTAAAATCAACATAAATTTTCTGTATGAATAACAGTGGCAATCATGATTAATATGGAAGTTTTAAAACAAAATGGGCCATGATTAGGAATATATCCCAAGATAACTTGCACGCCAATGTTCAGAGCAGCACTGCACACAAAGTAGAAGCAAAACATTGTCTATCTACAGATGGATGGACAAAATGTGTTATAAACATATAATGTAATACTATTCAATCACAAAAAGAAATGAAGTTGTGATATATCCTACAACATGCATGAACCTTGAAAACATTATGTTAAGTGAAACAAGCCAGATACAAAAGGACAAATATTGTATGATCCCACTTACATGAAGTATCTAGAATAGGCAAATTCATAGAGACAGAAAGTAGATGAGAGGTTATCAGGAGTCAGGGAAGGGGAAATAGGGAGTTCTTGCTTAATGTTTGCAGAGTTACTGTTCGGGGTGATGAAAAAATTTGGCAATGGAAGATGGTGATGGATGCATAGCATTGTGAATGTAATTAAAACAACTGAATTATACAATTAAAAATGGTTAAAACTCATTACTTCTGGTTGAACAATATGGCAGCATAAGACACTCCTAAGTGCCATTCCCCCACAGAATCAACAAGCAAAAATTGAGACAGATATCATCCTCCAAGCTCCAGAAAATATTTAAAGGGTTGTAGTAACTGGGTAAGTGCAGAGTAAGAAAATGCAGTTTTTAAAAAAGGTATGAGAAGCTTGTGCACCCTTGCTGGCCCGTGGCCCTCCTCACTCCTCCCCCAGCACAGCTGGCCTGTGCTCCCATTGATTTCATGGTGTGGTTCAGAGGAAACAGAGGTCCCATTGTGTCCCATTATGTGTTCCAGAGGAAACAGAGTAACCCATATGCACATACTGGGGTGCCTGTATGTCAGTGCCAATCTATGGGGTGGTAGTCTGAAAGACTGAACCAGGAAAGGTATCTCTGAATCACCCTCCCAGAACTTGCTTTGCAGGCAGAAGAAGCTTACACACAGCTGAAGCAGCCTGGGGCAGAGGATTACCAGCTTGAAGACATACAATAGAGCATGCAGGAGTAGACGGGACATTCAGATTCCTGTAAACAGGGGAATACCCAAGGCCATGAGTGAGCACAAGACCAGGACAAAACTCAGGCTCAGAAAAGATGGAGAGGACCCTGCACTTGACTTTCACTTTGGCCTGAACTTGATAGGAGGACCAACTCTGAAGGAGATCACCAGACAATGCAGAGCCAATTTGCAAAGACTGTGGAAGGTGTTGTTGCATTGGTCTATTTGTTTTTCTCAGCTTCTGGAACTTAAGCAAATCTCTGTCATATCACTAGCTGGATACAAACTGAAAAAACAGCTCAGGGATTAAATGTCAGTGTTAACACATAAAAATATTAAATGTACAGTGTGCAAAAAAGATGACAAGACAAACTAAGAAATGGGAAAGGATAGCCCACTCAAAGGGTCAGAATAAAACTTCAGAAACCATCAATGAAGAATACCAGACTGGACAAAGATTTTTAAAAATGATCTTCAATATGCTTTAGTAGACAAAGGCGAATACAGAGGAAGAGTTAAAGGATGGCAGGAAAACAACGAATGAACAATATGAGAATCTCAATGATGAGACAGACATTTTAAAAAGGAATGAAACAGAAATACTAGAAGTGAAGACCACAATAACAGAAATAAAAATTCCCTAGAGAGTTTCAACATCATATTGGAGTTGGCAGAAGAAAGAATTAGTGAACTTGAAGACAAGACAATTGAAATGATTCAGGCAGAGGAGCAGAAAGAAAGAGGAATGAAAAAGGGACTAAGAGACTTGAACAAAGGCATCAAGCATACCAATACATGCATGGTGGGCATCCCAGGAGGAGGAGGAAGAGAAAAAGAGTCAGAAAGAATATTTAAAGAAACAATGGCTGAATGTTCCCCCAAATTAACAAAAGACATGAACATACACATTCAAGAATTCCCCCCAAAAAACCCAAACAGGAGAAACTCAAAGAGAACCATGCCCAAACACAGAGTAAACAAACTGTCAATGATCAAGGATGAGAGTTCTGAAAGCTGCAAGAGAAAAGCAATGTTCCATGTACAAGGGAGTCCGAATAATATTAACTGTTTATTTCTCATCAGAAACCATGGAGGAAAGAAGGCAGGGATGAAATATTTAAAGTGCTGAAAGAAAACAGTTGACAACCAAGAATTTTATATTTGGTGAGACTGTCTCTAAAATATTAGGAAGTGATTAAGGTATTTCCAGATAAACAAAAGCTGAGGGGGTTTATCACCACTAGACCTACCCTACAGGCAACGCTAATGGGAGTTCTTCAGACTGAAAGGAAGGGACACCGGACAGTGTATTGAAGCAACAAAAGAATAAAGACCTTTGGTAAAGGTAACCACATGGGTACTTATAAATGCCAGTACTGTTTTATTGTATTTTTTTGGTATGCAGCTCCACATTTTGCTTCTTACAGGTTCTAAATGCAAATACATAAAAAGTAATGATAAGCCTATGGTTTTGGACATACAGTGTATAAAGACATAATCTGTAACAAGTACAACAAAAAGGTGGAGGGTTAGAGGGGTATAGGAACACTGAATGTGTATGCTTTTGAAGTTAAGTTGGTATCAAATCAAATATGACTGTTTTAGATTTAGGATGTTAAATTTAAGCCCCATGGTAATGACAAAGAAAATATTGAAAAAAAATGCATACAGAAAGAAAAAAAGAAGGGACTCAAAATGGCACAAAACAAAGGATCAAATAAATTTGAAAGTAGACAGTAATGGAAGAGTTAGGGGCCAAAATGGCATTAAGATTTACAAAGACCAAATAGGAAAATGGCAGGAGAAAGTCATGCATTATCAGTAGCTACTTTAAACTCTCCAGTCAAAAGGCAGAGATTGGCAGAATGGATAAAATAGCAGAACCCAATTCTATGCTGCTTACAAGAGACACACATTAAAATCAAACACACAAGCAGGTTGAAAGTGAAAGGATGAAAAAAATCAACCATGCAAAAAGTTACCAAAAGAGACTGAGGTAGCTATACTAATATCAGAACAAATAGACTTCAGGTAAAAAGCTATTACAAGGGACAAAGGAAGTTACTACATACTGATAAAGGGGTAAATTAATAAAAGATGAGATAACAATTTTAAATATATATGCACCTAATGGCAGCACCTCAAAATATATGAAACAGATATTTAAAGAAATGAAGAGAGAAATAGATGGTTCCACGTTAATAACAGAAGACTTCAGGACATTACTTTCAATAATGGGTGGAATTTCTAGATAGAAGAGCAACAAGGAAATGTTACCATAAACCTACTAGACCTAACAGATGTATATAGAACAATTCACCCAATAGCAGCAGCACACACATACTTCTCTAGTGCACGTGGATTATTCTCCAGGGTGCACCACATGTTAAGTCATAAAACAAGTCTCAATTTATTTAAAAATATTGAAATCATACAATGTATCTTCTCCAACTACAAGGGAATGAAGCTAGAAATTTTTTTTTTTTAAAGAGGGAGAACTGGAAAATTCAGAAATACGTGTAAACTAAACAACACATTCTTAAGCAACCAATGGGCAAAAAAGAAATCACAAGGGAAATTAAGAAACATCTTCAGACAAATGAAAATGAAAAGACAATATACCAAAACTTATGGGGTGCAGCAAAGGCAGGGCTGAAAAGGAAATGTAAATTCTTACATTAAAAAAGGGAAAAGGCTTCAAAACAGAGACCTAATCTCACAACTGGGGTATTAAAAAGGAAGAGCAAACTTAACCCAAAGTGAGCAAAAGGAAGGGAATAACTATGATTAGAGTGGAGATAAATGAAATAAGAATAAAAAAAAAATAGAGGGAATCAATGAAAGCAAAATCTGGTTCTTTGAAAAGATCAATAAAATTGACAACCCTTTAACTAGACTGACAAAGAAAAAGAGAGGACAAAAATAACTAAATCAGAAATAAAAGGGGGGACATTACTACTGGCCTCACAGAAATAAAAAGGATTATAAGGGCACACTATGAACAGTACGCCAACAAATTAGATAACTTAGATGAAAAGGACAAATTCCTAGAAGGACACAAACTACATACACTGACTCAATTAGAAACAGAAGAACACAACAGAGCAATAACAAGTGAAGAGACTGAGTCAATAATAAAAAACCTCCCAATAAATAAAAGCCCAGGACCAGAGAAATTCATTCATGAATTTCACCAAACATTCCAAGAAGAATTTACACCAATTCTTCTCAAACTCTTCCAAAAAACTGAAGATGAGGCAACATTTCCTAACTCATTGTATAAGGCCAGCATCACCATAATACCAAAGTCAGATAAATGTATCAAAAGAAAAGAAAACTACAGAGCGATATCGCTTGTGAATACAGGTGTAAACACCCTAAAAAATACTACCAAATTCATAAGCACATTAAAAGAATTAAATATCATAATCAAGTGGGATTTATCTGACATATGTAAGAGGTCCAACTTAAGAAAATCAATGAATAAAATACCCCAAATTAATAAAATGAAGGAAAAAACACACATGAGCATCTCAATTTTTGCAGAAATGACACTAGACAAAATTCAGAAAACCTTCTACTAGCAAACTAGTAATAGAAGGAAACATCCTTAACATGATAAAGGGCATATATGGAAAAACTCACACCTAGCATCCTACTCATGGTGAAAAACCAAAAACTTTCCCTCTAAGATCAGGAAAAAGACAATGAGGCCCACTGTTACCACTGTTATACAACATCGTACTGGATATTCTATCCAGAGAAATAAAAGGCATCCAAATTAAAAATGAAGAAGTTAAACTTTCCTACTTGCAGATGACATGATCCTATGTATAGAAAATCCTGGAAAAATCCATGAAAAAGCTACTAATCAAAGTGGCAGGGCAGAAGATCAATATGCAAAAATCTGTGGTGTTTTTATACACTAATAATGAAAAATCTGAAAAGGAAATCAAGACAAAATTCTATTTACAATAGTATTTTAAAAAATCAAATACCTTGGAATAAATTCAATGTGCACACAGAAAACTACAAAACATTGCTAAAAGAAATCAAACACCTATATAAATGGAAGGATATTCCATGTTCATGGATTGGAAGATTAAACATTGCTAAGATGTCAATTCTATCCAAAGCGATTTACAGATTCAATGCACTCTGAATCAAAATTCAAGCAGCTTTCTTTGCAGACATGGAAAAGTCTCCTTTGCAGAAACGGAAAAGCCAATCATCAAATTTATATGGAAGGGTAATGGGCCCCAAATAGCCAAAATCATCCTGAAAAAAGAACATAGTTGGAGAAGTCATACTTCCTGATTTTAAAACTTACTAGAAAGCTACAGTACTTAAAACAGTGTGGTATAGGCACAAGGAGAGACATATACACCAACAGAATTGAATCAATAGTTCAGAAATAAACCCTCACATCTGTGGCCACCTGATTTTTGCAAAAGGTGTCAAATCCACTCAATGGGAAAAGAATAGTCTCTCTTAGAAGAGCATGGTAGAATACTCTTCTAAATACATATTACAGAATATGGTACTAGGAAGCTGGATATTCATTTGTTAAGGACCCTGACCTCACACCATATACAAAAATTAACTCAAAAGGGACCAATACCAAATATAAGAACAAAATTATAAAACTCCTAGAAGAAAACATGGGAAGCTTCTTCAAGACTTTGTGTTAGGCAACAGTTTCTTAGACTTTACACCAAAAGCAGTAGCAGCAAAAGAAAAAATAGCTAAACGGTCCTTCATCAAAAATTAAAAACTTTGTGCATCAAAGGACTTTATCAAGAAAGTAAAAAGACAAACTACAGAATGGGAGAAAATATTTGCAAATTACATATCCAATAAGGGTTTAATATCCAGAATGTATAAAGAATTCCTATAACCCAACAACAAATAGATATAAAACCCAATTACAAAATGGGCAAAAGACTTGAATAGACATTTCTCCAAAGAAGATATAAACATGACCAATTAGCACATTAAAAAAATGCTCAATATCATTAGCCATTAGGGAAATGCAAATCAAACCACCATGAGATACCATTTCACACCCACTAGAAAGGCACTATTAAAAAATTAAAAATAACAAGAGTCGGAAAAATCTGGAAAAATAAGAACACTTGTTCATTGTTGAGGGGAATGTAAAATTGAGCAGCCACTGTGGAAAACAGTTTGGTGGTTCCTCAGAGAGTTAGGTATAGAATTACCATAAGACCAGGCAATTCAACTTCTAAGAATTAAAATCAGGGTCTGGGACAGATACTTACACACCAGTGTTCATACTAGCATTATTCACAATTGCAAAAAGATGAAAGCAACTCAAGTGTCCATGTATCACAAAATGTTGAATATACATATAATGTAATATTATTCAGCAGTAAAAAGGAATGAAGTTCTGATACATGTGAAAACATGTATGAACCCTGAAGACTTCATGTTGAGTGAAATAAGCCAAATACAAAAGGGCAAATATTGCATGATTTCACTGATATGAAATAATCAGAATAAGCAAATTCAGGGTCAGAAACTAGAATAGGTTACCATGGGCCAGCATGGGGGTAGGGAATGGGGAATTAATTCTTAATTGGTACAGAGTTTCTGTTTGAGGTATGGAAAATTTTGGTAATGGCTAGTGGTGACAGTAGCACAACAATGTGAATATTTTAACAACACTAAATTTTATATTTGAATGTGGCTAAAAGGGGAAATCTTAGGTTGCATATATATTACTAGAATAAAAATTTAAAAACACCGATAGGACTGCACAAAACAAATAATGAACCCTAATGTAAACTAAAAACTTTATTTAATAGTATATATATGATCGGTTTTTTAATTCAACTGTAGCAAATGTACTACACTAATGCAAAGTATTAATAATATGGGAATCTGTGTGTGTGTATGTGTGAGGTAGAGTAATACAGGAACTCTATTTTCTGTGTGATTTTTTGTAAAACTGCAGCTTCTCTAATAAAAAAAGTAATTAATCTTAAAAATCAATTAAGAAATAACAGTTGAGAAAATTAACAAAATAAATTATTTCCTTAAATAAAGGTTAAATGGGAAATTTTATGTTACATATATTTTACCACAATTTTAAACAAACAAAAAAAATTCGTGTTTTTTTAATCTTATTATAGTGATGGTTTCATGGATGTAAATATATGTTAAAACATATAAAAACATTAAACATGCACAATTTATTATATGTTAATTATACATACTAAAACTGTTTTATAAAAAGGGAAAAGGAAAAAAAGTAGAGCAAAAATTTTCAACAGTAATAACTGTTGAATGATATCAAAGTTAACGCTTCCTAAGGTCCTTACATTTTCAGAAGGTTAAAGATATTAACATTAGCCTTTGTTAAGTCAAGTATATGTTTTAGAATTCAAGTGTAACCACTAAAAGAAAAGAAATAGATTACATAATTTCCAAACCACCAGAGTGAAAAACTGTAAAGCAAACAAAGAATCCAAAAGAAGGCAGGAAAGGAGGGGAAAAGAAGGAAAAGTATGGTAAATAAAAAGTACAAAATAACATCAATACCTCAGTAACTACAGTTAATGTAAATTGTCTTAACTTACCATTAAAATGCAAAGATTATCAGATTAATTTAAAAATCCAGCTACATATTGTTTACAAGAGACATAACTAAAACAAAAGAATGAAAGAGAGATCAAATGAGCAGGGAAAAAAAAAGACTGAGGCAAATACTTATTTAAAGAAAGCCAGTATACCTATACTAATATCAGCCCAAATGAAAAAAGCATTAGTGGGTGTTGTTGATTGAATTATGTGCCCCGATTTAGACATAATCTGCATTCCTCTGGGTGTAAACAATTGTAAATAAGATTTCTTGAAAATGTTATTGTTAGTGAAAGCATGGCCCAACTCAATGAGGTTGGGTCTAGATCTGGATTACTGGAGTCATTTATAAACAGAAGAAATTCAAACATAGAAAGCCATGGGGACTAGCCAGAATCCAGAAGTCAGTGGGAACATGGACATAAATGAGAAAACATTGCCATGTGATGGGAAAGCCAAGGAACCCAAGGGTTTCCAGCTAGCTGGAATGCTACCAACCCTGGGGGAAACAAGCCTTCTAGCCTCTGAAACTGTGAGCCAATAAATTCCTGTTAAACCAAGCCACTGTGTCGTATTTGTCTTACCAGTCTGGGAAACTGAGACAGTAGGGTTCTTAAAAAGGGTCACTGTTTAAACATAAAAAAAAAAATTCGACAGGAAAATGTAGCAATGTATGAACCTAATGACATAGGCCCAAATATATATGCGGACAAAATATACAATACGGATTGAATTACACAGAGAAATTGGTTAACTAAGCTTCACGGTGGGAGATTTTAACACACTTCTCACAATAAATTCAATGAAATTCCAATCAAAACCCTGATAGTTTTTTCACAGAACTTCTGCTGATTCTAAAATTTTTCTTGAAGAACAAAAAGGGCTAAGAATAACCAAGACATTCCTGCAGATGAGCAATGTAGAGCACTTAGACGTGAAGACAGTGTAAAAAGAAAATAATTGACGATACAGTATTAGCACAAGATAAATAAATAGAGCAACAGTATATAATAGAGAGCTCTGACAGAAGCCAAAATATATGAGAAAACTTGATATAGACAGAGGCGGCAGTGCAGATCAGTCCATAGAGAACCTATGTGATAAAAGGTGCTGGGAAAATTGGTTACAGATATGAAAAACATGAAACAAAATGAAATTGGAGCTCTATATCACACCATACACAAAAATAAAGTCCGTATGAATTAATGTTCCAAATGTTCAAAGCAAAACTTGAAACTTTCGGAATAAAATAAAGGAAAATATCTCTTTTTTTTTTTTTTTTTGGCCTTGTATAGGGAAGGATGTCTTGAAGAGACACAACAAACACAAACCAGAAAGGAGAAGATCAACATGTCTGACACATTAAAATCTAAAACTTCTCTGTCCCTAAAGTCACCATCCACAATTAATAACACCAACCACAGACAGGGAGAAGATATTTGCAAAGGACAGAACTAATAAAGCATTGGTATCATTGATGAGAAAAGGAAACAAACAAAAAATAAGCTAAACAATATGCTTAATACAGTTACCTTTCAAGAAAAGGGAAGGCAAGGAGTTAGGGGTGGGGATAAGCCGCAACTAACTTTTTTTAAAGAGCTCTGATGCAATACTGGAAAAATGTCTACATCATTTAATCTCAAAAAAATGGTGTCCCAATGTTTACTATACAGTAGGAGAGGATACAGGTGGCCATAGTAGGGAAAATGATTAAGGAATGGGCAACTTTAGGGAACAAAGGCAGAAATTAGTGTTTGAGTATCTTTCCTACTAAGCTGTCTTTATGGGGAGAACTTTCCATATCCCCACCTTTTCCATCCTAATTTAATGCTCAAGATGAATATCCAGGTTGAAGTACAACTGTGCAAGAAAATGGTTATATGCCATTGCATGGCTTAAACAAAATCAACCAAACCAAGTGCAGTGTGAAGGAATAAGCAGGCCAAATAATTAGTGATTATGTTTCCCTAAAGTCCGACTGCCCATGGATGGTGAAGGATGCCTGCAACCATTACCCCAACGCTAGAAGGCCCTAGTCAAGGGAGCCCTGAGCAGAGTGAGGTCATCAGGATGGGCTGGAGGGCCTGGAAGATGGGCTCTCCAAGGAAGCCTGCTCGTTCCCAGGGAAAGGAACAGACACAGCCCCCTTCGGAGAACCATTCACCGGACTCCTTCTCTCTGACCAGTGGCCCTGATGTTGTCAACATGGCGGCCGCGGGAAGCTGCCGAGTGGGATCACGGGAAGGCAGGCGCAGACCGCCCGTGCCCTGGGGTGGGGGTGGGGGTCCCATCTCCCGCCAGAGCCCCCCACGCAGAGGCTCGGAGCACAACGCTGCCACTCCGAGCACACAAGAGTCCTTGGAAAGACGAGTTCCCTCGATATTGTAGGAAAAGAAGCTTTTTGTTTTGTTCGTTGTTCTGTTTTCCATTTGGGGAGGGCGTCCTTGGAAACCAGCCGGGGACACAGGGAGGCTTGGTTCCCAGCATGCCCTGCGCGGGGCCTGGGCAAGAGCACCCCACCCTCATCACCCAGGTGGGAGGCTGCCGGCCTGTGGGGCGCCCGGTTCAGGGACAGCAACGAAGCCTTGGAAACCCCCCAAGAGCCCACGAATGGAGGCGTAACCTCGGTGGGCAGCAGGGTGCAGGCAGGCCCGGAGCCCGCTGGTCCCCGGAAGCTGTTAGACTCGGCATGGTGCTTTTCTTTTCAGCAGGTAGGCTGGGCTGGCTAATCTGATACCAGTCACCATAGCGTGAGGTGGAGAGAGGAAGAATTTCCCCTTTGTTGTGGCTTGAGGGCCTCCGGCCGGCGCTGCTGTGAAGTCCCTCCAAGCAGCAAGCCCTGCGTGTTGGATTCATCCGCCCTCTCCCTGATTCTGGTGATTAAAGTGGAGGTTACCACCTGCAGCACATTCCAGCTCACACACTGCTTCGTTTTTTCTTCCAAACAAAAGGGCCTCAGAGAAGGTGGCACGTGTGCACCTGAGCCCAGAGAGAGGAGGGGAGGCGAGGGGCAGGCCGCGGGCCTCACAATGGCGCTCTGTTGCCCTGCTGGCGGGAGACTTAATTCAGATTGAGTTTAGGCTTGAGTGCGGACGAATCCGCCTTGGCCTTTGGGGGGCTCTACAGCTACGTTGATCAGGTCCCGAGATCCGGGGACGTGACCTGGGCCGTCACTCGGGACCCCTCGCTCAGAATGACCCGTGCTTGCTTCCATGCGCTGCTGTCGCCATCTTGAAACCTTCAATAATTAGAGGGCTTAAAAAAATTGTTTTTATACCATAAAATTTCCTATTTTAACCATTTTAAGTGTTCAGTGGCATTTGTTACATTCACGATGCTGTGCTACCATCACCAGTCCCCGTCACCAAAACTTTTTCACCCCAAACAGAAACTCTGCACTCACTAAGCAACAACTCAGCATCCCACTTCCACCAGGCCCCTGGTAACCCTAATCTACTTTCAGTCTCTATGGATTTGCCTGTTCAAAATATTTCATATAAGTGGAATCTTACAATATCTTTTCTTTTGTGTCTGGCTTACTTCACTCAAAATGACATCTTCAGGGTTCCTCCATGTTGTTGCATGCATCAGCACCTCATTCCTTTTCACAGCTGAATTCCAGTTCTGTTGTATGGATATACCGTATTTATCCATCATCTGTTGATGGGCACTTGGGTTGCTTTCATCTTTGGGCTATTGTGAATAATGCCAATATGAACAGTGGTGTGGAAATAAGTATCTGTTCAAGTCTCAACTTTCAATTCTTTAGGGTGAATACCTAAAAGTGGAATTACCAGGTTATATGGTAATACTATGTTTAACTTTTTGAGGAACTGCCAAACTTTTCCAAAACTCTCAATTTTTGAACAAAGGGTCCCACAAATTATGTAGCTGCTTCCACCTGCACAGGGTGCTGGGCTTTCAAGGGGATGGAAGCTCTGTATCTGGTCGGCAATCCTGTAGCTTTTCATTTGGGGAAGAATGACAAAATAAGGGGAGATTGGGGGGAAAGAGTATGATCCAGGAGAAGTCGTGTCCCCTGGGGTGGCTCTTACATTTAATTCGTTCATGCACAACCCAAAGAGGGAGGGGGCAGGGGAGCTGTCCGCTATCGTGTGCTGAAATACCACTTCCCCTTTCCACCTTTTATTCCCCCGTGCATCAGCCCTGCCTTTGTTCCTCAGTTCAAAATGCTGCTCATGCTTACTAGGACCCAGTATTTTTAAGGATGGTAGACAATTGGTGGAATACCCTCCCAACACCACCACCAGGGAGCAAGGAACTACCACCATGGTCTCTAGTTTCACTCTTCTTAAAGCATCTCAAATCGCTGTAACTTGAAAATGATGAAACCCTCCTTCAGGTGTCCTGCTATTACCAGATTAATGAGAGAAAACCCAACACCTTCCTAAGTATAGCAAAAGCATCCGGTAATGGCTTTAAAAACGCCATGGTGATCCTCTCGAGATTAAGAATGCAATGGTATTTATTACACTCTAAAGTCAGGGGTTATCTGGGGAAAGCCTAACTGGTTACTCCACTTTCTCTGATAGTGGATTTATTATTACCTTGTTTCTTAGAGAACATTGGGCTTAGTCTTTACTTCCTGAGCTTTACAAACAAAAGAGTCCTGATAACCAACGTAGGGGGCTGTGGAGAGTGGGGGAAGCAATCGTGGTGAAAAGAAGTTATGGAAATTGAGAGAACCTCCAATGATTGGCCAAGAGAACGCTTGAATCCTACCTCTATCTCAGACCTGTTTTTTACAACGACTCAACTCTTTCTCAAGCATAAAAAGGCAAGAATGGTATCTCTTTAGGGAAAGTATAAGATTTTGAAAACCCTCCCCCAATCCTATGAAAATCCACCCAATTCTATAAGCCTCAGTTGGAGGGTGGGGGTGGGGGGAGGTGGGTGTTCTCCTTGCCAATTTAAACCCATAGAATAAATCTCCAAGCTGGAAAGGACCTTGCACATCAAGTCTTGAATATAAATATGGAGAAATTGAGACCCAGAGAGGGAAAACATTTTAGGATCATTGTAGTTACCACATTATCTTCACCATCAACCAGCACCACATTCATCCACCACTTAATCTGGTCCGGCACTGGGTTTGCCACTTTTCCTCCAAACATCACATGGGGGAAGAAAACTGAGGGGCATTAGTTTAGAGTGTCACAGTGCAGGCATTCAGTTGAAATTGTTCCACAGCTGAGCCCCTCCTCTGAGTGGCTGACTCCCAAGACAGCTGATTCCGAAGCTTTTGGTTTAAGGTGGGGTATTAGATCTGAGATGGAAGACATGTGTGAACCGTTTTCAAAGTCTGAGATGAGATGCGTGGGGATCAAAAATGGTTCAGGGATCGAATGGCTGTTGCAAACCTGCTGAGGCTCATTTGTGATTTATAGAATGCTCCTTAATGAGAATAACTCTAATGATACTGAGATAAATAGTTAACATAGAACAGGGGGAGGGAATATTATGGAAAATAATGTCCAAATGGGCTGGAATCAAAGCCAGAAGATGGTGAGAGAGTCTAAATGCATTAAGGAGGCCACCAGCAGGGCATTCCTGAGCCCTTCCAGATAAAACAATCCCTGTTTTACTTCTAAAGATCATGCAGGAAGAGGAGACTGCCTCCACCCCAGGGAACTTTCCTTACCCCCCATTCCATACCTCCAGGTTAGCAATTGGTCTTTGTCCTTGATATAATAAATGCCTTCCCCACCAGAAGAACCCAGTTAGGTCACTGTGTCTTGTTAAGTAGTCCTGGTTCTTTTACTCAAGGACTGTGGGTAATGGAACAAGCAGCAGTAACCAAGGGCGGAGAAGGCAGAATGCCACTGGCCTCCCTCTTGGTGAACATAATCCTCTTTGACATCCCTTTCCTGTCAAGAAGACCTGGGTGTGCAGCTGTCCATTAACTGAAACTAAATACGCTGCCTACTCGAGGATGAGAATAGGACACAGATAGCAAGGGAGGCGATGATTCAGGACAGTAAATAAAAGGAGACCCAATAAGGAAAAAATG
This sequence comes from Choloepus didactylus, assembly GCF_015220235.1. NCBI lineage: Eukaryota > Metazoa > Chordata > Mammalia > Pilosa > Megalonychidae > Choloepus > Choloepus didactylus. Next base: position 15,641,377 of record NC_051318.1, on the reverse strand, counting down.
CAAGCTATTACGCAAAGGAGGACAAGAATCCCAAACATAGTTATTAATGGCAAAGAGATAAAGTATTTGGAAAATATGAACCCTGAAGGAGACCTCTGGGGAATGCAAAGGGGCCAGCAAATTATATGTGAGCTTGCAACGTGATACAGCAGAAACAACCGCACAAAACCCAAATCATTCTGAATCGCATAGCTGAGGTATCGAGTCATGGACCAAAGAAGCGAGCGATCCCTGGTGGGCTACCAGAGGCCACATCCAGGGCCCGCAGACCAGAGCTTTAGATGAAATGGAGGCAATGCGAAAGAAGGCAACCACGAAGGCAAGGAGGGGGAGAGATTGCTTTAGGGAACAGCCAGCAAAGCTTGTGCAAGTGGTGACTAAGAAGACAGAGGTCCAAGGGCAGACGAATGGCTGGACTTGGGAAGTGACAGCTAAGCGACATGGTCCTAGGGTGTGGGGAGACGGCTATGGTGGCACTGATTAGCCACGTCACCTTCTAGGGCAGCAAACGTATTGGAAGTCAAGGGCATTGCAAACAGCGACAGGGCTGTGCACAGCAGTCTCTGCTGTGAACCCCAACGAGCCTTAGGCGTGCTCAGTGTGAGAGGGACTGTGGATTGTGTAGAAGCCGTTCCAGACACAAGTTGTCCTAAGACCATCTTTGAGCACAAAGACAAAAAATTCTCAAGGACTGCATAGCCTCATTCCACCTTCACTCTTCAAGACCCTGGCTTTTGTTACATGCTTCATGATAAAGACCACTTTTGACTTGTTGCCCTCTGTATTAGTCAGGGTTCCCCAGAGAAGCAGAACTGGCAAGACAGTTAAAGAGATTTATTATAGGAATTAGCTGCTCAGTTGACCATGATGCTTGGCAATTCCAAATTCCATAGGGCAGGCTGCAAGCTGGAAACTCGGATGAAGTTTGTGAAGTTGAATTCCTCAGGGGAAGTTGACCGGCTGAAGTAGAGGCAGAAATTCTTCTTTCTGACTTCTGAAATCCTCAGCTCTGGCTTTACAACTCCCAACTGACTGGATGAGGTGACCCCCAGCTCCCACCGCCCTCATTGTTGAGGGCCATCTCCTTTGTTGATTGTAGATGCAATCAGCTGTAGACACAATCGGGCTGTAGATGCAATTAACTGACTATAGATGTTAATCCATCTATGAAATACCCTCACAATAACAATCAGGTCAGTGTTTGCTTGACCAAATAACTGAATACCATAACTTAGCCAAGCTGACCAATGAAATTAAGCATTATACGTCCCATGTCTAGTCCTCCTATAATTTCCTTTGATTTACTTTTTGCTAATGTTTTCAAAGAAAGCCAGGAGAAGAGCTGAAAGCAGCAGAAAGCAAAGGAGATACAGAGACAAGAGGCCAGGAATTCAGCACACAGCAGGGGCTGAGCTGAGAGGGCCTCGTGAGCCAGGCCCTGGACAGAGCAGATGCCTGTGGAACAGCAGCCTGCAGGCCTCGAAGGCAAGGGCAAAGGGGAGCCCTGCCCTCACCACCCTCCAGGGACAACACAGAAGGCTGGAGGCAGGCAGACAATCCCCCAGCACTGAGTGCAGGCCTCCATACCCGTGCCCTAGTTCGGTTACCACTGGCTGCAGGCCTCATCGGCTGCATAAGCCTTTCATAAATCAGTCTTTCATTCATTCAGCAAACATTTACTGAACCCATATAGGCCCAGCACTGTGCTAAACACACAGAATGCAAAAATGCATGACTTGAACTGTTACCATCCAAGGTCCTGACATGGAGAGGAGGGGAGGTAGAGGTGTAAGTAACTAATCATGCACGTGGTGGTAAGTGCAACAACAGAAAAGTGAAATGAGGTCCAGAGCCAGGGGTGGAAGGAATCGCCCAAGCCATCAAGGAGGACTCTACAGAGAACATGATGTTTGAGCTCTTGCAGAAGGAACAGGGTTTGGCCAGGCAGAGAAAGGTAAGGACATCCAAGACGGGGGTCAATAGCATCTGCAAAGGGGCGAAGAAGGACATCGTATTATACGTGGACATCCAGCCATGGCCGCTGGACTCTCACTGCCTGGCTTTGAAGCAGGGTGGCCTCTGATAGGCTCTTTAACTCCTTGCTGCCTTGCTTTCCTCATCTATAAAATAAGGATCAAAAATAGTACCCCTCTCTCAGGGCTGTTTGGAGGATTTCATGTGTTAATATAGGTAAAGCCCTTGGAATCCTGGCCAGCTCAGAAAGTACTCATTCAATATGGAGGTTGTTATTTTTATTGCCTATTCAGGGAACTTAGAGCAATTCAGCAGGATGAGAGAGGGAGAGAGGTATTGGTGGGGAGAGACAAGGCCAGCAAGAATGCATGGGGTAATCAAGGTGGGGAGAAGCCGAGTCTCCTGGTGAGATGAGAAAGAGATTTTTAATTTTTTATTTTAGAGATTCATAAGTGTGGGGGGAGGGATAAGTTGGAACTGTGTACTTTCTTTGCAATTTTTTCTGTAAACCTAAAACTGCTCTAAAAAATTACAGTTTATTATGTTAAAAAATTCTTTTTTTCATTATATTTGAAACAATTTTCCAGTTACATGACCTACAAAATTAAAACTAACACACTGGTATTTTTACATTGCATAATTCAAGAGCTCTAAGAAGCTATTGTTTAAACATGTGTTTACCTGTGGTCAAAAGAACCAACGAAAATCAAATGCCAGGGTTAAACTATTTGGTTCAAAAATGCATGTGCTAGCACAGCTTAGGAAGAAAAAAGAAGTTCTCCAAAAATAAGGTTACCCCAAGTGGTAAAATTACTAATCGAAGCAAAAAGAGTTGACATTTTAAAGGTCATAAAATACTTTGTCTAAATGAATGTTCCAACTTCCTGCCGTTCTTTCAAGCTCGTGGCCTGGGAAGACACTGGAAAAGAGGCAATGCAGAGCCTGGGGAGAGGAGGATGCTTAAGAGGATGTGTGGGGTCAGAAGGAGGCGAACTCCTACACTCAGGTGATGTCTTGGCATATCTCGTAGTTGGGAAGAAGCCACTCTACTTTATGATGCACTCATCTGTGCTTCTTAAAAACATATCCATACTGTAATGACTTGAATCGTGCCCCTGCCAAAGACCCGTTCAAGTCCTAACCCCCAGTGCTGTGGGGTAACCATTTGTAAATGGGCTCTTCCAAGATCCTATTAGGCAAGATGAAGCCAAACTGAATCAGGTGGGCCCTAATCCCACCCATATGGGACCAGAGTCTCCTAAACAGGACACAGTGAGGAGGAGACAGGGGGACACTTGCTGGGAGAGAGACGGCCGCGCGACAGCGGTGGAGACTGAGTTACGCATCTCCGGCAAGCCCCCACCTGAACCCCATGACATCAGAGAAAGTACGCACGGTCCTGCCCACACCTTGACTTTGGACTTCTGGACCCCCAAGCTATGAGAAGATAAATTCCTGTTTTCTGACCTAGCCTGTCTGCGGCATTAGTTAGAGCAGCCCTGGCAAACTAAAGCACATAGGCTTTATGAGGGAGGCGTCGGAGGATCGAGCCGCTGTGTGTTCCGGGCTTCTGTGGGAGGGGACACACCGAGCCCCCTGCCCTCAACTCCACCCTCCTCCTGGCTCATCCAGGCAGAAGCAAGGACACCAAGTGTGAATCCCTTCACAGGCTGGTCCACACACACCTGAGGGCAGGTTACCATGTGGTAAAAATCTGCTCTCCACCTTGCTGTGATGTGCTGCCCCCAGGGTAGGCCCAGCCAGGCCTCTCTGCTCTCAGCATGCATTGGCGCCACTTGTCCGGCTGGGGCTAAGATTTGAGTTAGGACTTGGCCAAAAGGAGGGCCCAGGAGGCCTCAGGCCTGAGCTCCTTGCTGCAGCCTGGTTTCCAGAGGCTTTGGCAAGTTGAGCAGGTAATAAAGTGCTTCTTGGGTTTACTTTGCCACTGTATTCTGTGCAGAGGTCTCCTTCCTAAGGTTCATGAGCAGAGATTGTGGCGTTGAGACAGAATTCCGGTGTTTCTGCAGCCATGGCCATCACGGCCTCTTAATACCATCTAAGCCCACCGTTCAGACTGACCCTAAGGTCCTGGGGATGGCCGAACACACAACACCCAACACTGGACAGATGAGATCATGGCAATTTGTCCATCACAGGTCCTCACAGCCCGAGGAAGGAGGACACCACACACCCCACAGGTTCACTCAGGGAACGCACTCCGGGGCAGAGGGAGCCAGCAGGGGCTGTGGGAGGCAGGCTTGATACTAACAAGAGGGAGGGGTGTCCCCTGGTTCCTGCAGGAGGATATGGTTGGCTTGCTTGAATAATTCTGCAGGCTGGCAGGGTCCTGAAGGCCTTTAGGCTGAGCACTGGGTGGGGTGCAGCTGGCCCAGCTGATGGGAGAGCTGGCCGGGTAGGGAGCCTTCCTTCTGGGTGGGGGCATATCTGGCAGGAGCAGAGCAACTCATGGTAGGCCTTTGGAGCCCTGTGAAGCTCAGAGATGTCAGGACAGCACTTTAAAAAATTTGTGCTTTACAATACAGCACCAAAGTGTGAACAAACCTGGGTTTGTTTTTGTTTTTATTTACTTTTTTAAATCACAGCTGGTCCCTGAAGCAGTGTCCCCTTCTCCTCCTCTTCCTCCTCGGTGCAGATGTCAGAGAGAGACAGCCAGTGCCTGACGATCTGGGACTCCATCTCCTCCAGGGACCCACGGCTCACCTGAGCCCCACGTTCCATATCTTCACTTAAGCCTGTCACAGCAAACCAAAAATGCCTCCTGAACAGATGCAGGAAAGAACGTCCTACTCCCCAGTGCGTCATCCACCAGAAGTTTCACAACTTAGAATCCAAACTGCTCAACTTATATCAGGCAATGATTGTAATTAGGATGAGTAAAGTGCTTTGAACACAAAGAGAGCCATACAATGGACATTGTCAGGTCTGGGGGAAGAGAGCTCTCAGCACAGCTCATATGGCTTGTGCCCCAATCCTGGTAAGTGCCCCAACTGATTAACAAATAAAAAGCAGGATCCATCCCAGGAAATGCCTGTGTTACCTCCCCCAGGGTTAGCATGGCTTTCCTCAGGCCTCTCATGTACCACTGTCCACTTGGATGTCATAAAAATTATAAGCCACTTGATCAGGGGGAGCTCATAAATTCCTGAGGTCTCTTAAAATACTGAGGTTTGGGAAAGTGACCCCAGAAGAGCAGGAGGTATCTGAATGAGTAATTACCAGGTTGGTGATCCCCAGGTAAAATGCTGGACACCTTAAAACCTAAAAGGTAGGTTGGCAACTGGGAAGAGTCTCTCCTTTGACCACCACAGTGGACATGTAAAGAGTTAAAAAAATGCTCCAAGGCCAGGAAATTCTACACTCTTATTTCAACAGCGGTGTTCGCTCTGCCCACACATTCCCACTAACCATTCAATGACAGGCTGCAGGCCTTGCCAGAAACCACTTGAAAGAGTGTGGTTTGCTCTGTGCCTGCGAGAACTGCAAGTTTGCAAATCGAAAGCCTTTGATGAATATTTGACAATGCAAATTCTGTTTTAGCCTCCCTACCCCTCAGCCAGTGTTGTGCCTGGGTCTCGTGGGGTGATGGGGGTAGCTCGTTTCTACACCTGACCAGACACGGACCCAGCTGGGCACATGGTCAAAGTGCCCCCTGATCTCTATTCTGCAAGATTACAAATGATCAAAAGATACTCTGATCTTGATTCTCAGGGAATCTACCACCCAGGGAAAAGGTTAGCAAAACAGTGGCAATAGCAGCTGGTGTGTGTTGAACAATCATTTCATGGCTATTTCTGTGCTTGGAACTGAACGTATGTTGGTCCTTCAATCAACAGATTTATTTTTACTGAAGCTCTTTTATGCCTGATGTTCTAAGTGCTGAGGGGTGGGGAGATCCAGAGATAAATAAAGCAGTGCTTTGCCATCCGGGAGCTTCTGCTATAAGTGAGGGAGGTGTTATCAACTCATAACATCAACAAACAGATAAGTTAGACAATTTTAGGTACTGATAAGCGCTGTGAAGGAAACAATACAAGAACCTAGGAAAGAGTGGCAGTGAATGTACGATAATGGTGGTGATAGAGGTGAGCAGGGAGAGGCTGGCCTTTGGGTAGAAACCTAAAGGCAGGAAGCTATCCTTTGATGCTCTATGGAGAGGGCATTTAAAGCAGAAGGTAAAGAAAATAAAGGTCCTAAGAGGGGACATGTTGGAGCTTCATGAGCCAAGTGTGGGTGGCAACAGATGGAGTCTGCAAGGCAGGCAGCAACGTGTAACCTGGCAGGCAGCGGCAGGAGTTTGGATTTGCTTCCGGCCACATTCAGATGCTCGCAGCCAGGCTTCACAGGAGATAAGAATTATTATGTCTTATTTTATGAATGAAGGAAACCAATGGACAGAGACAGAAAGTGGGTCACCGGAGGCCTTGTACCTCACTCAGTCCAAAATGTGGCAGAGTTGGAACTCAGAGCCAGGCCTACCCGACTGCAAATGCCATGTTCCTGTTACTCTGCCACAGTCAAAGGACCTGAGACCACATAAGCATCACCGGCCAGGCAGGTCCAGCACCCCTTAGCCCCGCTGAGATGACAGCAATGACGGAGTGCCCAGGTGGAACCTGAGAAATTGGTGCCTGGTGGGATTCAGTCAGGGGATGCTTCAAGGAGGAGGTGGACTGCGAAAGATGGGGAGGGGTCAGTAGTGTGCTGGTAAATGTTTAACCACCAGCTCTCCTGGATGGAAAGCCCTGAGGTGTAGCCTCTGCCGGTTTCCATGATGTAAATTTTCCCTCCATGGCCAATTTCAAGTTACCAAAATGGTGTCACTGAATATGGAGTTGGGAAGAAGTGAGCAGAGTTGGCTGCTGTGAGTCTGTCCGAGCAGCCCACCCACCACTGGGAGGGAACATGCCCTTCGCAGAAGCAGCTTAGTGTAGAGGTCAAAAGCATGGACACCAAGGCAGACCGACTGGGTTCAAATCACAGCTCTTGTGTTTATTAGCTGTGTGATCTTAGACAAGTTATCTAACCTCTCTGTTCCTCAGTTTACCTCCCTATAAAATGGGGATAATAACCTAAGGGTTGTTAGTGAGGATAAAATAAATTTATATTTATAAAGGTCTTAGAAAACACCTAGCACATAATAAATGATGTTTGAAAAAAAAAAATACAGAAGAAAGGGAAGCATGGTGGTTTGAATTCAGCTTATGGCACATTTCTGGGTACAAGGAATGTACCAGTTTGTATATATTATGTCTCCCAGAAAAAGCCATGTTCTTTGATGCATCTTGTGGGGCAGACATGTTAGTGGGGATTAAGTTGGAAAGTTTGGATTAGGTTGTTTCCATGTAGATGCGCCCCACACAACTGTGGGTGATAACTCTGATTGGATTTGTGCTCTCTCAAACCCTCAAAAACATTCAATAAAATACTATTAGCCATTAAACCTGGTGAGGAAAATACTTAGGACTGAAAAAGTTCATGACATTTCAAGGCCCAAAAGCAAGTTACAAAACAATTATGTAATATATTGTTTAAGTTTGCTAATGCTGCCTGAATGCAAAACACCAGAAATGGATTGGCTTTTATAAAAAGGGGTTTATTTGTTTACACAGTTGCAGTCTTAAGGCCATAAAGTGTCCAAGGTAACGCATCAACAATCGGGTGCCTTCACTGGAGGATGGCCAATGGTGTCCAGAAAACCTCTGTTAGCTGGGAAGGCATGTGGCTGGCATCTGCTCCAAGTTCTGGTTTTAAAATGGCTTTCTCCCAGGACGTTCCTCTCTAGGCTTCAGCTCCTCAAAAATGTCACTCTCAGTTGCTCTTGGGGTGTTTGTCCTGTCTTAGCTTCTCTGGAGCAAGAGTCTGCTTTCAACAGCTGTCTTCAAACTGTCTCTCATCTGCAGCTCCTGTGCTTTCTTCAAAGTGTCCCTCTTGGCTGTAGCTCCTCTTCAAAAGGTCACTCACAGCTGCACTGAGTTCCTTCTGTCTCATCTTACATAGTGTGCCAGTAATTTAATTCCGACCCACCCTGAATGGGCAGGCCAACACCTCCATGGAAATTATCTAATCAGAGTCATCACCCATAGTTGGGTGGGGCACATCTCCATGGAAACACTCAAAGAATTACAATCTAATTAACACAGACAGGTCTGCCCCACACAAGATTACATCAAAGCTAATGGTGTTTGGGGGGACATAATACATTCAAACTGGCACATATATATTCAGGAAAACTGGGGCAGGGTACCGAAATATTTAGTGGTTATTTTTTTTCCTTCTTGCTTATTCTGTATTCCCTTAATTTTTTTGCACTCTGTCCTCTCCATTCCTAGTGCTAATCACTCCTTCCTCTCTGCTCTCCAACTCTGCTCTGGCATTTCTATCACCTCACAGTATATAATAATCATTTATTTAGGCATCTCTTTCTCTCCCGCTGAACTGGAGCTCCTGGTGCAGGGACCTTATCTTATTCATCTCTTGACCACAGCAACCAGCGGGGGATGTGGCTCCTAATTGGTGCTCAATTGATGCTTATTCAGTTTATCAGGGGGCAGAAGGATAAATGATATTTTAATTTTCAAGCACCTACCGGGTGGTTACAGAGGAAATAGTGAGTGGCTCTTCTTAAAGACCGAGAAAGAAGGGGTGGATGAAATTCGGAGGACTAACTCTCCTCCAAAGGCATCAAGAGGTCGATACCTTCTCTGAGGAAAGGCTGATGGCATCCGGGGTTCCTCCTCACATGGGAAGGCTCATGGCAATGACTGCTTGTCCTTCTTCTCCTGGCTTCTAGTTTCAAAATGGCTTTCTCCAAAATGTCCCTGTCTAAGCTTCTCTCCAAACATCATTCTGTCTGCATCTCCAAGCATCTGGGTCTGTGTGGGCTCAGAGATCTCTTAAGGAATCCAGTAAATTAATTAAGACCCACCTTGAATGGGCGGAGACACATCCCCTTGGAAATAATCTAATCAAAAGGTCCCAGCCTCAACTGGGTGGGTCACATATTCATGGAAAAAATCTAATCAAAAGATTCCACCACACTAAGTCTGCACCCATAAGAATGGATTAAAATAACATGGTTCTTCTGGCGAACATAACAGATTCAAACCAGCACAGGCAGTTGAGGTGAGTTTCTGCAAGAGGTGACCTGGATGAACTTAGGTGATTCTCAGGTTGTACAAGTGAACATGACATAAAACAGCCCCACACTTCAGTGGGTAGGCACTACCTCTTACACACCAATAGGCAAGTTTGCTCAGGTGATTAAAGAGCTTGCAGGTTGGTTAAACAAGTCTCCCTGTGGAACCATGCAGCCTTATGATTCCACTGCTCCCAGGCTCTTTTGGGACTGCACAGTTTTTGTTGTAAGTGCAAAAGCAGGTGCAGCTGGTGAATTTTCAGTCTGGCAACCCCTAGCTTCAACCCAACACCCAGATGCCTTTCACTCTGACTCACTCTACTCCACAAGCCCCCCGTGGCAAAACCACTCTCCTGTGGTAGTGGGCATCTATTGTTTTTGTCTTCCCAGGATCCCTTCTTCTGCTAAGAGAGTTGGTCACAGTCTGGCAACTGTTTCCCTTTGAGTCATGCCCCTCCATCACTCTCAGACCACGTGGTTCATGCTGAATTGCCCACATCCAGCTCCAGAGATGGATGGACACGTGACCCAGGTTAGAGTGAGAACCGAACCTCTCCAGCAACAGTGCTTGGTTCAGGGGTGTGCATGTGACCAAGATTAGTCCAATCAGAATCAAAGACTGTCTAGATCCATAAAGAAATAGCATTCTTTCCCTTTTGAATTGTCTTGACACACTTGTTAAAAATCAGTTGAGCCAGACGTCCTTGTGGAGAATCACTGTGATTTCCAGCTTCAACTATGCTTGAACAGAACCTGGCGTAGCCACTCCGAGCAACCATCTGCCATGGCTCTAGCACACTCCAGCCCTGCCCCAGCACTGCTCCAGCACCGCTCCAGTGCTGCACAGCTGCCACCTTCTTTCCTCAACCACCTGTCACGATGGGCACATCTCCATCACAGGTGTGCCAGAACCACAACTAGGACTCAGAGGCTGCTGACAACTGCCAGATCAACCTGGAGCTCCATACCTCTTGCGTCTACCTGTCCATGACTTATTAATTTGACTGTGATGATGTGGCTTTGAAGAACTTTGCCGACTATTTTCTTCACAAATGTTATGAGGAGAGGGAACATGCTGAGAAACTTATGAAGCTGCAGAACCAACCAGGTGATGAATCTTTCTTCAGGAGATTAAGAAACCAGAACAAGATGGTTTGTTTGAAAGAATGGGCTGAATGCAATGGAATGTTCATTACACTTGGAAAAAATGATGAATCAGTAACTACAGGAATTACACAAACTGGCCACTGACAAAAACAATCCCATTTGTGTGACTTCATTGTGACACATCACCTGAATAAGCAGGTGAGTCCATCAAAGAATTGGGTGACTATGTAACCAACTTGGGCAAGATGGGGGACCCCAGATTCTGGCTTGGCAAAATAACTCTTTGAGAAGCACACTCTGGGAAGCAGTGATGACAAGAGCTGAGCCTTATGCCATATTCCCCAGAGCCACGGGGTGACTTCCGTGGTCACCATGGCAGTGCATGCATGTTGGGTTTACCTTTACCTTTTCTATGAGTTGTATCAACATCCACGAAGTTCTTTCATTTGTACCACTCATTCTAATATAGTAATTTGATACCTCTCCCCCCAAAATCAATTGACCATAAAAATAAAGATTTCTTTCTGGACTCTCAATTACATTCCACTGGACTATGTATTTGTCCTTAGACCAGTACTACACTGTCTTCATTACTGTAACTTTATAGTAAGATTTGAAATTGGAAAAGATGAGTCCTCCAACTTTGTGCTTCTTTCTCAAGATAGTTTGGGCTCTTCAGAGTCCCTTGCACTTCCTTAGGAATGCTGGACCACTTCCTCTAATGGGAGGGTCTTAGCTGGAACTTTCTCAGAGCTGTGCTGAGTCTGAGACTCTCCCTGTCTGATCTTCCTTCCTTCCCCCTTTCCTTTCACAGGCATCAGACCTGCATTACCGTCTGGAAGCTGTTCATGCCTTCTCTGCTCCCTCCAGTTTATCCTTCACTGGTATTTCCCCCAACAAATTTCTTGCACACCTAATCCTCTCTCAACCTCTTCTTCTCAGAGGAACTGAACCAATTTAGTTTCCTAAGCTTGGATTTTCTGAATCCTGTTCCAAACCTATTTGATATATCTGGAGATGCATCAGTCATCCAAGGAAGGGAAATTTCAACTCCCACACCTTCTTTTAAGAGATTGGAGCCCAGCATCCTCTCCATAATAAGAACAAACATACAATTCTCAATGTCCCAAATCTAGCCTCTCACCAGTGAAAGCTGGAAAGGTCAAGTCCTCAAGTGAAAACAGAATAAGGCTTTTTGGATGCTTTTCACTTGATCATTCACAACCAAGTAATGTGAATTGTTTTTTCTTGTTGTTCAACCCAGTTTGAGTCTAAATTTATCCTTATTTGCAGCCCAAAGCATCCTAACTGCAATTCACAGTGCTTGGGTGCAGTATCCTTATACAAAATCCACAATTTTACTCAAGCTAATGTAAGTTAGCATTCTAACAGTTGAAGTCAAAAGAGTATTAAAAAATAAAACATTCATGTTTCTAAAACTCATGAAGAAAGAAGATAAGATAAACTGACAGTTATTTTGCACAGCAAGAGAAAAGCACTATAAATTCCAATGATCTCTGTCACAATATTTCATCTATCTCTGAAGATGTAAAGACAATAATAACTGGTTATGTGGATATTAAAAAGAAAGGGGAGGGGAAAAAGGATTATGAGCATTAATTTGCACTAGGTACATGGAGGTTACAATTTCATAATAAAACAGAAATGTTTCATCAATTGGAAAAGCATGCAGAAACACTTGCACCTCTATTCAAAGAGAAGCTTGGCACCCACCTGAGTGAGGCAAGGAAGTAAATATATCTACCTGAATCAGGAAGAAAACTGTCCTGGCAAAAGATCATTTGGCAAAGACTTGCTAATCATCAATGAAGCTTCAATGAAGAGCCAGTCAACTGGGCTACCATACACCAGACCCATATTAGTCATTGGTTGAATACAGATGAAAGGATACAAGTCCTGGCTTCAATTTGTTCAGACTCTAGTTGGGAGATAGACATCAATAAAGCATAAGTATAGTTATCTGGTAATGGCGAACTAGGTATTTGGGCCAACCCTTCAATGGAAGACAACTTAAAAATCTGGATGAAATATTTCTCACAATCTTCTTAAAAGCCTCAAGAGCTAACCACATAGTATGAAACTGGTTGAGATTTGGGAGAGAACAGGGATTTAGAAGGGTGAGCTTGGGTACTCGGGGTGTTGCCCTGGAAATGTGTGCCCATCTGGAAAAGACAGGTTGAGATGACTGAACTGCACCAGCGGCGCCATTCCAAGGCTTGACCAGGAAAGGCAATGTAATAGCTGACCCTCTGCATTAGGACTGGATGCTGAAGGGCCATATTAAATTAGTAAGGGTGAACTAGAAGTAGAGTAGTTCTTGTACGAATTGCAGCCCAGTTCCTAGTCTTCCAGAAAAATCACAAGTTCTAAAATTAGAAGCATGTGATCCAGATTACTTGTGCTTCAAGGTGTTTTGTGTGTTTAATAGAGAAATATGACATTGTCTAGGCCTCCAATTATTCCTAGAAATAATTTTTCAACTACAGTCTCCAACACATAGTGTAAGATAAACAGGCGCACGTGAGCAAGAACCAGAGAAACAGCAGATACTGGAATTATCCAACAAGACTAAAGAAACTATGTTTATTATGTTCAAGTAGATAAGAGGCTAGTTTGAAAATTTCAAAATTGGAAACAATAAAAAGTGCCATGGCAAAAACAAATTCTAGAACTGAAAATAGGTAATAATAGAACTCAGAGAACTTGGATGCATAATAACAGATTAGACATACCTGAAAAGTTAGTAAATTGAAAGACAAGCCAAGTAGAAACTATCTAGGTGACGCAAGGATAGACAAAAGATGGTAAAAAAAGAGAAGGGATGGTAAGAGACATAGAGGATAAAATGAGAAGGTCTAACATCCATTTCAATGGAGTGCCAGAAACACACAGACAGAGCAATACTTGAAGAGATAATGACCCAGAATTTTCCAAACAGATGAAAAAAATCAATCCACAGATTTAAGAATCTTAACAAATCCCAAGCATACTAAGTAATAAATAGTGAACAAGATAAATAAATATACAGTTTTAGTGAAACCACAGAATAACAAAGAGAAAAATCTTTTTTAAGCTGGGTCAGAGGATTCCCTTTAAAGGGAATTCCCTTCAAAGGAGCAAGTCTCAAATGACAGCTGACTTCTTGACAGTGACAATGGAAACAAGCAGACATGGTATGGTGAATGTGACAAAAGAAACTAACTGCTAACCTAGAATTTTATAGCCAGTGAAGGATGCTTTAAAAATGTATGAGATGCAGCCATGTCAAATTCAGTACCTGCCCACCCATGGCAGGCACTGGCCCAAAAGGCTGCCACAGAAACACTGTAACACATGGGCCCTGAGCCTCCCTCCTGGGCCTCAGGGATAAATTTTGTTACAGACACCTAGTTAAAAAAAAAAAAAAATGTATGAGAAAATCTCATAATACAGCATCAGAAGAAATAAAGAAAGAAAGAAAATAAAGACATCCATAGGTAAGTGAAAATGAGAGAAACTCCCAGAAACAGGATCACATTAAAGGAAGTTCTAAAGGTGACCTTCAATCCCACATGGAAGGCGAGAGCTGTAGGAAAGAATAAGGAGCATTCAAAAGGGTAAAAATATACTTGAATCATAATGAAAACTAACTATGTGAATAATAGAAACATTATATATATAAGATTAAGATATATGTTAACTGCAACACACAAATGTGGATCGAAATGTTTTGAGGTCCTTGCATTTTCTGGGTTGAGGGACAAAAGTATCAAGTAACATTGGACTTTGATAAATTGGGATACATGTTGTTAATTCCAAGGAAATCACTAAGAGGATAAAAAAACAGCTATAGTTTCCAAACTAATAGAGGAAATAACAAATGAAAAATAAAGTATCAATTAAAAATGCAGGAAGGAGAGAAAAGGGCACAGAAAAACAGGTGGAACAAACATATCTTTTAGTAAGATGATCGACTTAAACATAAATGAATTAGTATTCTACATAAATGTAAATGCACAATATGGTCCAGGTAAAAGACACAGAAAATTAGAATATAGTACACTGTGTATAAAAGACACATCTGACATTTAAGGATATAGTAAAAGAATGGAACACACACCATGTAAACATTAACCTAAAGAAAACTAACATAGCTGTAATAAATCAGACAAAATAGATCTTAAGATAGCAGGTATAACTAGAGATAGAGGAAGACTTTATAATGATAAAAATTTAATTTACCCAGAAAAATGTAATAATCCTAAACTTGTTTGTAGCTAGCAATATGGCCTCAAAATCAATAAAGACCAAAAAAAAGGCCAAATTATAAAGATAAATAGACGAATCAACAATGACAGGAAGAGATTTTTTTAAATTCAGTTTTATTGAGATATATTCACATACCATACAATCATTCCTAGAGTACAATCAACTCTCCACAGCAGGATCATATAGTTGTGCATTCACCACCCCAATTTTTGAACATTTTCGTTAAACCAAAAAGAATAAAAATAAGAATTAAAAAAAAAAAGTAAAAAAGAACATCCAAAACATTACATCCCCCCTCCCCCATCCCACCCTATTTTTCATTTAGTTTTTGTCCTCATTTTTCTACTCATCCATCCATACACTGGATAAAGGGAGTGTGAGCCACAAGGTTTTCACAATCATACTGTCACACCATGTAAGCTACATAGTTATACAATTGTCTTCAAGAATCAACTGGGTTGCAGTTCAACAGTTTCAGGTATTTCCTTCTAGCTATTCCAATACACTAAAACCTAAAAAGGAATATCTATATAGTGTGTAAGAATGCCCTCCAGAGTGACCTCTCAACTCCATTTGAAATCCTCAGCCACTGAAACTTTATTTTATTTCATTTTGCTTCTCCCTTTTGGTCAAGAAGATTTTCTCAATCTCACAATGCCAGGTCCAGGCTCATCCCCGGGAGTCATATCCTGCGTTGCCAGAGAGATTTACACCCCTGGGAGTCAGGTCCCATGTAGGAGGGAGGGCAGTGAGTTCACCTGCCGAGTTGGCTTAGCTAGAGAGAGAGAGACGGCCACATCTGAGCAACAAAGAGGTTCCCTGAGGGAGACCCTTAGGTACAATTATAACAGGCTTAGCCTCTCCTTTGCAGTAACGAGCCTCATAAGGGCAAGCCCAAAGATC
Source organism: Choloepus didactylus (assembly GCF_015220235.1). Classification (NCBI taxonomy): domain Eukaryota; kingdom Metazoa; phylum Chordata; class Mammalia; order Pilosa; family Megalonychidae; genus Choloepus; species Choloepus didactylus. The sequence goes on along the minus strand of NC_051318.1, from coordinate 15,625,968 downwards.
GAGGGCCGGCATACCAAATTGTCAGTCCTCAATGTTTGTGAGAATATCAGCAACAGGCCAAAGGTGTGAGGGTTTGTTTCTGACCTCTCAATTAGACTTCATTAGTCTATATGTCTGTCCTTGTGCCAGCACTACACTATTTTGATTATTGTAGCTTTCTACTAAGTTTAAAATCAGGAAGTACGAGTCCTCCAACTTTGTCATTCTTTTTTTAAGATGGTTATAGCTATTTGGGGTCCCTTACCCTTCCATATGAATTTGATAATTGGTTTTTCTATATCTGCAAAGGTGGCTGTTGGAATTTTGATCAGGATTGCATTGAGTGTGTAAATCACTTTGGGTAGAATTGACATCTTAACAATATTTAATTTTCCAATCCGTGGATATGGAATGTTCTTTCATTTATTTAGGTCTTTAATTTCTTTCAGCAATGTTTTGTAGTTTTCCACGTATAAGTCCTTTACATCCTTGGTTACAATTATTCCTTAGATAGTTAATTCTTTTAGTTGCTGTTGTAAATGGATTCCCCCCTCCCTTGATTTACTCTTTGCACTGTTTATTACTAATATATAGAAACACCACTGATTTTTGCATGTTGATCTTGTACCCAATCACTTTGTTAGCTCTTGTAGCTTTGTTGTTGATTTTTCAGGATTTTCTATATATAAGATCATGTCATCTGCAAATAGGGAAACTTTTACTTCTTCCTTTCCAATTTGGGTGCTGTGCCGGTTTGAATGTTTTATGTCCCCCAAAACGCCATGTTCTTTGATGCAATCTTGTGGGAGCAGACGTATTAGTGTTGATTAGGTTGGAACCTACTGATTGGTGTTTCCATGGAGATTTGACTCAATCAATTGTGGGCAAGACCTTTAATTGGATAATTTCCATGGAGGTGTTAACCCACCCATTCAGGGTAGTTCTGAATTAAATCACTGAAGCCATATAAAAGAGCTGGCAAACAGAAGGAATTCAGAGCTGCAGCTGAGATATTTTGAAGATGGCTGTTGAAAGCTGATACCATTTTGAAACACAACCTGGGAGCAAGCAGATGCCAGCCACATGCCTTCCCAGCTAACAGAGGTTTTCCAGATGCCAATGGCCTTTCTCCAGTGAAGGTACCCTATTGTTGATGCCTTACCTTGGACACTTTATGGCCTTAAGACTATAACTTTGTAAACAAATTAAACCCCCTTTATAAAAGCCAATCCATTTCTGGTGCTTTGCAAAACGGCAGCATTAGCAAACTGGAACAGGTGCCTTTTATTTCTTTTTCTTGCCTAATTGCTCTGGCTAGACCTTCCAGTATGAATGTTGAATAACGGTAGTGACTATGGGCATCCTTGTCTTGTTCCTGATCTTACAAGGAAGGCTTTCAATCTTTCCCCACTGAGTATGGTGTTAGTGGTGGTTTTTCATATATGCCCTTTATCATATTGAGGATGTTTCCTTCTATTCCTAGTTTTCTATCCATCAAGAAGGGGTGCTGTATGTTGTCAAAAGTCTTTTCTGTGTCAATGGTTTTTTTCTCTGTTCTAGTAATTTGACGTACTATGTAAATTGATTTTCCCATGTTAAACCACCCCTGCATTCCTGGGATACATTCCACTTGATAAATGTATAATTCTTTTGATGTGCAGTTGGATTAGTTTGCTAGTATTTTGTTAAGGAATTTTGCATCTATATTAATAAGGAATATGGGGCTGTAATTTCCTTTTTTCTGATATAGTTATCTGGCTTTGGTGTTAGGATGCTGCTGGCCTCATAGAATGAGTTGGGAAGTGTTCCATCACCTTCAGTTTTTTGGAAGAGTTTGAGCAGTTGCTATTCCACTACCTGAAAGTCTTCTGTCCCTTAATCATCATAACCCATGTTCTCTTCTGGTTCTGTTCAGTTGAACGAATTTGTAGCAGCAACATGCCAGGCATTGCTGGATTCTGGAGCCTTCTCTTCAGGTCCTCTCCTTTCATGATTGTTGTGGATTGAATTGTGTCCCCCAAAAAAGATATGTTCAAGTCCTAATCCCCACCCTGTACCTGTGAATGTGACCTTGCTTGGAAGTAAGCAATCAAGTTAAGCTGCGGTCATACAGGGTTAGGATGGGAGCAATCCAGTCACTGGTGTCCTATAAGAAGAGAAGACATAAACGCAGAGACACATGTGCAGGGAACATGCCAAGTGATGATGGAACCAGAGACTGTGTGATGCGCCTACAAGCCAAGGAGAGCCAAGGATTGCTGGCAACCCCCAGAAGCTGGAAGAGGCAAGGAAAGATCCTCCCCGGGAGCCTTCAGAGGGAGCACAGCCCTGCAGACACCTTGATTTCAGACTTCTGGAGTCTAAAACCGTGAGACAACAAATTTCTGTTTTACGCCTCCCAGCAGGTTGTTATTTGCTTCGGCAGTCCTTGTAAGATGTGGTCCTTTACCTCAGGGAATTAAGTCTACCAGCAGGTGATAAAACATGTCCACACATAAAAACGTTACAAAGCGGGAAGTGGAAGTTTTTTAAAAAGCTTTAATTAGTTGCCATGAGTCAAGATCAAAGGAGAGGAAACTATTTTGGCCTCAGGCTGGTGACATTTGAGTTGAACCCAAAGTGAATGCAAGATTTGGCATGGAAAGGGAAGGAAGGACATTCCAGGCACAGAAACGGCTTTAAAAAAGTCACCCATGTGGGGCATCGGATGGGAAGGTGCACAAAAGCCCAGACTGGTGAGCTATTTGTTTCATGTGAAATGGTTTGAGGTTGTTTCCCAATGTTCAATGGGGACCCAGTGCAGGTTCTTGGACAGGGTCACGACCCGGCGAGGCCCTCTGGGAGCCGCTCAGGTGGACGGGAGTGAGCACTGAGCAGGCAGGAGGGAAGCAAGCAGATGAGGACAGCTGGGAGGGCAAGGGGAGAACCCGCAGGGTGTGAGCTGGCCGGTGAGGGGCAAGAGGCAAGCTGAGAGCTGAGAGCAGGGGGCTGCCTAACAGAAATGCAAATTTAAAACTACCCGGGTTTGGGTAATGGTGGCTGCAAGAAAGAGGAAAGACTTTTTGATATAAAAAGAGATACTACATATTTTAAAACTCCTGTTGTCAGGGTTCTGTGCGTGGATGAGGTCCCAAGGGATGAGATGCCCTTCTGTGAGTTTAGAAGGTGCGAGTGGGATGGACCCCACTTCCCTGCCCTTTTTTTTTTTTTAATTTTTATTTATTTTTTTAGTAACAGGTTCCTAAGTTTACATATTTTACGTCCACAACGATCCATCCATATCTCACATTATCATCACTTAGTTGTACAATCCTCATCATGCTCCATTTTAAACAATTCTCATGACCCAAAACACCTCATAGCTCTTGTCAGCCCTTAATCATTTGTCGCTAGTATTTGTGAGGTCCTAGTAAGGTATTCCTATTAATTATAGTCCCTAGTATGCAACAGGTAGATTTTTCCCATGTACCCTTCTGTTGTCAACTCTCTGTGCTAGTGTCATACCTTAGAAGTATATCATGGAAGTACCTATCCATGTTTGTGGTGCTGATCTGTCTGATACATGCCTTTAAACAACCCCTTTCAATCCTATTCACCTTCAACACAGCTCTGATACTGATAATCCCATTAACAAACCATCATGGTCACCCCTATCCATTCCCATACCTTTGAATTCACCATCATTAACATATCTGAATATCTAACATGTTCCCTGCCCTTTCTACTTGGCTAAGTTTTACTTCTCACTTACCTCCAGAGCTTCCTGATGACTCACGTCCTCAGAAAATCCTCGTCTGGTCTGCGATATCACATGGAGATTCCCTTGAGTCTTCCGCATCTACTGAGGAAACTGTTGGCAACTTGCAGCAGGGTTTGCATTTCATTCATTTTTATGTTTGCAGCCCCTGGCAGGGCGCTGACTAAAAGATCAATAAGTGATCCCATCAGTCCCTGAACAAACATGTGCAGTACGGAAAATCTGTATGCTGCGAGGCGTGAACAGAATAAACCCACACGCACCACACGCGCCAGATGCCACACTCTGGGTCGTGTCTGTGCCACATATTCTTTCCCTGGACTCCTGGGGGCATCGGGCTCTGTAGGTTCGTGTCCTTTCGCCCAGACAGGGTGGGAAGGCCTCAGGCAAGGGCCAGTGCTCAGGAGGCTGTGGGCTGGCTCCCTGGTTTACCGCAGCCCTCACATAAGGCACCAAGCGAATGTTCTGATGAACAACTTCCCCTGGCCTTTGACTTCTCAGGCGCTATAAGGGCTTGCAGAGTACTCCAATGTAATGTGTGATGGTCAAACCAGAGAGCTGCCGACCACCAGGGGTGAGTGTGTTCATGGCTCTCCTGATGAGCTGCACCCAGCAGCACGTCACATCTGTGACCCGGGGTCCCATCCATGAAGCTCTGAAGGCTCTGTGGGCAACTGTATTATCACACGTTCTGGATTTTTCTTCTTTTTTTATTTGAAACCTAAGAAGTAAAATGACTTTGGGAACACACAGAGAGCCGTAAGCCTGCCAATAAAGAGCCATTTGTTGTATGGAGTGGGCAGATTTAATAAACACTCTGCAGACAGTGAGGGCCCTGTTGGAATCACGTTGTGCTGCTACTTACACCGCTTATCTTTCATCTCCCTCCGCAGTCCTCTGTGCACGTGGCGGTCACTGCTCTCAATCCACACGCTTTCTCTCCGAGTGTAGCACATTGTTTAACCTGAGTCTTGCCTCTTCTAAATGCAAGGTGTCTCACTATCTTTTATATTAAAGCGGGGGGCACTGCTAAAAACGCAGTTGTTATATGAAGATGTGGTTTATAGAGGGCTTTGGAAGACTCGTTGAATAACCGCTCCTGTCTCCCTTGTGGTGGCCGCCCTTTTGATGGGGGCTAAGCCCTTATCTGGGAGGCATCATGTCTATTTAAACTGTTTTGTTACCTTGGGCTGCCTTTGCTGGGAAATGGTTCTGGTTCAACCCACCATTCCACCCCCTGTGGTTGTGCCAGCCAGCCCAACCCTGGCATGACGTGGAAACACAATTTGATATCTTTGCTAAGTTCAATTATATCAAAATTACTTTTGGTTAGCTTGGGCCTTCCTACAATCTGAACAAGGCACCCCCTTTTAATACGTTAACTATAAAACATAGTCCTCTTTTTTTTTTTTTTTTTTTTAAGTTAAAAAGCTCAAATTCAAACTCTTCAGAGTTGCTTTGCTTCAAATGCACTGGCAGGCACAACTCCACAGGGTTTGATCCTTTCCAAGTGAAGAGGCTTTTCTCTTGCCAAGACTGCCGCACTCCCTATTCCACGTTCTTACTTTACCAGTCCTTTCCCCAAGAAGAATGGGGGAGAAAAGAGGAAAAATAAGTTTGTATTTGACATTGAGTCAACATAAAAAAGCATGAAAAATTTCACACACTGCCCACCTCCAATGTTCATAAACTTTGCTTCCTTCTGGCTTTCCCCTTCCTGATCTACAAATTAGCACACAACTTATATTTGAAGTTAAAACAAAATCTGCCACAGAGAGCACCCCCTTATGAGCAATGCCTTCTATCCAGAATATGCACGTAAAATACATTGGAACAGAAATTAGCAGGTGAAAAATACAAGTAAAAAGAGGTTTCTTACACAATTTCCAGTGAAAACATATACTGTACTTGGGATTTCTTTGCTACAGCTAGCTTAGCCCTTTGGTTTTCTTCAACTGACTGTTTCTTCAACAGTCCACATCCCACACAGGTCTTCTGTGGGTTCTTCTTAAAGAAGTGATATTAGCAAATAGGAAAATTTCCATAATTTTCAATAATAACTACATCTGATGGACATTTTAAAAGTTGCCAGGAGAATCAGGCTCCAAGCCTTTTATTCTTTCTGAGTTTCAAAAGGCTAAAGACAACCCCTGTTAACATTTTATTCATTACCCTGCAATCTTTTTTCTAGAATACTTTTCAGTGTTTACATCCTCAAAAGTACTTTGGATTGGATTTTTGGAAACTGGTGGTAAACTATAACTACAGGAGAGAATTTTTTTCCAAGGAATTTCTTCTGTGCCTATGAGTTTATTCCCATCAAAAGGAAAAACATTCATAATAAAATAATTTGCTATTATGATTTATCCAGATGTTATTGTGAAAAAGGCAATAATACTTCTAAATTCTTAGAAATTCTTTAGTGATTTCCTGTGCTTTGATTCTTGGTCAAAATTACTTATTCTTTGAGCAATTTTTAAAGAAGGCACAAAGCTGGTAGTTTCCTGAGCCTTTGTATATCTGAGAATGTCATTTTGCATTTCAGTCTTTACCACTCAAAACTTTCTTCTAGGTTCCATGTGCATTTCCTTTTGTGTTTATTCAGCCTCACTTGAAAAGGGATTTATGAAGACCCAGGGGATGGTCATTGTCTCTACACCTGGGTGCTGGTTAAAGCACCTTTCCAGATTTACCTGTAACTGACAGGAAAGGTTGATAGACATTTCTCCAAATCCGTTTCTCAGAATGGGACTGGCGTCTCTGTAGGCAAGTCTCAGTGTTCCAGTTTGCTAAAGCTGCCATCATGCAAAATACTAGAAATGGATTGGCTTTTATAAAGGGAGTTTATTAGGTTACAAAATAACAGTTCTAAGGCCACAAAAGTGTCCAAATTAAGGCATCAACAAGAGAATACCTTCACTGAAGAAAGGCTGATGGCGTCCGGAACAACTCTGTCAGGTGGGAAGGCATGTGGCTGGCATCTGCTGGTCCTTTGCTTTTGGGTTGCATTTCAAAATGGCTTTCTCCAAAATGTCTCTGGGCGTCTGTCTTAGCTTCTCTCAGCTCTCTGCTTGGTTCTTCTGGGGCAAACTCTGGGCTTCATCTATTAGCTTAGCATCTCCAAACATTCTTCTGTCTGTATCTCCAAGTGTCTCCAAGCATTGGCAAGTGTCTGGTCTGTGTCAGCTCTTCACCTCTCTCTTAAATACTCCAGTGAACTAATCAAGACTTACCCTGAATGGGTGGGGCCCACACCTCTATGGAAATAATTTAATCAGAGTTTCACCCACAGTTATGTGAGTCACATCTCCATGGAAACATTCAATCAAAAGTTTCCACCCAACAAGATTGGATTAAAAGATCATGGCTTTACCTCAGCAGGTAATCTCACTGCCCTCCCTCCTATATGGGACCTGACTCCCAGGGGTGTAAATCTCCCTGGCAACACAGGGTATGACTCCCGGGAATGAATCTGGACCCAACACTGTGGGATTGAGAACATATTCTTGACCAAAAGGGGTATGTGAAATGAAATGAAATAAAGCTTCAATGGCTGAGAGATTTCAAAGGGAGTCGAGAGGTCACTCTGGTGGGCATTCTTACGCACTTCATAGATAATACTTTTTAGGTTTAATGTATTGGAAGAGCTAGAAGTAAATACCTGAAATTATCAAACTCCAACCCAGTAGCCTTGACTCTTAAAGACGATTGTATAACTGTGTAGCCTACAAGGGGTGACAGTGTGATTGTGAAAACCTTGTGGATCGCACTGTCTTTATCCAGTATATGGATGGATGAGTAGGAAAATGGGGACAAAATCTAAATGAAAAATAGGGTGGGATGGGGGGATGGTTTGGGTGTTCTTTTTTACTTTCATTTCTTATTCTGATTCTGATTCTGGTGTAAGGAAAGTGGTCAAAAATAGATTGGGGTGATGAAGGTGTAACTATACGATGGTTCTGTGAACAGTTGATTGTACACCATAGATGACTGTATGGTATGAGAATATATCTCAACAAAACTAAATTTAATTAAAAAAAAAAAAAAAAAGATCATGGCTTTTGTGGGAGACATAATGTATGCAAACAGGCATAGTCCAAATACAATCCTTCTCACTCTAGGGCTGGGCTTGGAAACTGAAAAGGTACAGTGGGGTACAGACTTGTCAGATGCTTCCCTGGCACTGGCCTCAGGGCTCCTCCTGCTGCCAACACCACCCAACCCTGCTCCCTCCCCCATTTTACTGTGAGGTGGAGAGGAGACGCCACTCCTGCCTTGCCAAGTGGAGTCTTCCTACTTCAGTACTTTCTGTGCGTTGCGGTTCCCACCCATTGGAGACTGAATCGTGACCCCACATAGATGTGTTCAAGTCTTAATCTGTGTACCTGTGGGTGTGAACCCATTCATAAATATTATCTTTGAAGATGTTATTATCAGTTAAGGTGTAGACTCATCTGTGAGTAGGATCTTTGAAGATCCTATTTAGAGGAGGCCAAATTGAATCAGGGTGGGCCTTAATCCATGTGAAACCAGAAGAAGCCATGTGACAAAGGCAGAAAGGCGAGCGAAGGACCCCAAGGGTTGTGGCAAGCTGCAAGAGAATGCTACACTTTGGGGAAAAACCATGGTCTGTTGAAATGCTGATTTTGGACTTCTAGTCTCCAAAACCAAGAGACAATATACTCCCATTGTTTAAGCCCACCTTTGTGTGGCAGCTTTCACCAGCCTGGTGAACCAAGACACCATGTGTTCATAAAGTGAGGAATTCCAAGAGGAGGAGCCGGGAGAGGGATAACTACAGCATTGGGCTGACATAAAATGATCACCTGGCCATGTTACAGATGCTCTGTTTGGTTGGTATGAACCTGCTTGATCCCTACATGTAAGCAGAGGGTGGGGAAAGGAAGAGAGCTGGGTCCACTGTGCTCTGGGGTGATGCTTCTCCACCCAGTCTGATCTGCTTCTTACCCTGTAGAAATTCCCACCATATTATGTTAATAAGTCGAATATCCTAGTTTTGGGGAATTTTAAACTTCTCCTTTGGCATGAGCATTGGTCAGATAGGGAGGCACAAGAAGGGGCTGCAAGCAGATGCTATTTTAAACTGAATGTCTGTAATTAAATTCTTGACTTCAATGGTGGGGAAAAACAATGAAATAATTTCTGTCCTAATATTAAGAAACTGTGATACAATTTGTAATAACATAAAGCAGATGGGTTCTAGATAAAAGCAGACATGGTCTGAATCCCAGTGTCCTAATTTATTAGTTGCTTGGCCTTGGCATGTCATTTATTAATTGTAGATTTGTATTCAAGCCAAAAAAGTGTGAGTTCAAGACCTTCTCTGTTATGGGTCCATCTGTACACTGCTTAAACACAGAAAAACACTGCAGACAATTACAAGCCTTTTGGAAACGATACTTGGTTTCTTGGTTGCAGTTACTGACTCTTCAAGAGTGCATTTTCAAAGCCCAAGACAGTGGTCATAAGAAGTGATAATCATTCCAAAGAATGATGTGTAGTCTTTCTTCAGACTGCTTCAAACGGTGTCAAAACAAGTTTTGCTTTTGATTAAGTCTCTAAATTAACTGGTTAAAAATTAAACAGAAGGGGGAAAGTTCGATGGGCAGGGGGTTGTACTAGACTGCCCATACCCTAAATTTAATAAGTCCCTGCTGAAGTGTAGTTTTGTTAGGTTTAAAAATTCACCAATAAGGCTAAAAGCCAGCATAATTAAAACAAATTATTTATTTTAAGTTCTATCATTTTAGGGTTTTTCAGAAGTGAATCATGAAATGAGAAACAAGTTTTCACAGCTGTAGCATTTATGACAAAGTTTAAGATCTACATGACCTTGATTTAAAATATTCAGGGAGTTTCCATTATTCAGAATCCATGAAGAAGGTTTCAAAGTCCAGATCCAAGTCGGAAACGAGGGCACTTACAAAGTCATCAAGAGAAGGACGCTTCTGAAGCATACCTGCAAACAAAGAGATCATCCAACACATTCACTGGCAGACAAGAAAGAATCACAAAGATACATATCCAAATCTGTACACTATGGGGACTTTCAGGCTTTTTGAAATAAGAGTTTGGCTCCATAACTTGACTCTGATGACATTTCATAAAGTCATGGGACCATGTGTGGGCCCCCTGAAGCTAATTATAATTTTGATGCATTTTTACTATCTAATCAACACTCAGTTTAGAGATTTAGGCCCAAATATTGTTCCCAAGGGTTTTTATTTTTGCAGACGTTACTACACATTTGGACTAACTGAAGACTGAAGTTTTAAGTTGTCTGTGACTTGGAATGAATCAGAATTTAGCAAGTTAAAATTTTTTAGCAAGTTTTATCATCAAGTTCTCTACACTTCAAGATCAATCAAGTGTTAACTCTTTTGCAGAAATCTTACACCAGAATCAGGCTGTTTGCTTTCCTCCACATTTTCCTGTCTTGGAGAACTCCTAGCCTTGCAATTTACTAATTGCATAATGCAGAAGTTACTTAAAATCTCTGCTACTCAAATTTCCTCCTCTAAGGATTGCTGCAAAGATAAAACAGAAAGGTGTAGTGGAAAGCAATGAGACACAGTATCTAGCATATAAAAGAATTCAATCAAAAGCTGAATTTAACGATCTCCATTGTTCACTCCAAAGAAGCCAAAGACAAAGGTTCAAGCTATCAACCTTGTTGCCTCAACCTAAATTCTAGGCAGTTAACGATAACTCAAAGGTTGAACTCAGTCTCTAAAGTGCCATATAATTTGGGGATGGATCACATAAAACCACTTTCAACACTGTAACAGTAAAAGATTGCCAGAGTCCTAGATTATGCTCTAAATCTTTAATGTGATTCAATTCACCTGCACTATGTATTTGCTGTGCATAAAGAATGAGGCCAGGTGGTGAGCATACAAAGCTGACTACTAGGCTATGGCACAACAGGAGGGTGAGAAAGACATAGTCACAGAAGTAAACCATGTGGAACTAGATATCCAGATTTTTTGGGGGGGGAGGGGGGATAATCTTGATCCCTATCATCACACCATACAGAAATATTAATTTGAGATGTATCACAGACCTTATCATAAAATCAAAACTATAAAGTATCCAAAAGAAAACAGAATATCCTTGTGACTTAGAGGTACGTGAAGGTTTCTTAGGACACAAAAAGCAATGAACATAAAAGAAACAAATCGATAAAACTGATACAAAAACTTCCACTCTTTAAAAGGCACCATTAAGAAAATGAATAGGCAAAGGACAGAGTTGAGGAAATATTCTCACAACAAACATCTGACATAGAACTGATATCCAGAATATATGAAGAACTTCAACTCATCTTAAAAAAGGTTAAAAAAAAAAAAATGCCAAAAGATTTGAGAACCTGTCCACAAAAGAGGATATCCAAATAAACACATATGATTAACAAGCACTTAGAAGATGCTCACCATCTTAAGTCATCAGGGAAATGAAGATTAAAACCCCAATGAAATACCATGATATGCCCACCAAAACAGCTACAATTAAAAAAGACTGGCAACACCAAATGCTGGCAAAGCTGTTGGCAACCTGAATTGCCCTACATTTGCAATGAGAACATAAAATTATGAAAACATTGGCAAGAGGTCTAGCAGTTTCTTATAAAACTAAACACACCTACCCTATGACCAGCCATTTGCTCCCAAGTATTTACCCAAGAGAAATGAAATCATGTGTCCACCAAAAAAGACATGCACAAAATATTTTATTTGTAATAACTCAAAACTGGAAATAACCCACGTTTCCATTAACAGGAAATGGATAAGCACACTGTGGTATATTTATGTAATGGAATACTATTACATAATTAAAAAAAGGAACAAACTACTGATATATGCAACACCACAGATGGATCTCAAAAATATTTTACTAAATGAAAGAAGCCTTACACAAAGGGGTAGATACTGTTTGATTTCATTTATATTGAAGTTCAAAAATCTACAATGAAAAAATCAAAGCAGTGGTTACCATTGGGAGTGGAGATGGGAATTGATTGAGAAGAGGTATGAGGGAACTTTCTGATGTGATGGTAATGTTCTGTATCTAGATAGTGATCTGCATTATAAATGCATATACATGTATTAAAATTCTTTGAAAGGTACAAGTAGGATTTGTGCATTTCACTGTATATATATTTTACCTAAAAAACCCATAAACAAATACTGACATCTAGTTAATGACGTGCACACAAAAGTGTCTAGAAGTGATACCTACAACTGAATTTGAAATGCTTCGTCATATAGGATGGATGGATGATATGGATGGAGAGTGGATGGAGGGATAGACAGATGGATGTGATGAAGCAAATGTTAATTGTGGAATCTAAATGGCAAGTATGTGACTATTCATTGAACTAGTCAACTTTTTGGAATATTTGAAAATTTTCAACATAAAATGCTTGGGAAAAAATAAATTGTGGATGTTAATAGCATCCGACGTACAGCAGGAGACCAGAGGGAGAAAGGTGGACGAACTCCAAAGGAGAGATTCAGAAAGGTTTTTGGAGAAGATAGATTTGAGTACAAACTTAAAAGATGGGAAGGATTTAGATCCTAATTAGGACCATTTAGGCAGAGGGGACAACATGATAAAGGCAAGAAGGTGGAAAAATGCAAATTATACATAGACCATGAAATGGTCTGGCAGGGTTAGAGTAAGGGCAGGGGGGACTCGGAGAGGAATGACCTAAGACCCAGAGGACGAGAGGACCAGAGGCCAGAATGGAGAACTTGAGATGGGAACACAGGAGCAGCAGGGCTGTGAGGACAAACAACCACTGGTCAAGTCCAAGGGGCAGGGGATGCACCATAAGACTCTGTCCTGCACCAGCCAGAAGTGAGAATGTGGAGGTCAACGGGTGGGTGCAGGGCTGGAGATGTACAATCCCGTGACGTTAATTACATCCACAGTGTTGGCCTACCATCACCACTGTACGTTACCAAAATTTTTTATCATCCACAACAGAAACTCTGCACCCATGAAGCAATAACTTCTCCTTCCCCTCATCCCCTGGCCCTGGGAACCTGACAGCTACTATCTGTCTCCATGAATTTGCTTATTCTAGGTATAAACGAGATCATACAATATTGTCTTTTCTGTCAGATACTTTTAAGCCACTAACTAGACTGGTGTAGGTAAGAACAACAAGACTATTGCCATATTTTCAACCACAACCTAAATATTTCTATCCTCTTTCAAGTTCAGATTTTAATATCTCCATCGTAGGAAGCCTTGACATGTCACTTATTAATTGTACTTTCTGGATTACTGGAAGAGAATTTCATCTCTTCACCTTTATTTGCAAAACTGAAGTTCAAAACACTTTTTTTTTTTTAAAAAAAAAACAATAAAATAATCTCCATGGATGACAGAAGGCCCTGGCTCTGGTCAGCTGTGTCACCAATGATAGAGATGCTGGGTCTCTGATGACTACTAAGGTAGCACACTGTACACTTCAGCAGACTCAGTGTGATTTTAAACCAGGTTTCACAGACTTAATGCAGAGAACACTTTGTAGGAAAAACATTTAAATGTGGCTTTCGATAAAAAGTTTTAGCTATTACATCATTTTCTACCTTTTAAAATTTGAAACATTTCTATAATGAAATGACTGGTCATTTATAATTAAATGACTAGAACTGTCAGAATCTAGTCAGGTAAGTGTGGCCCTCCTGTTCCTTTGAAGTGGTTCATTTCCACAGAACAAACTGCCAATATAAACATGACCTTGCTCTCCTCCACAGACACACCTGCCTGGTACACATCCTCTTCAATTTCCCATCTTGAACCATTCCTGCATCTCAGAGAATGGAAATTGGGGGAACAACAAGAGAAAAATACACACACTCATGGTATCTTTTAAAACCAATCTGGTTAGAGCTAAATGGCTTGGTTGGTAATTTTGTGTGTAATGTGATTGCTAAAAATGAAGGTTCAAACAGAAGGGAAACAGGACCTGAAGGGGAAAGAAGGCTCCCCTTGCTTTAATTAGATCTAAATGTTTTGCAAGTGTCAACCTGAACTAACCCAACACAGAGAATTATAAAAAACCCAACGTTTTCAGGCAGTTTCACAAATAAGTTAGCTTTTATATATTAGTATCATTAAAAAATTTCAAGCATTCTTGGGTTTTTTATTTTTAAGCTGAAAAAGATTTCCCTTTAGCCTTCAAGTCTTAATTTTAAAAGGGTGATGATCAGACTCGCAATTCCTTAGGAGCCCCTGGGAACCGCCTTGAAGTCGTTCAGTGTATAACTGGGTGGAGCTCACACATATATTTCATGATGGAAATCTCCCGAATTAGGAGGAAAATAGACGGATTTTGCCAAAAGAACTGAAATAAATGAACAAACACAACTGCAAAGAGGGAAATGTCAATAACAGTATAAGACAAAATTGCATTAGGATCTACAATGCAAATATCACTTCATAAACAGGAAAAGAGGTAGTTGGGTTTCATATACTCATCCTACTCAGAGGGATGGAGGATATATAACGAGTAGTTAAAAAGAATGGTGATTTAATTTAATTTTCACCTCATTTTACCTGGGAGGTAAATTGGACTAATAAAAGATGGCGCAAGCTGGAACATTTTTCATCTTGATTGCTCTGCTCAAACTAGCAGGTTTCCTAACCTTGAAATACTAGGGCAATTATTCCAGGCCTGACCAAAATTATGATATCAAAAGGATTCCAAGATTGGCTGTTTAAGTAGTAAGGGTTTACAAATGTGTTGACATCTCTACTGTTGACTATTAACACAGAGTGTTACCCTGCCTCACAGCCCTGGCCAGAGTGTGGTGGGAGGTACAGTAAGAACATGGCAGGATGCATAGGGTGGATTATCTCAGTAGCTTGTGGTCCTCTGGAAACTGGCTCTTTCCTTGTGGAGTCAGGGAAGGAAATGCCCTTCTTTTTGGGGGTCCGAAGGTGTGATGGAGTTGCATTGCCTAGATGCATGCCCCAGGTTGCCAAAAGAGATTAGGCCTGGGTCCTCCATATTTTGGGAGCAAGGTGGATGGAGAAGTCCTGCCACTTATCATAACTGGCCAGGCATTTAGAGGCCAAGGTGGTCAGGGACAAGCTATTCATCAGTTCTCTTAAAAATCAAAGCAAAAGCCAATCATATGCTTCCATTTCAATGCAGCATTGGTATTTGGTTTAAATGAATTAATGAGTTATATCAGCCTACTTTAATATTTAAAGCCTACAGATATCTATTTACTTAGGGGATGGCCTGATGAATCAAGAAAGCCCCTCAAAGGAAACATTATGAAGGTCTCTACCAAGACCTATAGGCCTGAGCTATGGAAACACTGCAGAGGAGTTAGCAGGCTGTCTGTAAACATTCTCTGTTCAGGTGAGAATTTGGGGCTGAATGGAACATTCCCTGATTCAGCATGGCACTTCAAAACTTGAAATTTCAGTCTAATTCTCTTCAAACTACAAGATTTTTTTTTTTTTTTTGATGGGTTGCCAAAGAGGAATAGAGAGGAAATATAAATTCTTCCTTTTCTAAACAAAATTTTAGATGGTTTTAAAGAAGGCAAAATATCTTGATGACTACTGCAAGGGTTTAGTGAGTGACCACCTTGGGTTAGAATACTAGTCAAGAGACCTTCAGAGCAGTCACTAACTTCCCTAGGCCTCATTTCTGCTAGTATAAACATTGTTTGAAGTTCATAAGACTGGCACAATACCATCTACTTTGCTAGACTGTTACAACGATTAAGTAAGATAGTGCACTTAACAAGCAGAAACACTTAATAACTGGCAACAGTAACACTCAGACCCAAAGATTTATGAAGACCTATTTCCCAGGTCAAAAGTTGAAGGATAAGGTTGCTTATTATTTTTGCACAATTTAAACTTCAAAACATTGGTCTGTGATTAAGTATTTAGGATGTTATCATAAAACTCACAATCACAAGCTAATTATCTTGCTAATGAACCATTACTTTATTTTTTTTTCAACTTTTTGCCATCTGCTGTTTTCAGACAACTGTTTAATAAATGATGCAAACAAAAGATGGAACTAAAATCAATCCATTTGTCTACCTATTAGCAGCTCTGATAAAAGGGTATCAAGAAGAGGTGAAAACAACTCAGTTCAATCATGCTTTGACTCTCCCAGGTGATCAGCTGTCTCTGCTGTGCCTGAGCTCCATTACCAAACATCATCACTTTGATGTACTGAAAAGCAGATTATCTACGTAGATTTGGGATTGAGTGGAAAGGAGATTCTGAGTAGTAGTCCCAACAACACTACCAATTCTAGAAATGCATCAGAATATTTAATAGCTACTTTTTTTATGGTGACATAATTATATGTGTCAAACTCAGCTCCGAATGACTGCAAATTGTAGCTATAAAGGCTGGCCTGGTGGTTTGAACAATCTTGAGTAAATTTTATGAGATCAGAATTCTCCTTCCAGATCTGTCTCTCCCAAGCCTAGGGCAACTGCATGGCTCACCTTCTCTACTTTGAAGTTTTGCCTGCTACTACAAGGCTGTGGTTACCCACACCTTTTTTCTAAAGGTGGATTCCCACTATCTACCATCAGTTCCTGGGAAAATCAGAATATTAGCCAGAAAGTGAAATTCCTTTTCTCCTTTGAACTTAAAAAACTCTGCTCCTTCGGCTGGGTTAATGTTTGTTGCTGTTCAAATACAAGGTTCTCTCTTTGTGGACTGGGCTGCCAGTGGAGGCTCTGAACTGTCTGCCATATGTAAGTTGGCCCAGCGAGTTGATCCCCAAATATATGCTCTGTTTACATGCTGGCATTTTAATTTCATTGTCCGATTTAATAATCCCCATTTACAATTAAAATTCTGGGTTACAAAACATTTTGCCTTTTGAAGCTCAATGTCTTCTTTAAGCAAACACACCCACACATTAAACATGTCCACACCCTCTGAAAAAATCAGCGCCTTTACAGAAGGGAGGGCTGAGCCTTGAGAACCAGGTGCTCTCTTCCATTTCTTTCTCCAAAAAAGCTCTCAGTTATTTCAGAGGCTTGGTTGAGTAAATACCTAAACAAGCCAAAGATTAGGGAGTTTATTTACCTGGCTATTATTCCGGGTTGCTATTTACCTCCATTACTGAAACTATGTCATAATCTTGGCACCATTAAATTCTAACTTGAATTCCATGCCATGCAAGACAAAGTTTCTGCCAATGAGTGTGTTGTAAACTACCTAACTTTGCTGTGCAAACATTCATTCATGCATTCCCATCCAACAACACCTATTTTGCTATAAAACCATTTTACTATACGTAAGACAATAGATACTTCAATTCTAGTAAGCATCTAGATTTATCCCATGGAATCCTACCCTGAGAACTCCACAGTATCTTCTTTGAGCATCAGTGTATTCCTAACAAGGCAGCTCAGTTGCCAAGAATTACAATAAAGTAAGGAGAAAAATAAAGTAGAATAGCCATGCAACTGTTCTCAAAGCAAAAGCTTTCTAGTAGGAACTGAAAAAGGTGTTTAAGGAATCACTGGTCTACATTAGATGAGTAAGAGAAGTTGAATTTGAATCCTAGCTCTACCACTTGCTACCGACCATGGGCAAGTAAGCTACTTCAGCCCTCTTTGAACAGTTTAGAGAATTAAGTGAGATAACGTGCAATGAGCTTAGCATAGTACGTGGCCCGTTGGAAACACTCAACAGATACTTTCAGCAGAAGTTGTTATTGTTCTCACCACTGTTATTGTTACTACATTTACTCTCTCCTGTCCTTTCAACTTGAGAAATAGAAGAGAGTAGACACAGGTTTTACTGGTTAATATTCAACATACAGTATTACTTACCTTAGGAAAATCAGTATGCAAGGCTATTGCAGCATTTTAATAAAATCCCCATCCTAAAGCTAAATGTGCATGCACAAAAGGGAAGACAGAAATGAACATTGTATTGAAATTCCAATTCATCTGAGTCTGTGATTTAAGATTTTCAGAATTTTTTTTTTTAAGTGTAGTTTTTAAAAAACTGCTTGAGGGGAAAATGTAAGTGGAGTCTAGTCTTCCTTCTGACCCTACAGCTTAAGCAAACTAAACATACATTTAGTACTTTGAGGAAAGAGATTAAAAAACCAAACATGTGTTACTTGACATTCCTTAACTCATACAATGGAATAGAAAAGGAAATTCATAATGTTACTCAAATATTTGAACTGTACAAACTCTGAGATTAAGGAAGGGTTACTATATTTTTAAAAAATGTTGTAAAAATGAACTACTAAGTTAAAAAGAAAACTAGGCTGAAGTATGATAATTCCTAAATCTAGCTTCTTTATTAATAATTTTATGTAATAGGCAAAAGGAAAAAGTTTATTTTACAGATAGTTAAAAAGACTCAACTTAACACCAGGTTGTATCTTGCAAACAATCTTTCAGGAAATGAGCTAGTTAAACCAAGAGAAATTTTCTCATTTCTAAGCTCCGTGGCAATATATCAAACAAGAGGTGGTTAGCAAATGCCAATTTCAATTCCTCAACTAAAATCTGCTCTAAATCTCTACTTTTTATTATTTTAGCTTTTATTGGTGTACCATCCATATGCAAAGTCATCCCCAACATCAGTCCTGCCCAAGAGACCTAAGGCTCCTAATTTCCTCAGCCCTGGAAGCTGGTGTCTGAGGGTGTCAAGCAGGAAAGCTTAGACTCTAGATCAAGAGCTCTGGGGAGATGGCATCTGCTTTTATAACCTGTTTCCAGCCCATAGCCAGCAGCACACATTTGTAACCACATATCAAGAACACCATCTGCAAGTAACCGTCCTTAAAGAACATTTTATGTTGCTTCCATTAAGCACTCAGAGGAAGCTGAAAGAATATTATCTGCATTGCCTTTAGAAGGTAGTATGCATTGACATAAGCTAAAAATGGGATCATTGATACATTTCTTGGAATGAGTCTACTACAAGATATTTACTCAGGGGAAAAAGGCTCTCAGATCTCAAATAAATTCACACTCCAGAGACATTATCTCAAATGGCCACACAAATGGAAGAGGGCAATGCTAAACTCACACAGCAAGTAGAAAATGAGAGCTTACTAAGATTCTGAGAAAACTGTCAAAATGAGGGCAGCTCATCAAAAGTAACCAGTGCCCAAAGAGAGGTCTGAGGAAAGGACAGTAGCAGCAGTCTTCAGGTCAAAGAGGAGTCAGGTGGGAGATGCTGGTGGGTCCCTCAAGGACTCTGGAGAGCAGCTTGGGTCAAACTCTGGCTGCGCATTTCACAGCCTGGCAGCACTGGGGATGCTGCTGAACTTCTCGAGGCCTTCATCTCCATATATGTGAAATGGGGATCCCACCACTGCCAAATTAGTGTCACGTGGCTTATAGATTCTGTCCCCATCCTCACCTAGCACACTTTCATTATGTCATTCTCCCTTGACCTTTGACCCTTCCTTCATAATGGCTCTCCTTCCTTATTGCACAAGTATCTGGGATCATTTGGGCTGGACTTTAAAGATGGGAGGACTCCTGCTGATGCACATGGTCAGCAAGAGAAGCTCAAATCTGGCCAGTGAGAACCTAAACAGGAACATGCAATGACAGCTTGTGGTCCCACAGGGTCCTCTGTCTTTCCCTGCTATCTGGTTCTTTTACACCCAATACTCATTCACCCTGTGGGCAGAAGTCAGTCATGGCCCTTAGATGAAAAGTGCCTAAACTATACGTAAGTTCATGCCGGGCTGATAGAAGATTTAGCAGTCAAGAGTTAAAATTCTGCCTGCTTGGCAATTCACAATTGCCAAGAAATGGAAACAACCCAAATGTCCTTCAACAGATGAATGGATAAATAAAACGTGGTATATACACACGATGGAATACTATGCAGCAGTAAGAAGGAACGATGTCGTGAAACATGTGACAACTTGGATGAACCCTGAAGACATAATGCTGAGCGAAATAAGTCAGGCACAAAAAGAGAAATATTATATGCTACCACTAATGTGAAATTGCTGGGGGACAATGCATGGGGTGTTGGACTTCCCCACCTCAGTGGTTGCTGATGTACTCGCAGACACTGGGGACTTGTGGTTTGATGGGCTGGGCCCTCAATCATGGGACTTGCCCTTGGGAAGACTGTTACAGCAAAGGAGAGGCTAGGCCTGCTTATAATTGTGCCTAAGTGTCTCCTCCTGAGTGCCTCTTTGTTGCTCAGATGTGGCCCCCTCTCTCTAGCTAAGCCAACTTGGCAGATGAAATCACTGCCCTCCCTCTATGTGGGATCTGACACCTAGGGGTGTAAATACCACTGCAACATGGAATATGACTCCTGGGGAGGATTCTAGACCCAGCATCGTGGGATGGAGAACATCTTCTTGACCAAAAGGGGGATGTGAAATGAAATGAAATAAGTTTCAGTGGCTGAGAGATTCTAAAAGGAGCCGAGAAGTCACTCTGGTGGGCACTCTTACGTACCATACAGACAACCCTTTTTAGGTTCTAATGAATTGGAATAGCTAGCAGTAAATACCTGAAACTATCAAACTACAACCCAGAACTCCTGAATCTTGAAGACGATTATATAAAAATGTAGCTTATGAGGGGTGACAATGTGATTGGGAAAGCCATAAGGACCACACTCCCCTTTGTCCAGTGTATGGATGGATGAGTAGAAAAACGGGGGAAAAAAAAAAAAAATTCTGCCTCCTTATAAGTTACCTTCCCAGAGGCTTCTCATCATACTGGCTAGCAAAAATTATGTTGTTGAAGTTAGTCACTGGAACACTGGGAATCAAATAGGAAAAAAAAAAAAAAAAAAATCCAAGGCTGCTAGAGGCTTTTGGGTTAAGTTACATAGAAGAAAACGATCTACTGTTTCCTGGTAAAGGCTGCTTTCCTTTTATTGATACGAAGAGATCAAAACGATTTCTATTATCCAACATTTTTAAAATGACCCAAAATGTTTATCAGTTTCTAGAATGGCAGTATGCGGCCTTGATATGATAACAAAACACCATAGTATACGCAGACTACTTGCTCCTAGCGTTACCGAGTCAATCAGAAAATGGAAAAATTAACACTCTTTCCAGGAGGGCATTTCACTTACAGCATCCACCCATTTTCTCTTTTGTTTATCTGTATCTTAGAAATACTGACCTTGTCTCTTGGCTTTAGTACTTTGCATCTGAAATCCCATTAATCCGTTTGGTTCAAATGTTTGAACTTCCCCTTTCTATTTATAATCAAAGTACATTTGAGTAGCTATCCAAAGAGTGGGCATCTCTGATTTTTACAGAACGCCACCTGATCCTTAGAGAAGCCTGTATGTATTTTGGGATTGGCATCGGGTGAAAGTAGGCTCCAGACTCCAAGATATGATTCCCATTGACAGAACAGGTATATCTAGAGCCTTCCTGAGGACAGGCACTTTGTCTACGTCTTATTTATTAATGTCTGTATCCTCCGCACATCGCCTCCCCGCAGTGCTCTCCCTCAGGGCTGCCTCACCTGGCTGTCCCATTGGTGCAGAGCACAGAGGAAGCCGACTGAGGGGCAAGAAGGGATGGACCTCCAGCCAGCCCTGTGCCGGACAGAATCAGCCCAGAGGGCTCCTTTTTGTAATTCTCGTAAGGATGTTATGTCCATCACATGCACACCTACTCACTTACATAAATGCAGGGCTCATATATTATTCTTGTTTATTTTTGTGACCCCAAAGTGCCTGGGTTAGCAGTAAGTACTCCACAAATGTTTGCTGAGCCTAAATGAATTGACACTGTTAACAACTAACAAACTACTTTTTTATTCTATTGGATCATTTAATGGTCACCAACCTAAGGACACTGAAACACTGTGTTTGAATGAAAGACAGTATCTTGGACAGCTACTTCAACCTCAGGCTACAAAGGTGGTGGGGTTAGAAGCAAGTGCTCCAGGGAAGTGAACACACACACGGTACCTGGGAGGAGGTGGGACATCAAATGGAAGGTTAAGGTCAAAAACTTCAAAGACAGCTAGGCCCAAGTTAGAGTTTGCCTAGAGTTGGCCCTGCTTTCATTAAGCCTCAAGAGTTGACTTACCTCATATAACAAAGCACATTATTAATGGTCATACGTTATCCAACTCCTTCTCCATTAAATTGCAGAATTAATCTCTGATCTCCTACAGTACTGAAAGTCTTTTCTACTTCAATGCCCATTTCTCAAGTAACTATGAATTTACCAAACTGACTTGGTGGTCTTACATACCTTGCTGAAGACTGGTTATGTATAGTGTAATAAAATATGTGGTGTTTCTAGGAAAAAGTCTACAAGGAGCACAAACCACCTCAGAGAGCTAAATGGATGGCATTCACTTAAAGCTATGGTTTTCTCCTAACTGCTAATTGAGGTTCTTTGATCAGAACAGGGATTGAGGCCTGTGATGGGTAATTTTGTGTCAGCTTGGCTAGGTTATGATGTCCAGCTGTTTGGTCAAATACTAGTCTAGATGTTGCTGTGGAAGTATTTTCCAGATGGGATTAGCATCTACAATCAGTTGACCTTAAGTAAAGGAGATTATCTTCAATGATGTGTGGGCCTCAGCCAATCACTTGGAGGCTTTAAGAGCAAAGAACTTACTGAAGGTCCCTCCCAGGGATCAGAAGGAATTCTGCCTCAAGAATTCTTCTCCTCTCTGAGTTTCCAGCCTGCCTGCCGGCTCCCCTACAGATTTCGGATTCAAGGTTGCAACATCACTCTTTCTGGGATTTCTAGGCTGCCAGCCTGCCCTACAGATTTCTGACTTGCCAGCCCCACAATGCCAGGAGCCAATTCCTTAAAATAAATTTCTTCTTATGCATACTCTCACACACACACAACCTGTCCTGTTGGTTCTGTTTCTTCAGGGGACCCTTGACTACTACAAGGCCAGTGAAGCAGGCAACAGGGATTATGAGGTGTGAGGTGGTGGCTGGAAGCAGCTGAACAGGTAGTGGGGACAGCAAGGCAAAACCTGACACCCAGACCACGAAGCAGACACAGTCACATGAAATCACAGAGTGTGCGAGATACTGAACCCTAAGGGCACGGCAGAAAACCTTTGCTATATATAGTTTTTCAAAAGAGCTTCACAAAAAACTATTTAGGCCCACAAAATACTTGGGAATGTTTATGTGGTATAGAGATAACAAGGCAAATAAAAACTTGTTCCCATTCCAATAAACACAACTTTTTTTATGGCACAAGAAACATTTGACCTTTTAAGCACACTTTGCTGTTCATGTATTCATTCCTTGAACAAATATTTATTGAATGTCTATGTGCCAATATAACAGGTGCACTGAACATAACAATTTCCCTCCCCTCACACAGCATGTACTTTATTCATGGGACATGGATCATAAACCAATAAACGAAATAATATATGTTATAATTATGTCAGGAAGTAAGTACCTGCTATGAAGAAAAAACAAAGCAGAGGAAGAGGGTAGCGAGGGACAGGGAAGTCTTCTCGGACTACAAAACAGAAATGAAGATCATCTGTCTTTATAAACTTTTGAGCAACCCATCAAAATTCATCTGGATAATTTACTTCCAAGAGTGTAATTTTGCTTTACATGCAAGTAGTTCTAAGTTGTCTTGTTTTCGAACGTTTAGTGTGCCTGTGTGTGCAGGTCCCTCCAAGTCATTCACAAACGTGAGGACACCTCACTGTGCGGCCCTCATAAGGGGACACGTGTCCTCCGGGCATGGATGACATTTATGCTGAGCTTCCACACTCGTGGCCCACAGATATTGGCTAAATGAGGCACAAGTTACCATGGGTTAATGTTTATCTCTGCCTTGAAAATCCCACTTGATTAAAAAAAAGCACAAAGAAACATATTTTTAAAAAACCACAACTTAGGAATCACCATGCAGCATGCATTACTGTTCTCAGACGGTGTTGGGAAAGCCAGCTTTGCCACAGTGACAATATTTTGGGATTAACTGGATGAATGATCAAATGTTAACTGAATGTTTTAAAACTGAAAGTAATTATGACTACTAATTTTTAGGGCTATAAAACAATGCAAAATAACTTTTCTGTTCAAGTTACTCTGCATACATTTAGAGTATTCTCTAAACGTATTGATCTAGGGAAAATCAATCAAGCTACTGTTGAACAATGGTTGCTTACTTAGTTTTTTTTACCTTAAATGCTGACAGACAGAACTTATTGCTACTTGATTGCTGTCATGTTTGTCTTGTACATGTAACATCCAACAGCAAAGCTGCACACTAAGCATATTCAGCCTATTGGGTTAGTAATTAGGTATTTAAATATATATATATATAAGCAATAATGCTTGTTACCTAAAGATGCTGTGTCAACAAGACACCAAATTTCCCAAAGTAGACTATGTGATCATGTCAATTAGAGCTGTCTAAAATTAAAATGAATTTGCATTATGAAAAAGTGACTTATCATTAGAACTGTTCGGGGACAAGGGCTTCCTGTAGCCAACTGATACATGGTTGCTTCGTAATTCAGTCATCAAACCCCCTTGGCTTGGGAGCTACCTGAGCTGAATTCTACGTGGCAGCTGAAGTGTCCTAGGGCCACGGGCCTGGCTCTTGCTCCCACATCGGTATAATGTTCTTTCTACTACAACATGCTCCAGCCTGCCCCTGCCCCTGTCTACACATCTGTTGCCAGCCAGCCAGCAGCCAAAGCTGGAAACTCAGGGGCCATCCTCGGTGTCCTCCCTCCCATCTCCACAACAAATGATTCCAATCCCAAGCCCTGCTGATTTTACATCGTAAAGGTTTCTTAAATCGATCTGCTTATTTTCATACAAATTGTCCACTCCCCTCACCTGGCCACTCTCCTCTTTCACCAGGATGCTGCCAACAGCAGTCAAAGGAATCTTGTAAAACATCAACCTGATCTTGTCACTACCTGCCTTACAAATATAGGCAATGGTTGCTCACAGTCCTCAGAAGAAATGCCAATTACCTCTCTCAGTGTCTCCTGGGCCCTGCGGGATCTGCAGCCTGGAGAATGGCATTAGAAACCCAGATATAGGTGCTGGGTGTGTTCGTTGCTACTGGGACCAAGATGGTTTTTAAAGAAAAGAGTAGGTATATCTTTACAGATTGTATTAATCCTCCTTGGGATAAGAGGATGAAGTTTTGAAGTATGAACTAAAATTCTCTGGTTGTCTCTTGAATTAAAATAATATGCAATGGGTTAGAAGAGATGATATAGGATAATTATGGCAAAAGTGAGTGTGTTTTGAAAACTGTGAAGCTCTGCAGAAATGTCAGGTATTATGATTTTAATCAGCTTACGGTAAGGCCCTGTGGGCTTCTAGACTTTGGTTCCATGAGTCAGTTTGGTGATGTGGAAAAACAAACTGAGGGAAGTATCACGGCTGAGAACTGACTCATTTATCTACTATTTCTTTCAGTCTTATCTGATGCATGGCTCTTTTTAAAACTCTATCAAGTTATAACTTTGTATCTCTACTTGTATACTGGCTTTTGCCCAAAGAGATATAAAAATACAGCAAAGAATTCCTTTGTGGAAAGGAGCATAGAAATAAACTTGATATTTGAAAGTAACCCCCTGGAATGCTGAAATCTTGGACTTGAACCTTTTCTTTCCCCCACAAAATTCTTTGACCAAAGCTTGAAGGGTGAGGGCACAAGGAATGCTAGTTGGAACCCGAGATAGCAAAACAGAGGCACCTCGCTCCTTGGGCTGTGGGAGAACCTTCCTACCAGAACCATGATGGTCAACGTGATTAACAATGGAGTCCTGCTACGGAAGTCTAAAGGAGCTCATGTGAAAACAGATCACAGAAGAGTTTACTGTTGCTCAGTGGATGCCAAGCAGGTCTCTCCAGTATCGATGGGGATAGCTAGCTTGTGAAAGTAAAGGAATAAAAGGATATTTTTTGGGGGGGGTGGGGGAGTCATGAAGGCACCCACCAGCCCTCAGGCTTATGCCACTTACATTTTCCACATTCTAAAGGCCAGATTGACTTCAAGCCATCAACCGAGGAAGATGTAGGAGGAGTCGATAATTTGTAAAATGTACAAAGTTGGGATGCAATTGACACTAGTTTATTCCACAAGACGTAAGGTCCCAAAGGCTTAGTTCAGTCAATTCTCACTTTGGCCTTGGCTTTGTTTATCCAGCATGCGAATTGGGCAGTATCTGCCCTGACTGGGGAGCCCTGGCACCATCAAGCCAACCAACAGGCAACAGTATTAATTATTGATGCAGTTTCATGGGTCCATTTCAGCCCAAACTGGTTCCTAAAGAACTGTAGGACAGGCAGCAGGAAAAGAATAAAAACTTTGACTAAGTTTCTTGATCTATTTAAATGAGATGGCACACCAGAAAGAACATGGCAATTTCTCAACATATCCGTTTTGTTTTACTTATTTTGTTTGTTTGGAAAAGTAAGTAAAATCTGAACATAAAACTCAACAAGTACCATTTACCCAAGAATTTTAGATAACATTAAACACAAAAGGGCAAAATAGGAACACAGGAAGTTATATAAACTTGCATGAGTAATTCACAAACTGCTGAAGTAATACAGTTTCTACGCCTAGTATCCATATAATTCCACTCTTTGATTTGCTGTAGTAAGAAGCAATTCTGCTTCATAATGGATAGAAACTACCTCCTTGCTACTAACAAACCTCACTGCATGTTTATCTTTTTAGAAAACCAGACATTTTCTGAAATGATAGAAGAGAAAGTGAACTTTGGATCATGTTCACCAAAGCATGTGTAAAAAAATATTGTAGTATATATTTTAGAAAATGACAGAATGAATGAAAATGCTGTAATATTTTAGTTTATTTTAAACATTAAAAAAAAACACAGAAATGATACTTAAACCAAAAAACATTGTTGGGGTATGGAACGAATAGCAGAGAAACTCAACAATGAAAAATTTCAAAAGTATATGAAATTATAAAATAAAAAGATAGTAAAACCCCATTCCAGAATTCCTGGCATTTAAGAAAGTTGGTTTCACCCAGGTGAAACTTGGTATCACCCTACTGGGTTTAGTGGGGAGTAAGTAACTGAATATTGTGCTTATAACCGAGGTACTTCTATGTTTCAAGGCTCTGAATGTGTTTAGAAACAAGTAAGGACTCTATTATATCACACTTTCTATTCCTTTATTACAACATACATACACACACACACACACACACACACCCTAAGAGAGGGACTGGAAAAAGGAACTAAGGAGAAGCAAATCAGAAAGAAGCGTTTTGAAGTCAAGTCACCTTCCCTAGGCAGACTTAGTGACTTTCCCAAGTAATTTACAGATAGTAAGTAGCCAAACTAGTAATGGCAAGTCCAGCTTTATTTCACCAGGTGAACTCTTTTTACTCTAAGAAAAGTCACTGCTGCTGCAACTTGGATTTTTCCCGCTGAGGATCACTCTGCAGAGTTAAGTCAAAAAGAATCAATGAACAAAAACCTTGTAGCCAAGAGCTCGAGGGCACAGAGGTGTGCTTACCTAGCAGGAGCCGAGAACTGACATACGTGAAGCAAGCACAAGGGAGAAAAGAGAGCAGAATTGTTCTGTAGGCTCTGGGTCTCCCTTAGGCCAGGTTTTGGCCACAAAGAGGCTCGCCAGTTGTTTAGAGACTAGGGAAAGCCAGGGACTCACAGCTAGTAAGCAGAGCTAGAGGCCCAAAAGGACCATGCATTCTGGAAAAGATCCATAAACTCAGAGCTCACCTATGCAGCAATTACTAGTCAAAGACTCAAGATGTTCTATACTTGACATCCTGGAACATGCACCATCCCAAGAGCAGAAGAATAATGCGTGGGTATTCTGACCCTAAGAAATGACCCAGACTTAATTCAAAACAGAGGTCTTAAATGAGAAGTTAAGAGAGCTGTGATTTGGACAGGGAGGCACATAATTTGAAGGTAGGTATTCTATTTCTTTACCTCTTGGTACTATTTATAATTCTTTATATTTAACTAACAAGTTAAACATAAAGTGCCTACAAAAAGTTATGTTTTCTAGGCGGGGCAAGATGGCAGACTGGTGAGCTGTATGTTTTAGTTACTCCTCCAGGAAAGTGGGTAAAAAGCCAGGAACTGCGTGGACTGGACACCACAGAGCAATCTGTCTTTGGGCATACTTCATACAACACTCATGAAAATGTTGAACTGCTGAGATCAGCGAAATCTGTAAGTTTTTGCGGCCAGGGGACCCGCGCCCCTCCCTGCCAGGCTCGGTCCCGTGGGAGGAGGGGCTGTCAGCTCCGGGAAGGAGAAGGGAGAACTGCAGTGGCTGCTCTTATCGGAAACTCATTCTACTGATCCAGATTCCAACCATAGATAGACTGAGACCAGACACCGGAGAATCTGAGAGCTGCCAGCCCAGCAGAGAGGAGACAGGCATAGAAAAAAAAAAATAAAAATAACACGAAAAACTCCAAAATAAAAGCAGAGGATTTTTGGAGTTCTGGTGAACACAGAAAGGGGAAGGGCGGAGCTCAGGCCTTGAGGCGCATATGCAAATCCCGAAGAAAAGCTGATCTCTCTGCCCTGTGGACCTTTCCTTAATGGCCCTGGTTGCTGTGTCTATTAGCATTTCAATAACCCATTAGATCTCTGAGGAGGGCCCTTTTTTTTTTTTTTTTTTTTTTTAATCCTTTTTACTTTTTCTAAAACAATTACTCTAAGAAGCCCAATACAGAAAGATTCAAAGAATTGCAATTTGGGCACGTCAAGTCAAGAGCAGAACTAAGAGAGCTCTGATACAAAAGGCAATAATCCAGTGGCTGGGAAAATTCACTAAACACCACAACTTCCCAAGAAAAGGGGGGTGTCCGCTCACAGCCACCATCCTGGTGGACAGGAAACACTCCTGCCCATCGCCAGCCCCATAGCCCAGAGCTGCCCCAGACAACCCAGTGTGACGGAAGTGCTTCAAATAACAGGCACACACCACAATACTGGGCGTGGACATTAGCCTTCCCTGAAACCTCAGCTGAATGTCCCAGAGCTGGGAAGGTGGAGCAGTGTGAATTAACAAAGCCCCATTCAGCCATCATTTGAGCAGACTGGGAGCCTCCCTACAGAGCCCAGCAGCCCAGAACTGCCCTGGGGGGACGGCACTCACCTGTGACATAGCACAGTCATCCCTCAACAGAGGACCCGGGGTGCACAGCCTGGAAGAGGGGCCCACTTGCAAGTCTCAGGAGCCATACGCCAATACCAAAGACTTGTGGGTCAGTGGCAGAGACAAACTGTGGCAGGACTGAACTGAAGGATTAGACTATTGCAGCAGCGTTAAAACTCTAGGATCATCAGGGAGATTTGATTGTTAGGGCCACCCCCCCTCCCCGACTGCCCAGAAACACGCCCCACATACAGGGCAGCCAACACCAACTACACACACAAGCTTGGTACACCAATTGGGCCCCACAAGACTCACTCCCCCACTCACCAAAAAGGCTAAGCAGGGGAGAACTGGCTTGTGGAGAACAGGTGGCTCGTGGACGCCACCTGCTGGTTAGTAAGACAAAGTGTACTCCACGAAGCTGTAGATCTGATAAATTAGAGATAAGGACTTCAATAGGTCTACAAACCCTAAAAGAACCCTATCAAGTTCAGCAAATGCCACGAGGCCAAAAACAACAGAAAATTATAAAGCATATGAAAAAACCAGACGATATGGATAACCCAAGCCCAAGCACCCAAATCAAAAGACCAGAAGAGACACAGCACATAGAGCAGCTACTCAAAGAACTAAAGATGAACAATGAGACCATAGTACGGGATATGAAGGAAATCAAGAAGACTCTAGAAGAGCATAAAGAAGACATTGCAAGACTAAATAAAAAAATGGATGATCTTATGGAAATTAAAGAAACTGTTGACCAAATTAAAAAGATTCTGGACACTCATAGTACAAGACTAGAGGAAGTTGAACAACGAATCAGTGACCTGGAAGATGACAGAATGGAAAATGAAAGCATAAAAGAAAGAATGGGGAAAAAAATTGAAAAACTCGAAATGGACCTCAGGGATATGATAGATAATATGAAACTTCCGAATATAAGACTCATTGGTGTCCCAGAAGGGGAAGAAAAGGGTAAAGGTCTAGGAAGAGTATTCAAAGAAATTGTTGGGGAAAACTTCCCAAATCTTCTAAACAACATAAATACACAAATCATAAATGCTCAGCGAACTCCAAATAGAATAAATCCAAATAAACCCACTCCGAGACATATACTGATCACACTGTCAAACACAGAAGAGAAGGAGCAAGTTCTGAAAGCAGCAAGAGAAAAGCAATTCACCACATACAAAGGAAACAGCATAAGACTAAGTAGTGACTACTCAGCAGCCACCATGGAGGCGAGAAGGCAGTGGCACGATATATTTAAAATTCTGAGTGAGAAAAATTTCCAGCCAAGAATACTTTATCCAGCAAAGCTCTCCTTCAAATTTGAGGGAGAGCTTAAAATTTTCACACACAAACAAATGCTGAGAGAATTTGCTAACAAGAGACCTGCCCTACTGGAGATACTAAAGGGAGCCCTACAGACAGAGAAACAAAGACAGGACAGAGAGACTTGGAGAAAGGTTCAGTACTAAAGAGATTCAGTATGGGTACAATAAAGGATATTAATAGAGAGAGGGAAAAATATGGCAAACATAAACCAAAGGATAAGATGGCTGATTCAAGAAATGCCTTCACGGTTTTAACGTTGAATGTAAATGGATTAAACTCCCCAATTAAAAGATATAGATTCGCAGAATGGATCAAAAAAAATGAACCATCAATATGCTGCATACAAGAGACTCATCTTAGACACAGGGACACAAAGAAACTGAAAGTGAAAGGATGGAAAAAAATATTTCATGCAAGCTACAGCCAAAAGAAAGCAGGTGTAGCAATATTAATCTCAGATAAAATAGACTTCAAATGCAGGGATGTTTTGAGAGACAAAGAAGGCCACTACATACTAATAAAAGGGGCAATTCAGCAAGAAGAAATAACAATCGTAAATGTCTATGCACCCAATCAAGGTGCCACAAAATACATGAGAGAAACACTGGCAAAACTAAA
Organism: Choloepus didactylus; assembly: GCF_015220235.1. Taxonomy (NCBI): domain Eukaryota; kingdom Metazoa; phylum Chordata; class Mammalia; order Pilosa; family Megalonychidae; genus Choloepus; species Choloepus didactylus. The sequence goes on along the minus strand of NC_051318.1, from coordinate 15,595,130 downwards.
GGAAGCAATTGATGTTTCCACAATAATTGTGGGAGACTTCAACACATCACTCTCTCCTATAGATAGATCAACCAGACAGAAGACCAATAAGGAAATTGAAAACCTAAACAATCTGATAAATGAATTAGATTTAACAGACATATACAGGACATTACATCCCAAATCACCAGGATACACATACTTTTCTAGTGCTCATGGAACTTTCTCCAGAATAGATCATATGCTGGGACATAAAACAAGCCTCAATAAATTTAAAAAGATTGAAATTATTCAAAGCACATTCTCTGACCACAATGGAATACAATTAGAAGTCAATAACCATCAGAGACTTAGAAAATTCACAAGTACCTGGAGGTTAAACAACACACTCCTAAACAATCAGTGGGTTAAAGAAGAAATAGCAAGAGAAATTGCTAAATATATAGAGACGAATGAAAATGAGAACACAACATACCAAAACCTATGGGATGCAGCAAAAGCAGTGCTAAGGGGGAAATTTATAGCACTGAACGCATATATTAAAAAGGAAGAAAGAGCCAAAATCAAAGAACTAATGGATCAACTGAAGAAGCTAGAAAATGAACAGCAAACCAATCCTAAACCAAGTACAAGAAAAGAAATAACAAGGATTAAAGCAGAAATAAATGACATAGAGAACAAAAAAACAATAGAGAGGATAAATATCACCAAAAGTTCTTTCTTTGAGAAGATCAACAAGATTGACAAGCCCCTAGCTAGACTGACAAAATCAAAAAGAGAGAAGACCCATATAAACAAAATAATGAATGAAAAAGGTGACATAACTGCAGATCCTGAAGAAATTAAAAAAATTATAAGAGGATATTATGAACAACTGTATGGCAACAAGCTGGATAATGTAGAAGAAATGGACAATTTCCTGGAAACATATGAACAACCTAGACTGACCAGAGAAGAAATAGAAGACCTCAACCAACCCATCACAAGCAAAGAGATCCAATCAGTCATCAAAAATCTTCCCACAAATAAATGCCCAGGGCCAGATGGCTTCACAGGGGAATTCTACCAAACTTTCCAGAAAGAACTGACACCAATCTTACTCAAACTCTTTCAAAACATTGAAGAAAATGGAACACTACCTAACTCATTTTATGAAGCTAACATCAATCTAATACCAAAAGCAGGCAAAGATGCTACAAAAAAGGAAAACTACCGGCCAATCTCCCTAATGAATATAGATGCAAAAATCCTCAACAAAATACTTGCAAATCGAATCCAAAGACACATTAAAAAAATCATACACCATGACCAAGTGGGGTTCATTCCAGGCATGCAAGGATGGTTCAACATAAGAAAAACAATCAATGTATTACAACACATTAAAAACTCGAAAGGGAAAAATCAATTGATCATCTCAATAGATGCTGAAAAAGCATTTGACAAAATCCAACATCCCTTTTTGATAAAAACACTTCAAAAGGTAGGAATTGAAGGAAACTTCCTCAACATGATAAAGAGCATATATGAAAAACCCACAGCCAGCATAGTACTCAATGGTGAGAGACTGAAAGCCTTCCGTCTAAGATCAGGAACAAGACAAGGATGCCCGCTGTCACCACTGTTATTCAACATTGTGCTGGAAGTGCTAGCCAGGGTAATCCGGCAAGACAAAGAAATAAAAGGCATCCAAATTGGAAAAGAAGAAGTAAAACTGTCATTGTTTGCAGATGATATGATCTTATATCTAGAAAACCCTGAGAAATCGACGATACAGCTACTAGAGCTAATAAACAAATTTAGCAAAGTAGCGGGATACAAGATTAATGCGCATAAGTCAGTAATGTTTCTATATGCTAGAAATGAACAAACTGAAGAGACACTCAAGAAAAAGATACCATTTTCAATAGCAACTAAAAAAATCAAGTACCTAGGAATAAACTTAACCAAAGATGTAAAAGACCTATACAAAGAAAACTACATAACTCTACTAAAAGAAATAGAAGGGGACCTTAAAAGATGGAAAAATATTCCATGTTAATGGATAGGAAGGCTAAATGTCATTAAGATGTCAATTCTACCCAAACTCATCTACAGATTCAATGCAATCCCAATCAAAATTCCAACAACCTACTTTGCAGACTTGGAAAAGCTAGTTATCAAATTTATTTGGAAAGGGAAGATGCCTCGAATTGCTAAAGACACCCTAAAAAAGAAAAACGAAGTGGGAGGACTTACACTCCCTGACTTTGAAGCTTATTATAAAGCCACAGTTGCCAAAACAGCATGGTACTGGCACAAAGATAGACATATAGATCAATGGAATCGAATTGAGAATTCAGAGATAGACCCTCAGATCTATGGCCGACTGATCTTTGATAAAGCCCCCAAAGTCACTGAACTGAGCCATAATGGTCTTTTCAACAAATGGGGCTGGGAGAGTTGGATATCCATATCCAAAAGAATGAAAGAGGACCCCTACCTCACCCCCTACACAAAAATTAACTCAAAATGGACCAAAGATCTCAATATAAAAGAAAGTACCATAAAACTCCTAGAAGATAATGTAGGAAAACATCTTCAAGACCTTGTATTAGGCGGCCACTTCCTAGACTTTACACCAAAAGCACAAGCAACAAAAGAGAAATAGATAAATGGGAACTCCTCAAGCTTAGAAGTTTCTGCACCTCAAAGGAATTTCTCAAAAAGGTAAAGAGGCAGCCAACTCAATGGGAAAAAATTTTTGGAAACCATGTATCTGACAAAAGACTGATATCTTGCATATACAAAGAAATCCTACAACTCAATGACAATAGTACAGACAGCCCAATTATAAAATGGGCAAAAGATATGAAAAGACAGTTCTCTGAAGAGGAAATACAAATGGCCAAGAAACACATGAAAAAATGTTCAGCTTCACTAGCTATTAGAGAGATGCAAATTAAGACCACAATGAGATACCATCTAACACCGGTTAGAATGGCTGCCATTAAACAAACAGGAAACTACAAATGCTGGAGGGGATGTGGAGAAATTGGAACTCTTATTCATTGTTGGTGGGACTGTATAATGGTTCAGCCACTCTGGAAGTCAGTCTGGCAGTTCCTTAGAAAACTAGATAGAGAGCTACCATTCGATCCAGCGATTGCACTTCTCGGTATATACCCGGAAGATCGGAAAGCAGTGACACGAACAGATATCTGCACGCCAATGTTCATAGCAGCATTATTCACAATTGCCAAGAGATGGAAACAACCCAAATGTCCTTCAACAGATGAGTGGATAAATAAAATGTGGTATATACACACGATGGAATACTACACGGCAGTAAGAAGGAACGATCTGGTGAAACATATGACAACATGGATGAACCTTGAAGACATAATGCTGAGCGAAATAAGCCAGGCACAAAAAGAGAAATATTATATGCTACCACTAATGTGAACTTTGAAAAATGTAAAATAAATGGTTTATAATGTAGAATGTAGGGGAACTAGCAGTAGAGAGCAATTAAGGAAGGGGGAACAATAATCCAAGAAGAACAGATAAGCTATTTAACGTTCTGGGGATGCCCAGAAATGACTATGGTCTGTTAATTTCTGATGGATATAGTAGGAACAAGTTCACAGAAATGTTGCTATATTATGTAACTTTCTTGGGGTAAAGTAGGAACATGTTGGAAGTTAAGCAGTTATCTTAGGTTAGTTGTCTTTTTCTTACTCCCTTGCTATGGTCTCTTTGAAATGTTCTTTTATTGTATGTTTGTTTTCTTTTTAACTTTTTTTTTCATACAGTTGATTTAAAAAAAGAAGGGAAAGTTAAAAAAAAAAAAAAAAGAAAAACAAGGAAAAAAAAAAAGATGTAGTGCCCCCTTGAGGAGCCTGTGGAAAATGCAGGGGTATTCGCCTACCCCACCTCCATGGTTGCTAACATGACCACAGACATAGGGGACTGGTGGTTTGATGGGTTGAGCCCTCTACCATAAGTTTTACCCTTGGGAAGACGGTTGCTGCAAAGGAGAGGCTAGGCCTCCCTATATTTGTGCCTAAGAGTCTCCTCCTGAATGCCTCTTTGTTGCTCAGATGTGGCCCTCTCTCTCTGGCTAAGCCAACTTGAAAGGTGACATCACTGCCCTCCCCCCTACGTGGGATCAGACACCCAGGGGAGTGAATCTCCCTGGCAACGTAGAATATGACTCCCGGGGAGGAATGTAGACCCGGCATCGTGGGACGGAGAACATCTTCTTGACCAAAAGGGGGATGTGAAAGGAAATGAAATAAGCTTCAGTGGCAGAGAGATTCCAAAACGAGCCGAGAGATCACTCTGGTGGGCACTCTTACGCACACTTTAGACAACCCTTTTTAGGTTCTAAAGAATTGGGGTGGCTGGTGGTGGATACCTGAAACTATCAAACTACAAGCCAGAACCCATGAATCTCGAAGACAGTTGTATAAAAATGTAGCTTATGAGGGGTGACAATGGGATTGGGAAAGCCAAAAGGACCAAACTCTACTTTGTCTAGTTTATGAATGGATGTGTAGAAAAGTAGGGGAAGGAAACAAACAGACAAAGGTACCCAGTGTTCTTTTTTACTTCAATTGCTCTTTTTCACTCTAATTATTATTCTTGTTATTTTTGTGTGTGTGCTAACGAAGGTGTCAGGGATTGATTTAGGTGATGAATGTACAACTATGTAATGGTACTGTAAACAATCAAAAGTACAATTTGTTTTGTATGACTGCGTGGTATGTGAATATATCTCAATAAAATGATGATTAAAAAAAATTAAAAAAAAAAAAGTTATGTTTTCATAGAGGAATAATACCAATTAGCTTGCATATGCTTTTTATGGCAAATCTCAGTAAGTTCACCAAGGGCTGCCCTTGTGTTAAACTAAGAGCCATCCTCTAAGACATTCCCATTTTGGGGTGCAGGCTGATTGCATATGAGAAAATGAGAAGCCACTATTAGTCTTGTCTTACAAATTCAACCCAATACAGTGATGACAGACATATAACCTCTTTAGTTCCCCATTCATCTGTGACATGTAAAGATCATGTGAATTAATAAGCTCTGACAGAACAGCGTTAAGAAAAATATTAAAGTTTAAAAGAAGAATCGTTCTATTGTTGGTGTTAACTGGAGTCTTAATACTTCAGCATCTCCAGTTTGAACCAAGGACTTGTTTTTCTCTTATGAGTGTGTGGATTTCAAGGATGAAAATATTAAGTTTCTTAACACAAAAATGTTTCATAAAAAGACAGGATTTTTAGAGAGGTTGTTGCAACACTCTTGAAAGCAGAGTAGAAAAATACGCCAGCCAAAAGACAAGCATTGAAAAGGATTTTTTTTCTTTCTTTCTTTTGAAGGAACAGCCTGTGAGCTAACATTTATATGCAGGTAGCATTCAGAACCTGCACAGCTACTGGGAAAGACAAGTAACAGAAAATGCACACAAGAAAGTGAGCCTGGAGCAGCTCGCTGTTCTCAACTCACTTGGGGCAATCTGCACTGTACTACAAACTATCAACTAACAAGATGCAATTTAAACAATCAGTTGCTTACTACTACAAGCAAATTATTTCACTTTTCTGTGGCCCCAGCAGACCCCTGACTAGGTACCCTGTCTGACACACACATGAAGCAAGCACTAACTGTCGAGGGGCTTGGTCTCTGCTGCCGGCAATCATAGGTTTGAACCCTGCCTCCTCTGCCCACTACCTTGTACATGGGCGAGCTACCCAACCTGTTTCAGCATCTGTGAAGTGGGCCTAATAATAATTTCTACCTCACAGAGTTACTTAGGCGATTAAATACATCAATACATCCAAATCGCTTAAAACCATATCTGGACAAAGCAAAGTTCAATAAGGGCCGAACGGGAGGCTGGAAAGTTGAGGCAGCACCGGCACGCATGTCCTGTATGACAAGAAGATGACGTCCAGGCACTGAGCCACTCATGGTAGACCAAACGGTAGGATCCCGGGGCCAGCTGGTTTTTTTTTGTAAACCTGCCAGGGCAGTGGGCAGATAGCGCCTGGATGGATGTCCCTTCTGGAAAAGCTGATGGAAGGGAGGTTCCCAAGAGCAGGGACTAGCGCCCATACTGTCTTTTGCTACTTCTCCACCAAGACTCAAAATAGTGCCTGGCACCTAATTAGCACATGACAAGTATGTGTTGAATAAATGAATGAATGACTGAAGAGAAGGATCTGGACTGTGTTAAAAAAGGTCACTGGGCATTAGATTCAACAGATCCAGGCAAGGAAACACTTCAGTCAGATCGATGACTATGGGACCCATTCAATTTCTACAATGAAAACAGTATTTCCCACTATTGGGAGTATTGCCTAAAATGCAATTTTTTATCAGATAGTCAGAAGGCTCAGCCGCAAATATAACTGTCAATATACTGAGTGGTTCCAATAATAGTCACATCTTCAAATATCTGTGAGAATATTTTATGAAAAATCATGATGGTCATTTCCATTTACAACTAAATTTTCAATGAAAATACTTTAAAAAAAGTACACAAGGGAAATAGGCATTATAATACCTCAAACAAAAGATTTTACTTAAGTTCTAATTTTTCAACAGGTAAAAATCCAACCTGATGCCTTGGAGTTTCTTGCCAAGTGTCTCGCTAAGCTTTCAGAGGAAGAAATGGTGGAATAAGAAAATAAAGGATTTCTTTAGGCTAAACAAATCCATTAGAATCTAAAGGCAAATTTTCTGAGACTTTATGATATTTGCCCAAATTTAGCAATTTCCTACTACAGTGTTAGTGATAGTTTTTAAAGGCAATTTTATTGAGATATATTCACATACTATACAGCCATCCAAAGTGGAAAATCAATTGTTACAGTATTATCACATAGTTGTGCATTCATCACTACAATCAATATTTGAACATTTTTCATCACTCCGAAAAATAAGAATAAAATAAAAAACAAAAGTAAAAAAGAACACCCAAAACATCTCATACTCCTTTTCCTCCCTATTATTCATTTAGTTTTTGTCTCTCTTTTTTCTACTCATTTGTTGATACACAGGATAAAGGAAGTGTGAACCACAAGGTTTTCATAATCACACAGTCACACAGTATAAGCTACATATATAATCATCTTCAAGAATCAAGGATACTGGTTTGCAGTTCAACAGTTTCAGGTACTTCCTTCTAGCTATTTTAGTACACTAAAAACTAAAAAAGGATATCTATATAATGCATAAGAATAACCTCCAGAACGACCTCTCAACTCCATTTGAGATCTCTCAGACCCTGAAACTTTGTTTAATTTCTCTTCCCCCTTTTGGTCAGGAAGGTTTTCTCAATCCCACAATGCTGGACTCCCACAGGCTCGTCCCCGGGAGTCACGTCCCATGTTGCCAGGGAGATTTACACCCCTGGGAGTCATGCCCCACATGGGGGGAGGGCAGTGAGTTTACCAGTCAAGTGGGCTTAGACACAGGCCACATCTGAGCCACAAAAGAGGTTCTCTGGGGTGACTCTCAGGCACCATTATAAGCAGGCTTAGCCTCTCCTTTGCAGTAACAAGCTTCATAAGGGCAAGCTCCAAGACTGAAGACTTGGCTTACTATAATGGTAGCCCCCAAATACTTGGAATTCCCTAGGTGGGAAAGTTAATGTTTCCACATTTTTATTCTCTGCTCAAATTACTCTGGGATGTATCAGGGCTTCATGCTATCCTGTACAAACCAACCAGATCTCACTCCCTATTCAAGGTTCCATAAAATTACGATGTCTGAATAAACTGACCACACCAGTTATATTATACAGTGTGCTACAGAAAGTATAGATATTGCACCAAATAAGCATCTCTTCCTATGGTCTCACACAGAAGAGGAGGTTTTAAAACACAGTCAATATCATCCTTTTCCCTTCATTCTGGTTTACCTTAGTTCTAATCAAGTCCATTTTGTTCATATGTCTAATTGAATTCTGACCTCTTTTTCAGCTTTTTAAACACTTGCTGTATGGGGTAATGCTGACATTCATAGCTTACAAACTCTGGCTCTGAATCTCAGGCATCACAAAGACACCCAAAGTTAAAGGGACCAACCAACTCAGCATCTCAGAACTTAGAGATACCCATTACAACTCATCTTCTATCTTTCTGTCTGGTGTCATACCTGCCCTTAGCCTTCTTCTTTCAACCATACTCACACTCATCTTTGTTCAGAGTGGTTACAATATTGTTACCATAACACACTATTATGCTATCCATTCCATTCCTGGATCTTTACAATTATAATCAATCTTGTTGAACCTTCTGTACTCCTCTTCAGCATCAAATGTCCCATCTCTTTCTATCGGATGCAGGGCAAGGAGTCTGGAACAACTGTTGGGGGACATTTGTGACTGGACACACATCATACACCAGTCTGGAATGGGTGGAATGGCTGAGACTGCACCACAGAACTGTAAGTAAAGCTCTCCAAACTGCAGAGTTGGTGACCCTCCCCCACCAGCATGGCAGGCTAGGCTGGAAAACTTCACTGTGGGAAAAAGAAGCAGGTTACATGGAGCGAGGGAAAGTAACTCAACCAAGCTCCAACTGCAGTTTTAATTAATAAATCTGGACTACTGAATACAAGCTACAAGCACAGGTAAACCCAGAACAAGCAGAAAAGTACCTTGAGGGCACTCCTGGGCAGAGAGGAGGTGGGACTGATGGAAAATACATACATACATACATACATACATACATACATACATACATACACAGATAAAAACAGAGGCTTTTGGAGACGGCTGAGCTCAGAATACTGGAAAACGGCTGTGTCCCAAGAAAAGGGGCACACAGAACTGAGTACTAACACCAGTAGACTGGTGAAACTGGGGGGCTGGGGACTGGTTCTGAAAAGGGGCTTTCTCTCTTTTTCCTTTTTTTTTCCTTCCATTCCAAGAAGCTCATTAGAGAAAAGCTCAGGCATATTCAATTGTCAGTGCTGACCCAGGCAAGGGTGGAGTTAACAGAGTCAGAGAGACAAAGGAGGAATTCGAGTGTAGAAGATAACTCCCTAATGGGTGAATCTTTCCTAAGAAAAGAGGGGCATGGCCCAGGTCAAGTGGCTACCCTCCCTCAGAGAATTCAGATCCTGGTGCCTGGCTGGGGCGGGCGAGGGGGGAAGGGTCAGGACCCAAAACAACTTAAGCTTGGCTTCTGACACCCTTGGCCCCCTGCCAGGACAGGGTACACTGAGAATTAAAGGGGCTGCACCTCTTTACACCAGTGGGGAGCTGCGGGCTGATGGGCGCCACCTGCTGGGCAGGATAGGAAAAGCAAAGAGTCTAGAGGCATCACAGGATGCTGGGCTGCATCCTTAGGGAAACCTGATACTGAATACAACCTCCTCCTGAGACCTGGCCAGTCTGGTCCGGGAAAATCTGATTAGGGTAATCAAGGAAACCAGATGCCTAAACAACAAAAAATTACGAGTCATATTATGAAAAATAAAGATATGGCTCACTCAATGGAACAAATTTACACTTCAACTGAGATAGAGGAATTGAAACAACTAATTATTAATCAAATAAATCCCCTAAATCAATTCAAATTTCAAATCAACATGTTGAGGGACAATATGGCAAAAGAGATGAAGAATATAAAGAAGTCATTGGGCAAGCATAAGGAAGAACTCGAAAGTTTGAAAAAACAATTGGCAGAACTTACGGGTGGGAATGAAAGGCAAAATAGAAGACATGAAAAACACAATGGAGACACAACAGCAGATTTGAAGAGGAAGAAGAAAGGATTCATGAACTGGAGGAAAGGACATCTGAAATCCTACACACAAAAGAGCAGATAGGGAAAAGAATGGAAAAATATGAGTAGGGTCTCAGAGAAGTGAATGACAACGTAAAGCACATGAATATATGTGTCATCAGTGTCCCAGAAGGAGAAGAGAAGGGAAAAGGGGCAGAAAGAATAATGTAAAAAATAATCACTGAAAATCTCTTATGAAAGACATAAAATTACAGATCCAAGAGGCACAGTGTACCCCAAACAGAATAGATCCAAGTAGACCGACTCTAAGACACTTAATAATCAGATTACCAAATGTCAAAGACAAAGAGAGAATTCTGAAAGCAGCAAGAGAAAAGTGATCCATCACATACAAAGGAAGCTTGATAAGACTATATGAAGATTTCTCAGTAGAAACCATGAAGGTGAGAAGGCAGTGGTATGATCTATTTGAGATACTAAAAGAGGAAAACTGCCAACCAAGAATTCCATATCCGGCAAAACAGTCCTTCAAATATGAGGGAGAGCTTAAAATATTTTCAGACAAACAGACACTGAGAGAGTTTGTGAACAAGATACCTGCTCTACAAGGAATACTAAAGGGAGCATTATGGCAGATAAGAAAAGAGAGGAGAGAGAGATTTGGAGATGAGTGTTGAAATGAAGACTATCATTAAGGGTAAAAAGAGAGAGAGAAGAAAAAATAAAAATAAAATAAGATATGACATATAAAATCCAAAAGACAAAATGATAGACAGTAGATATTGTGTTGAGTGAAATTAGCCATAAACAAAAGGACAGATACAGTATGGTGTCACTGATATGGACTAACATTGATGAGCAAAATTTGAGAGTTGAGAACACAGGTTATCAGGAGGTGTATAGACATTTTGAAAGGTAAAACCTGAACATTTATCCTAGCATCTAAATAAATCACAGTTCATAAAGCTTAATTTGTTTCTTATATTTTATTTAAAATAAGTCAAATTTTAAGTATTTCTTTGGTTTGGGGACAAACTGAGATAGAAACTCAGAACAAATTACATGGCTAAAACATCACCTCCTTAAAGGAAAAAAAGTATATGGAGAAAATAGGAAGCAGCTTTTATTATAAGACAGTGCAAAAACATAGCTCAAAGTGTTATCACCAAAACATAATTCATAAACCCTTGAAAGAATAAAAAAAGGATCACGGCAAAGCTATCAATCCTCGTTTCGTTTTACCTTGAACCATGAGCATGGGCTCCTTGCCGCCGCCGTGTGCCAGCATCTCCCTGCGATAGCGCTCGCCCACAGCCCTGGGGGGACAGGGAGATGACGTCACAGACACCTGAACCCACAGCCTGCTCAGCCACCATTCTCATTTGACTTGACTTTCTCAAATGAAGCAACTGATATGAGTCCGAAAGGCCACCACCGTGAGGCAATTCTGCCCTTTATTATTTTTTTGCTTCTAAAAATCTAATTCTGATTTTTAAATGATTCTAAAGTAAGTAAAACCAGGTGAGGTGTATTTGCTGTAAAATGGTGACTGTATTTTTGGCATTCTGTTTTGTTGCAAGCAACCTCTCTTTGAAGAAAGGATTATTTTGTTTGTGTGTCATAGAACAAGTAAAAGATTATACACTGGTCTCCACAAATTTTAGGGTTTTTTTTAAAGTAAGGCTTGAAATTACTTGTGCCATCTTTACTTTTACAAAAGAATTTGAGATGGCACTTGACAAAGAGGGTAAAAATCAAACTTTAAAATAAAGGTGGAAGAAAAAGAGTTGGTAGAGGTGGGTTAACTACACCAGGAAACCTTGGCTAAGGATAGTGGCTAAGAGAACAGAATGTTTGACTTTTGAGTATCCTGGCAGCAAAGGCAAACGAGGAAAGACCTCATTTTAATCTTCTAAGACTCTTTGTTGGCTGGATATTTACATATGTGACATGGACACTGTCTATAGTAATAACCAAAGATAGATTGTGCGGAATTTTTATAGATAGAAATTCTCCAAATTAATGCTACCTGGAAACAAGCTACTTAGTGCTCCTCTCCCAATATTTAATACAGAATGCAATTCCTTTAATTCAAATGACTACACTCTACAAATTAAGTGAAATAGATTTTGATTTTGTTTTCATTTCATTATTTCTTGAGCATTTTTATGTATTGGTAATTTTGTAAACAGTCTCTAGACAGGATTTTTGATGGCAGTATCAAAAACATGCTGAAATCTAACACTAGCCTTGGTTACAGTGTGAACTTAAGTGCTCAGACAAAGCATGCCAGGGGCAGGAAACGTGGCCAGAGGCTGAGCCTTCCCAGAGGACCTGACCCCAGCCTGGTGGGCTCACGTCCCCTCCCCGCCATGACACGTGGTGCCACTTGCCCTGGTTTAAACCTCTCCCTCAAGCCTCCCACTCCTGCCTCGCCTCGGCTCTGCAGGGCCCAGCTTCCTGATGGAGCCTCTCGGACTGGTTACTTTTCCAAAATGGGATCAAAAAGGATCTTTTGACAGAGGTTAGATGTTTTCTGGTCCAGTGAGCATTTTTAGTAGCCTACTTTTATACGTATATAAAAGGAAGGCAACTACATGTCTCGGCACGAATGCACACCTAAACAAGATGTAAACATGAAAATATGTATACTCAACAGTATGTGGTTTTCTAGTAAAGCGCAGTTTCTTTAAACAAGATAGTACTTTACCTATTTTATAGAAATCCCCAGCAAAGAGTTACAATCTTTGAAATTGATTTACTGTAGTCAATTTTGGCTCTAGAGTCTTTGAAACTAATAAAATTTGAAAAGCAGACCAAATGTCTGCAGTCTGCAAAGGGCAGAAGACAAAATAACATGTGGGTATCAAACCATAAAACATTTATACCTTGCATTAAATCGGATTGAAGTTCAAAGGATTTTGAAACTGAATGTGATTATTAACTTCTGAGAAAAATCCAAATTATGTCAAATTGTGGGAAAAGCTGAGGGGGTGTGGAGGAGGTGGGGAAGGAAGAAAGAAGAGAACAGGAGTAGGAATGAGACCTGGATAATAATCTTTGTCCAGTTTATTAACTGGAGGCCTTGAGCAACTTACTTATCCTCTCCGAGCATCAGTTTCCCCTCATCAGGACTGCTGTGAGTGTAAAACAACACACCACAAGAAACGTAAAATGGCACTTATTTAAACCATGTGAAGGCAGTGAATGGAATCGCCAGGGCTGCCCTAGCGGTATATGGAGATGTATCTGTGTGGTGAAGAGATAAACGACTTTAAATAACCATTAGACCAGGTTGTAATAAGTGGTAGGCTTTAAAAAGAAGTTCCTTCTAAGGAATCAGGACACCAAAACTCAACTTCCCTTTGGTTCCTATTGTTAGAGGGAGTCTTGTGAGGAGGACTGGATGGAGACCAAATCAGGGAGCAGTGAAAAGAGCTTTTGTACCTCTTTCCCCGAGGGGAGTCTGACTACCACCTGGCAACAGAAAATGCAATTCCATCAACACAAAGAACTACGTATGATAACACGAGTTAAATCGATTTTGATATTGTTTTCATTCCATCATCTCTTGTGCATCTTTATGCCCGGGTAATTTTGTGAATGTGGTCACGATTTTGTGGACTAAGATGCTGAGCAAACAGGACGGGCCACCCTAGACCCTTGCCCTCCCTCCTCCACCACCAGCCCTGCCTGCAGTGGGGACAGGGGCAGGGTGGGCATCTTTAACTGAGAGTCACCTGCCCTGGATTTCATCACCGAGTCCTCCTCCCCTGCCCCCAGCCGGCTAATCTGATGAAGGTCCTGGGGCAGAGCCAGAGGCTTTACACAAACATTACAGTGTCCCCTCTACAGAAAAAGCTGTGGACTTTGCTGTCTAGATCACTGATATTCCTGATGACAGAAATTTCAAGCAAGGCAGCAGAGTGTGAGGAGTGCTGCAGCTGCTCAGGGGAGCTGGAGGTGGCATGGGCCACCATCGAGGAGGGCTGTGCAAGGGACAGGAAGTGGAGCAGCTCCCCCTCCTCAGATTGCCAGGGTTTGCCACCTGCCACAGATGGCTGTGAGGGAGAAGGGGTTCCAAAAGTCAGGCAGCAGGAGGATGTTCCAGAAACAAACTGGGAAGAGCTGGGCTGGATGTTCGTGTTAATAAACAAATTTCCGAAAGTGCTGCTCCTAAACTAAGAACAGTGATGAGCCCTTCGTAGGGCAGGAAAGAGGAAATGAGGCGTTCCACATAAGTGGAACTTCAGATGCTTGTGCAGAAGGCAAGGACCTATGAAAATAACAGGAAACACCCATGGCAGGAGACTACCGACATCCCGAGAGGCTGGGAAAACTAAGGAAACACAGGGAGCACTGTGAACACAGGGGCGTCTGGGGCCATTTCAGTGGAAGTGACTGTCTCATATACTTTCTTCTCTCCTGACTTTCTTCTCTCTTAACCTCAACTTGCTTTTAAACTAGATTGCTTTAAAAAAGACCAAATAAATTTTCCCTTAGTGTTTAAGCTCTGAAAAAAAAAAAAACCACTCAAGGGGAACAGTCGCAGAGCACAGTGGACAGCCCAAAGCTCCCTGTGCTGCTCTGTGCCGGGAGCAGGAAGCATGCTCACTCCTGGGGGACCTCGAGCACAGGGCTGGGCCGGGGGGCGGACACGGCCTCACAGAGCTTCTGGGCCCCTCCAGGTTGAGGCTGGGCTCTGGGCAGCTGGCCTTCCCAGAAGTCTGACCTCAGAGGAAGTGCGGTGTGGGATTACTGAGTTACGAGCTCATTACCTGTTAAAAGGATCCTGTAGGAAGCATTCTTTCCAAACCATGGACGCCACTGCCCTGGACATCAGATAAGAGTAGTACTTGGCACCGTAGCCTACAAGGTGGCTGAATCGTAGCTGCCAGGCCTGCCGAAACACAAATACAGCACCCAAAAAATTCAACTTTCTGCAATTTGAGAATATTCTGTATGAGAGCACAATGGAAGCACCTAAGAAATTCTGCACACTCTTTCATTTTAAACTTCACTCTGGAGGACCAAGTCAGCCGCCACATTGATATTTTTAACATTTTATAAACCAAGACAATTTTGTTACCATGTAAATATAATCTTCAGTCTAATAAAGATATGTTTTGCTCTAAATATATAGTTAATTAAATGAGTTTATGTTGATTAAAATGGATTTTATTTCATTTGACTATCTAGAAAAGAAATAAAGTCACAAGTTGACTTACTTTTCACAATTTGATTAATTCAAAAAAGTTCATTCCACAACATAACTTTCTCCATGAATTGCCTTTCATATGGGCCAGTTTCTCTAAAGCTAATAACTTCCATGTTTTTAACATAATTACATTTTAAGACAAAGCAAAAGGGCACAGAGCAGAAGAAAAATAGGATAGAATTGGAAAATCATAACTAGATAAAGAGGAGTAATCCAGGAAAATGTTTTTCTTTAGAAGAGGAAATGCTAATGGCCAAAGTTAACCATCGGCAATTGGGCCTCTCAGTGGAAGGAAGAAACCGGCAGGGCCCTGTATTCTCTAAGTTAATTCAGCTTATTTTTGAATTGGAACCATGAAGGTAACAAGCAATTGTTTTGTACAGGTTCCTTGTGGCTGGGATTCATTTCTGCCACAGGACGTAAGGAGGAGAGGCCGGAGATGGCAGCAGCAGAGCCGACAAGGATGCAGGGCTGGCTGTCGGCCTCCTTTGGCTGGCTCCGAGTGCTTGCTCATCAGCGACGGACAGGAAAGTTCAAGTCCTGGCAATGAGTACCACCATTCTTGTTGAGGACAATGATGTAGTTATTACAAGAAAGGCCATATGGGTTTTCATGTAAGAACACTATTCTATTGGAAAATTCTTTTCCTACAAATACTGTTCTTCTCTCTGTATCTAAAAGGTTAGGCCTGTACATCGTGACTGGTTAATAGGAAGAGGCTGTCCAAGTACAAGTGCATGACTTTACCACAGCTTATTCACTGTAACACTGCTGCAACCAAAGCTAGGCTCAGGAAAATTATCCTCAAGAGACATATTTACGAATTTAAAATTTTTACTGTTTTGAAATAAACAGAGAAGTGCAGTGATCCACTTCCTTCTAATGTATGCTTCATCTGGCATTAACATTTTTTTGAAAACAAAAATGGTTCATTTTTTTTTTTTACTGAAATAGCTATTCTCTAAAAAGTATTTTTAATTTTGTTTTAAACACGTATTTTAAAAAAGTGAACAAATCTTTCAACTCCCTAGAAAATAGACTATAACCCTCAGTATAAATCTATAAGCTAAGTAAAGTAAGTTGTACTTAACATACTAAGAAACAAAATTTTTTTAATAGTTTTGTCATCACAATGGTGTGGCACATTTTAGAACACACTGTGGGCCCTGTCGCCACTACTACTGCCTTTGAGATGAAGTCCACGGAGCCAGCTGCTCCCTGATTGCACCCAACTCCTCCGTCGTAAAATGGGCCTGACGAAGGGGTACAGGGGCCCTCACAGTGACTTCAAACATGGGGCTATCACGGCAGGGGTGAATAATGCTTCTCAAAAGCCACTCTCCCCTTTCCTCCAAGGATCTGACAGAAGTCAGGTGGGCAACCCTGGGTCATATTCCTGAAGAGGAGACGTGCCCCACCCCCCACCCTCCACGCTGGAAGGAGGGTTTGGTGGTGGTGGTGGTGAGCCAGGCTGGGCCACCCCAGAAGGCAGGAGCTGGGGATGGTGGAGCAATGAGCCAGGGGGAGTGTGGGTCTCTGACTCCCTGAGGCTGCCATATAGCTCTGGACATTACCCTCACACGGTTGCTACTCTGGACTTCTGTCACAGTAACTGAACCTCCAGCCCACCTACTACTACTCTGATGGCCACTCCTCCCTTCTGGCCATCAGAGCCGCGGCCATGCAGCACCGTGACCCACAGACCAAGCTGGGGCTGAGGCTCCTGCACAGCCCAGCAGCTGCACCCCTGCTACGCAGGGACGAGCACTGGGTTTCGGCCAGCAAGTGCCCTCCGTGGCAGTGGAGGGCACTGGAAGGTAGACAGGCTTTTTATTCTGCGGGTAAGCAAGTGGTATTCAAAACTAAAGCAAATAGCCTAGAACCATCTTTGGGTCAAATTCCATTATAACATTTTGAGTAAATTTCTAGTCATGGTTTTTATATTCCATCTTATGGGGAAAAAAGGAATCCTTGTCAGTTTTTGTGTGATGCTGGAATTTTAATCTTCTACATGTTGCTTGGTTCATATGGGCCATTGGTAATCTTTGTCACATAAAGGAACTTGAAGGTGATGGTACCTGCTGTTTTAAGTTGATGCTCCACTAAGGTACTGGCTCTTAATGCTCTTAGGGATATAACAAGCCCATCTCATGGTGGAAGTCTCAGGGTCAGCAGCATGTGGTTCAGGGGCTTTGTTCTCAAAACTCTTTCTTCTTGGTGCTCTGCCAGAACTAGCTTGGCAGTCTTTGCAGTATAGTGCAGGATTTAATTCTGTTTACATTTGCCCTGAA